>NW_026638457.1:1662500-2350000 GCF_028554395.1 Pezoporus wallicus | reverse complement strand
TCTGTGCAAGAGAGTGTTACTGAAGTAACAGTCAGGAGGCATAGACTAGTTTGAAGGTTTTTGTTATTTCTTCTCTAAGCATAGTTGTGTATATAAACATAAGGCATAAGTTACTGAGAACATTAGGCGTGAGCCAGCTACCATCTAAAACCATGAATTTATCTTGCAGACAACGCTGCCATCTGGTGGTGAAAACCCCAATTTCACTGGTTTTTAATAAGTATATTCTGTATGTATAGGATCAAATTCTGTGTTTAGAAACCAGGTTTCTGAAAAAATAAGCAAGAATTTTACTATGTAAGCTTAGTCTCGGTATCTTATCCTGATTTATTTCAGTAGAGGTTGAATTTGGGATAGTTGTTTTGCTACATGCATTTATGTTCATTACGGTGTAACCTTTCTTGTTGCATGTAGGTTAATAATATGTGTTTTAAGTTACAAACAGAGGGTTGATGGGATCTTGGAACTTGAAACCTCTTTGGAAAGAATCTGCACAATTTATTTCCATACAGTGCTAATCTGTTTCTGGATTAACAGATGAGTTAGACCATTGTTGGCTGTATGTATTTACTGGAGCTTGTTGTGCTGTGTTGTAGGTGAACTGATCAACCTTGCTATGTATTGTGAAAGAATAAGGAGGAAATTTTGGCCAGAATGGCACCATGATGATGATAACACTCTGTATGAATCTGAGGAAAGCAGTGAAGCAAGCAAGACTTACTCCCCTTTGCAGGACTTCAGTTTTTATTCAAGGACAGAAACCTTTGACGAGGAAGGGAACAGTATTTCTCAAACCCCTGACACAGATTACACCGGACACTCCCTCTTTGATTCAGATGTGGACATGGATGAGTACAGAGATTATGAACAGCGCAAGTGATGCGTACAGGCATATCCCATTTTACAGATAAGCTGTTTCTTGGGATCATTCTGATTTATCTTCTCCTCCAGGTCAGGAAGAAGTTATATCACTTCAGAAGAGACCATTGTGCTTGTCTCAGCTGTCACATGCTACCCGGACTATTTCAACCTTATTTCATTTTGTGTAACTATTCAGGTGGAACCAAGGTAAAGTGTTATTTAAAATAAACACAGGCAAACTGGAGGTCCAGAGGGCAACAGGACCTTTCAATGACCTGCATTTTTGTTTGAGTTCAAAACCAGGTACTGCAGCCAGGTGGGACAGACCTCTGGGAAGTGGAGCATTTGTCAGAGCTAGTTTGTGTTGATACATTCTCTTTACAGGAATGCACTGAGGACAAAAATGGAAGAAGCATGACTGGCACATCTTTCTCCCAAGGAAGAAAATGATTGATGCTGTATTGAAAAGGACCTTTGGGTGTGGGTTGATGGCCAGCTGAACGTGAGCAGCATCTTGGCTTGTATCAGAAGTAGCATAGCCAGCAGCACTGGGGAAGTGATTGTCCTCTTGTACAAGGCACTGGTGACAAATCCTTTGTTCAGTTTTGGGCCCCTCACTACAAGAAAGACATTTAGGTGCTGGAGAGTGTCTCATTCCTGCCTAAAGAAGAGCAGTGAAGCTGGTGAAGGGCCTGGAGCACAAGTCTTATGAGGAACAGCTGAGGGAAATTGGGGTTGTTTAGTCTGGAGTAAAGGAGGCTCGGGAGAAGCCTTACTGCTCTCTATGATGGAGGTTGTAGTGAGGAGGATGTCAGTGTCTTCTCCCAAGTAACAAGGGACAGGAGGAAAGATCCTCAAGTTGTGCCAGAGGAGGTTTAGATTGGATAGGAAAAAATGTCTTCACTGAAAGGGTTCTCAAGCATTGGAACAGGCTTCCCAGGGAAGTGGTGGAGTCACCATCCTTGGAGGTATTTAGAAGACATGTAGATGTGGCACTTAGGGACATGGTTTAGTGGTGGACTTGATAGTGCTAGGTAAACAGTTGGACTTGACAATCTTAAAGGTCTTTTCAAACCTAAAGAATTCTGTGATTCTGTGAGTTCTGGGAGGATTTTATTTGATAGCTACTTATACTCTGGGTTCATATGTTATTACAGTGTCTGCAGGAAAGAGCTGCTCCCAGTTCTTTTGGAGACAGTCAAGGAGGACAAGAGAAAAACATTGCTACAGAAAGAAGCTTTTAGTGTTTCTTGTTCTTTGAAAAATATTGAAATTGCTACTTTAGAATATTTTTATTCAGGAGGGAAATGTCAGTTTTATTCTGTAATCTCCCAAACACTCATCTGGAATGTGTGTTGGCTGAATTTCTTCTGTGTTTTCAATTTATTATTATGTTTTTACTTCCTGCCCCTGGCTTTTGCCTGCTATTGTTAGGCAAGGCTAAAGAATTGGGTTTTGTTACTTAACATCTGGAGTATCTCAGCAGTGAGTGTTTTGTGCTTTTTACCAACAGGCACATCAAAGCCATGGAGCTTGCAAAGCGATTTGGGGTATTTCTAGGTGTGGGATGCTGTGTAAATGCAGGATATTGGCCCAGGCAGTCGAATGCTTTAGAGCTGTTAGGAAGGTGCTTCAGGGGGTGCCGAGCACTGTGCGAGCTTACAGTGCACAGTCCCTAAAGCTGATGCATAGGAGGCAGTTGAAACAGGACAGCTAAGTCAGCACTGCTGTCTGTGGAGATTTCCAGGTGTTTAAAGAGTGACCAGAATTGATTTTAACACGCCTTTGCTAGCACATGCGTGAATCTGGAACCCCAAATCTAGAATGATTGCACAGGTGCTGAAATGCTTTGTGTTCGTGTCTCCTTAAATGCCAGTTAAAGGTGAGAATGAAGCCATTTGATTTACTCACCACTTTGAAGGCAAAGCATTTACGTCAGGGTTGCTTGGCTGTGACTACTTGATGTTAGGTAAAGGTAAAGCATACAGAACATAGAGAGCTGTGGTATTTGTAAACATGCATATACAATTGGGTATTTGCCTGCAGGTATTGATGGAGGTCTGTTTGGAAATACTTTAATTATGACTTTCACAGTTATTTCTAGTTAGATTAATCAGGATCCTACAGCAAAATTGTTACAATGTGTTGGTTGTGCCATACATTCTGGGAGCAGACAGGGCAGACAACTGCTTTAGGATGTTAATTATTGGTAGTCCTAATAGTCTGGAGCTTGAATTCCAAATTTTAAAGCTGGATTCCAGCTTTAAAAAAATACCTCTCTTTTTTATATTGTGAAGTGTCTTCTGCAGAGGAAAGCACTTGTTCTGGGGAAACACTGAGCTAGCTGCGGCTCTGAAAGCAGAGACACACAGGTCTGCAGTGAGTTCCTGGGACTGTTCATGCATAGGAACTACCGCTTCAAGAGCTGAGTTTTGGTGTGATCTGAGATGGGTATGAATTCATACCCATTTCCTCAACTCCTCAGTTGTCATGTTCCGTTGTTGTGGGCAAGTATCATGTGCAAAGTGAACCAAAACTGAGAAGGAGGAAGATATCATCCAGTTACTTGGGAACCTTTTCGGGAAACCAAGCAACAAGAATCGGGCACAAGCATGTCTTGGGCTTGAAAGCACAGAGGTGATGGCCTGAAATGCTTGTGAAACTTCATAGGCAAGTTAGGGCAGATTCTACTTGCAAAAATGTAGGTATTGGTGTTCTAGGTAAGACATCTATGTGAAAAAGCTTCTCTTTAGAAGTATTTGTGTGTTGGAAATTCAGATGGAGATGTTCTCAGTCATTTACCAGTGCATATTTGAAGGCTGTGCTTTCTCCATCTTAGCTTGCAGCAGGTGAGTCCCACCTGTGAGTCCCAGCTATAAGACCAGCCTGAGTTCAGCTGGGAGTATCACCTTTATAATTTCAGTGGGCTGACAGATCTGTCCATGGCAGTGTCCTTGCAACATCCCAGACGCAGGTTAACCACAAGTCAGTGACATCATTTCCCCTTCTGTGTGCACACAGCCAGGTCTGGATTTTTTATGGCCACAAGCAGTGGTGGGTGCGGAGACAAGAGATGCAATGCCGTCTACAGCTGGTGTCATGCTCAGAGCTGCTGCCGTGGCAGGGAAAGCCAGTGCTGCTGCACCATTGCATGGGGACCTGCGCTGAGGATGTAGGTGCTTCCCTGGGCTGTGGTCACGTTCACATCTGGCATTCCTTGCTTTTGTTTTGAATAACTGGTGTGCCTCAGTGGAGCCTGAACCTACCCTGACCAGCCAGGCTTTGCCCCTGGAGAGGGTGAGGAAGAGAGGATTGGAAGGGGTTGCAGAAGGGGAAGTGGCTTTTTGCTGTAGCTGTGTTCTTCAGGTTGTTGATTAGCAAAATGACTATTTTGCAGCTTGTTACATGTGTTCCCTTTCTGAGGGACTGCCCAGGTTACTTTAGAGAAGTTAGCTTTCCTCCTCATGACAGCTACTCTTGATAAAGTCATTGGTTTTGAGCTTAGCTGTGTTTCCAGCTGGAGGTGAAATAAGGAAGTGGCATCTCTGTAGGAATTTACAGGTGTAGTATTTTGTCCAGGTTTGGTGGGAAATCCTTAGGTTTGTGTATCTCTTCTGGAAACAAAATTAACTGTTGGATTTCTTTAGAAGGATCTAATGCAAGCTTTTTTCCTTTAGAAACTGGTCTTGCTAAAGTGTTCCAGGGGAAAAAAAGGATGTTTAAAAAAATATACACAAACAACTTCTTTAACCTTTATGACAAAGTGTTCATTATGGTTTGCATTGGGAAAGAGAAGATGAGTTTTTCTTTAAAAAAAAAATCAAAAAAAGACCCCAAAAACCAACCCCCCCCCCCAAACCCAACAAAACAAACCAACAGACAGCATCTTTATTTCCTCTTGTTTTTTTTTGGTTTTGTTCCCCTTCCCTCTCCTTTTCCCCCATTCCTCCTCTTATCAAAATTGTGAACAAGTCCATTGTATGGACCTCCATGCCGGAGGTCCTGTCCATGCTGCTGATGGGGGTCAGGGACATCAGGTATCTCTCCAGCCGTGAAACCTGGGACACTGCAGGATAACAACTGCTTGGCAGGTGAGCTGGGATGGCTGCTTCGAGCTGGGATGGCTGCTTCAAGCTGGAGGGTGATGGATGCCACGATGTCGTGTCTGAGGTGACTTGGACCACATAAGGTATTTCCTTGGCTGGGAGTCTTGCTCCTGCAGCCAGTCACTCAGTGCGGGACAATGTAACAAGGGTCCCTGAACCCTTCCTCATGGGAGTCGGAGGTTCGTGAGGTCTCTGAGAGCATTACAGCTGCTGGTGACAAACCTGGTTGTGGTCCCAGCCACAGCCTTTTGCTGATTTTGTGGAGATGGTGGTATGTAGTCCTGTCAGGAGGAGAGGAAAGCTAGCTTGGCCTCCTCAGCACTGTCTGGCCCCTCCCAAAATAGGGCAGGGGGCCTTTGGGATGGTCAGGGGAGGAGGAGAGAGTGGGATGCAGGAAGGGTGCTAGGTGGTGGGTGGCTGCAGGAAGACTGAACCTGTGTCCTGGCTAATGCCACTGTTCCAGTGACTGGACAGGGTGCCCTACCCTGCTCACAGACTGGAGCATGACCTCTCATCCTGGTGAGGAGACAGTGCCATTCCTTCCAGTTACTTTACCTTAAATACCACCAGAGGCCAAGTACTGCCTTTGTTTTTCTACTGCTGCTTTAATAGAATGGGTAATTATTCTGCTGCTTGTTTGGCAAAAGGGAGTTTAAATCAAGGCCTGCATTTTCAGTAGAGTTAGATTTGAAGTAGTCTTGTTTTTTTCATGTGAATTGCAGTGTTTGACTGGGTAACACTTTGTCATGTCAGAAGGGATTTGTTTACCCTTGCTGGCCTCATTGCCTCTGTCAGCAGAGCTCACTGTTACCGAGGGGGTGAAACAGACGGTGGGATGTATAGGTCCTACAGAAATCCTTCAAATGTGTTGCTTGATTTAAAAGCCAGAGCGAACCTGATGTTTCATATCTGAAGGACTGTTTCCCTTCAATTACAACACTGAAAGTCACACATTTTGATCTTTAAAACTTTGGCAATGTCCCTCCAGATCTATATTCTCTTTGAAAAATTACTGCCTGAAATATTTCTGCAGCAACAGTTCAGGCATGAATTCCCTTTTGTCAATGATGTCTGCTCAAGTAATCATGACAGTTTCATACTGTTTTCATTGAAAGGGCTGTATCTGTCAGATACTAAGCCTTACAAAATATTGCCTGCTGGAAAAGTGTGTTATGTGCAGATTTATGCAGGGCAGCTCACCAAGTGAAATTTCTGTGGCAGGGGATGAATTCAAGTGGGTCTTGTCCTTAGATGTTTGAATAAGAATTTGAATCTGTTTTCTGACAAGTAGCCATTTAGCCCAACCCTCCCCATCCCCAAACACTGCAAAATTATTTATTAGGCATGTGATAGAAGTAAAGCAGATTGTGCTCTCTAAAAGCACAATTATACTGGGTAGTCCAATAGCTGGCATGTGGAAATGGATATACATAGCGTAGGTGTGCGTCATGCCCATATGTGTCAGAGGCTGTGATCTGGAGGATCACCCAAGTAATCCTGTTTAATCCTGTGGACCAAGAGGACTAGAGGTACTTTTGACTGACTGCAGTGTTTTTCAGCATTTCATTAGTGCCACGAGTATTCATGTACACTGTGCTACTCTTTGAGCATTCATTAGGGCTAAGTAGCAGCACAGGGACTCATTCAGTAGCTGTGGCTCCAGTAAGGCTGTCAGAATACTGTCATCCTGTGCCTGCACCGCAGGGTTGTCTGTGTCCTGGTGATGAAGGGCAAGGAGCCATTTGGTTTTGACCCTTTCCAGAGCATTGCAGCAAGCACAGCTTTGAGCTTCTGGTCAACATGGGCTGTTGTGTTCCCACTGGCCCCTTGTCGAGGGAAGGTGTTCCCCTGTACTGCATGTATTGCTGGTGGGAGCAGGGGTTTGATATTCAGGTCAGTGACCCTAATCTTTATGGCTCTGCCTTAGTGGTAAAAGTGTTGCAGCATCAGTCAGCTCTCTGTGGTTTTGGGCAATTCTCTCTTTGATGGCCATCAGGGAGGACTTCTTTTTGCAATCCTTCCCTATGGAATTACCCTAATGTGAAGTACTTGTTGGCAGAGGTTTCTGATGCTCCCTGGGCTGCTTGGAAAAGAAATGGAATGTCTTTGTGCAGCACAGGAATTTCAGTTGATGAAAACATTGAGTGTGTCACTACATGCTAAAATGAGCATGTCCTGGTTGCCTCACTTCCAGATTCTTAAGGCGAGAGGAGATTGTTATGGGCATTGTTTGACTTGTGCATAAAAAGGGTTGTGGGATTTTGTCTAATGATTTCCACATTCAGCTCAACAAACTAAAGCTGAAACGAAGCATATGCTTCCAAAAGGCATTCAACTTCTGCAGAACAAATAAAATCCTGCCCCCTTTGAAGCTGCTGACAAAAGTGCCATTTGCTTCAGTGGGGCCAGAGTTTCCAACCAAGTTTCCAAGTGACCCAGAATTTACCACTTCTCTTATTCCTCTGTGTAATTATCCTCACCTAAAGATTTGCCTTACCTGGGGCAGTAAGGCAAACAAGATGTGGCTGTTGGGGTTTTTCTAAGCTCTCTAACCAACAACAAGAAGAAGACAGTGCTGTTTTAAGCATCACTGGTTGTGCTGATATTCTCACTAGGCACTATGTTTGTGTGTGTTCTTCCCTCACTTCTTAGTTTGTTCTTATGACAAAAGTCTTCTTGAATGCACAGGGTTTTATTTTTCAGGATACTTGAAGAATACAAGTCCCAAAGTTTTAATCATTGGGATGTGCAATTCAGCAAGAAATAAAATATATGTGGATGGGTGTGGGGGGAGGGATATATCCAGCTAGCTGCAGTGTACAAGGTTCATCTAACAAAAAGAAGCAGCACATTGCTAAATGAGGACTCTAATACTGTAGCTACACTATGTTGTTTGTCTATGAACTTACATAAGACGTACATTATTTTAGCACTGTTATTACTACTAGTTTATAAAGCCATATTTAAAATTGTATACTTACTTGTAACATAACTTTGTGCATTGTGTTGATCCATGTATGTATATATATGAAAATCTGTATATTTTGTCTTTAATGCTGTATGTCATTGGTGTGTAAATTATAACTAATGGATCTAAAAATACCTTTCTGGCTCATGTCCTTATTCTGACAGTGGGCTGTGGTTTCTGTAGAGCTGTGAACTAACAGTGTTCTCTTTCAGTGTGAGAATGGGGAGTACATAAACTTCAGTGGCCAGTGAGTTAAACCCTCAACTCTGCAACCCTCAACTGGTGGCCACCAGTAGTTGGATGGGGTCACTCTGTCACTCCTTATCTCTCCCCTTGACTCTGCAGGAAGGATTTCAGGGCCAGGACAAGAGGAAGGGCTGCACTTAAACTTGGGTGTGAGGAGGGGTCCCTGCTCCCCTCTCTCTTGTCTCGTGGTTACTGCTACCAACAAGAAAACAAGTAATCCTGAGAAGGGAGCTTCTTAAAGCTTATGCGCTCCTGATGGTCTGTGTCCAAAGCCCTGTGCTAGTATCATCATACAGTAACATTCTTGACACTCCTCAGTAAGTGTAAGTCCTTAGCCAGAGTGAGCATGCTGCACAAAATGCAGCATGGGGACTGTGTGGCAGGAGATGTGACCTTGCTGGAAGAAATATGGGGCAGCAGTGTGCAGGTGATAGAGCAAGACTGTACACAGGTGCCTTCATACCTTGCAGAGGCTTGGACATCAAATACCACTTTGTAAGTGATGTCAGTGTTGTGGGTGCACTTCAGCTACCTGAAAAAAACCAAAAGACAAGTCAGGCTCAACCCTGTAGCACCAATCTGAATAGATTTTTAGCTCCTTTTCATTGGCTCACAGCTTTATGTCTGGCGAGGTTGGTGTTTATAGACTTTTCCTCCATGAAGACTAGAAATGTCAATGTCTCTAAATAACACAGAGGTCAGAAACATGTACCTATGTTGAAATACAGGACTTGAAATGTTAAAACAGTGCAAACCTAGAAGAGCTGGCAGCCAAAGCTGAGAGCCCTGTCAAGGTAAGGGGCTTCTCCATTCCAGGGAACTTCTGTCTCGGTGAAATAGTCACAGACTCTGTTTATGCACCAGTCCCAAAAACTTTAAGGCATGTGAGAAATACTCTGGAAGTTACACAGTAGTTCTGGCCACGTTGGCACTGGGCATGAGTTTGGTCAATCACAATAACTGGCGATAAGCCTGATCCTCCCTTCAGAAGGATCATCTGCTGAAAAGGTGAGGGTGCCCACACGTTTTCCATGTGAGGAGATGGAGGAAGGTGATCTAAGAGTGCCCCAGGATGGCACCCTTAGGAGAACTGCACAAAAATGGTGTCTGAAAAGCAGTTTAGCCATCGGCCAGGTCCTGGGTGGAAATACTGTGCCTGCTCATTGTAGGGGGGTTGGTTGCATGTATGGTAGGGTCCAAGTTACCTGACCAGCATGAGTCCTTGAGTACAATGTTCTTCACAGGCTCAGACTGCCTACCATGAGGTTTACAACCCCAGAAAAGTAGTGATGCAACAAGATTGAGAAGAGAAATTCTGTTGTTTCAGTATATGGCTCTGGACTTGGCCATTGACATTTGATTTTATATGAAGGCTTCTCTAGCCATCTCTAGGTGTCTGTGCTGTTGTAAATCCATGAAGATCTGCTCCAGGTGGCCTGTGCAGCCTCAGGGCTCCTCAGCAGAGCCAAAGTATCTGCCCTGGATGAGCATCCCTGCTCCCACTGTGCTGGCTGTATGGCCCAGAGCTCTGTGGGTGACAGTGGAAGCTGAACATACAGCTCAGGAGCATGCCCTACAGTCAGACATCAGAATTAACACCTCTTAATCCCAGGCTGAATCCCACCCTAGAAGGGCTGTGTCTTTTCCTGAGAGCCCAGCCATCACCTCTGTTTCCATACTTTTTCTGGGAAATGATGTACCATTTCAGACAGGAGAAGCAGTTCAAGGAGCCTTCAGGCTGTAACACGGAGCGCTCTCTGGTTAGGAAATATCAGAGCTCATACAGTTTTAATGCCACCTCTTTCTGCCTAAGTATCAAGCTGCAGATTTCATTTCTGTCACTCTTTTACTATTTTTTTGTATTTTTAATTTCGGACCTCTGGTGCAGGGCGTAGAGACTGGTGAGTTAATGATGAGCTGCTGGTGATTTCATCTGAAGTGTGACCCTCAAGCCTTATTTGCTGCACAGGATTCCAGCCCTACAGTGGAAACAGAATGATTAATTTCCCCAAGCTTCTCTGTGGCAGTCATTACCATGGTTTCTGGGAGCTTCAAAAATACTAACGAGTTTATTTTCACAACATCCCTATTGACATGCAGTAATAGACAAGACTAGAAAGACGGAGTTGTCAAGCGCATTGAAACTAAGTGCAAGAAAGTGGAATATGGTATAGGATTGCCAGTGGATGGGCTCAATGACAGGAAAGACATAAACAAATGATGGGCATCAAAGATACTTTTAGCAGATGCACTTGATGTGGGTTAGAGGGTTTTAGAGAAGAGCTGATTACTCTTGGATTGAAGTTGAGGGTCTAAAGCAGAGCATTGTTTGTCAGAACAGGAAGGAAATTGTTTAAAGGAGAAATGTGATACAGAAATAGTAAGATTTGGAGACAGGAGCCATGGGCTGTCAGCAGTCAGAGGCCTTTTTTCTGTCCTTCACAGAAAAATCTCCAACAGCTGTGGCTGTGCTGCCCTTACAGGCAGTAGTGAAAGGACCTGAATTTTCTCTGTCCAAGCACAAAGGCTTTGAGGTTGGGCCATGCTTTGCCATTGTTTCAAAGGCAGCATGTGTTTGGGAGCCACCTGAAGCACAGTTATTGTCTAATAAGAAGCTTTGGTTTATTGAGTATGTGCATGCATAGAGAAATTGCCATAATTTCACAAACAGCAATTCACTGTGATGGAGAAACCCAGAATCATCAGTGTACAAATTTCACTGCATGCTAACTGTGGCTCTGGTCAGGGTGGCTTCTTGCCACCCCTTTTGACCTGTGAATGCAGCATCACAGAAGTAGCCAGTGGAGCAGGGAAAAGTGATTGCAGGGAAAGGGATCTGAGATGCCTGGAGCTGGAGCAGCATGTTTACTGTCACCTGGGGATACAGGAAAGATTCCCACCACCCCAGCCTTTCTCTGCACCTACCCCAATTTTTGGTCCTGCTGCTGAAGGTCATCGGTGATTTATTGCCACAAAGTGATTCAGAAGGGAAAAATGTGAAGGTTTGTGATGAAGAAAGCATCACCATGAAAGCAGCTGGCTCCCAGATGTGCGCATCTTGGAAAAGCAGGGGGTGAAGTTTGTGCCTTCTTCCTCCTGAGCTGATGTGCAAGTTGTGCAGCCCATGCTTTTCCTCTTACAGCTCCAGGAAACTTCCCTGTAAGGTATGTCACACATTTTAAAGGCAGGACTGTAGCTATTCTGCCTTCTCATGCTTAGTGCTGTCTGAACAGTAAATATTCTCCCAGCTGTCGTCTGAAAGCCAATGCTAGCCCTGCTATTCTCATTAAAATAATTGAAAAGATTACATTTACTTTTATGTACATGTCCTAACAGATGTGAGTTGGGAAGTGCCTGGGTTTCAGTGTAGCTCAGCTACGAAATCTTGCAGAATACTAATAGGTTGTGAAAGTTTGAGGATGATATGAAGAATTTCTGGCTGCTATAACTATTGTTAGCTTTTGGCTGTGAAGCCAAAAGCAAACCTTAACCAAAGAGGAGAAAAACATAACTAAATCTGATACACCGTTTATATAAATCTGGAACCCACTTGGAGAACCAGAATGAATAGCAATCTTTTTAAAGCCTGCATAATGAAGTGGTTCACAGTATCAAATCCCTTAGATAAGTTGTTAAGGAAGTCTTCAGTCTTTTATTGGAAGCCATGAAAATATTAGTGCTCTTAAAATGAGCCTAAAAATATAACGAACAAGAATGAATGGTGTGATTGCTAACTAATCTCTCCATGGTTTTGCAGCTGGCTAACAAGATAGAATTCAAGTACTTAGTAATGATTTGCCTTGTCTATCATAATGTATTTTTGTTAAATCCATAGATAGGTTTTTTTGGAAACATGCATCGCCTGAGCCAGACAGCATCAGGCAAATGTTGGAAAGGACCATGTATGTGACACATGCTGGCAAATAGCTGTGGCTGGTGTGGAAAAGAGCAAACGTTTAAACAAACGGGGTAAAACTGAAGCTGTTGATAGGAGGAGAATACAGAAGATGAGCAATCATGTTGTACATGCAAACCTAACGGTTGTTGCGTGGTCTTAGAGTCCTACCTAGTACAATTTAAAACTTCCTAAGGAAGAAGGGAGGTGAGATCCAGGGGAGGGTGTCTCCATCATTGTTAACACTCCGATACCTGACAATAGAGATCAAGTGGCTACAGCAGGCAGGTTTCTGTTCACAAAGTCTGTATGAAACAGCTTGCTTTATGGCAGTGATGGTTCAGTCTGTCTTGAAGTAGCCAGTGCTGGCAAAGTGAATAGGTAGATTTTGTGTTAAACTTTCACCTGTCTAAAACCATGCTCCCAGGTTTGGTGGTATCTTGAAGACTTCAGAATGGCTTCTTTCAGATTATCTTAAAACTGAGCTTTTTTCCATGCTAAGAAGGTGAGAGACTTCAGGATTTGTTGATTGGGGTTTTGTTTTAGCAAAAGGAGTAAACATTAGTAGATTCTGGAGTATTGTGTCCAGTTCTGGGCCCCTCAGTTCAAGAAGGACAGGGAGCTGCTGGAGAGAGTCCAGCGCAGGGCAACGAAGATGATTAAGGGAGAGGAGCATCTCCCTTATGAGGAAAGACTGAGGGAGCTGGGTCTCTATAGTTTGGAGAGAGGAGACTGAGGGGTGACCTTATCAGTGTCTATAAATATATAAAGGGGGAGTGTCACGAGGACGGAGCCAGGCTCTACTCAGTGGCAAACAATGATAGGACAAGGGGTAATGGGTACAAACTGGAACACAAGAGGTTCCACTTAAACTTGAGAAGAAACTTCTTCTCAGTGAGGGTGACGGAACACTGGAACAGGCTGCCCAGGGAGGTTGTGGAGTCTCCTTCCCTGGAGACATTCAAAACTCGCCTGGACGCATTCCTGTGTAACATTATCTAAGGGGGATTGGACTAGATGATCTTTCGACAATCTCTAACATACTGTGATACTGTGATACTGTGATTCTGTGACAACTTTTACTTGCACAAATGGAAGTGCACACTTGTGGCATTGATTTGTAAGTCAGAAAGAGGTTCATTCATCATCTAAATCAAACAGTTTCTCAGCTCTATAGACAGTCATGTATTCTGCTGTCTTCTGGTGGCTGAGATGGGAAGAGAGAGAAGAAACTGGGGTGAGGAAGGCAATGATAAATAAAATGCAATTCAGGTAAACATCTTTATAAAGTCATAGTTTTACAGCCCTGATTACAAACATCCATGATTTAATCTCGTGGATACCAAAACATGGCTGGAAAGACTCAGAGGAGTCACAGGTCATTTATTTTGGTTTGAGTACATCACTGTACCTCAAGGATGCTGCTCTCCAGGGACGTTTTCCCGTACACACCATGCCACTCAACAAGGCAAAGCATGCTGGAGCAGGATGGGCTGTGCTGCAGGATTTCTGCTTACAGATTTTGTTAAACTTTCCTGTTTCCACCCAGGCTCAGGACAGAAGGATGATGCTTTGGAGTAAGAGGGTTTTTAGGAAAATGAGTCTGAGGCAGCCCTGACCTGAGCAGCAGCCCCCCGCCATGCCCCTTATCCAATCCCTGCTGCTGGGGGGCACCAAGGCCAGTTATTAATTGCACAACCCCAAACTTCTGTGCCAGAGTTAAAATGACAACTCAGGTGTCAATCACCCTGATTCTGATCTGGTCTAACAATGCCCCTGTTTAACCGGGCATTGGTCTGGTCTAACAAAGTCCCTGTTTAACTGGTTTTTCATTCTCCCTCTGTGCATAATCTCTGTCAAACAGAAGTGCTGTTTTTAAGTGTAATCTAAGCCTACTTGCGTCTGTACTTGAGCTGAGGGTAGCTCATGTCATCAGGCCACTGCAAACGTAAGCAAACGAGGCTTTGTTAGGTAAGTAAATATTTTTTCCTCTTTGACATGTGAATGGAATGCAATAGATATGAGTGATTGACTGACACTGGAGATGTCAGGCCCCTAGATGCCCTGCTCCTGGCCTAGTTTAGTCAGCATTTTATTCCACACGTATTCAAAGTATCAGTGGTTTCTCTTTATCCAGAACTCTAAATGAGACAGTGATGTTTGTAAGTTAAAGTGCTGATCCTTCCTCTTCTTCAGCCTCCTCATCCTAAGGAAGGTACAGTCAGCCAGTTTAACATTCAAGGTTATGTGCTGGTAGGGTAATCACGCCATGAGCTTTCAGCTACACAATTACATCATCTAACAGAGGTATACTGTGTTTCTAAAATGCCTAATGCTCCCTACTTGGTACTTCATCTCTTAGCAGCCGTATATGAGCAAGTGGAAATAAACCACCCACTTTGCATTCAGCAGAACATCTTTGTGGAGGACTGAAGTTGAACTTCTATGTTATTTGACTTCCGTTTGCTTCTGCAGTTCAACCTCTTCCTGGTTGTTCTGACAAGTCTCCGGCACAGCTGGCTGCTCCCGCACGCGGTGATGTGCACCCTCCTGTTTGTGCAGTCTGCCGTCTCACTAGGAGAGGATCCAGCAATGAATGATTCTACCATAAATATTCCTGGTTTCTTTCCTGGGGGAAATAGAAAGAGACTCTGAAGAGATCTTCTGGAAGAAGCTGCAAAAAAGATGCTGACATCTTTCTTTGAGAGATTGCCCATGTGGCACTGTCGTTGATTTTAGTTATGTATTGTTACTAGAAGAGAGATATAAGATGTCCCATCCAATCTTGCCATATTTATATTTATACATCAGGGAAACGTACATAATTCTGTTGTTTGTGCCCCTTTCTTCTCCTTTTGCAGAATCCTTGCTGATGAACGATTCCTGTCAGCTGCAGGGAAAGTCCCTGATGCATCCTGAATCATTCTTCTGCAGACACCTATGCTTGCCTTGATGGATACTTGGTGGTAGTGCAGTCCTGCCGGCACACTCGGATGACTCCTGGATCCCCCTGTGGTGACAAATCTGCCTCCTTAGTTTCTCTTGTTTCCAGTTCCTGACAACTTATTCTTCCCTGTGTGGTGTCTGGATGCAGCTGTTCGAGCATATTTGCTTTCTGGAGATGCTACGTTGTGCTGAAACAAATGCCTCCAGGCTTCACTGTGTGTCACCAACTAAGCCATTTCTTCTGTGTCCTGGTGGAGAGGAAACCAGGGCCCTTTCTCTTTCTGCATGTTGGCTGTTTACTGAGGTGCCCTTTTTAAATAGGAATACATGAACATTCTTCAAAATCCCCTCTCCATCGCCTTGCTTAGGGGGTTCTTCACAACCGCACACTGGCCATAGCAGGTTTGGGCAGCATGGGACATCCCTCCACTGGATTCCTCTGCCACTGCATGGGGCAGCTGCCTGCCAACCTGCCCAATGGCAAAAACATCCACAGTCGAGAGCTGGCCCTCAGTTATTACACTGAGCTGACATCGCCCCTGAAGCACCCTGTCCTTCAGATGACCTTCATCACTGTGCAGTGACAGCACATCTTCCCACTATTTTCCCAGTATTTCCCAGTATTGCAAACATGACACACTGCAGCAGTGCTGGCAGTGTGGCAGTAATTTAGCAATTTGTAGGTTACTGATTGGCAAAAGTGGGAAATGGCTCCTGCAAACTGCAGAAATTCTGAAAACATTTAGTCAATTTTTGGTTGAGGGTTGTTGAGCATCTCTTCAACCTCAGTCGCATGAGTGTTGACAACAAATATACCACACGCCAGAAATGCTGCTGGAGCAAAAGCCACATAATAATGATTCCAACGTACTCAGCAATCCCAAGCCTGCCCCTTTGGCAATGGCTTGGGAAAATGGGTAAGACTTTGTAATCCTGTCTGTGCCTGAAACAGAAGTTTTTCAGGGACTTTTGCTTTATATTAAAGAAAAATACATGGTTAATCTCAGAGAATAACACCAGTGTAGCAAGAGCTTTTATTGATTTTGTCACAAGAATGCACTGTTATATTCCTCTAAAAATTGTAGGGAACTGTGAATACATTATATTTTCCCATGGTTTTTAAACTGTACACATAAGATATTGTCTAGGTTTTTTTTTTAAATTATTAATATTCTGCCCCTATTTTAGTTGAAAACGGTCTTTCAGCCAACAGCCAAGCATTAAGTGTTGGGGAAGGACAACCTAAAGACAATCCACTAACCTGGCAAATGTATTTGAACGGACTTGAAGATGAGGCCCTCCTCTGCTGCCAAGTGCTTTGGAGGTGCTTTACAGGCAGCCACAGGAGGGCAGTGGATGACTTGGATATGCGGTTTCTCTCCAGATTTTATCTGTTTTTTAATCGTTTCGTTTCCCTTCCACCGAGCTCCTATCTTGTCAAGAAATAAAAATTTGACGCTGATGCGAGGAAGGGGATTTGATTTTCATTTCCCTGTGCGGGTTTGGCACATTTTCTTCATACTCTTGTTAGTTCAGCTTATCATCAGTGTGTGGAGAGCTTGCGATACAATCCCTGGTACTGCACACAGGGCAAGAGGGGAGCAGTGGAAACGTATTTGTACAACTCCTCTGTTTACACAACTTTCAAGGTCAGGACTTCCTTCCACGAGAAAAATGCCCAAGAACCAACAGTTTAATGGCTATCTGTGGTGCTCACAAGTTGTCCTAGGTGCACGCTGAATTCTTCCTTCTCCATAGAAAGATCTGACCCACATTCTGCACAGGTTTCTGCCAACAAGCAGTTTAATTACAAAACTAGAGGTCAAGACCCTCCCGGGGTTTGCTAATGGGCTGGTGTATCTCTTTGCCTTAGCTTTTTGCTAAGCAAGCAAAGGGCAAAAGTTGTAATTATAATCAGAATTAAACATTTTTGGTAAAAACAAATGAGCACAGGTCTCCTTGTGATCAGTGTTAGTGGCCAGAGGGTCTCTGTGATGGACAAGAGACAACTAAAATGTCAGGACTAGCTCTTCAGACTGACCCTGCATCCTGATCAAACATAGAGAAGTTGGCAAACACTCAGGATCAGAGGAAATCCAGCCTAACAGCAAGCAGAAACGGCCGCATACCGGCTGGACAAGCGCTCCATAGAGACCGAATGCGAGTTTTACAGTTCACAGCAGAAGCGATGTTTGAAACATTTGGAAGCAAGTTAGGGAGAACAAAGGCTGTTTCTGTGGCACAGCGAGCACGGGGAGGAGAGGAGAGCATCCGCAGCCTGCCAAGGCAGTATGAAATATATGCTTGTGTCTCAATATGCCAGAAGCTTCTGGGCTTTATTCCCAGAACTCCCACTGGCGTGTATGACCTTGTGCTAGTCACCCACGCTTGCCGTGCCTCAGTTTCCCTAGCACAAAGTGGGGATAAAAGTACCTCCGGATGGCTGTCAAGGAGCTGATTTCATAACATTTTGATGCTAGGGAGAGGGTGTCTATTTGTATTTGAGTAGCACTTCAAGCATTTTCGAGCTTTTTGACATTTGCAGTAGAGTAGCCAGACTTTGTGTTGAGGCATTGCAGAGAAAGAAGGTCGCAGCAGGGGCAGAACTCACATTTCCCCAAGTACAAGCTCCATCAGCTAATTATAGAAGAACATCCCCTAGCAGCTGACAAGGTAGGAGCTTTGTGATTTGTGCTGAAGTAGTTTTGACTCCATGTAACACACAGGGTATAGATTCACTGGCCAGATGTGTACCAGTAGGCTATTGACCCATCATTTCAGCTGCCAGGTTGGCTGGTCACCAGTGCTCATGCTGACAGGAGAGGACACTCAGATGGCACTAGAAAAGCAAGAGGAGCCTGACCCTTAACCGTGAAGGGCAGACGAGAAACCACAGGGTGACTGATGAAAATCTCTATTTGGCCAGCCTGATGCTTGCTGGGTCAGACTCCACATGCCCACTGTGAATGGATTGGACTCACTGTGTGGGTACATATGTGATTTATCTCTCACTGCTTTTACAGGCATTTACAAATCTGGCTTATTTTGTATGGGACTTCCAGATCCGCCTTGGGTTGCAACACATTTCTTTCAGCTGAAGGCCTGGATTACAGTACAGCCAAAATTGCATCTAAACTTCAAGAAGGATTTCTCTGTACTTGTGTTGTTTTCACTATTCCCCTTTACCAAACTGAGCCTCCAGGTTTGTACCTGACGTGGTATGTGTGCACAAACCCACGCACAGCCCACCAGTAAGTGATTTTGGGGGGAGGCAGGGAGAGCATTTCTGTTATTAGAATCTTGTTCCCTTTTCTGGTTGCTTTCCTCAACAGTCAGGGCAGTAAGTTTGTTGGCAGAACCATCTCTCAATAAAGTAGGTTCTAAATAACTTTTGTAACACAACAGGGAGGAATTCAGAAACCATATCTGAAGAGGTGCTTGTTTGTGTTACCTCCTCCAACAGCAAATGCAGCATGGGGGTGTTAAATGTTTCAACTGTTTTAAATATTGGATATTGCATGCTGCCAGCTGGTTCCTTGTGACCTACCTACCAATAAGTAGACATTTCCTTTTCTTATATACTTTAAATATCTGGAGTTTTCCTTAGCATCTCAGCAACTGGTTCTAAAAACTTAGCTCCAGCTGTGAGGTTTTGGTAGTGCACTTGGCCTTCAAGTTCTCTGTTTAGAAAGTAGGAACAGTAATCATTTTTTCCTCTTCTGGGGAAAAGTACACTGGAAACTGTGAGTTTCCCATGTCCTGAGATAAAGGAGACATGTGAATGTCTATGGTAGATATATTTTCCTTTTTTTGGTGTGTTTTGTATTGAGTGCTGTTATCTTGGGAGCAATGTGTAAGGACATAAAGAAATGGTGCTGTGTAGGAGGATGGAAACCTGCTGCAGTACGTAAAGGTCCCACCCAGAACATACCTGCGGACTTGCCATTGAAGGAATACTGACCTTTCTCCTGTAAGGAACAGGTTTTGACATATGGAATGGGAACTATTGCCTGTTGCAGGTAGGCCTGTGTCAAATGAAGGTGGAGAGAAGTAGCACATAGAAATGACAAGCTGTTTCCAGAGCAGGATGTTGATTTTGACTTGCAGTCCTAATCCATAATAACTTTCAAGCCTTTTCTATTTGAGTATCACCAGTAAATCATTCAATTACCTGCCAGATCTTCTCAACTGAGTTAGGACAGGCACTTGGATTGTGGGAGATGATCTTTCCAATTCCTCCTCTAATTCAAACCTGACCCATACTCAAGTGTTCTCCACTGGACTGCTGTGTGGTTTGTAGTGGTGTGCTTCCACATAGCTTCTGCTGAAGCTCTTCTGCTTTGCATAAATGCTCTGTAGGTTCATAAACATGTTCAAGGCAGGGATGTGCTCTCCACAGTCCCTAAAACAACAGCTGTGGGTTCAGGAGGAGGACAAAGAAAATGGATTGCAGGTTCCTGTTCAACCTCATCTGCCTTCCCAAAACAGGACCTCCCACTGCCTTCTTTGAGAGACAGCGAGGGCAAAGAGGGACCACTGGGGATTTAGGGCAGTGCTCTGAACAGTGGAGGATTTCAGTTCAGCTCTCTGCTCTCACAGAAGAACAGCCATCTCCAACCTCCATCAGTGCCTTCAGTACTGGGGCACAAAGTCGTTCCCATCACAGCTCACCCCTTCATGGGAGATAGTTCTTGATAATGACTTCTGCCAGGTGATCTCATCTACCAAAAATGACCCCAGCTGCAGTCTAAGTTCCCTGAAATGCTGAAAAAGTGTTGACCTGGGTCAACCAGGAGGAACATTTTCTGTTGCCTGGAGAGCTGAAAGCCAAGCACTTCTAGGCTAAGCAATGGAAGTGGATGGTGGAAGAGGAGAGAGGGGCATGAGATTACCAAGATCAGCTACTCTGCACTAAAAGTTTTGAGACAAGTCTGGTTTTGTTGCTGCTGTTTTTTTAAGTCACTAAATAAGCAAGAAATATTAACAACATCAGTAATCCCTCCTGGACACATGCCTGGTCATCAACTTTTCTTATTTTCCTAAGCAAAGGCTTCTCATTGTGTTGATGTTTTTCTGAGCAAATATGACTAGCAAATAATCCTCTTAAGGAAGTGCAAGTGGCTGAAGGCGATGCTTGGGGCTAAAAAACACGAAGTGGACTCAAATCAAAACAACTGCTACCCTCCATGCTACCCTGCTGCTGGGCCACCCTCAGAATACTAATACAAGGAGGTCTGATTAGCCAGGCTCTGGCTCACAAAACATAAGGTTTTGACCCCTTTTGGATGAAAAAAGCTATGTTTGATCAGTGAACACTGTCATCTCTCATAAAAGTTGATGATCTTTGTTTGAATGTGTTGCATCTCTTATAAAAATGATAAATCAGGTAGCAGATAATTGCAGTATCAAATTGACCTCCTGCATGTTGGTGGAATTCTGATACGTTTGACCAAACTTATTCAGTGTTTTTACCTGCCCCAGTTCAACTTCCAACAAAGATGGTGCTAGATGGTTTCCAGTGGGCCATAAAAGTTTTTTTGAGGTGTTCCCAAACTTAATAACCCCAATTTTAATGGACCAAATTTATAAGGCCAATTAATCCTATGTGCCTTGCAATCTCTTTGTCTTTGCATCGCACAGGGTTCTGAGGACTGTCCTTGTGCAGAAATAGGCTCTGCTGACTATCATGACTTCCTGAACAGTCACAGATCCATCTCAAGAGTCTGATGGTAAGCTTTACAGGTGAAAGCTGCAGAAGAAGAGTAGAAGAGATAAGCTTTTCTGTTATCTAGGGTTGATATTTGTTGCCAAGCCCATTTCAAGAGAAGATTGCATTTAACCTTGTTTTTAAATAGTTTTGTTTGTGCTCCCTGGTACTCAAGTGATGCTGTTTGTTGGACACAGGTCAGAACTCCAGGCAAAGTTCTTTTCTGGTGCTGGGGGCTCTCAGAAATTTTCATTTAGATATTTGGACAGCCTCAGGCTCCTCTGGGTTCTTTGGTCAGATGTAGTATCTAAAATCTACCTTCATTGGCTGCTTCATTTCTTCCCCTTCGCAACATTCCCTTTAATTCTAAATCAAAAACCATTCTCATCCTCTAGACCTTCTGATCCTGCTCTGTCAGATTAATTTCTTACTGTGTAGTCAGTTCTGGGCCTTCTTCACAGCATCCCTGAATTTTGGTTCAAAAGAACCAAACCTTGGTGGGCTCCATGTTTCTAGAGCCTGAAAAAGCTGACTCACCTTTACCTTTTTCCTCTTTGGTTATTGTGGTGGGTTGACCCTGGCTGGATGCCGGGCGCCCACCAAAGCTACTCTATGACTCTCACAGTCTCACTCCTCTCTCCATCTCCAATTGCTCCTGCACAGTAACTTTTTCCCCTTCTTAACTATGTTACCCCAGAGATGTTACCACCATCACTGCTGGGCTTGGCCTTGGACAGCAATGGGTCTGTCTTGGAGCTGGCTGGCATTGACTCTATCAGACACAGGAAGTTTCTACCAGCTTCTCACAGAAAGCCACCCCTGCAGCTCCCACTGCTACCAAAACCTTGCCATACAAACCCAATATGCTTATCAAAGTGCATTCCGCTTATTAAAATGCTGTCCATGCCTCAGGCAGATGGACTCGTGTGGTCTCTTCTTAAGGTTGTCCAGCCTGAGTCACTCAGGCAAATACACAGCCTGTACATGTACAACGGAGTACATAGAGATTGACCCCAAGCACAGTGGCTATTACAAAAATGCTTACTATCCAACAAAATAGGCATCACGGGTGCTTATTCACCTTGACTAACTGTAGCTTAAATTGGGAATGAGGTTGCTCCTACAGAACCTGAGGAGGAAATGGTTCCTCCAAAGAGCAGTAGCCCACTAGAGACATGACACTGTAGAATGCTCAGAAAAAGTATTGTGTGGTCTATTTGACTGGTGCAAGTCCATTAAATTCAGCTGTCAAATCAGCTGATGGGATACCTCGCATACTTATAGTTAACCTCATGCTCTGGGAAGCGTTAAATCTAGTATACAAGCGTGGGACTGTCACTGAGGGGTGTGTAGCTGTATTGATACAGGTGATTGGCAGAAAAGGTTGGGTGCTACCACAGCAAGTTGTAGCAGAAAACAGCAATTCCTGTACCTAGTATCTTGAGTACTGAAAGCAAGATAAAACCCAGCAGTAACGTAATTAAGGACTGTATTGTAAAACATAAGCACAAGACATCTTTAGGGTCACATTCATTTTGTCATTTCCTGACTCCTGAACACTTATATTACTTTCTCATTTATTAATACAGTGATTATTTAAATGGCATGGTCTTAGGTGCTCTATAAGACCTTCTGGACTACGTACCTCTTACCCAGCCGATTCTGACTGTGGGCCTGATGGTCTGTGCAGGGGAAAGGCAGCTGCTGGTGCACAGCCTTGGTCTGGCTGGTGAAGTCTGGCTGCAAGAGAAACCCAGTGGCAACAACAGATGGGGTTGTGTTGTATTTTTAAGGTAGGAGTGAATTTCTTTCTTTAGTTTTCTGTTTTTTTTCTCATTTCCTGTTATCACTGCAGTATACATTGCAGCAGGTCTATATGGCATTTCCACCAGAGCAGAATTTGAGCTGGACTTTTCAGACCATATATGTCCAATGATAAAGCTGGTGGCACTGGCTATGAGAATTATGAGCTTGTTTCCCTGGTCTGAACACAGAGAGATAAACCAGTCCTTGTATATTATGAGGCAATTATATGAGCTAATGATCAAGTTTTCCTACTCAAATTGTAATAGCTACGCTTTTTATTGCCAGCCAGAACAAATCTGACACACGCTCTGGCCAGGCCAATAATGATTGCCAGTTCCCGTTATACCTTTAAAAGTTGAATAATATATGTAGCACTTGCAGTGTTTTAGTGGCACTTAATGTAATCAAACAGCTGAGCAAGCAGTATTGCATTTCACACTCATTTCTGTCAAGCAGGTCTTCACAACTGCCATCCCCACCAGTGTTCCTGCAATGAAACTAAGGTCTGAGGAGATAGGGGTGAGTTTTTAGCTCAAGCACATCCCTGCAGTAATGCAGCTCTTTGTTTTTCATACTGGAGTGAGATTACATCTGTCTGCACCCAGTCATGTAAGTGTGCCTCTCATGGCTGCTCATGTTTCCCTTTCTCCTGTTCATTATGGGTTTAATGGGGTAATGGGGAAAATATTGTGGGCTTGGGATTTATTTTTTCTTCTGTCTGCATGCAATTTTGATTCTGTGCAGTGAGTGTAGGTATATGAGCTGTTAGCCTGAGCCTTCCTGTGGCTTACAGCAGAAGGCAGGACTATGTATATGCTGGAGTCTTGCTAGCTAAAAAAGCAGGTGGCCAAACTCATCTCTAGAGGAGCCACTGCTGGGGTTTGGACCACTGCCATGCCAGCTGCTGCAGGCTCCTGCTGTGCTCAGCATCTCTTTGGGTCCACTGCACATTGACCACCCGTGGTCTCTGTGTGGTGGGGTCATAATCTTTTCCTTCTGTCTTCTGGAAAGGGAAAATGGCATTAATCAAAAGGAGGACTGGGTGGAGTACACCCAATCTAACTCAGCTGTCTTTAAGTTAGACATCTAAACAAAGCTAGTTTCCTCATGGCTCTTGGATGTCTACACTGGAACTTGATCATGAAGGCTCATTTTGGAGCCTGATGTATAGAATAGGTATCTCCAGAGAGTATTTCATAACATCCTCAGACAGACACCTATAACAGCTGGCAATGAATCACCTCTAGAGACTTCTGTACGGCATAATTCGGAAAACAACTGGGATAGCCTAAGAGCTCAGTGGAAGTAGATGATCAATATGCAGCTATAGGTGAAAGGATTGAAAGGTTGGCTGTGCAAAGAATGAGGCTGAATATTGAACATGTTACAGTCCTATCTGACATGTTATGAAGACACAAACCATAAAATATGACATCATCCAGAATTCTGGTCAAAGTTCTACTTCTTTTGTCTCAAAAAGAAGTGTGAAGCAGAAGCTGCCTTCTTGGTAGCAGAGGTGATTGTAAAAAGAGCTGCTTCCATCTGAGTTGTAGTTGAAATGACTAAGACTGCTTAGTTTGGAAAGAAGATAAAGAGGTGGGAACATATGGTGGAATATATAATACTTAGAATGGACAAAGTAAATAGATTGCGTATTCTTTCTGGCAGTGCCAGATGAAACAATTATCCAAGCCAGAAAGTGTTATTACCACTTAAAATCCAAAGAAATTCTTTTTAACACAATGCAGAATAAACTTGTGAAGCTCATGGTGGCTAGATATATTGCTCCAAGTGGTTAGCAGGATTAAAAGCAAATTAGACATTTACTCTTAGGTCGATTACAGATAACTAAGAAGTCCACAGTCACATTAGATAGGATGTGTATTGCAAAAGGGACATAAACCTTTTTGCCACAGTGAATACAGAAGCCATTCAAGAGACAGGGGTTAAGCAGACACTCCCTCAAAGAGCAGGTTTCTCCTAAGTATCTGCATGAATATTTCTTCCTTCAAGCCCACTGTCACTGGGAGTTACCAAACTTTGGTTACTTGGCTGTTCTATTTTTATGGTGGAGGTTAGGGGAAACCTGATCAAAACTGGTGAATGTGGCAACTGTACAGCATCCAGGGCTAAAAGAAATGCAACAGTTGTATGATAGTTTGTAAACCTGGTCAGAAACTAACCTTTTTAGGGGAAGGAGAAGATGAGTTTGATGAGCTGGACAGCCAAGAAAATCTAAGACATGGAAAGAAAAGGGCAGGAAAAACGATGCTGAAAAGAAGAAAGCAAAGCAGGAAGAGAACTAATTTTCTGGGCAGAGTGTGAGCTGGAAGAGGTGTAGAGCTGGGACTGAGGAGCTTTCCTCTTGATTCCTGCCCTGCTCAGGGAACAGGGCATTGTATACATGCCTGTAAATAAACGTATTCAAAGAGATAGCTGGCAGCATCATCAATTTTAACTACTCCTAATTGCCAAAGTATAGGCTAATTGATCTGGAGAAAGAAGTAACTTCTGGTCTGCTCTGTTCTATCCTATGGTCTCCGATCTACCACAATAATTCTAACTTCAGTGTGTCTACATGAAGCTTTTGCTGAGCTACTTAAAACAACACCAATTTTTTTATTTTTAAATTATTTTTATTTTTAATTTTGCATTATTCCCAGGGCAGGACCTGCAGAGGCCTCTGTGGTAGGGTCTTCCAGGTTTTTTAAAAGATACCTTGCTGATAGTGCTAAAGATGACAAGGATGGTGAAACATGCTCTGCATATGGATCAGGGGAGAATTAGCAATGGTTCATCACTCCTGTGAGAGTTCATTCATCTGCCACAGACTGGCCCATGAGAATATTTCTGGAGAGGTGAACTTTATCTAATAATAAAAAGTCCGCTGACCTGCTTTTATGTCGCAATTCCTATAGCATGAATAATTGCACCCTCTTGTATAATTGGCAACATTAAGAGTGCTAAGTGAAATAATTAGGAAAGAATCAGGTTTCATGAGCGCACCATGCTCTTACTTTGAGGATTTTATCCATACCTCTTCCCCTCTGCTGAAGAGTCACCACTCGGTTGCGTTTCTGCTGGGAGACATAGGCAAGCATCTGCCTCGGCAGCTCCTGCCAGCCTGACTCTGGCAGGGTGTCAGCAGAGCCCCCAGGATAACGCATGGCATCTTCAACATATCTGGCCTTCAGCAGTTCAGCAAATGTGCGCAAGCTGCGAGTCCACAGCACAGAGTTTTGCACCAGGTGCCTCTGGTGCCTGGAACTGGGGTTTTCCAGGGCTAGAGGTAGCAGTGCACCAAATCATTTAGTAACTGCAAGGTCCCTGTTCCACAGATTAATGAAGATTAATCCTCCCCTCCCAGATCTCTTACAAAAGTGACAGTAACACGTTTACAGGAGAGCAGCCACTCAAAGCTGCCTGAATGTAAGGACATAGCTTTGAGGTGGGTCACATAAGGTTGGTGGGAGCATGCCATCTTTGCTGGGTCAGCCTGAAACTAAAAGAGAAAAATCCCTGACCATCTGGCAGGATACAGCTGGCACCTGGGGTAGTTTAAGATCTTTTTGCTGGTTGCAGGGCAAGGGAGAGCTTGTCACAGAGCAGTGCGCACAGTCCCCAGGGAAAAACTCCAGTGATGTGTTCCAGCTTCAACTGGGACTGATCCGTGTTGATAACATGTTTGACAACAGTCCTTTGCTTTAATAAAAAGGAATTAAAAAATAAAGAGAAGAAACCCCACAGAAATACAGGAAATATGAACTATTGAGGTGTAACTTGGAATTAGGTAAGTGTGAAATGTTGTATGATGCTTCTTAGGTCACATGTTGGGATGGAAATTGCATATTGAACCATATGATGGATGCAGTCATGTGCAGTGGATCATGCTGTGTCCTGAAATATGCTGGGTCACAGAGCAGGGGAGGAAGACCCCTCAGGAGACACACTCCTCACACCCTGCACTGGTGTTGCATCTCCACAGCAGCTGTGTGTGAGTGGCAGTGAGGGAACTCACACAGACCAGGGGCCAATTAACACAACCCAATCACAATCTTGGGAGACACATGGTGAGCAAAAGGAAGAGCTGGGGGATTTCTGGAGAAATACCAGAACCAGTAGTCAAACCAACCCCTTGTGAACACAGGAAATAAGGAGATGTGAAGATGACTGTCTCAGGGTCCTGCATTGCCATGGGTTTGTGATACCTGCTGCTCTACAGCTGATCTCTGACTGTCTGACACTGTTTGGGAGAGGCCAGGGGTATGAATGACAGCAGTCAGTTGTCCTTGGGTCCAGTTCTGGTCTACCTTCTCTAGCATATTGTCCCTGTGACTTTGCTTTTGTGTGTGTCTCCAAAAACACATGTATACCTTTTACACATAGGACCCATTCCTCCTTACGCCCCTTCCCCGATTCACTAGGTAACCCTCACAGCCCCATTTCTCATCACAGCCCCCATGTTATACTGGAGCTACCTCCTCAACTCATTCAACCTTAAATGTTGACAAGCACCAGTTGTTCTGGTGGTGCCTTATCATTGGCCAGCTGTAGCCTAGGACTTGCTTCCACAGGCATTGTGAAAAAGGTGTGAAGGCAGAATGGGGAGTAAGAACAGACAAACAAATATGGAAAAATGGGTCTGAAAGGGGACTAACACTGCAGGTCTTTGCAGACTGTTAAGCTGCAGTTATCACTAGTCCATACCCCTCTTCAGAACCTTTACTGGTAAAACACTGCAAACCAGGTCCCAGAGGCTCTTTGTTATGCCAACTATTGCTGCAACCCAGTCTAAATACAAATGTCTTTTTCCCTTATGATCATTAATTTCCATAAATCAGTATAACCAATAATAAAGATTAAGGTGGGGGTGGGGTGGGGTGGGGCAGGGAGGGAATTCTATCCAGCTAAAATATAAGGGGAGGGGTTATTAATAAAAAGAGGGGTGTTCCAAGGCATGAAGTCATCAGGCTGCCTACCTGAAATGGAGAAAATAAACACTACTACAAATGATTTATAGGGAGATTCCTAAATGTGCTCAACTGAAGCTGTTTCGGAAAGAGAGCGGATTCAGTCTCTTAAGCTAGGCTTTAAGCTGTATTCTCCCTGTCTTAACACTCTTTTATTTTGGCAATTATAACATTCGTGTTTATCTGCACTTCTCAAACTTCATGTAATCTGAAGAGTTTGCAGTATCACGTAGTACGGCTGACTCAGATGCTAGAAACAGCTTATGTAGTGAGATTATGTAGAGAGGTATTTAGCATTTCTGTCACATTCTTTTCAAAATGTCACATAAACAAATAACTTCTGTATTATTATTGTTTCTAGCAGCAGCATTTGATGCAGTATCATTGTGCTCTACATCTTCTTTGATTTTGCCATTCTTACATGGAATAGAAAGACCAGAACAGTGAGAGCTACATAATACTAAATGTTGTCTTACCACTTATTTAAACCAGTCCTCTGTTTTTCATGCAGTAATGATATAGAGTATTTGTTATTTCTAGAAGTAGGAGACAATTTTGATTAATACACAGTGAGTCCATAATCAATTACTTTTGATTCTGTTTTATTTATGATAAACTAATGTGTAACAACTCATCATTAAAACTGAGAAGCATTCTGGACATTGAAAACATCATAACTTTGCCAATTTGGAGCATATGGCTGGGTCTACCTTGTCTTACAATGTAATGTATACCATTTCTGCATAGCCTCCTCCGACTGTACAAAGAAACTCTCTCTGGTTGGTGCTGTTACATAGGCTGGAAGAGTTGAGCTCAATGGTGCGCAAAGGACTCATAAAGTAGGATTGCAGAATGAAAAAACTGATGCTTGGTGGCTGGGCCAAGCCAAAACGTTTCCTTCCAACCTGTTTTCTTCAAGCGGGAAGTTAGTAATTTGATGGCTAAATAGTAATTTTCCTTGAAATTGTTGCTCATAAAATGAAAACTATAAACTGCTTCCCTTTAGGCATAAAAAGGGAAAAAAATGGTTTCCAGATTCTCAGCAAAATTTCAGAGCTCAGGAACAAAAGCTCCCCATGTGCCTGTCCCTCCTGACTCCTGGAATAGCTCCACAGTAGGTTAGGCAGGACAGCTTAGGAAAGGTCATGTTTTGCACATGCCCTCTTTCATCTGGATGTTAAGATGCGAAATCTGACAAGTTGTGCTTCCGTATGACTTTTTTGCCATGTCACATGTATGCCTCAGTCAAATGCTGCCTGCTTAAGTTATTAGCATTGTAAACTCTTATTATATTCGGCATGCACTTCATGTGTCATTGGCCTCCAGCTGTTGGTGCTAGCACAGGAGAAGATGACTTGACCCTAGATGGAGAGGAGGAGCGTTATGGGGGACCTTTGGAGTGAGACAGCCTGGGAAGCTGTCCAAGGGCATGCATGTGTAAAGAGCAGCTGTGAAAGGTAGGAGCTGCACACAGAGCCATGCCCTATCACTCAGACTAGCAATTTCCTTATCGTTTCACACTTTTCTGCAGTATCAGCTGAGACCGCAGTTGACGTGGTAGTATAAGCTAGCCATTAATGCATTAGCTGCTGTGTGATACCGGCACTTTCTGAGCAAAACCAGACAGCGTGGTGGGTAAAGAGCTAACAGCCTGGCAAGAGTGCCTCATGTTGCTAATTCAAGGGAGGGACACAGTTCACCTTAGAAACACAGTACTGAGGACAGGCCTTTTCTCCAAAGGAAATGGAGTTTGGCCTCCTCAGTGGCAGCAGAACGGCCAGGACTTTTTATTGCCTAGGAGATGTTCCTTTTACTCATCTGGAAGTCATTAAAGAGTATGGAAAAGGAAATTTTAATGGAGGGAGTCTACATGGAAATACCAGGAAAACACAGCTCCAAAGGCTACCTTTACAGGGAGAAAAAAAGTGCATCCCAGGAGGGAGGAGGTAATGAAATAAGGAAGTTGGGAGCAGCAGAAGAGGCAGGAGTTGCTAAATGCCTTTGGCCAAGGCATACTACATGTATGCTTGTAACAGAGGGAAAAAAGGGCAGGGGAAGGAAAGCAGGTGGAACAATAGTAAGGCCCTTGCACTTCAAGTTTTCCCTGAGCACTGAGCTGGAGAAGTTGTTCTTTTCTGTTGTGTTTAACACTGTTGCACAACTTTCAGGAGCAAAATGACTGCTGGAGATCTCCCAGGAGTGGGCTTCTTTGCAGCAGGAGGTGGCCCTTTGTATAGAGTTGAGCTGCTTGGTGAAGTACTTTGGGGGATTTTCAGGAGCACAGCCCAGAGTCTACAGGAAACAAAAGGGAAGAGCATTTCTGCTGTTAGTAAGGCACCAAGACTTTGCAGCTATGGAAACTATGGCAGTTGGGCAAAGAGGTAGGTCTTGTGTTCTTCCTAACGCTAAATCAGACCCATAGGTGACATGCTAAGGATGCTTTAGCACCAGCTTCTTTTCCATCTCTTTCAGTCTGGCAGACAGTATGTTTCAGAGTGTTTTTATAGCTTTGGTAGTAACAGCACAGTCATGCTGTAGTAACCAGGAGGCAAAAAGTGGCTATTGTGGGGAATCTTCAAGATCAATCCTTTCCAAAGAAAACATTTTCAAGGTGTGAGAACAGAAAACCAGTCAATGCATGCTGTGTGTTACATAAATGTAGGTAAAAGGCTTGCACCTGAAAGACTCAGATAGCATTTCTTACATTGTGCATATATACATATGTACAGACACCCAGTTACTTATATGCATATGCATTTATGATTCTCACATGCGTACATGCTTTTATGACTCTCACATATGTACATGCTTAAGCACATGGAGTTCCTTTATATTATTTCTAAGAAAAAAACATAATCAGGCTGACAGCATTCTATAAATGAAACCTGTTAAAACTAGAGTTGGATGAAGATCTGAAATGCCCAAATGCCAGAATGACCTGGGATTGCAGTCACTGCCTGCAATCCACATTGGACTTTGCTTTCTGGGGAAGAGGCTGTTCCCAGGCTCCATAAGAGGCTGAAGGAGGACTGCAGTGCTCTCAGGCCCTGAGGGGGTGGGGGGGACAACAAGGCAATATCTGGGTTTGGGCCCCCTTTTTGTTGCTAATTGTGTGAACTGAGTTTTGAACCCAACTGAGCACCACCGCATTTCAGGTTACACAATACAGCAGAATGGGATGTGATTGAAAAGGCTACAGATAAAATCAAATGCGAGGAAAGGATGAGAACTTGTCCTTTCTTCTAGCTATGACTATTTTGTTGTGTCTGTTATCTAACCCTGTAATTAGGACGGCATTCAGAAAATGCGAACAAAGTTGGTATTCTTTTCATAACCCCCAAATCTTTGCATTGCTGCATGAAACTTTTGGCTTCAGCTTTTCCCTGTTCATTAACCATGCCAAAATTTTTAATCTAACACCACTGTTAAAGAGTGGCAGGCTTCCAGGGAAATATATCAGCCAGGCTTATTAATTTCATGCCAAGTGCTGGAGGCGTGAATGTAGAGAACGCTGTTTGAGTTTGGATAATAGGAATCAGGCAGCTTAAAGGCAAGGGATAAAGATCAGGAGCCCTGTGTCTCAAGAGGAGGAGCAGGTGCAGGCTGCAAGCAAGGCCTTCAGGCCCAAAGGGGCAGCCAATGCTTAAAACAATCTGCAGTGCCTTCCCTTTTTTTTTTTTTTCTTTCCTCTTTTTTTTTTTTTTATTTTTTTAATTTGGCATGTGCCTCTCACAGCTTAACAGACCGCTGCTCCACAAAGAGTGGTAAACAGAGAAAGGGAAATTAAAAAGGGAAGTCCCATGACAGACAAAAACAAATTAGGGCAAACAAATTACACAGAGTCAACAAATAAACAAGGGAACATCTGTGAATATATTTCTTGGATTTTCTGATTCTGAAAGCAACCTGAGAAGCAGTGGAGGGATGAATGAAATTTAATCAGGGATCCAAGCCTCTCCTCCTCTCCCCCAGCCCCCTCTTCCCTGGGAAGGTTCAGTTGCAGCAGGGGATACTTGCAGCATCCCTGGGGACCCTGACGGCAGGGCACATGTCATAGCCTCCTCCATGCCCATCACAGTCCTGCTCCTGCTACTGTGCTGCTGTTCCCACCACCAGCTACACTGCGTCCCCTGGGAGTGCCAGCAGCGGCCAAGGCATCCCCCACCAGTGGGGGACAGGGCAAGGCTGTGGCAACTTCAGCACTCAGTGGGTTTCCCTTGCCCTGCTATTTCCCTTGACACTAAGGCTGGGTCTGCATTGCACTGGGTAGGCAATATTTTGTTCTCCAGCTTTTTGATATATCGCTTGTTATATCCATATATATATACACTTCTATATATATTTCTATACATAAATGTATATGAATATGTGTATATATATGGATATACAAATACTTCTAAATATAAATGTAATTATATGTACAGTACATACACCTGTGTTTTTATATAAAGATATATAGACATTAATGGTTACAGAGATATAGACACAGATCCTAAACATTTTGGGCTTTCTCTTTGGGATTTTTTGCTGGGATGCCTCAGGATCTGAGAGCACATAATTATAAACCTGAACTCAGGTAGAAATTTTGAGACAAGCTCTTCAGAAATTAATCTGGTGAATCAATAAAAAGCTCCCCCAAACAGCTTTTTTCACCTTTCATGCAAACACTATCAGAAAAAGACATTTACTTACCATTGATTGTGGGGGTGTATAAAACAGAAAATGGAAGAAGTTAGAAAAACAGTGTTTTGTTTTGTCTCCTAGGAATTTATGTGTGGCTGTTGCTGGGTTTCTTTTTCCTTCAGGAAAGTTCACAGGAAGGGTCTGAAATCAGAGAAATCCACGCAAGGGGCACTCACCTGAGAGTCCACCTAAAAGCACAGAACAAATACCTCATTTCTTTCCAGACCTTCCCGTGGCTCTGCATAAATTTGTTTCCCTCTCTTATATCTATTACACTAAAAGATGCTTTCAAAGGAAATTATTATGTGGACAAGCACTCAGAAGAGACATATCAATAGCATTCAAGTTTTCTATGCAGCCCTTAATTTACCCCCTGCATAACAAGTTTTAGTCATAGTGTTGCATAATATTTTTCCTGAGGAGCTGGCCTTATTCTGTACATGGAAGGGGCAATACTTGCTTAACAGGCAACTATTCAGCACTTTGGTTTTGCCTTATTCTGTGTGTGGTCTCTGCAAACTATTCAAACTCAGCTTGGCAGGCAAAAGTTTTTAAGTTTCTTGAGGTCTTGCTGTATTGTCCATCTCTGTGTTTTTTTGCAGTGCTTCAGAAACCTTGCTTTGTTTGTTTTCATGGCTCTCCAGTGAGTGTGGTGACGGTGACTCTGCTGTTGCTGTCTTACAGATGAGGAGTGGAGGCAAGGAAGAGCTGCAGGTAGACTTTCAGGTGGTCAGTTTGAAATGTGTGGGATCTGGACTTTCTTTTCCCCAAATGCTTGTATTTATATTTAAGCATACCTCTATAAATGTAATGCACAGTTAGTGTTGGCACATCTTTTCTTGTGAATCTCTCCCAGCACTCTGCTAATTTCTCTTCCTGAGCTCCTTGCTCTGTTTGTCCCAGCTTTTTTTCGTTTTCCCATCTTGGTCTTGGCACAGTGCGGTGTGGCTGTTGCTTTAGCCTGATTTTCCTCCCTAAGTCTTCATCCTGCTTGATTCCCTGACACCATTCACTCTCTCCATAGTTTTTGATAGATGCAGCTTTTCTTCTTTGCCCTTGAAGTATTATGCAGGGACATTACAGAAAGCATAGGGAAAACAAGTCTTCTCCTGCTATAGACCCCAACTACAGTAATGAAGAAAGCCCCGGCATAGTCCCATGCATCATCATGTCCTATATACAGGAAATTCAACCAAAGGCAGCAGTCACTTCAGATGAGTAAGATATAGCTTTGTGTACTGACAACTCAATGGGCATCTCCTAATGACCGGTTTCATTTTTGATGTAACTAACATCAATTAAAGACGTCCAGCTAAGTAACAACAAGTAACTTCAGTGAAAATAAAGTTCTGTTTCTGGTAGTCTTAGGGACAGATCTATAATTATATTAACTGATGGACAATCCTGTGGGCGTCTGAAGGCACCCAAAGCTGCCCCAACTAAAACAATAAAAAATAAATAAACTGAAGACTAGCCAAAAACTGAAGCAGAAAGGAAAGGGCATGGATAGAGGAGAGCTCCTGCCTTACAGACTGGTGCTGGAACTTTTCCCCATAGATTTGGATGCTTAGCTGCTCAACTTTCAAGAGCAATTTTTAAATGCAAAATCTGTGAGAGAAGTTAGAATTCAGGTTGCTCCGAGTAAAACGTGCTTATCTGAAAGGAAAATCACATTTTTGAAATGCACTTTCTGCCTCACAGCTTTCATGTGGCTTGGTATGCAGATCAAACCGAGTAGGTGCTGGATAAACATGATCAGTAAAGGTTCATATCAGACTGATGCACACCAGACTGGTGGCTTCCAGCACTATCCAGGCTGGTTATACCATGCAGAGAGAGGAAAGGAGATGAGGCAGTGAACACTGTCACTTTCTTTGTGATCAGGCTGGCTTGGCCAGGTGCTGTAACACGAATGCTGAAAAAGTTGAAGAAACTTTTCTTCTCTAAGACTTGCTAAGGAAGGGAGCTGGAGGAGACAGAGAATTATAAAGGAGTCTGTGCATACAAACATGCTCCAGGCACCTAAGTTCCTGAACAGTCCTGAACACAAGAATGAGACGTTTCATTAGGAAAAATAAAAGAGTATTCCAGAAGCTTAGGATAGACTTTCAACCAAAAGTTTTAAATGGCAAGGTTTTGTACTAACAGCATTAGGTATTAAAAAGCTCGGCTAGGCTCCCTTTATTCTTCTTGTCAACCTTCCATCTGATTGCAGATAAACATAGCCGGAACCTTCATGAATTTTGCTGGTTGGCCTACCCAAGTCTTAAGTGAAGGTCAGGAATGGAGGGTGAGTTGGTCTTTGAGAGTTTTGTACTTTGGCTAAATGGCGTCTGTTCTTGGGATCACCGTAAAATACTGCTCTATCCTGGGGACCATGGTGAGATGTTTAATGCCATCATGCAATTGCAAAGTTCTTTCTGTCCTACCTAGACAAGTCATGTTGTAAGTGCTTGGTGCATAATGGGACATTGATTAATGCAAGCTGATTAGGGGTTCATCCTCATGAATGGACTTTGGGAAACGTGTGCTGGGTAATCCTTTGGTATAGAGAGCACATATCTGGTCTTTGGCAAGAAGGCTCTTCATCAAATGATGAAGGTATGTTTTGCAGTTTCCATTTACTTGCAGTTACTGGAAGCAACTATAATGCTCATCTGTATCTCCTTATATAGTTACAACAATTTCTTCTTCAAAATAGGTCTTGTCTCATTCATCCATATATTTGTAGTCACTGGCTACGGTTTTCTTTACCAAGACTTCATCAACATCATAGAATGTAAATCCTCTCTCCTGTCTCCTATAGGAAACATGTTTCTATGCAAAGGCTGCTACAAGTCTCATTTAGACGAACCGGCACTGCATCCCTTGATAAGAGAGAATTCAGTGTTTAATATCTGTTTTATGCTAGCTTCATTTGCAGCACCAGGCTATGTATTTACCTTTAAAATTCAGATCTGAGTCCTGCTTATGTTCTTCTGAGGGCCACAGGGTTCACCTGAGGTATTTTTGCAAACTGATTTAAGACATCAATGATTAAGCAGAAGGTACTGTGTCTCATACAACTACAGGAGTGTCCTGGGTTCAGCAGTAGCAGTCATTTTTCTCCTTCTTGGTAGCTGGTGCAGTGCAGTGTTTTGACTTTCAGCTCGGGAACAGAGCTGATAGCTAAGTGATGCTTACCCTGACCAAGGACTCTGTGAGCCTCATGCTCTGCCAGGGAGGAGGGGAGGCTGGGAGGAAGCAGAGACAGGACACCTGACCCAAACTGACCAAAGAGGTATTCCATACCACAGCACGTCATGCCCAGGGATGTAACTGGGAGTTAGCCGGAAGGGCTGGGAGACTGCAGGGTTGGAGGAGGTATCGGTCGGTGCTTGGTCGGGCTGAGGGGGGCGAGTTATCGGTCGGCTGGTGCTGAGGTGTTGTATTCTCTTCCCTTGTTATTTCCTTTATCATTATTATCATTGGTGATAGCAGTAGTGATTTGTGTTATACCTTAGTTACTAAACTGTTCTTATCTCAACCCGTGGGAGTTGCATTCTTTTCAATTCTCCTCTCCATCCCTCTGGGAGCAGGGGGAGGGCAAGAAAGGGGGGGGAAGTGAGCGAACGAATTACCTGACTGGGTTTAAACCACGACAAGGAGCTTATTAGAGTCTGTAAGCACTGGACACACACATTCACCTGATTTCAGGAGATATCTAACAACTGTATGTTTTTTGCTTCCAAAGAAAAGGGTTAATTACACTAAGACCACATTAAAGCATGCTGCCTAGCTTCTAAGACTGAAAAATTTGGCCATGACCAGCTAACATGAAGCTTCAAATATTGAAATTTAAATGCTTTAGTGTTGACTTCATGACACTGGTTTCATTAACTTTCCCTTCCCTCCCCCACCAAAAGTATTTGAACTCATTTTGTTCAAATTTCTCTTAACTTCTTGGCAATTTCAGGAACTTCAAAAGCTAAATAACACCTGTTACAAGCAAGTCCCATATTCCCTAGGGATGATATTAACTTGAGTTATCTGTGGTTTTGCAAGACTATCAAGCACTGCAGTGCCAGTTGCAATGGAGGGAAGTTGAGGTATTGCCTGCTTGAAGGGAGCAAAAAACCTCCAGTGGTATTAAGGGAGATGGCAAAAAGTCACGAGTCTGTCTCTCCGGATACCTATGAAAACTCTCCTGCTGGCACATGGCAGTGTACCAGGAGACAGAAAAGTAACTTCACCCATCAGGAAGCTCCAAAATCTGCTTTTCCAGTGCATGGCTGTTGAAATGAATGCCACCTGCACCAGCCTGTGTCTCCTTATGGTCATACCTCAGCTGTCTACATGGCATTACCTAACTGTACAATTTCTCTCATCTTTTCAGGACATCAGTGGCAGGCACCTGTGGGAGGGAATGGAGGGGTAGCAACAGAGATCCTGGGCATAAGGCCTCTGGGAAAGAGGTAAATCCCATTGCGAGAGAGGGATTCAGCCTTGGGATGGAGCCAGACGGCTGTCAGGGTCCAGTGAAGAGTTTCGTGTTGAAGTTAGTGGCTTGTGAGAACTTGAAGTTGGCTCACTGGATGTAGACAGCTGCAGCTCTGCATAGAGTTGTCATGATGCATTTTGGGAGGACTTCAGCCAGAGAAGGAAAGATGTTTCATAGCAGATCATGACTTATTCTGCCTCTTTCTTCATCTCACTGCTGGTGTGGGATATGTTTGATGTCCATTTGCAAAAATTCCTGCTTGATGTTTATCATTCCACCCAATCTGTGGGTTTCAGTAAGTGCCACATATATCTATATGTACTACACATGTAGGTACGTAGACATGTATACCAGCTCATGTATGTATACAGCAATTGCAATGGACTTGTTACCTTGCAATTATTTGAGCTGTGGAGGCTCACAAGCTCAGCTTACTGTACAGCCAAAGGTTCCCCACACTTCCTTACCTCTCCATCTAACAAGGCTACTTGAGGAGTTAGGATTTACTCTTAGTGAGGAAATGGATTGGATTTGTCTCTTAGCTACTCATGTTGACAGCAAACACCACTTCAAAGGCTGATTGCTAAAGTGGGTCACCAAGGGATGTAAGGAACTGGTGTTCTCTGTACAACTTGGTGTATCTTTAGCAGCACTAGTGCTGGTTTACAGGACTGCAGGACTTACCTGAAAGGCAGGGGGGCTGGTGATGGCATCTCTCCTCCTGCATTGCTAGAGATCATCTAGCTTTCTGCCTGTTTGCAATAGAACACTTGGTATTTTAGATACCTTGAGAGAAGATAAGTCTTTACTGTCATTCAAAAATCCTGCTACTGACAAATGGTCAATCCAAACCCATGACGGGAAACCTTGAAGGCACAGGGTCAACAAGAGGAGACTGCTACTTCCCAGATATCTAGTCAACTCACAAGTTGGAATTTCCCTAACACGTCCACTGTTCAGTTAAACAGGAGGTCAAACCCTCTACAAGATTCACAAAGAACAAAAACCTACTTCCTTTAAAAGAACTCCTTTTATGAGCTGCTTTCAGAAAAACTGGAAAGCATCTTGACAATTCATTAAAGAAGAAAACATTGCATCAGGAAGTGTCCTCAATGGCAGTCCACCTGATTCCTAAATGTTAAAGAAATAACTGTGACAAAAGATTATTCTTAAATTAAATGGGTGGGAAAAATGATTGTATAAGATGAAATGATGCATAACTGGGGCTATTAAGGCCTGAATCACTCTGGTTTGATTCATTAAGCCCCTGAACTGAGTGCCGGCATGCTTTTTTCTATACGCAGTGTTAAATTTCAGTATGGAGTGTGGTTTTTTTAAGAAAGGTGTCTTACTTGGAAATTGATGCACAAATCTCGATTGGTGGGCAAATACTTTTGCGAATCAGGTCCTGAGTTAAATATCAGACTTTGGTAAAACTTAAGCCATATGGACAGACATTTTCTTTGATTCATAGTTTGATTAGTTTAAGAAGAAAGATTAAAGCAGGGATGAATGGCTATGTTAATGAAAGCTGGTAGGTCTTGGAAAGGGCTCAGTTACAACACTGGTCTCAGCGTCTCAAAAATGTAGCAGCATTATCCAGGTTTAGGGATTATAACTGAGAAAAAGTTTCTTTGTGTACACAAATTTGTTCCCAAACTCTCTTTATTGGATGACACTGAAGACTTCAATACCACTATGTACAATGTAGTGTGAGACAGGCAGGTGGGGAAAACAAACAAGCAAACCTCCTCTGAATGAACTGCAATATTCTCTTCCTCCTTCAGCCCATTCTCACTCCATAACATGTGGGCTGGTTTTAAGATTTTGTCAGAAGTGACACAAGTAAGGACTTGTAGGCTGCAGGTAGTGCCCTTTTGCCTGCAAGCATCTTAACTTGAAGCTATTTCCTTGGTGTCTCTGACTGTATCAATGGAACTGCAAGGCCAGGTGAACCTCAGTGACGATCTTGTGTGACCTCCCTAAGGACACAAGCCAGGCTCCTCTCAGATCTATATTCCCAGGCAGTTCCTACCATCTTTAGAAACCCGCCCAGTCCTGAAATGGCTGAATGTGGGATTCACAAAACTTCATCCCATGATTCCCTGAGGTGTCAGTAATGCTCCTTTTAAAAAATCTGTTTCTAATATTTCCCCCTAGCTTTGTCTTCTAACTCCTGGATGTCTTTTTCTGCTGAATAAAAAGCCAAGCAGCCTCAGAGATCTCTTCCTCATGAAGGCGCCTGTGTACAACAGCCAACTGCGTCTGAAGTCTTTTTGGCTTAAATACTGTAACTAAGTTCGTGGAGTCTTTTACTGTGAAACAGATTTTCTGAGTATTTACTACAACTTGAGGCTTTTTCCCTCGTTTCCAGCTTCCACTTGCTCAGAGCCTCGGCATTCACCACCTTCCTGGCTCTGCAGCTTCATCAGGTTGTGCTTTCAGGGCACTAGAAAGCTCGAGAGAGGTGAACAGCTGAGATCTACTGCTCTAACTATACCTGATTTTCTTCCAAGAGCAGCTCAGCAACAGAGTAATGAGAGACAAAAATCAGGATATACTATGTATCTTACCCGCTGCATAGGTGTCCTGATGTTGAGGCTAAAACAGAGTCTGCCAAGCTAGCCAGGTCTGGTTTGCAACAGAGGTAGTTTGAAAGCTCAAGCTTAAATAAAAAGGGGGACAAGCACCTGGAGGTATTTCAGGTGTCTTGTTAAGTTACTCCTCTGACAGCTTCTTTAGATGCATCACTACTCCAGGGTTTAACACCTAAAGTGGAATCCTGCCACCTTTGTGGAGGTTTTATTTTGTATTTTATTACCTCTTCCTGCAAGGGTTATGCAATGTAAGTGCCATTAAAACATCAAAGAGTCTCATCTTCCTTTTCAGTATCTCCCTTTCCGTTTCTTCTGTTCTTGTTGCTTCAAGGATTGCTACAGTTAAAAAAATAAAGTCTGGATCTCTTTCTGCTACAGGAGTTTGTAAATTCCAGGTTGGCATTTCTCAATCTGCATTTGTCATCCTTCAAGTTAATCTTCAGTGCTGCAAAACAACTTTAAATGTTGTTTGAAGCCCTCCACTGAACTCTTCTTAACGCGACTAGCACAACATTCTCGTAGTCTTTTACTTCAGTCTGACCAGCTATTGTTATTATCTCAGAAGGCCAAAAGAGGGGGAAAACTGTAACTTTGTTTCTACACAGAAAAATATAATGAAAATCCTTAAATGGCATGCCTTGGAAAGGTTTTCAACCCTCCAAAATGGTAAGTTGTTAAAAAAAAAAATATTAAAAAAATTGTACGCAAAGCAAACAAAAGTTGCAAGGAGTGAGATGAAAGAGGGCAAATTCACAAATTTCCCTGTCTTCCATACCTCTGCACAGATTAAACAGAAAACCCTTTAGCAACCAAGTTACATTTTCACTTTAAAAAATCTTTAGCAAAATATAACCTTGCAGCTGTAAACATATGTCTGAATAATTATGCTGGCTTTATATCAAAAAACCCACCTCTGCCAGAGCAGACAGATTTTAATTTAGCATTCCCCCCAGAGCTCTGGAGGGCAAGGTGGATGATTGAGAGGGCAAGGTGACTTGGCTTCAAGGGCTATCTTTATTTGCATGAATGAGTAACCGTAAAGCACAGAAAATATCTTTAAGTAAATTCCGCCTGTCACTGACAGTGATCTAAATGGAATTATGGTTGCATGAAACTCTCTTTTGCTAATATATATATAGATTTTTTTTTTCCTGAGAAATATCTCCCCCACCCATTTTAAAATCATCAGAAAAAAAAAAACCAAAACCAAAAAAGAGATGTAAGAACAAAATAATTACTATCAAAGAGCAACCGAGGAACATGTTTAAACACAGGGACAAACCATTCAAACTAACGGGATTTTACCACTTCTTAACCAGACTGGATGGACAATGTTGCACCTATATGTCTCCCACTTAAACCCCAAACAGCTACTGCAGAGCCCATGGAAGCCAAGTTTTCTTTGACATAGCTCGAAGGTATCCTGTAGAGGCCCCATCCCAGGCAAATGCTTAGTTAAGCCTGTTCCTAAAAGAGGGATTTAAAGTTGATGAGATTCCTATATACAGGAATTAAACCTGGGACTGTCCAGCCTGAATAAGAGGGAGAATGCAAAGAAGGGAAGGCATAAAGAAGCCAGGCTCTTTTCATTGGTACCCAACGGCAGGACCAGAGGCAATGGGCACAAACTGAAACACGGGAGATTCTCTCTGAACATCAGGAAACACTTTTTTACTGCAAGGGTGACTGAGCACTGACACAGGCTGCCTGGAGAGGCTGTGGAGTCTCCATCTTTGCAAGTATTCAAAACACAGCTGGATATGACCTTGCTTATTCCTATTTGTTCATCCCCTACCCTGATAAGTTTCCATTTTCTGGGGGGAGAAGTTCTTGCACCGTAAAGTTTTGCCAGTGAGCAGATGCCCAAGATGTGGTGCTCTTTGATGCACGGTTAACTTATGGTTACTATCTTCCTCTCTCTATATACGCATAATTTGCTGAGAACTCATTGAACAGACCGTGACAGTTTAGCCATCTCACGTCTGAAAGTTCCAATGGGAATTGAGAGGTTTTGCTGTAATCCTGAATATTTGCTGCACAGACCAACACATGGGAGCTCATGCCATCTACCTCAATGCAGTTGAGGTGAAACTACTACAGGACACCCAACACAAAGATACCCTCACCTTGACTTGCAGCCTCCTCAGTGAAGTTTTCTGGCTTTCTGCGATTGCCATTGGAGAAGGAAGGAAGTCTGATGATTTGGAGATGTTCTCAGAGCCCTTCCCAGCTTCTCTGGTGAAACTGCCAAGCACAGTTTGATATCCACAGTGTCACTGCTTGTCACAGGAAACGCAGAAGTCAGCTAGAAGGGCAACAGGCTGGCAAGAGTGGAGAAACCACCCAGTATTTAGAGCCAGATATGATTATGATAATTATTAAAGGCCAATTCCCAGAAAAATGTGCATAGTGAGCATTTATCACCACATGGAAGAGTAAGACGAGGGTCTATGTGTGCAAATAGCTGTAACCTTGTAGGTATTTTGCAGCGAGATTTGTTAGCCTAGTGGTCTCACTTTGACTGGAATAATTTGTTTGGCACGACAGTTCCTGGTTTCTTTTTATTTAGTCTGCTGTATTTAATAGCTCCTTAATTCCACTAGATTAATAAAAGAAAGATGTATTTAAAATCTAAAATAATTCACATTCAAAGCCTCTGCATTTTCACAATTTTGCCACGCTCCATCACGGTTTAGGGTCATTTCAATGTTATTCTTCTCAGCTCTATGAAATGTCACTCACAATGGGAGAACACTGGGGAATACTGCTAAGGACTTGTCTACATGAGGAAATTTACTGGCAGAATGATACTGGTATAATATTAAAGTGGTATTTCATTGGCATTCACCATGTCACTACTGATCCAGGATATTTAAATGACATGGTAACTTTGAAAACCTCTATTTGATTATGTTACAGAAAGCAATTGCATTTTTCTTTTGTGTGCGCCTCTTAAAATAAAAATGATTTTTACAAGGTGTTTACTGAGTTAAGTGGAAGTGCAGCAAGGAAAGTTAATTGTAAAAGATACAAGATTCTGAAAACATGCTACTCATAAGAGGAAGACCAGAAAAAATGTCAGTCCAGCCTTGAATGGTAAGGAAAATCTAGAAAGGAGGAAGCTAGGAAAAGCAAAGTTTTTGGTATTTCTTTGCATTTAATCGATGATTAAATGAAATGGCTAAGCAACCTGATCTAGTTGAAGACGTCCCTGCTCATTGCAGAGGGACTAGATGACCTTTGAAGGACCCTTCTAACACAAATTATTCTATGATTCTAAGTAATACTGGTAACAAATGCCTAAGGACTCTGGCTAGAATGAGAAAGGAATTAATATGGAAGTTGGGACATTTTTAATCTGCTGGACATGCCAGTATTGAATTTAGATTGCTTGGGAGCTGTCTGAACGAGTTGGAGAATTAGCAGAATTTTGGGAAAGGGGTGTGCAGCCTCAAAAAAGTGGGGAATGGCAGCTTGGGGATCTAGTTTCTCTTAGAAAGAGAAGGGAGATCTCAGGAATTAGACTCATTTTAACTCAATTCTTTGACATACATGCCAATGGATCAACAATTTGTAACCACTGGATAGAAAGAAAAGAATGACCAACAGCCAGTAATGGCCCCGTCAAGAATAAAATTCATAGAACCAAGACTTACTGGCGACAAACCTTTTGGATGAAGGAAGAATGATATGCAGTTGTCATGATTCCTTGTTCTGATGTCTCACATGACAGTATCAACAGCAAATATGGAAAACACAACCTATGGTCAGATGGGTGAATGGCTAGATGGTAAACTGGCCAAAGAATAGCAAGGAAGCCTTTGCTGACAGACTGCAAGGCTGCACTGAGTGCCCTCTTCTGTGATTTGTGCACTCTCAGGAAGATTTAGAGAAATACCAGACTGGGAAACACTTCAAGTGCATTGGTGGGCAGGGTTAGGATTCAGAATGATATTAAAAATTTGAGGATTTTATCTGCAGAACCAGGATAGATCTTGATGAATGCAAGAGCCTACACTTTGGTAGCATAATTGACTGCAGAAATGCAAGAGGGGGAATAACTGTCTAGGGAGCTGTTCAGCAGCAGAAGAGTTGGAGGTTGTAATGATGAATGTACATTCACAGCATTACATAAGGATAATTAAAGCTATGTGTTAGATGTTAGTATGCAGATATTCAAATAGCATGGTGCTTGGCACTGGAGATGAATGTTAGGTGCTGTATATTCAACAGAGAGTTGGAGCAGGTAAGGGCAGCAGTAATGGTCACCAGTAAACGTGACCTTTGGAGGAAAAATTCAGGATTAGCTTTGTTTCATCTGAAGAAGAAAATGAAGTAAGGACATAGGCCAGTTTCAACACACAGCAAGCATAAACTGAAAATGTTTGAGCTGTCTAGGTGTCCTTTTGAGATCAGATGAGAAGTCAGGGAGGTGTAAGCTGGATACTGAGAAGAAGCGGTTTTTGTCTGCAAGAGCAGTCAAGAACTGGGGCAGGGTCCATGGCAAGGAATCAGGTTGTGGGCTCTGAGACTTCAACAGCAATTTCCTTCCATTCGTAGAATCATAGAGTAGTTATGATCTATAATATGATACATCTTACAGTTATGATAGAATAATATGATACATCAGTATGTTGAGGGTAATAAACCATCACTGCCTTGCCTTCCTTGTAATCATGTCAAGCACATTCAATTTCTCCAAGAAAAGGGGATTACCTCAAGTGTCTCACAAATTCTGTGCATTACCACTCTAAAAATTAAATTTATGATTTTTGTTTGTATTTTTAAAAATTTTTGTACTTTACTTAAATGAGCAGAATACCAAAACATGAATTGAAAGAAGTTGTAAAGTTTTAATAGAAATAATTATTTTTCATACTTACCTGGGACTGAAACTTCTTCTGTGAGATCAAACTCTCTTCTGTGCCTGTATCTTAATAAACTGGTTTGAAACAATTTTATTAATCCCCAGAATAGTTTAACTAAGTATTTCTAGTCTAACAGAAGAAAATTGAAAGTACCTGTTCTTAGTCACACATCATGTTTATTGTATTAAGCTAGCCTCTTTACTTTGTGCTTTTATGTGACATTTTAAAATGTCAATTTGCCATTAAGATAATATAATAATTAAAATATGCATTAATGCTCTGACCATGTAAATATGTAATGCAGTAAGTAAATATTTGCATTTAAATGAAATTCAAATAAACACAAAGCAAAATTTTTATACTGCAATTTGCATTCTTACATCAAAATGCTGATTTCTTTTTTAAAGGAAATTTCACTGAACTGGCTATGATTTCACCTGCAGGTATTTGCAGTCAAAACAACCCTTTCCTAAGACATAAATTTTCTGACCATTTCTGCTTCTAGTAGAGGTGAGTCATATAGAGAGAGAGTTAGCCTTTTGTACCTTTTAATAACCAAACCTGCATTTTAATCATATCCTTTGTATTCTTGCATTGATTAACTCAATATATATTGTACTTAGTAAGCATTAAATGACTGTTTCCATTTATTTTGTAGCTTCCTGGAATTGCTGAAGAACCCATTTGTACGTACGGACTGATTTACTTTTTATTTTAATGTTCATACTGATTAATACGATTAATTTTAAAATAGAGTTTCATAAAGGAAGAACACATATCCTATATTAAATTAGGCTGTTTGTATTTTTTTCCATCTCTGTGTGTATATATGTATGCCTGCACTTGCAAATTCTCAAGAAAAAGCAGCTCTTTTTAGCAGTTCTATCTGAAATAGTGAAAACGGAAGAAAAAAGGTTCTGCAGGGAGCAAAAGACAGACACTGAACCCTGCAGTTAAATCTTACTCCCTGAATAGTATCCCAGTACCTTGTCTGTGGTGGAAAGGGCTTCTCCAAAAAAAACAGATGCTCAGCATTCAGTAAGAATATATTTTCTCTCGGTACCAGGTCTTGCTGCTTGAGTTTGTCAAGGAAATTAAGAGCTGAGATGATGATGCGATCTGTTAGAGGGAAAGAAGAAGGCCTCCCTTGGTATCTCGGAAAGAGTTAGAGAAATACCTTTCTTCTCTGCCAGCATGATCTGTGTGTCCTGAATGACAAAGAGTAAAACACCATGTCATTGCAGGTGGTCTCTGAACTGACTGTTTGCAAGAAATGTTAGCACATTTAATACCAATTATTTCCACTAAGGACCTTTTCCAGGAGTCCTTGCACAAACCACCTCCCTTTCTGACTTGATCTGCAGTATTAAGTCCAGGGTATGGTGTGAGAAACACCGGTTTTTCTCTGGTCTCCCAGTGAAATTTCAGTGAATTTTAATAAAATTATTGCAAGTAAGTTAAATCTGCTGTTATGGGACCAAGAACAAATTCTTTCAAAATCAGAACTTAGTAACTTCAACAGATTTGGTTCCTTGAACAGAAAAAACATATTCCAATATTCTGCTTCTTTTGTGGTTTAGAGCTCTGCTTTAAGGCACAATACACAATCCTTACCAGGAGACCTCTTAGGACCTCTGACTTTCTATTCCATTTAAGCCCTTCATGGAAACCCTCAGGACACACATTTTGCGCTCTCTCAATCACTGGCTCCCAGGAACATTATGCAGAAGATGCCGGGAACTATGTTAGCAGCAGTATGCAGAAATGATGTGATTCAGCTTGTTTTGGGCGAGTAAAGATACTGCAAAGTTACTGAGCAGTGGTGTTATAGGGTGATAACTCGGTGAAATTCAAGCATTTAATCCATGAAGGATAATTAACAGCACCACTGGATACTGATTCTTGGTTTTTTTTGCAATTCCAGATGGATTAAACTTTGAAGGGCAGCAGGCATTTAAACAACGTGGGTTAGCATTACACATCACTAAAATCTAAGCCTTAGACAAGATGGTCTGGGAAAAATGTTCAAAGTAAACTTAATTATTGTTATTGTTATTATTAATCCTGGGAGATAGATCTGTATTTAACTATTGCACACCTTAATATGAATTTTTACTTAAGCAACCACTTGTATTCTTACTTTATAGTCTCTCTTATATTTGACCAATTCAAGGAAGTGATACTCTGCGTATCATATATGTATTCTATGGTTTAACTTTTTTCATACAGAGCACTGTACACAACTGTTTGCAAAGTGTTTTCCGAAGGTTTAAATAATGAATGAATGATGACAATTATTTGCCAGGGGTACTTCTTTTTTCCTTCTAAAAAGGCTGTCCAAAATAACATTTTCTTTACATGCTATTTCATGTATGACAGAGGAAATTACAGCGTTTCAGTGGTAAGAGCTGCTGTCCAGCCGGAAACTTCGGAATCTTGCAAAGGTGATGGACAACAAAGCCGTGCAAGGTCTGGAGGCAAGATCTGTGACTTGATCTTTGCTTTTTATGAGCTATCATGATGGAACTGTGGAATAATTTAGGTTGAAAGGGACCTCAGGAGCTCATTTAGTCCAGCCCCCTGATTGAAGCATGGAAAGATAGGAGATGGCAACCTCAAGCCTTCAAGCAAATGCAAGAGTGAGGCGCCTCTGTCCTGTACTTCATTGCCTACAAAATCAGATTTTTCTCAGCAGCCTGGCAGAGGGTGTTGGCAAGTGGGAGATTCACCACCAAGATCCCCAGGCTCATTGTAAATACTAACAGGGTGTTGAGCAGCCACTGTAACTTTTTAATTGCTAGTGCCATGAGTCAGATTGAGGGCTGCTTTTCAGGTGGTAAAAGACATTAAACTACACAAATCCCCTATGCACAGGGCACTCTTATACTTCCTTAGCTTCGAAAAGGCTCCTGATACGTAAAAGTGCAGGCTCTGGGTCCCTACGCTTTGCCTTGCTTCTTGCTCAGCATCTGTGTTGTGCTCACCTTGGAGATGCTGAAATGCCTTTCTGGGCCCTGTTTTGTGTTTCATTTGTATGTCCATTTCTGGGCACAGGCTGCCCAGAGAAGCTGTGGCTGTCCCATCGCTGGCAAAGTTCAAGGCTAGGTTGGACAGAGCTTTGAGCAGCCTGGCCTAGTGGAAGGTGTTCCTGCCTGTGGCAGGGGGCTTGAACTGAATGGTCCCAAAGGTCCCTTCCAGCCCAAACCATTCTATGATTCTATGATTTAGGACTGTGGAGACAAGATAGTTTGTGATTTCTGCCAGACATTCCCCCTTATGCATCAGGAGACCACACTGCTCTCTTCTGCAATACCATTGCTGTGAGAGCTTCTCCAGAAACACTTGTCCTCAGTGACTCTAAATCCTCTCCTGAGGCCCTGCAGTCCCAAGCTCTTAGATCCCCAATGTATAACCTGAATTACACAACATTCAGTTGTCTTAAAGCGCATGTTGCTGGCTTGCGACCATCCATTCAGGCAATTCCTGTCAGCCTGTAACAATAAGCTGCTTTCCTTGTTTACCACTCCACCAATCTTCATGTCATTGGTGAGTTTTACAAGATTTCATTTTATCATCTGGGTTAGCAGATAAAAACTGAAATGGGCCCCTGCCTGAGAGCCCTCTCTTGTAGCTGTGTCCCTCCTTTGTGTTTCCCCATAAACTCTGGCATTTAAGCCCTGTTATTAAGACCTGGTACCTGCTCTGCTTGTTGTGGGTTCTTTCTAAAGGAGTTCAAGCTGCAGCTTTAAAACAAAAGCAAAGCAAAGCTGTTTAGATTCTGAACTGAAAATAGCAAGTAGCCCAAAGTTACAGAAACAAATACCTTTTAAGCTGTAGAAGTGGAAATGTCTCTGTTGTATTCACCTGTGCTCAGTGTTCTGCTTGACTCCTTTTATGTCTGGTAGCATCCCTAAAGCTGTACAGTAACTTCCTTTTAATGATGGCTTGAAGTGTTTGATATCATCTAATGTTTACAAGAAACACCCAGACCAGAATACAAGTCTTGGCAGGCTAAAAAAGAAAAAAAAAGAAGAAGACACAGCTTTTAAGTTCAGGTTTTCAGATTGCTTTGGAAACATTTGTCTTAGAGAGGTGTGTTGCGTCTTTAAGGTTTTGAAACCACAGCATCTAGCTCCAAGGGACTCCTGATATTTGCCAGAGCATCCTCATCACCATCTAAGCTATTTTTTCAGGTTCCCCTGTAATGCCAAGGTGACAGGAATACAGAGTATTTTTGTTTCCATGGGTAGATATATGCTGACTTGTTTTGGTGTCTGTGGCATGAGAGTGCCCTGTAGGGACGGATAGATTTCATCTGCTGGCGTGTAGCCCCAGGAAGGTAGAGTACACTCCCCAGGCTCTCCTCACTGGTGGGTGAGAGTAATTTGAATTTCAACTGGGCATTAGCTGCCGGACAAGTGAGACACCTCTCTGCGGAGACACAGTCTGAGACTTGATGGGAATAGAACTGCAGATACAGAGCCCATCACCCTGGATGAGATGAGGATCCCCCATCTACAGCTTGCATCATCTCTGCAGCCCTCTCCCCAGGCCTGTGGGTGCAGCATCATGGGGCAGGAGTGAGGCTCAGGGAAAGCACCCATCCTTGCAGCCTCTGGGTGCCTCCCAGGATCCATGTATTCCTCCTCACATCAGCTCAAGGGAGGAGGTAGAGCCCTCCTGTTCTCCCAACTCTGCAGGCAGGGATGGGGCAGCTGGGGGCTAAGTGGCTCTCCCAGGGGTCCAGTGCACACCCCTGTGCTGTGAGGCCACATCCCAGCTCCTATCCTACAGGATGGTCCAGGAGGCCCCATAGATCAAAGGGGTCCTGGCTTGTAGAAGTGATTTTCCTGTCCTGGTTTAGAGCCATGGTATTACTTAAATTCAGCATTGCCCACAGATTTAGATTTCCTTCATGATTATTTCACTGAGGAAAATGTTTCCTTTTGTCCTTTACCACGTTATTTTGCTACATTCTTCTGAGCATCCCTACCCCTTTCAGAGCACACCAGCTCCTGAGGGTGGACTGAGCCTCCTTGTAAGCAACATTTTTTCTTGACACTTCTAGCTGTTCCCTGCACAACCTGGGCTTGCTACCTGCACCTAAGAGCAAAGCTCATCCAAAGCCACATGCTATTGTGCCCCCCAGTTACCCCCAGAATTACGGAGCTGTAGCGTTTGCTGAGCAGGTCTGCCATGCTGAGAGAGACCAAAATTCAGCAAAACCCAACTGTTTTCCCTGGATCCCTGCTTGTGAGAGGAGGGATGGAGGCATGCTTGGTGCTGGCGTACTGAGCGGGAGGTGCATGTACTGCAAAGGAGCTGAACCCTGCACCTCTGCCCTGTGCACAGGGATGTGTGTGGAGCTGTCCTATAAACCAAATGACACGTGCTCTGATATGCAGATCTGACACGATTTATGGGGTTTCAGTGATGAGCTGCGTTTGGTCTAAAATGTAAATTCAGAAAATGGGGAGAGGGAAATATGTACATACATACATATATATATGTGCATATATATGTGGGGTTTTTTTGGCTTGCACTCTTGCTTATCTCCAGCCAGTTTAAAAAAAATAAAAAATCCCCAAGTTTCTATTGGACTTTGGATGAAGCAGAGACAGCATATTTTCCCTGTCTCTCCCGAAGCATCACACCCCACTTTGGGAACTTCATTTATATGCACATCATATGCAATCTGACTGACTCCTACTGTACCTTTGAACAGATCCAATCAGATACCCATATGCATGTAAATGAGGCTCCCAGAGCTGCACTCTCCGTGCCGACGAAGAGGAGTTAAAGAGCAGCCTCTTCTTGAAACTTGTTACGGTGACAATCTCCTCCTGCAAAACACAATAAAGCCTTCCCCATTCCCCCATCCCTGCTCCCCAGCCCTCCGCTTTTCTCTCTGCCATGCACGTCAGGAGAATGCCCTGTAACTCACTTTTCCAGGCTGAGGTAATTTATTTAAACATGGATTATTTGAGGAAAAAGAAAATAAAATAAAAAAAAGGGAAGGGATGGAGGGTTTGATTTTAATCCCTGCTAACACAGAGGGAAGAATGCCTGTGTCACAACTCAGTGAGTGTAAAAATTAAAAAAGGCTGAGACCATTGTTTGAAAACAGGCAAAATAATTAAAATTATTATGGAATAATTACATATCATACAACAACCTCCCACTCTTCTGAGCAACAATCCAAAACAGCTCCTCCAAAGCAGGCCCAGGGGCAGAGGTTCTGTATATCATTCAAAGACCATCTGTCATTCAATTCCTGTAGCCCCTTTCCACTATTCTGAGGGCAGGCTGAAATTTAGTCCTGGCATTTCTTTTTCCATTTGCTAACAAACAGCAGTGATGGCAGATAAATATGGCAAACAATAGGTGTTTGTAATGAACTGGAAAGGGATATGGATTTTTGGAACCAGCACCAAGAAGTTCCCGGTCCTGCATGATGCTCTGGGGACCCCCAAAGCCTGGTTCTGCCATGTGGCTGCACAGACAGACATCTGCAGGCTGTGTTAGGCTTTCAAGAATTCAGCCAACCTGCTAAGGGGCTGATTTAAATAAGATCAAATTTTTTTCTTTGGAAAAAAAAAAAAGGCAAGTCTGAAAGCTAATTCCATGCCAGGGTAGGATAAAGAAGGACACAAAAGGATCACGGATGTACAGCACAAGCAGTGAAGAGAACCCCCTGTTATAACAGTGATCTTTATTTTGCTTTTTTTAATTCTCTGCTTTTCTTAGCTCATTCAACATTTCTCATTGATTCTCATGAGGAAAAGCAGCAACGAATCCTGCTTTCGTGCTGCTCTTTGGGAACTCATGCCTGTTAAATACTGTTTAAGCCAATGCTTATTTTATCTTTATTTATTGTTTGGAGACTGAAAATGAAGTGTGATTGCGTGGAGCTGAAGCTGAATGACAGAATTACTGCTGCCCACCCCTTGAATCAATACCATTTCTTTTCACAAATTAACTCTCTGGGAAGTACTCAGTTGCTGGGATTGGAATGAGCTAAAATGCTGCTAGAGAGAAAGGGGGATGCAGGGATGTGGTGCCCAGGCCATACCTGCTGTTGCTAGCTTCCTCTTACCTCTGTCCTACCTCTGAAGAGCCACCTGGGCACTAGGAATGCCAGGCGTGACCCAATCCCTCTTCATTGGCAACAAAAGGAAAGGGAGGGAGAAATAAGGAAAGGGGGGGAACTGGACTGTTTGACATTCATGAGATGTGAAGACACTGTTCAGGACCCAGCCTAGCAGCAAGGAGTCTTGGTTTTCCTGGGTGAGTGGGTAGGTTAGTTGGTGAAGAAGCCATGCAAAGAGCTGTGTGGCCCTTTTTGGAGGACACAGACTGAAATTCAGGTGGGCCATAGCCCAAAGGGGTTTTGGACTTGTCTGGACATTGTTAGCTGCCCAATACACTGTGTCTGGAAAAAGTCTACTTCTCCCTGAGAGGAGTTACCAGGAAATCTCTAATGCATCCCAGGCAGAGATTGGGACATGGTTGCTGATGTCTCCATCATCTTGATGCTTGTCTGTGGCACCATGGCCTATCTAGGAACTCAACGGCATTCCTTTAGAAACATGACTGGCACAAAGTGCTGTATCCCACAGCAGGGCTTCCCAGGGCACAGGCAAAGCTGAGCTGTGCTGTGCAGATGGGTGGACAGGTGGAGGAGAGGGCACTGCTCTGGCCAACACAACTGGTCTCCTGCACCATTTCCAACCCCAGGCAAGGGAGCCAGGGAAAGGGGAGCCCAGCCCAACTCCAGTCAACCTCCATCATGATAAAAAGGAAAGGCCGTATAAGGATTTGGCCACTGGTTTTCCTTTTAACCTATGACTAGGGCTGGCCCAGTTGTACCCATCACCCAGTAAACTCTCCAGCAGGGCTCAGCTGCTCACATTGGTTCTGTGCTAAGCCCATATAGAAATCAAGGGTCAGCAACAGAAGACTTTCCTAGCTGTGGTGAAAAGGCTTGGGAATTTTCTTGCATACATACAGCTCCATAAATGAGCCACACTTTCTCCTGCATCCTGGGAAGGGAAAAAATAACTACTGTGATGCTGCCTCTCATTTTAGAAGTTGGGAAGTCTTGGATATGACCTGGGTCCAGTGTAAAACTGGACTTGAGTATCCAGTTTTAATATAGACCCTAAGAAAGCCTCTTAATAGCTCTCTTTTGGTACCTCTACCGATAAAGTATGGTTAATTCTTAACAACAGGTGTGCTATCAGGATTAATTAATTAACGTAATGTAATTAATGAGAACTTGAAAGCAAGGTGACATGAAATGCAAACTAGCACTATAGCAATCAGTCACTTTTTCCAAGTTGATTGTCTTTGCTAGAAATAAACTGCTCTTCTAGAAGAGCTTGTAGCTGCTTGTTTCAAAGTGGAGAATGACAAGCAGCATGTGTGAAACAATATGCTCTTAATACTGCACTTTGTTAAGAACTGATGACTTTGTTAGACGGTTTGCAGATGACTGAGTGAGTACCCTGACCTCCAGAGCTTCCTATAGTGCTTTATTTAAGCTTTTGCTCAGGCCAAGTAAAAGAAAAAACTTAATGTTTCCCAGAGCTGAGGCACTGGGGGGATACAGCTGGTAGTAAAAGAACTTTTTAAAGCTGAATTTTACTGAATACTTCACTTCCTATGTATGTCTTAGCCAGAAATTCTCTTCTATGCAAGTTAGATCCTGAGAGAAATAATTTCTCTAAACGATGAAGCTTTGTATTTTCTTGAAGAAAAGCTCTGTGCTGGGGAGAAAGCTTTTGGCACCACAAGAAAAGGTCATGTTAGATGTTTGGATTAGAAATCATGACTGCAGCCATGGAGGCTGTTGAAGACAATATGATTTAGACAGTGGAGCTCCAGACGAACCTAGGCTCAATGTGGAGCAACATGAAGTAATATGCTGGTGGTACTGTCAGATGCACTTTCAACCACTCCTGCATGCCAGGGTTTCCTAATCATTATTTCAAACAAAAAGGTGTGACTGTGCCTTCTCAGCAAAAGGAGGAGAGGTAATCCAAGAAGAAAGGAGGGGACTGGTCTTTCTCTGTGGCTACCCACCAGTCAGTCCTGAGACCTGCTGGTTTTCACGTGGAAAACCTTGTAGATGCCTGGCTGTAGGTAGCAATGTATTTGGACACTGGACATGGTATAAGCAAGCCAATAAACCAACTTGTTTTTCCTAAGCTTTTACATGACTCTGAGAGAATAACAATGAGTTATTGCTACTTACCTATGCTAAATGAGCCAGAGATGAAACTTCAGGCTTCCTCCCCAGTCCCCTGGGCCATCTAGATACCTCATGATCATTTTCAAAGGGTATAATTTACATGAGATTTTTTTCCTGCCTTGTGAGCCATAAATTTACAGGGAGCCCCTCTGAAAGACTTACTGCTTTTGTGAGGCCTCAGATGAAGTCAATCAAGCCAACTGTTATAAAAGCCAAACTCCAATTAATTCTGTCCCTGAGGACCATGTTGTTTGCTGTTAGACTGCAAGGTCTATGGGGCATGGGCTATCTCTTTCCCAGGTGGAGAAGGCCCATGCTGGATTGGGGCATCTTTCAGTCCACAGCTTGAGTAGTCCATGTGCCCTCTAAGGAGGTGAACGTTGCTCTCGGTGGTGTGAGCATGCCATGCAAGCCCTTAGCAAACGATAAATAAATAGCTGAGGGTTTAGTTTCCTTTTCTTGCTACCCCCTCTACTTGCTACATTCAATTATTTTTGGAAGCTGCATAATAAAAGAAAGTTGTACATTTCAGTGTTCCCAGACCAGATTAGAGAGGATTAAGCATCAAGAGGTGGCAGCTGGTCAGTTTACTGCTCATTTTTAAGGTGGAAATGTTTCTAAATGAAAAAAAAAAGAAAGGTGGAAGACAGTAGCAAACTCAGGCTCTTGCATCTGCTCCCCAGAACACCAGCATCTCTGTGGGGAGGGCATAAAAGGCAGGGAGGATGGATGGAGCAAATTCCTGGAGCCAGCGCAGGCAAAAGGCCGGGCTGAGGCATTCGCAGCAGAGCTATAACTGGGATAGTTTAAACCGGTGGCCACAGGAGGCTCCAATGAATGCCAGGGCTGTCAAAAGCTTGGCGCCGAGTCCCGGTGGTTACAGGCGGAGATGCGGCGGTGGCAGCGGCGGCCGGGCGCCCTTCCCCGGACCCACGCTGCCAGAGCAGGATGCTCAGCCCCTGAGCTCAGCAGCCCCCTGACCCCTCGTTGGAGGCCGGCCACAGGAGTGTCAATTAGTGCTAATTGTGAGGGGGTTCGTTTGTCATGTGGCCACCTGTCCGCCCGGAGCAGGGCTCAGACCCCCGGCAGACCCTAATGAGCAGCTGTCAGCCCCCAGCCACGCTCACGCTCTGTGCCCAGGGCTGTGTCTGAGCATGCCTCAAGGTGAAGCCTATGGGCCTGGTTCCCGGGAAGAAGGATCTGTGTCGTTCCCATCACAAGTGTAACCTATATTTTAAGGAAATAGAAACTTGTCTTTTTTTTTTTCTTTTTCTACTAATTAAATTACACCCACCTCTGTAATTCCGAGATGTGTATTAAAGAGTGTAATTAAATGAAAGCTCAAGTCAGTAATTAGAACAATTCTTGAAGGGATATGCTCTCCCAGTGACACCTATATAACCTCTATATGTGAATGATATGCATCTTGGCATTGGAAAATATGCGGTAACCCTTAGTGCAAGATCTTTGTATAACAACAAAAAAAAGGAAGAAAATTCCTGAGGTCAATCTGATCTCACTGCTGTGCTCTTTGCTGAAAGGCTTTGTCTGGCAGTGTGTCTTCTGAACCATCCCAGCAGGGAGAGAGCCATTGATGTGTGGATTGAGGGTTAACATCAGTGTGGGAAACCTTGACATACAATCCAGCAGAGTGCCAAGGAGGACTGAGGGGATGGATTTAGTACCGCAGCCCCAGGTATGGCAATTCCCAGCACTCCTCTGCCCCTCTTTCCTGTGGGGCTCTGCTGCCTTTATATGTCCTCCTGATTCCACAGACATACTTTAAATAGGTTTAAAACCCATCCCTAGAACCAAAATGTGTCTGCATCCCTGATGCCTAGTGTGAAGCTCCTGTTTCATAGAAGAGCTGCAGCAAATGTCTGTGGCTGCAGCCCGGCTCAGGGGCTGTCAGTGATGTCCTGAGGTTTTCTATAATTGCAAACAGTAAAGTCATCCAAAACTCCTATGTAGTGGCTCCCACATCCTGCTCCGCAGCCTTACATGTGAGGGAACGTGACTCCTTTTGCCCTGCTTTCATGGTGCACTGAAGAGCTGAACATACACGAAAGGGGAGGCAGGAGCTGGTCTGTAGTTCCCACATGAAATTTTAAGGCATGTCTGGTGACTCTGTTCCAGGAATTAGCAGGAAACTTTTGACAGTCAAATGAGGTAGAAATATCTATGGATGAGTGTGGACCAGACACCGACCCGACAGTCCCAGACACCTGGAATCGATCACCTTGGCAGAGGTGGCGATGACACACTGTGAAACTCAGCTTACAGACAGGGTGTACTGGCTGCATTTGTTATGCAGGGCGGCCATCTCACTGAGACCATGTTCGGAGGGGAAAAAAAAGCATCTCTCTGCTTTTGCTTTCTTCCAGCAGCATGCCAAGAATAGCTCTGCAGGGACTGAGCAGGGGAAAGCTGATTACACCTTTTGATTGATGGTGCCTTACACATTAAGAGAGATTTCATACAGGAGGCTTATTTACTTGCACATCAGTTCTAGTGACAGACCCAGAGCAAAGCCCTGGACAAAAAGACCTCAAGCTTTTAGGAAATTCAGGAGGCGATCTGAATTTTCGCCTATAAATTGCCTTGTACCAGTTCTTCCTTTAAATGTGAGCCTACTCCTTGCTTCTATTTCTTGCTCCCTTAGGGCCCTTCTTAACAAACCAGAGTAATTCAGGATGCTGAAGCCATTGATCACTGTAAACCTCACAAGGCTGAGCACGCTCCTGCCGCAGGTGACACACGCTGCTTGGGCTATATCCATGCCCTCTGTTGGCACAGAATTGCCCTGGACAGAGAAGCAAGCTTTGTCCACAGATGGTTTCTCTTGCCTGCAAGGGCACTCAGTGAACATTAATGAGGGGGCTAGGGCTGCAGCTGTTTTCTAGATTTGTTATTTATAAAGGGTCTATGTCCTTGCCTTTACTGTACAATGGCAGGTGATTCCAAATGCCACAAAGTAATGCTTTGTAACAGCAAAGACCCCAGGACAGTCTTTAAAATAGAGAGGCAACTACATGCAAACAGGAAAAGTTACATATAGAATTATATATTTGAGCATGTAGAGTAAAAAGAGCAGAATGAACACAGCTGCAAAATTTACAGATGTGTTTTATATCTAATTATTGATGTTAACTCTATTGTACTTAAGCATTACTATAATGGGCTGAGTGAAACACCTTTCTCATCCAGCATGGGAATGAAAATAAATATTGAAACGAATATGGAAAATGATGCCTGAAAAATAATGACAAAAGTGATTAAGAAAAGGGTTAAAGTGAGCAGTGTTTGCAATCTTAACTATCGCTGTTGCTACCTTTGTGTGGCATAATAAACATAATCCTTAACAGTATTAATAGTAACACTTGTGCAGTAATGTGTGTAGCTGGATGCCAGTGCTTTTACAAAATACTCCCCACATGAATACAATGAGGCTAGATTGCAAACTCTTTATCTATGAATGCTGCAAGGCTGGTGGGATATCTTATCTACACATCATGTATTTTTTGTCCTTTTACTCTGGTGGCTTTTTCACTTTCCTTGCAAACTTGTAGAAGCATCAATCCCCTTTGTCCCAGCTATCTGCACTTTTTGGTGCTTGTTGGCACCTGCAACTCTAAAACATGTGGGAGAGACCATCCTTTTAAGAATACCTAGCCTTTTAGAAGCACAAGCTACTGGGAATTTTTAAAGAGAACAGTTTTATATCAGTTTTTCAAATAAAATTTATTGAATTTAATGACCTACTTTTCTCAAAAGTTGCTGAGCATCCATATTTGAAGCTGATGGAAACCGTGGTTGCTCAGAGACCTCAGATAAGCAACCAAAATGTACTGTGGGCTGAAATTCTTCTATTCTTATTACTTGGATGCTAACTTACTCCCAAATTCATATCTCTGTGAGCTAAAGCAAACTCTGAAAAAGAAAATGTGCTTGATTCAGTTTAGGTGAGAACTTGGAAGTTTGGTAGAATAAGCTACCTCCAGTAAGATGGGCAGTAATCAGGGCCTGGGTAAAGCTTTTACCCTTCAGATGTTACTGAAAACTCCCTGCTGAAAGAAAAATATGGAAAGGAATATGTGTCTAGAAATCCAAACCCTTAATGTACAGTATTGCATCAGCAATATGGCCCTGACCTGAGTGGCTGGAAGGTCCAGGCATGGTCCGGGACATAGCTGCTCCAGTGGCTAAAAAAGAAGAGTTTCTTCCCTGGGCTTATAGAAAAAGGGTCAGGAGACACATAGGTACAGATAGACACAGGAGTGCAGGAATAGCAGTACTGGTCATCAAGAAAAACAGTGGTGCCAGGAAAGGTGACAGAGATCAGGTTTTAATGCGCTACATATGAAGTGGAGATGAAAGAATGGAAACAAAACCCTTGGTGCCAGAACATACAGAGTTTTGCCCTTCACCTCCTGCGCCAGCATCCTTGAAAACAAAGTAGATATGGGCAGGATTCAGAGAGGATTAGAGGTTATTTATCTGTTGATGTCACCTGTGAGGACACTTAAGGATAATGTTGCCAAGGGACAAGAAGACAGACCTGGGCAAAGACTGGGGAATTTGACCAGTAGGAGGAGCAGTAGAAAGATGGAAGAGGAAGATGAGCCACCAAACTCAGAGGATACTGACTGTAGTCAAGAGAGTAGGGCACAGTCTCCGAAAGTCTTGGGAGGAAAGACATGGACACTGATCACTTGCATCAGAGGAACTGGATAGATCAAAGAGAATTAGAATAAAGAAGGGATCCTGTAAATGTAGCTGCTGCAAAAATACTTCAGGTGGCTAGGGAGCAATGCTTTATTGCACTCCTGTACACTGTGCTCCTTTTCCAAATCCGTATGTTTCCAGATGATTTACACATTCTTTAGGTTCCCTTTTATGAGCAGCATCTTGCACAGCTAGAGAGTTTATCAAGCAAGTTGGGTCCAGTTTCTCCCATGCCATGCCTGCAGTATGCAGATGTTGCTGAAATCAGTGAAAAGTGAAGGCATTTGTCCAAATTTAGGCTTCCAGCTCCAGGATACAGGCATTCTGGTTGAGCTTCTTTGTTTGAAAGCCGAGCTCAGGCAGCTTCATTTTGTCTTTTTCCATTTTTCCTTCCTTCCTTGGGTTCACGGCTTTTAAATCTGAATTGTGGAAAATGTTTGAACATCTGATATGGCATCAAGAGGAGAATAGCTCTGTTGATGGAGAAGAAACAATGAGAAAAATAACCTTTTGTTTTGTTTTGTTTTGTTTTTTTTTTCTTTTCCGCACTGAAAACATAATAAAAGCCTGGCCCTGGTGTGATGCTCTGTTATTCAGCATGTTTTCTGCTGTGAGATGACAAGTGTTGGGTAGGGGGTGAGTATGGAGTTTCAGCTAATTCCATGAAACTATGCTGATTATCTGAGGTGTCAGATGTATATGTGTCAGGGAGCATTTGAGTCTTTGTTTCTTGTCAGATCATTTTTTAAATCAGGGTGCCTGGGGCCTTTCTCATCAGCAAAAGCAGGATACAAGCCTTCCCCCCTTGAAGATGATTATCAGTTTTAGAAGAAGTACATTTTATACTTTCAGAAGTCTGCTTGAAATGTAACCAGGCAACTCATTTGGGGAAGGAGACAAATGTCAGCCTAAACTCAAGGCTGAACTGCAATGCAGGCTTTATAAGTTCTGTCTTTGAAAGTGAAGACAGCTTTTGGGGCCAGGGAAGCTGGTACAAACTAGATTCACTGCTTACATTTACAGTACACAAAAGGTAGTTGGTATAACTCTGCTGCCTTGGAAAGGCAAAGGTTGAAGTGGTAGGTGGTCTACTTAAGTCCATATTTCCTTGCAGGATTCGGAGAGCTGCATTTTTGGTAGGTTATATTTTTCTGTCTTGTGGATGCATGACCACATTAGAAATGGTTACAAGGACACTGTTTCTTGCTATGCCCACTCTTGATTCCTATTGCAGATGGGCTTCTCCATAACTGCCAGCTCAGGCAGGTCTGAGACCCACCTCCAAGCGTTCAGCCCTTTGCAGAGGGTGGAAGTGTGCACGCTGGCATTTGGAAATGCTCTGCACTCATTTCCCACAGGTAAATGCTGAAGCACAGGTCCAGACTGTCACAGAAGAGGATGTTGCAGGTTCAAGCTCTCACGGAAAAGAATGTTGCAGCTGTGGGCGGGGACCAGTGGCTCACGCTGTCTGCAAAGAGCACTTTTCCCTTGCTTTGATTCACCTGTGAATTTGCTCAAAGGTGACTCTTGAATGTTCTTCTTCTTCTTAAAAGAGTTCTGCATGGTGAAGTAATATTTTAGACTCTTCTCCAGTTGCTTGGAACCAATTTCTTCAAGTTAATAAAATCTACCTAGATATAGGTACCTTTGAAGCACCAAGACTGCAGCACCTTCCTGCTAATGTACTCATGGCAGGTGGTGTAAACAACCCCATCCATCCCCTGTGCATGTGCCCCTTCCCAACTCAAGCCCACACAGCCTGGGGGAGATTGCTCTGCTACTGATAAACCAAGGTGATGCCTTCAAACCTTATGCTAACAAGCCTACAGGGCATTGCTGCTGCTCTTTAAAAGAGAGTTGTCAGTTTGGTTATGTTTCTGCCTGCCACCCTCCACCTGGGGGTCTTTGGATGCAGCAGGACTTCTTTCAGACATCACTGGTCCGAGTATCCTCAAGGAGGACTGACCCTGGAGAAGGTTGTATTGGAAGGAAGGAAACCCATGTGGGAAGCACCAAAAGCAGAGTTGTTCCCCTGCCCTCTTAGTGGCTATGCTGCCCACACACTGCCCACATGCTGTTAGGAAGAAGCATGAAGGTAAAGGGTCCTCTCCTACAGTATGGGTCCTCCTGTACTGCAGAGGTTTGTTATGTCTTGTTTGATATGGCAGCTAGTTTTCCCTTGGCTTGTCTTGCATTGACAGTATGTCTTTTTATGGCAAACTGTCAGCTTTCCTTTTAAATGCTTTTGAGTACTGAAGTTCATTCCCTGATTTAAGTTTTTTTTGCTTGTTAGTGCAACTGCACTTTCTTACTTACATTTTCTTCTCCCTCAAGGTCTCCTACTTACAGACAATCTGTCTCTGGAATGATTCAGGCTGCTGAAGGAGGTGATTGCTGTATAAATTTCCACAGGCTTCACAGTGCAGTAAATGTGTATGACCCTAAAACTGTATTGTCCTAGCACTGTGGATTATTAATTATTGAAAAATCAGCATTTAAAATCACTAGACTTTTTTATTTGGGAACACCAAAAATAGTTGTTGAAAATATGATGTTTTCTGGATTTATTGTTGATGCTGCTAGCTGTGCTGATAGGCTTGGAGATGAATATCCTCTGTATCTTGCCAGAACAGACACTAAACCAGCAATGAAATACTGAATTTGTCCCCAGCAATACAGTCTCCAGACAGCTCTGTAAGGATGGAACCAGACCAGGATGACAGGCCACACTGTGAGGGCTAGCAGTGATTGCAGCCTGTCCCAGGGTGGTGGATCCAGGTTGAGCAATAGGAACGGGCTGTGTTTGTCATCTGTGGCACACATCTCCTCTTGCAGTCACTGAAATACATGGTGTGCTTCTCATTGTCACAAGGCTCAGTCACTACTGGCCTGGTCTTCTCCCAGTTGAGAGGACCCATGGCCCAGGACAGTCTTGGTCACTCTTCTTGTCTGTTGAGAGTTACAATCATTAGGTTAAATCCTTTGTGAAGATGAAGAGGGTGCTAAGACTGCTGATTAATTTAACAGTGATTACTGAAAGGACACCTGGGCTACATTTGAGCCTGTGGTTCAGAGGTTATGTTGTCTTGTCTCTTCAGGGGGCCACACAAAAAAATTGTTAGTTGGCCAGAGAAAACTCAAATCCTGCAGTATGGAAAAAACTGTGGAAATGTTTCACATGGCCACATACCCGTTAGCTCTTAACTCTGCCAGAGTAATTCATAAAAGTGTCCCTGTGTGACATCTGTGCTGGGTAATAGACCCCGAGATTACTCCACAAGTTTTCTCTAAAGGGAGTGGGAGTAAAATCTCTGTCCACTAAAGGGAAAATACAGAGATGAGTGGTGGGCAAAACCAATATTGATGACTTATGCTTTGTGTATGTGCCTTAAGTACCATTTAAATGGTGTATAATAATCTATGCTAGTTCATTTGGTAGGAGGAAAGTGGAGGAAAACAGTCTTAACAATTTACAAGAACTAGCTGAAAACAGTTTACACTAATGCTGAGAAATAATATGACTGCTTTAAAGGCAGCATTTACCTGTTTAGTAAACCTAAGTTAGCTGCCAGTTTTTACTTCTCAAGCATATTTCTTGAAATGCAAACTATGTATTCATTATTACATGCAATTTTAAATTGGTGTTGATCACTTAATATTGACCATCAAGTATTAAAGAATGTAGATTTCTTCTTCAGACCCAAATATTTGTGTTACACTAATACAGACCTCTCAGGTTTTATTAATAAAAATAGAAAGCTGAAAGAAGAAAGGCCAACAGAAGGGTTTTCAGATATCATATCTTTCAGGAAAAACTGAATGCAGGAATCTTAAACACTCAAGAGAGGTTAAACAAAGGGGAGCCAAAAATCTTTGTTTAGAAAAGTATTCCTGATTTTTTAATATCCATCATACTGGCGTTATTGTAATTTTGTAATATCCATAGTACTGGTAAAATAGACATTCTCTAACATCCATTAATGAGCAAAACCATTTTAGTCAGTAACAATTTCTGGCTCCTGTTCGAAGGCAGAAACCCCACAGAATACCGTGGTACATGGAGGATGGCACTATAGCAGTGTGTGCCATCGTTTGAGCCTCCTGCACCATGCCTCAGTATAGCTACTGGCTACCCTGTGGCAAACCCAGGCACCTTGGGGTGCAGTGTGTCATCCTGCCAGCCAACACACTGGGGTTCCTGCCTGTGGGGACCAGGAGACTGGGAAGGGTGGTGGAAAACCAGAGCACATCCCAGCTACTTGGGTGACAGACGTGGAAAGCAAGGTATTCCCATGCCCAGTGATGTTAACATAGTGACACTGACATAATGTTTCAGACCAGTATTGCATGGGCATTTATTCCAGTATACAGCAGCATTTTTATTTTGGATAAAACCTTATCTGTGCTGGCTACTGTTACAAAAAATTAAGAAAACCCCTTTCTAAGTGTAGGATGAAGCAGATGCACAGAAAGTGAGCGATCCAGGTAGGAACACTGCAATTGCTCCCACGTGAAATCCCACCTCTGCTGAAGTTGGTGCAAAACTCTCATTGAGAGTACTAGGACTTGGATTTCCCATGGTGCTTTTGCTTCACCTGTGGGAAAAGCCAGTGTGGAGGCAGCACTGGGGGGTGGTGTGCTGCTTTAGTAAATCATAGCATGAGTTGATTTTGATGCCCCTTCTGATACTGTAATGTATTTATAATTGAAATTATAAACTCTGGGGAACAAGTACTGTGTCTTTTCATACAGCATTCAGTATGCTAATGTGTTCAATAAGGAACAGGTACATTCACAGAAGTAAATGCCTCCCCGTTTCAGATGTGCTTTGTCCTCAGGTTGGAGATATATCTTCAATGCAGTTTTTATTTTTTCACAATGAATTGTTTGTTATAGAGCAAAAATAAAAAGACTACTGTGGACTCACTTCACCCCAGCACCTAGGACATACCTCTGTGTTGGACACTGGTTCTTATGATTCATCTTGGGTCCCTGCCCATCAGCTATTTTCTGTCTACCTGGTCAGCATCAGTGAACTTGTCCCTGCTTAGTTATCTCCTAGGCATGATGGGGTGTAAAAGTAAGAAAAGTCTTAACACCAGTAATACAATGATGAAGAGATTTTAATTTTAAACCTCAGTCGGCTACATCTACTCAGCTACAGAAAATGTCTTAGGAAATACTTGGTGATCTGATACACAGACTTAGAAAACCTCCTAGAGAATCCAGCCTTTTCTTCTGGGAAATTACAATCTCTTTATCTGCCCAGGGAATCAAAGGAGGTACGGAGTGGAAAAACATTCACACAGCAATGTGATGGTTTGAGACAAGTGATGCTGCTCACCATAATGAAACGCCAGTGTTATGTTTATACCTATAGAAATTTATGTGTGTGCATCTGTCGGGGGTGAGGAGGAGAGTGAAATGTAAAAATACAATTAATTACAGTAAGCTGCACTGGTGTCCCCAGGTGACATACATTCCCAGACAACAAGGAATATGGCACAGATTAGAATGATATATAATTTCTTTTGCTTTTGCTTTGCCTTTACATATGCCCCAGCCCCCTCAGCAGCAGCACGTGGTTCCTCACCTTCCACGGAGCTCAGAGTCAGGCTTTGCTGGTCTCTCCTCAGTCCATGGAGGCTCATGAAGATGCTCATTTTCCACATCACTCATCTGGGGTGCTTGCTTTCTGTTTCCACCCCATGACGACCTGCTATGCTCTTTTTTTCTTACCAGCTTCCTTCTCTTCCGTCCCTCTCACAGCTGATGCTCCATCTCTAATTTCTCTCACACCTCTCTATGGCTCTGCTTACATTAACCAGAACTGCCATCCCTCCTCAGTGGTGTGGAATAAGTGATGCTCCTGTGCATCAGGTAACCTTGAGCAGATTTTTCTTCTACTTCCAAAGCATACTTCATTGAGGTAGCTCACTGCTGCTACTTTCATCTGCTCCTTTTGCACTAACCTACATGGACATTGGATGAACTAGCTTCCCATATGTGAAGTGACCTTCTCCCTCACTTTCCCACACCAGTGTCCCTGGCTGTGTTATTCTCCAGGTTAAATTGTAAGCCCATTGGGGCAGGCAGCCTCGTCCCTGGGGCGTCTCTGGAGTACTATGGCAGACCTCCCTGACTACCTAGAAATTATCAGGATTTTTTTTCCACACTTCTAGACATTGTCCAAGCTCTGTACAAACAGACGCTTACCAAATATATGAAATTAAAGCAGCCTCATGGGAAAGAATGTCCAGATCATCCCAGGTGGGAAGCTCCCCCCACTGACACCCAATTTGAGCATTAGAAGGCGATAAGCGGGGAGATGTGGAGGGGAGCCATGCCAGTCTCCTGGTGCTTTTGTTGTTGTTGTCACAACATGGTGGAGAATACCCAGACTTGCCAGTAAGTCAAGGAACAATCACTCCCTATTATGCCAGCCCAAATACTAAACCAGCTTACAGTCACACATCTGCATGATCCTAACCTTCCCTCATTACAAACACAGTAGGGATTTACTAGCACCACACTAGCTGCATGGGGCCAACATTTTTATCCAGCAAAATCACATACTGCTACCTCCATATGTACAGTGGAAACAGCATGAGTAATGGAACCTTTAATCCTCATTTTTCAATATTATATTATAGTTTTGCCTTCACTTTCTCTTAGGTTTTAAATCCTTCCCAATGCTGAGCGTGGAAGATACTGCTCTCTAATCACATTCTCTGGCGGCTCCAGTCGTGGCTGGTTAGAAGTGGTTGCCTATGCAGATCCAGACCCCAGGATCACCTTCTGTTACTTCCCTGGTGTCCCTCCAAGAATTAGTTTTATCAAAACAGATAAAGTAAATATAGTGTAAAATTAAATTAAAGCCTATATGTAACAACAAAGTATTAAGATGTAGCCATACTGCCTCTATCTCTGCACTTGCAGATAAACAGAAAGATTTATAAGGCAGGAACTATTTCAGTGCTAAACCAGAGGCTGGAAATATTGAATTAACCTGCACATATTTGTCAAAGGCCTTTACAGAAGCTGTAAGGTCTGCATAGTAAGGCCTCTTCTACCTCCTGCTGCGCTCTGGAGTGAAACACGTTACACAGCATAACACAGTGGATCCTGCCTTAAGGTACAAGGAAAAATCATTGTGTGTGATCTACTCTGATCTACTCTGACTAAGCTGCCTGACACCTTAATTGTGTAGTTTCAGCCAGTGTATGTGCTCAGCAGTCTACCATGTAGTATTCTTGAGGATCACTTGGCAAATTCCATTTAATTCTTGTAATGTAATTATTCTGCAAACTGCAGTCTGCCAGAAGAACTATCTTTATATAATCATGGCAGTGTAAAGTTGCAATTAGATAGCATTATTAGGTCCCCTGTAACGACAAGCAGGAATCTTCCTTAGGTCTGAAAATCGCCACATTTATGCTCATAGCAGCACAGAATATTGCTGAAAACTTTGGATACTCTGGGTCAAACTGGAATTGAATTAAATGTAAAGAAAATCACCTGATTAAAGCGCCCTTACTAATAGGAATGTGACATTTTCATGCATTAATTATTATTATTAAACCTGTAATATCTAAGCAGCATTATAGATGTGCAGAAAAGAAGCGCAGATGCCTTTATGCTAATCACTTTACAAACAGTAAATAAAATGATGGTCCTTTCCCCGAATATCTTCTTTTACAAACAAATGTATTTATAAGCTACAACGAATTTTTGGAGGAAGGTAAATACAGCGTATGTCAAACAATCTCTCTCACATCATATACATATATCTATAACGCACGTATACATACAGTAGCACAGTGTGCTTTCTCTAAGCTGTTTTACCTCTGTCTTATTCATCTCCTGGCATTTCTGGTGCTACCCGAAAGGAGGTGGGGACCATGTGGGTCAGCAGGCCCTAGGACAGAAGTCAGGTCACCGAGTGGCGTGCTTTGTGCTTGCCCTAGGTCTGAATTCCTGCACTCTCCAATCCATTTCCAACATAACCAAATGTGTCCAGAGACCGATCTTCGCTCATCAGTGTTTCACTGGAAAAATAAAGACTATGTCCTACCAAGCTGGAATTGCTTTTCTACCTGGAAAGGGCATTTTCTGCCTGTTGGATGCTCTAAGTGCCATACACCTCTCTGTCCCTCACTGCCACACCACTGTCAGACTTTCCCTACCAAAATGGGCTGACATCCAATGTGTTTGAATTTTACAGACTGTACCCTGTGTTCAAAATCTGTGCTAGCTGCTAGCGTGCCTGTGACTCTTCCTGCCTTTGCTCCTCCAGGTCATTTTTGGGTGTTTGCTTCTTGGTGGCTGCCAGAGCTTCAGCAGTGGCAGCTGGACAGCATCTCAGCCTGCCAGAAACTTTACTCCTTTTCTTGCCCCTTTTCACCCTTAGCCCCTTATGCAATTTTCACCCACCTTCCTATATCCCTGCCCTTCTTCAACCACCTCTCCAGAGCTCATTGTCTCCCAAAACAGGAGGCGCAGAGAAGGCAGCCCTGCGGGTGGCAAGTACATGTTTTCCCTTGCCTGCAAGCCCAGCTGAATGGTTAAGCCCCAGAGCATGCCTTTGAGACACAGTCTGCCCTACACCCTCAGCCTCCTGAGCAGGGATGACTGTAAAAAGCCTTTTTTAGTCCATGATAGGTTTTCTCCCAGATCACCCATGGATCACCTCTGTGGGATTTGCAAGCTGAGCTCTAATTAACTTAAAAAGTGAATTAAAAAAAAAAAAAAAAAAAAAAGGGAAACTTGCAGGTTTTGAACAAGGAGGCCTCATGAAAGCAGATCATATATCTAATTTGCTCTATCAGACAATAAGGAGATCAGATGATTTAAGCAGCTGATGTGTTGTGAAAACACATCCTGTCACAGCTGGGATGCGGATGGAGTTATAATCACGCATTTCCTCTCAGTGTCATTCCCTCTCTGTTTGCTGTGACAGGGCAGAGTTTGGAGTTTAAAGTCCTGGTAATTGGAAGATGTTTCTCTCAATAGATTTCAAGACAGGTTTTTTTCAGAGAAAGCGTCCTATTGTATTCTTAATAATAAATATAAGAGATACTGCCAAGAATTCTGCCATGAATTCCTCGTATCTTTTTTGTATCTTTTGCATTTTCCCCTTAGTGTAACAGGAAGTTTTGTTTGCAGCTTCAGTTTTTTACTGATATCCTGCTTTTCTCCCCCTCCCCTTCTGTTTCCTCCAATTCTTTCCGCTTCTCACCATCTTTCTTTTCCCCTTTGAATCCAGCATCCCAGTAAGTTCAGTGAGCATGTCCTACTCAGTATTACTCATGCAGGTGTCTTACAGGACTCTTTTAAACATGCTGTGAGGAATCGAGTTCACTCCTGGGCAAAGGTTTCTGAGGAAGGTGACTTCATTACTCAGATGCACTCTGCAGAATACAGATAAACTTCAGTGCTCCCCTCTAGCCCCCTATTCCTCTTCTAGCACTCCCAGCACAGAGAGCTATCTTCATTAACAAGTTAAAATCACTTCATACTTGCAGCACCAATGGTCAACAAGTGCACGTTTTACTTGGTCCGTGAGATGAGCTAAATGGATAAGTTACTTTCCCTGGTCAAAACCATCCTCTTTCCTTAATGGAACAGCTTAATTACTTCTTCTTTCTCCCAGTCCTATGGGACAGATTATTGGAGACAGATGGGCACAGAAGTGTGCATACATTAAAGGGTGAGGTTGGATGCAGCCGTTCTGCGGATAGGAGGGACGACAGCTGCTGGGTTGCATCCAGACTCCTGGGAAATTGCTTGAGCCTACCAAACGTGCAGGTGTGCCGGTGACCCTGTGTCATTCTGACACCTTCAGCTGGGGGCCTGCAACATCACATATGTGTGCACAGGAAGTCCTACACAGCATCATAGACTTGGTTGCATGCATCAGACCTGTGCAAATGTTCAATCACGCAGGCATGACTGTTTAAAAGTCATCCTTTGTATCAGTGTCATGTTCTCCCTTCCCTATTGCTTTACAATAGCCTTTTAAAATTGATGGCATTGTCATCTCCTTTGCTGCCATTAGTTTCTCACCTTCCTTGCAAACTCTTTGAAGTCACTTGTCTGGAAGGCAGCATTACCTGCTCATGAACAGGGAAGGCAGCAGGGCTGCAGCTGGAGTCTGCAGAACTGAGCCTATGAGGGGAAACTTGATGCTTTGTTCAGCTTCTGCATGTGGGTTTTGAGCTGTGCTGAATGAAGGAACATGATATTAATGTTTCATGTTTAATGGGAAATCCAGAGCACTGATAGCTATAGACTGATGTGTGCCATGACAGGCAGGGCCTCTGCCGTTCTGGTCCCAGGACTAATAGACACCTGTCATTCACGTTTGGCAGGTCATTAAGGTGGAGATTTTAAAGCACCCAGATGATTTAGGAACAGAAATGACATTAGGTGTATGGTTTATGTTTCTCGGCCCATTTGCTACTACTTTAAATTTGTGACATTTTACAAACGACCTCCTTGGATGTCTCACTTGAACAATGGTGATAACCATCACTTGTGTGCAACTGGTATAAGGCTTGAGTGATGTGAATCACACAAATCCTCCCTCCCCACTGTATCTGTGACTAAAGGCACCTGCAGTCTCTAGTCTGAGGCAGCAAGGTCTCATAATTAACTTCAAATACTCATCTATCTTGAGTGGGACTCAGTTACCTAGATCTAATAGTCTGATTACTTATGCTGTGAGGTTGCTTCAGTTCATCTCTAACTGTGCTTTGAAAGTGCAACTGTTGTACATATGATTGTGACATTAAACACATCTATAGCATTGGTGAAGTGGGCCTAAAATGTTTTTCCTGGTTGCATCTCAGGAGCTTATCGCTGATGGTGTCAGGTAAGAACTGTGCTTTGTGTCATTCTGTGTGGTGCGATACAACGAGTTCTTTAGTGGGAAACTGCTTGGGATGGAGAGGTCATGCTCATTTTGTGTCTCAGTGCAGCATCTAAAACCGGTTTCTCAGACTGTGAGTAGGACTGTAACAAAAAGCCACCAAAAGAGCAAATACTCCAGAGCTTCCTTAGTTCATACAGTAGCTGTGGTCTTGCTAATGAGCAAAGCTAAATACACATGTCTAGAGAGGACCCCATGATGGGGGGTTTCATTAATCCTCCCACAGAGCTAGTTAGAAAACTTTAAAACAAAGTCAGCTACTGGAAACCCTGTCTGGAGTCTGCAAACCTTCATTTGCATTTTGATTTCTGTGGTTTAACTGAAGGCACAGGTTGTCCCTGCCAAATATCCTTCGCCTACCCAGGGATACACAAGGTAGAACTGCCCAAAGCAGCCTGACTTATGAGGACTGCCACAGCAACACATCCAATGCATCCCTAAACATTTAGTAATAAAAAATCTGTTGTTCTTTGGTCGCCAGGATTTAACAAGCCTAATCCCTAGGAGAGGTGATAAAAATTCATTAATCTAATTAAATACTTCTTATTGCCAAAGTGACTTTGTAGAGTAGCTTTGCTGAAGGATAAGTGCAAAGTAAAATGGAGTCCCAGCAGAGAAACAAACGTTAGACTTCAGCAAGCTGGTACATGCTTCATTAAACTCATAATTATCCTTTGGTTCTAAGTAGCTGATAATATTTAATGAGTATCCAAGATAATTTAAAGAAAATGTTTACTAATGAGGAACAAACAGTGCTATGGAAAACTGATATCAGGGGTACCATATCCATGTATCTTACCTGTATCTTGTCTACTAGATTTTGTACAAGTGATTTAAATGTTGTTTTTAAACTGTTTTACTACAGGCTGGTGTTGCTGGTTTAACTGAGATAAATACCCTGTGAAGTATGAGGCATCCTAGGGAGAAAATGGACGTTTGGTAGTGCTGCAGGGGACCGCAGATAAAATAAATCCAAGGGGCCTGAGCACAGAGAAGGGAGCAAAACACCCCAGGGTTGGAGTCCTTCAGTGATGCCAAGAGGGCTCATTTTGGCCAGGGCTTTCCTAAGAATTAACTTCTGACTACTAAACTGTGAGGAAACCTAATTTCTGGTTTCTTGTGGATAGGTTTGTGAGGTCAGGGTGAGTGTGCTGTAGTTTTTATCATTAACCTTGATAGGAAAATAATTTGACTTCTGACAGCCTACATATATGTTATCTGTTGGCAGGTGAAGCAGGATGCCCAGCCGAGCCTTGGCCTATTGGTTTCCTCCAATATTCCTTTACAGGGGTAGGTTTCCTCTTTAGTGACTTCCAGCTCAGAATGTATTGGAGATACAGCATGTTTTTCCTTTGCCTTTGCATCACGCAAAGTTACAGCTCTTAATTTTTCTAGTGCAGGTAAATAAAGAGTTGTTATCAGTATTTAAAAGATGGCAGAGTAGAAAATTAATTGTCTTGCTCTGAAGCTAAGGTGATGAGATATAGGAAATGAATGGGTGACAAGAAAGGGATCAGCGCTGCAGAGTGATCTGTGCCCTGACCCTTCACCCACCTCTTGTGGATGCTTTGCTCCTGATCTCTGCAGCAGCCTGCATCCACGCTTGCAGAGCTGGGAGCCCCAGCAAGGCTCCCTGTCACCAGCTGGCTCCCACTCTTTGTAAAAGTGCTGCTTCATGAGGTCTGTTGTGTTTGCTCCCCAGAATGCCCAGAATGAGATACAGTGGCTCAAATCAGCATTGTCACACCACAGCATTATTTACTTTATACGTATCATTCATGTGTAGCAGTCGGTGTAAAAAGGATCAACCTGTATTGCCCATGCCTTGTGTGCAGTCCGCTGTTTCCCTTGCTATGTGAGTTAGCCTGGTTTATCACTGGTAAATCCATTTCTGGGAGCATTTCTGGGAGATTTTTTCTAACACTAGGTCTCTCCCAGCCTGATCATTGTTCTGAGGTTGCTCAACTGAAAGGACACAACCCTGCCTTAAGATAGGGTTGGTTGTGCCCAGTTTGATCATGATCAAACTTGTAAGCCTTAAATTGTGGGGGTTTTCAGGTGAATATTGGCCGCTGAGCTCTCTAAAGTCACTGCATGCTTTCCTGCAGTATGTGGTGAACTCCGATAGCAGCCAACGCTTTGAAACCAGGTAGCAAGCAGAGCAGAAGCACACATAAATATAAAACTAATGTAGATACTTCTCACTTTCATCATAGCAGGAAAACAGCCTCTTCTCCAAAATGCCTGCATATAGCCTTGTGTCCTGATGGTGTATGTATATTATTGCAGGTATTCTGGTGCTGGAATGAAAGGAAACGGGGACTGTGTGGATTAGCAGACCACATGCATGTGCCTATTTTATGGCTGTGATTATCTTTCTAAGATGCTTAAATGCTGCAAGTGTAGCATCCTATAAATGGGCAGACAGATTAGAGCTGTAGCTCTCAGCAAGGGGGTTTACACCTGCTTGGCTCACCTGGAGGCTGAGTTTCTCTTTAAATTGCTAGCTGTTTCTTATGCCCTTTATCAACCGGGTTTCCAACCAGCAGCCTCATAGGGCTTGATGTCATATCTTTGATCTCAGATAGATTTTTGTATATGAAATCAAATTCCACACCAGCTTTGCAAATTGTTAATTCATTGTCTGTCTACTACCCTGGCCACTATAGACACAATAAATACATTATAAGGAATATACAGAGTAACTAACACCCATCCATGCACCAACCCTGCTCCTGAAGCAAAATCCAGGGCAAACCTTTTGTGTGGGGGAAGGGAAGGATTTTCTTCCACATCTGTATGTATCAGATTTTCAATTTTTATTTGTTAGAAACCTGATTTCAGAGAGGCTGACAAATAGCTGGCGCTTGGACCATAATGGCTGCGCTACTGTTATATCACAGTGCTTCACTGAAGCCAGGACCCTTGTTCAGATGCATTGGCAGAGTGCCTGGACATGGCTTGTTGTTGAGTTTATTGGGACTGGAAGCAGGAATTGAGTAAGATTACTCTTTTGCAATATTTGTAAGCCTTGCAACTGGTTGTTGGCTTTAAAGCAGGAAAAGTATCATTCTAACAGTTGTCTTTCCTATATTTGACAGTGCTATTGCAGATTTGTTTTCTATTTTGTTTTTGTTTCCTTATTTGTTTCCTATTCCAGCCTATTGGGTTGGAACCTAAAAGGTTCCAATCTACTGAGCCATAATCAGCCTGTTGAAAAAGAAACTGTCTGGTCACGTTTGAAGAATACAGTCATAGGAAAGGGAATGGTTTGTGTACCTCCTCTTGGAGACAGGGAAAGAGTCATAAAACTGCCCTAGCTACTTAAAAGTTGGTTCCTTTCAAATTCCAAAACACTCATCTTATTTAGCATCTTACAGCTGAACAGATACGTTGATATGTTTACGACTACCGTGAAGGGTAGAGTTAAGTATAACAGTGATGTGAGCTTCAGAGCTCAATGTAATAAAACATTACCCTTGTGAAATGCAATTATTCCAGCTCTTGTTTTTAAATAGCTGTTTTTCTCAGTGTGAAAGCTAAATCACATAACATACCAATGTTATTCATGAAGATGCAAGTTTTCTGTTCCTGGCAAATTTAGTTTTCTTTTAAAGGAAAACTCGTATGTAGCCAAACCTTTTCTTAAAATCTACAAGGGCTGCACAGAGCAAGAGCCAAAAATCTCCTCTAACAAGCCAGTCCAGGGGAATGGGACTACAAGGGGCATCTTTTCTTCTTGTTTCCCATAGACACGTGAGGTGAGGGAGAACACAGTTTTAGAGCTATCATCTGGTACCTCTCTTTTTCTCTTTGCACCAAAGATGTCATTGTTTTTTGTGAGGGAATACTGTGTATATAGCATTAAAATCAGTGTATGATTATAGGATTAGGGCCTCAAGGTGTTTCAGTGAGGTTACTTTTGACGATCATGACTTCTGGCTTTAAGTATTTGGAAAGATGGGACATTTGCCCTGTCCTGTTGGAAGCTGCAATCTAGTAAAGGGCTGCTCATGGGTGGCTGTTCCCAAAGACATGCAGTGTGTGCTCTGCCCCTTGCCTGTCCTGTTGGCACTGGCCAGGCTGGTGGGGTGGGATGAAGGCTCTGATGCTCACCTCTGCTTGTATAGGAAAACAGCAGAAAAGGTAACTGAAGCAGGGAGTTTGTGGAAATACAGATAAACAGGGAAATAAAAGGATTTCTGGATTTTTTTCCTATGCTGACTTCAAACTAATACAGCAGGGTTTCAACTATTCCAGTCCAAAATACTGCACCCAGAATACCAGCAAACTGGAATTTGCTTACAGTGATGGAAACTTAAGGAAAAAATAGCAGAATATTAAGCAAAAGTAGAAACTTCAGCTGATCCCTCTTATTACCTTGTAAATGAATTCTCATGCATTCTTCATAGTTTAGTATGTAACATTTAACTCCACAACTGAGATTTAATTATAAACCTACCAAAGTTTCAAAGGTAATCTCTAAAAGCAGCCATCGTTTCAGTAGGACAGGATGAAGGGAAAGACTTTCTTGTCAATAATTTATGAGCAGCACATATTAAGTATCCAGTGTATGCCAGGTAATTGCACTGAGATACTAGGTTTTCATACTAGGTAAGCAAATTACTGTAATGGAAACTCAACTGATTAACGGTTAGCTAAGAGCACCCATAAGCAGTGGGCCACAGTTCCAAACCCTGATATTTTTGGGGGGATAGAAAAGAGCAGCTGCATCTTATGAGTAGTCAGGTTGCAAGGTTTTCTGAAATGTGAACTAAAAGTCTATACATAGGGACCCCATGGAAGGGCGAAGCAAAAGACAGAGGATGCTGATGCACAAGACTTTCTCATGCTATTAAACGATTAAAATTAGCGTGCATAATGCTTTGTGTGTTAAACAGGGTGGGCAGCTTGATCTCAGAGCCTCACTTCTGAAACTATGCCCTCACCATGGATAAAGGGTAACAGGGCATAACGTGTTGTGTTCATCCACTTGGTATAAACTCTGCCTGTATGTAACATCTTTGTGTAGCATAAGAACTAGGTTTACAGATACAAAATTTATTTGTGTGCTTGGTTTTCCCTCATCTGTTTCCCTCCAGCCTCTCAAATATCTCTCTTTCTATTTATACTTTTATTCGATCAACATGGGGAATGAGGATAAGGCACTGCACCAAATACCAGAGCACGTTCAGGAGCCCAAATGTTCTTCTCAGCCCCACCACCAGCTCCCTGAGTAAGCCTGGGCACATCCATCTGCAGACTGGCCTCCCTGCCTGCAGCCTGGGACCAGGGTTTCTTCATGTCATCCTGGGATCTGCTGGTGAGTGGCACAGCATCAGCCCTGGATTTATTCCATACATTATTAATGATGACCCTGAAGGAGTGAAAGGAAGCTGCCCCTGCTTCTCCTGTGGGTCACTGACACACCGGTGAACTCTGTTTTCCAGCATCAGATGTCTGCAGCCAGAGCCCTGCTCAGTGTCCTCTCCCTGGCTATGTTGCAGGGCAGAGGAGGGCTGGAGGGATGGGTGGGAGCAGAAGCTTCCATGCCTTGGGCAAGGGTGCCTCCCTCAACAGATGCTTGGTGCACGTGGGACAACATACCTGTCTGTAAGTGCAAGGGTTACTGCAAGAGCAGACTTGAAGGCTTTGTGGGTGATGCATTTCATAAAGAAAGTGTGTTCGTATTGTTTAAGGAATTGAGTCAAACTAACCTGCAGTAGGGATACATTCATTTTTGCATGTAAGAGTTTATACCTATTATGCCACGGGTACAGCATAAGCATTCCCTCAAATTGTTTGTAATTCAGCATTTAAAATGATACTGTGTTGTAAGTTAAGCAATTATCAAGACCTCAATTCCAAGACACAAAGGTTCCAGGTTATAGGTCTCAGGAGTTTTATTCACTTTAATTCATGTCAGCTCATTATCAACCTCATCAGGGAGTGCAGACTTAAAAGTAAGCCTGGATCAGTCATTATTCTAGGTACACACATGTGGATTAAGAGTCTTTTCATCTATACAGTTTGGGAAAGGGGGGTGGAAATCTATATTGTTTCACTTTCCATTATTCAGATTTGCAAAATAATTTTTAAATGAGTCAGGGAGGCCATGGAGATCACTAATAACATCTCTTGTATCAGAAGTAATTTGGTTTGTAACTCTCTGTGATCAAATCAAATAATCCTTTTATACCTGACCAAAATTACTCTGTAGGGTTCATGTGCTATTGCTAATAATTATCATCACTGTGTGTCTTTGAACTATTAGGCATTATGTTACACACATTTTTATGATGAGGGTGTTAGAATTAGAGATCTGAAGTCTCATTCTGGTGGATTTTCCGAAAAGCAAGTACTTTTCAGCTGGCTTGTAAGATGGACACAAGCAGCCATCCACTATTGAAATCTCTTGTAAACTACAAGGCACCCTTCATGTCCAGAAAAGCATCATGGTATCTCCACAATCCCAGTCCCCTCCTTTTGCTGCACACATCCACTTGGTCTGACAGTCTCACTGACTTCTCTTGATAAGGATAATAACCAACTTTAAAAGTCAGATTAGCTGGCTTTAATTGACTGTTATAATTTTCATTTTGATACATGTTGTCTCAGAGTTAGAATGCAGAATTTCTAAACTACTGTGGGAAAGTGTGAACTTCAGCTTTAACCTTTTTTATTTTCTGTAAAACTGTGGGCAAACTTCTTAATCTTTCAAAGTTATTTCTCTGTCCTTAGGGATCTCTTGCTGCATTAAATCTCAGAGCTATGTTTCTCATTTGGGGCATCATTCTGCACAGGTGGAGAAATATGATTCTAGTTTCTTCTAGGAAGCTTTACTTTATTCAGATTTCAACATAAAACATCATAATTGTTGGTGTGCTAGTCAAAATTTCATAATTTATTGTTCCTGTGCTAATGAATATAGAGGTGAAGACTCTTCACTTCCCCTTCCACTCACAGGCTGATCCAAATCCTGTAAAATACAAGCTGTTTTGTAATTTTAACCACTATATCTATTTCAATGCAAGACTGACCTCCCTATATGTGTTTAAGAGACGTGTGTGTCACCGTGACATTGCACCTTACACATTTTTGATAAGGCTCCTATTTTGGGCTCACCCCAGGATGTTCCAGCCCTCCCATAGTGGCTGAGCAAACCCTGTAGGCTGAAGCCCATGGCCTGTTGGATGCCTGCCTGCTTGCCTCTGAATTCTAGGCTCCAGCCAGCAGGATATTTAAGCTTTGTTATAATAACATAGGGAAACAAGAGAACCCATTCTGTTGTACTTTATAGACAGGATTCAAACCTCTTTCCGGGGGCAGGGAGTTGCAGAGTTCGAGGGTCTGCCTGAGCCTGGCTCCTGCCAGCTTTACCTTTGAGTTACACAGGAAAAGTGTCCTATTTAAAAGCAGATGTAAAAATGGGGAAGGTAGTGAGAGATCATTTCTCAGATAATCTGGAGTCGGGCCATCCAGGCCTCAGCAGGTTGTAACCGATACCTTGATTTCACCAGGAAGTAAATGGGTGGCCAGAGCAAAGTAATGAAAGGCTTTATTACCATACGGTACCTTAGAAAGCTTCCGTTGTATGGTGAATTAAAAATTGCTTAATCAGATCAGTATAAAAGGAGAAAAAAACCCCAAAACCTCAAACTTTGCCAAGAACCTTAATACTCCCGGAAGAAAAGGCACAGGCTGGTGCATCAAAGCTGGCTCCTTCTCCTCCTTCCCAGATTGTTTGCTGCGTAGAAGCTGTGGCTCTGAGGGTCCTCCCGAGGAGAGACTGCTCTGTTCTCTGGCTCCATCTTTTCCCAAAGTGCAGTTTCTCTCTGAGCTAAGTTATATCACTACTGGGTTTTATCCTGCTGGGTTTTATCCCATCTGGGGCAAAGCAATAGCAGGGAAGGCAAGCAGGGAATAACAGCTCCTGTAAAGGCTCCAGAGTCCTGTTATGTGAGATAGCCCCAGCATTAGTGCCTGGTGCTTGTTTTCCCTCACTTTTGGAGGAAAAGTGTGTCAACGGATGTCAAGGTAAATTCTTCTCTTCCTTGCTTTTCTCCCCTACCCCCACCTCTCCTCCTTCAAGTCTGTCTTTGAGTCATCTCTTCAAAGTACACGACCTGTAAAATATTGATTCACAGCAGGCTGAGCTGCCAGGTTTAGATTTCTTTTTCACTGGCAGCAATAATAAACTACTACAGACAGTGCAGGCTCAGTACCAGCCTCATCATTGCACCACAAGCACACTGCTCTGCCTTATGCGTGACTCGACATAATGAAACAAGGACCCAGAGGTATCTCAAAAGGAAGAGGGAACTGAGAAACAACCAAAAGGGACATCAAAGGAGCAAGTTGAGAATGTAGCAAGTGCCACCCTAAACAGCAGTAACAGCAGCTCTGTTTATTCAAAACAACTTGTCAGAAAAAAACAATACAATGAAACAGCCGGTGCCACCTGAGACTAGAAATCTAGAATAAACAAACTCTCTCCTTCCTCTGTTCAGCTTAAAAACAGGAATATCACCCACTCCTAGCTATCTTCATAGCCTTTATGTTGTTGAACAAAGTGTCAGAAATGATTACAGGTAGGTAGAAAGACCCTCAATAGCTTATGGCAGTTACGAAGATTGTGCCTGGTGGGAATGGTGGATAGCTGTACACGATGTATGAAATGTATTCTAGTTTGATCAGAGGCAAGGCTTTCTTGCCTTATGAGCTATACACAGAGTAAGGCAGAAGTCTTGGTGTAAGCCAGGGCCCTATGCTGGCACTTCCCTCTTTGCTGTGTGCTCAAAGCAATAAAGCCAGATGAAGGACAGATGTAAAATGTTCTTTGTAAACAATGAGACTTTAGGGATATGTTCAGGAAAAAAAAGCTGGAGCAAGATATTTTTTTCCTTAGGCTACTATGCCTGCTGTATTACTATTTTGCAATAGATAAAACCAAACAAAACATATCCATTTGTTTATATTTGTATTTTCCTTCTACTGTGACTACTTTAGTTCTAAACAGTTCTCAGGTAGAAGAACATGGGAAAAAGTCATATGAGCTCTTCAGTCTTTTTCTACCACTTGCATCATATTTAAGACTTTGGGGGAAGGAAAAACAAACAAGTAATGCCAATAAATTGATGGGAAGAGGTGATGGCTCTACCTTGGCATTCTTGTTTTACTGAAACTTTCAGGGGACTGTCTTGGCATACAGTGGTGGAGCTGGCTGTGGTTCCCCCCTCGGTTTTACCCCCCTCGATTTTACCACTGGGATGCTATGACTCCAATGGAGCTAGAATGCATCTTTGAGTCCAGAAATGACAGTCCTGCAAGTTGCTATCTGCTCCCCTGAATTTTCAGGGCCACCATCCCTTGGGAGCCCCTTCCAACACAGGACTCAGATAAACCAAGGAGCCACCGCTGCTGTGTGGCTAGTAGGCTGGAAATTTAGCTGTGTCCAAACGGGTGCTAATACCTCAGGGGCTTTAGAAAGTACAAAGAGGAGGGATATTGCCCAGCTTTAGATACCCTCAGATGTCTGTGTCCAAGCCAACCACCCCAGGCTGGGCTGAGGCAGAGGAAGTGCAGTGTTTAGCTGCTGTTCAAGGCTGATAGCTGAAAGCTGTCACATGCATGACATTCCTGTAAGAGCCTGGCTTTGTGTAAAGTACTCAGAAATCACAACTTGTGTGTCCAAAATAATGAAGTTAGCTTGAGAATATTGAAATTTTAAAAAGAACACCTGTAAGGGGCTTACTTGCTTTCAAATATTTTGTAATTTTAAGGTGCTTTTAGAGCATGTTTCCAGCTTCTCTTCATGACCATAAGCCCCAGAAAGACACTTACCACTATCAAAGGCAGGTTTGCTATGGACATCTCAAATCCCTCTGCTACCCCTTCTGCAGTCACAACTCCCTTGAGGTGTCACCTAGTCAGGTTACCACTGCTCCTCCTCATGTGCCACAGCCCCCAGCTCTGTCCCAGGCTCCTCAATGCCAGGTCAGCCACTGGCTGCAAGGGTTTAGGGCTAGCTGCGGTGCTCCTGGCCAGCAGTGGGTATGTGTGTACCTGCTGGACAACTGAGGTCATTCAGGATCAGACTGCAAAGCACACACTGTGCATGGCAGCAATTTGTGCCTCTCTTTACCCAGCCACTCATTTCCAAAGCTTATAGGAGCACAGTACCTTTGCAAAATCTTCCTTCTCTGGCCAATGGGATCAGATATTACAAAGAAACAATAGGCGTGTATGCATCATCTTATGAACTGAGGCTCAGACCAAAGACAAACCCACTTCAGTCCCGGGGTAAACACTTTTCCCAGGATTCAGATGCTGCAGTCACCATGCAGTTATAATTTCTGCCTGGCTTTGAGCTGCCACCACTATGGATTTGGTGTTCAATGCAAATAATTTAGTGCCAGATTTTGTCACACTGTCATAACTGCTGAGCAGTGCAATAGAGCTACTGCCCTCCCTGGAGGAGTGGGTTTTTCTTGCTGCATCCACAGACCGTTACTCACAGATGCAGCTTGTCTCAGGGAGGAAAGATTGCTGCTGCTGCTGCAGGAAACCATCCTTGGAGGGAGCTGGGGTGTCTCCATCAGCAGTGCAGGAACTGCTTGGTGTGAGTGGGTGCTGGCACTGGTCCTCCTGTGACACTGCCTGCCTATGGGGTGGTGTAGCAGGGTTTGTTTAACTGATGGACCCCCACCAGGTCTGCTTGTTGCTGCTGCACTGGGAGCAGGAGGCAGATCCTGCTGGGTCAGAATGCTTTACATGTAGGCACGCAGCAGCAAGAAAAGAACATGGCTCTCTAGGATGAATGTGCTCATGAAACCACAGTGGAGAAAGAGAGGCTAGAGGCCTGTGTTTGTAGCTGTCTTATTTTGACAGCATTTTGGTTGAAACATATCTCTAGGCCTTACACCTGGGAGTCCATTCCCATTTCTAACCAGGCCCCCAGGGGAATAGTTGTGTGCAGGTCCACCCTGGGCAATGCAATTACACCCAGCATGCTCTCAAAGCCACAAGGCACAGGCTAAGTGGGGTAAGTGGGGTGATCACAGTACATCCCTCCATCACCCCCTTAACAGCAGCTACAGTGACTGCATGCAGCTTTATTTCCTGTCATCACTCTAACAGAGTATGACGAAAGGATGTCTTTCAAGGATGCTCTCCCTGCTTTCAGCGTGCTCTGCTTTGTATCACGGGCTAAAAACTTGGGTCTTCATTTTGTGCCTTGTTCAGCTGTGAGCACGCTGCTGCCAGTCAGGAAAGGACATCATCTTGGAGCAGCACAAGATGGTGCTGCTGACAGTCCTCTGTAAACTGAAGTGGAGAGCTTGAAGCAAACACTTCCACCCCCCCCCCCCCGCCCCCTCCACTCTCAGATACAGTGCGATGCCTTGCCACCGGTGGGGTTTTGCAGAGACCTCTCTGGGGGTGACGTAAATCACGCCAGTGCTCCCAGCTGTCTTCCTGTGGGGTAGATGGGAAAGGGCAAGGCAAGTGCTGCTCCATCCCTCGGGCGAGGGTCAGAGAAACAGCAGTTAGCTCCTTCCTTGTGCGGCAAGGGAAGCAGTGGAGTAGGCAAGAGAGGTGTCCCTGGGTGGGCTTTTAATGCACTGTTTGTGCCTCACCTCTCGAGGCTGCCCCTAAAGCAAGGATTTCTGTTCCTCCCCTGTCTCAGCCACCAGGAAGATCCTTGAGATTCATGAGAAGTTGGTAAACAACTGAAGACCCGATAGCTTATTTTTAACCCCTTGTCAATACCGCTCACTTGTCGTCAGTGTGCCTAGGTCCTGCCTAGTGGAAGCAAGGATACAGCGGATGGGGTGAGCAAGCAGGAGGGCAGCAATGTGTTGCATCCTACCCTGGAGAGACATAACTGTGCCTCTTGAGTGTGGGTGGCATTGAAGCTTCGTTACGTTTTCCTTTTGCCTTTGTTACAAGACTGCAAGATGCTCTAAAATGAAAGAAAACAAATACTTGAGAATCCTTGCAAGATAAACCGGCTGAGCTGAGTGACATGCTGAAAAAGGAGACATTCCCTGTCTAGTTGCAGGCAATGTCAAAGGCATGGCTGTCTCTTGCTGTTTCCCCTCTTCCCTGGCAGGCAACAGCCATCACTTCTCCCCTGCACCCCTGCTTCCGCATTTACAGTTCCACAGAGATGAAGCTTAGTGGGCTATGTTTCTCCGTCATTAACTAAAACACAACCAACCAAAATAAAAGAAAAAGAAGGGAAATGCAGGTTCCAGTCTTTTTCTTTGAGGATGCCTGACCATTTTCTTACTGCTCTCTGTTCCCAGTATCTTTATGTAAGACAGCATAGCAGCTTTGAGGGATGCTCCCCTGATATTCAGGGATCTTCTCTTATCATTTTTCTGGTTGGTGTCCCTTTGGGAGAAAGCATTAGAATGGGCTTCTGGTGAGGATGCTGAGCCTGGATTTAGAGGTCCCATTGCTTTGATGCAGTGAGTGTGAATGCAAGAAGGTAAATGTGCACACATAAAAGAGGGGTATTTGTCAAACACAAAAGCTGATAGGAAAAAAGGATCAAGAAAACCAGTACATGCATAGGCTGTCTCTCAACACTGCACCTCTACAGCAGCAACAGCTGGAAGGCGCTGTATAGGCACAACAGGTATGAAATGTTGTTGTGCTGTTGCCATGGGAGTCTGGGAGCGGGATTTGGCTCAGATCATGCATTTCTGGCATGAGTTCATCTTGTGTGAAAGGCCAGACCTGTAGAAAGAGGCAATGGGGGCACTGAGAACATTCTTGATGCCTCCCTTCCTCTGAGTAACTATTACCTGGGGCCCTCTCATGCCGTTTCCCAGAGGAAGCCCACCAGGATGCAGGTACTGCCCTTCCTTATGATGGTAAATGTGACTCTACGTGCACCATTCAACATGTAGTATTTCATATGAAGCAGGGGTTTGTGGTGCTTTTCAGGCTAAAAATCACTTAAATTCATTTTACTTTGTATGTAATTTAATAACTTAAAATGTTAGTAGACAAGCACCACTTGCTTTTTCTGTCGAAGCTTCGAAATCAAAAAAGTGTAACTCACTAAAATGTCCAAAGAACCCAAACCCATCAGTTGTGGCACTAATGCAAGATGTGAGGGAAACTTACATCATATTGTAATTTTGGGGGAAAAATGAGGAAAGAGCCCTTCTGAAAACAAAGACTGAGTAATTCAAATCCCTCTTTTCTGTTTCTCTTCACAGGATGTCCACAGACAGTTCAGGACTATAATAAAGCCATGAGTCACAGGAGACTGCTCTTCATGCCTTGACAACATGACAAGGAGCACATTTACAAAGTGTTCATACTCCTGACATGTCAGAGGGGCCAGCTGGCTCTGTAGCCTGTTGCTGTGATTCCTTCCAGTTCCACTGATCAGGACTAGGTGATGTGTTTTGCCAGATTTTCGTTTGCACTCTATTTCTTTTCATTTATTCTACAGCTTGATTGCTGCTCTCTTGCTTGCAGTTGGGGGCGATACTCACGTGGTTCTGCTTCCGTCTGCCAACGGGACTTTTCACGCAATAAAGTTATTGCTGCAAATGCTTGCCGAAAGCCAATGTTAGAAGCAAAGTGTTTCTACTGAAAACTATGGTGTTTTGGTGATGGGCGAGACTGGAATTCATTTTCTGTGAGCGTTTAGCCATTTAGCTCAGCACAGCTCATTGAGCGGAGCATCAAACCTGTCACCTGCAAATTCACTTTGTAATCTGAGGTTTAATCTGGATTTTTGTGCAACATTTTCCTGACTGTGCTTGCAGTGAAGGATAAAGACAAATGTTGGCTCAAGCTGTGTGAACCCAGCTCCTGAGTGTGCACAGCCTTTCATTACCAGGAGGTCTTACATGTTGACCAGGTGCTGTTGAATTCCACAGGCTGTGGAGATCCCATTTTGTCATCACTCACCAATTGCTGTCATGGACAAAGCAGACTTGATGTGGGGAAATTAGTTTAATTTATTAATAAATCAGAGTAGGGTAATGAGAAAATAAAACAAAATCTTAAAACACCCCCACCCTACCCTGCTTCCTGGGCCCAAATAAGTCCCGAATTCTCTAACTCTTCCCTGCCAGCAGTGCAGGGGGACAGGCAAAGGCAGTTGTGGGCAGTTCATCACACACTGTTTCTGCTGTTCCTTCCTCCTCAGGGGATGACTCCTCACACTCTTCCCCTGCTCCAGCGTGGGGTCCCTCCAATAGGAGACAGTCCTTCATGAGCTTCTCTAATGTGAGTCCTTCCATGGGCTGCAGTTCTTCACAGACTGCTCCAGCTCGGGTCCCCCATAGGGTCACAAGTCCTGCAGCAAACTGCTCCAGTGTGGGCTCCTCTCTCCATGGGGCCACAGGTCCTGCTAGGAGCCTGCTAGTGACTTTCTGCCATTCTTAACTATGTTACCGCAGAGCTGCTACCACCATTGCTGATGGGCTCGGCCTTGGCCAGTGGCAGGTCTGTTTTGGAATTGGCTGGCATTGGCTCTATCTGGGAATCTTCTAGCAGCTTCTCAATAGAAACCACCCTTGTAACTCCCAGCTACTAAAACCTTGCCGCAAAAAACAATACAGTACCTCATTTTTTTTCTTAAGAATTCATGGTTTTGTCCTAGAAAGAATAGTGTGCATAATCTTTCCCCCTTTATCATAAGTTTGTAGAAGATACTGAGCTCATCTGATAAATTTAGACTTGATTCAACTTCATATTTTAAAATCTTTTGTGTTTTCTGTACAGGCCTCATGACTGCTCTCTTTTAAATCCATTCTTGGTTTCATGCTATAGACATCAAAATTTTACTTGTGATTTAATTCAGTCTCTGTTCCTTGTTCTCCTCAGTTATTAAAAGCCCAGCCATTCACCAGAGGTTTGTCTTTTGTGGAGCTTTTTGGTCACAGCTTCCTTTCTCTCTGAGGGAAGGGTCTCAATGAAGAGCTGTGATTTAAGAATTAATGCGATGGCTCTTTGCAGAAAGCATTCCAGAAAGCTCTTTTCATTTCCTGTTTCCATATGAGGGCTTTTAATAGATTTTTTTTTTTTTTCAGGGGGGGGAAGTGCTGTATTTTTGTTAAAATAGGACTGACAACACATTTGGCAGTGCTGTCTCAAGTACAGGGAAAAGTTAACCCTGACCATTAGAAGCAGGACATTTTATCACACGTGTTTTTTACTATTTTCTGCTTCTCTGGTGATAATTGTTCCTCATACTCTTTTCCTGCATGGTAACAAGGAAGAAACTGCATCCAGGTAATTTCTTCTTAAATCCTTCATGTCACTTGTTATTTTCCCCATTTGTTGACTCAACCACAGCTTTTCCCTAACTGTTCTACAAACACAAAGAGCATACAGAGGTGCAGTGTGTTTTCCCATAACTAGCATCCTTACCCAACCTTTTCCAAAGTGCTTTTCATTCTGTTGATGTTACAGATGGATAAAAGCACCGTTCATTGCACCAAGAGCTTTATCTTCCACTGTGCAGAACTGCTGCTGATTGCACTAATGCAAACCTAATGTGGAAGTATCTAAAAGCATGAACAAGTGCTAGGGAGGAGGACATGAGAGGAAGAAAGTTAGAAAGTCAAAAGTATGAAGTGCTATTTTAGGACAGTACCTCATGTGAAATAAGAACTAGAAAGATGACCCTTGCAGTTGCACAATGTTAACTACCAAAAGCCAGCAACTCATAATATTTGTCTTAATTTGGCCATGAAAATAGCTTTACTTTTTGGTTAGAGGCAGTTTCTATTTTGATTTTCTTGATGTACTTATCTACATGGGAGTTTTTCCCAGTACTGCCAGTGTAATTAGACTGTTACAGTTGCACTTTTCTATCAGAATTAGTCTTTCTGCAATAAGGACTTTTTAGTGTTTACATAAGACATAAACTAAACTGGACAAAAAAGGCACTCCGAACAAGCAGTGGGGAAGTAATGCTCATGGCACCTTTATCTGACTTCCCTGTGTGCTCCTGTCCCTGGATTCATGCACCAAGTTATGGAGCTGAAATGTCTATTTTGCAGATATTGGAGGGGAAAGGGGTTAATCTCCCTCCAGCAGTCACATTGCTGCAGTGAGATACTACATGCCTGGGACTGGGCACTTAATGCTGAAGACCAGAACTACTCATGGGCCTCCTGCAGCTAGTGCTCAGGTCTGACTTTTGAACGCCCTAGTAGGGGACGTCCCGGTGTCTTGTAAGTTTAAAAGGACACTCTCAGAGGAATGCTGAGCAAATAATTTCCATAATTTCATGGAAAATGTACAAAGTATCACTGTTTTAATGATCACTTATAGAGAAGACTTGGACTTCCAAAATAATCTAAGGTAAATAAAACCTTATTGGCAGGCATTAAGAATGCTTGGCTTCTGGGCAATTAAACCTCTTTTTGATGAAAATTAAAAAAACCTCAAACCCTAAACATCACTCCTCACAAATGGCAGCTGGGGCAGAACGGAAACTTGATGTTGCTAAACTCTGTGTTTCGTCAAGCAATTTTACAAGTTGATGTATCAGGGAAAACTGTAATCCACCACAGTACTTGCATTAACCTGACATCCTTATAGCTGATGAACACATGCAATGAGTGCCAATAACCAGTAAGGTTACCTTGGCTGCTAAATGCAAAGTGCCTTGGAATATGTGGAAAATGACATAGGATCACAAGAAACCAGCCCTGCCAGTTTGTTGGAGAGAGTAAAGCACATGCACAGGAGACCTTGACCCTGACTGGTTCCCACACTCTGCCAATGAAGGTTTTGCCAGAAAGTGATGAGAGAGGCTAACCCCAGTTTGCTGGGCTGCCCAGTAGCATTAGCAACTTTTAACTGGAACTGATGCCCATGCAGTTGCAAGCTACTGTCATTTTCAAGGGCTTCTAACCTCAGCTGGGTTTCTACCTCCATTAGAATGGTGTACAGAAGAAGCTGCTGACACTCAGCTCATTTTGAGATGACATTTCAGAGGCAGCACAAAGGGAGGGTACCTGGCATAGGGGCAAGACACCATCGGGGCAGTGGTTGCTCCTCTGTTCCTCTGCCATCCCATGTGGGTAGAGGCGCTCCTGTCTTGAATGGGGAAAACTCCAGTTTTGCCTTGAGATTGAGCACAGAGGGTGAACTCTTACTGATTTCATCTTCCTTTTGTGCTGCCCTCACTACAGCCCAGAAACTAGAGTGGAGCTTGATCTCCTCCTTGTCCCCAAGATACGGATGTTTTCACAGCACAGCCTGCCGACATCACAGAGCGGTGTCACTGCCTGGAGATCCTGCTGCATTCGAATGAGGATCCTCATCTCTAGTCTCTGCTCTCCCTGGAAATGAGCAGTGCTTCCAGCTGGACACAAATGCACGGGCTGTTCTGGGTGTTACCAGCATTTAAGAGCTGATTGACTATCCTTTGCTGGGAAGAGGGGCAGCCAGTCAATGGGTTATGCTAAAATATACTTGGACTCCTCTTTGCTTCCCATGAATGCTCACCAACTATGGCCAACCTGCTATTGCCTCAGATCTACTTTTCCTGTTAAGTGAAATTTGAGTGGTAATTGCTAGCGGTCACTATTTTCTCATCATTAGTGTTACTGCATCTGTGAGACACACTTGGAAGGAGATGCAGGACCTGAATAGTCTTAACCTAGAAGCACTGGGACCTTTTGTGTTTAGTGTTTCCTTTGCCATTTAATTAATAGTTAGCCATATTCCCAAGGAGGCAGCATGCCCATGGTTAGGTATTCATGTTTTCCTTTAACTTGTTAACGTTAGCATTGACCTGTTAAGATCACTCCAGAAAACCTGTCATAAAAAATAACACAGCACAACTGCTACTTGCTGAAATTACTGTAGACAGGGCTTGACTCCCAGGTAGTGGGAATACTCAAGGCTTACATCAATGAGTCAAATTTGACCACAACATTCATGGGGAAAACCACTTTATTTGAAACTGTACCAAGCATTAAACAAAGCAGAAACATGGGTATGGTGCATCTGCAATGCTAAATATTCAGCTGTTGAGATTTTCCACTTATCATGCAGTTGTAAGACAACTGGAAGTAAGCCACTGAAATCATTCCGAGCTGAGGGAGGGTACATGTCCGCAGGAACTTTCCCCCACAAGACATCTTAATGATAAGCAAAAGTCACATGTAATTGTTAAAAGAATCAAAATCAATCTCTTTTTAACACTTGGTGATTAGACAAAATTTTCTAGGGTATGTGCAGGAAGGGAGGAAAAAGGATGTGCAGAAAGGGAGGAAGATGGATGGATGGGTGGATGGATGGATGGGTGGATCACAAAATCACAGAATCAACCAGGTTGGAAAAGACCCTCAAGATCATCAAGTCCAACCTCTCCCCAGCACTGCCAAGGCCACCACTAACCCATGGCACTGGGGGCCTCATCTACATGGTTTGTGAACACTTCCAGATGGTGATTCCACCACTGCCCTGGGCAGCCTGTTCCAATGCCTGACTGCCCTTTGGGGAAGAAATTGTTCCTAATATCCAGTCTATACCTCCTCTGGTGTGCTTGAGGCTGTTTCCTCTTGTCCTATTCCTTGCTCCTTGGGAGAAGAGACCGCTCACCTCCATGCTACAAAATGACCCATCTCTTAATCAAAACAGGAACAAGAGAAGATTGATGAAGAAGAAGAAGAAAAAAACACACAAAACTAAATAAAAGGTACAATGTGCCTCCGCTATGATTAAGTTTCCTTTAAAGCTTCAGCAGGGCTAAGCAGAATCACCACAGCTAAGGATATGAGAAAGATGGACATCCACCTCTTACACAAAGAATGGTATTAATACCCCATGACTTACAAATGGATAAACCATAATTTTACCAGACCAATGTTTTTTTCTTTAACATGTTTCTGAATTTAGTGTAATACAGTGATCATTCATCAAAGACAATGCTGGCCACCAGCATGACCAAGGCAAAGAAAAAGGTTACATTGCTGTGTAATAGGAACTATGCTTAGTTATTGTTTTTCTGAAATAGCTGTCAGTATAATTCCACTGCTACACAAGGACATTTCAAGAGACAAGAAAGCGTGTCAGAAAGCATGATGCTGTGGCTCTGTCCTGAATGGAGATGAGTTTAGGACATGTGAAAAATGGGGTGAAAGGAATGGGAAATGACTAGGGCAGGGTATTATAATGGTTCTTCTCTTAATCTTCTTGCTAGGTGTCAATCCTAGTCACTGCCAAGGGACAGTACAGAGCCAAACGGTCCTTTGGTCTGAAGCAGAAGAGCATCTCCCATGTTCTGTGTGTGAAATGTATCTGCCTCAGCTACTGTGATATTTAGAGACTATAATTTGCAGTCAGTGAATGCACAGGCTTCCACACTCGGCTGGTACATGAGAGCCTGGTGAAGTTCTTGGTGTTTTTCCTGGGCAGGTGGAGTCATAGAACCATAGAATCATAGAATAGTTAGGGCTGGGAAGGACCTTAAGATCATCTAGTTCCAACCCCCCTGCCATGGGCAGGGACACCTCACACTAAACCATCTCACCCAAGACTCTGTCCAACCCCCTCCCCAGGGATGGAGCATTCACAACTTCCCTGGGCAACCCATTCCAGTGCCTCACCACCCTTACAGTAAAGAATGTCTTCCTTATATCCAACCTAAACTTCCCCTGGTTAAGTTTTAACCCCTTACCCCTTGTCCTACCACTACAGTCCCTAATGAAGAGTCCCTCCCCATCATCCTTACAGGCCCCCTTCAGGTACTGGAAGGCTGCTATGAGGTCTCCATGCAGCATTCTCTTCTCCAGGCTGAACAGCCCCAACTTTCTCACTCTTTGTCCCAGGGCAACCTGCCCTCCTTCCTGAAGGCAGCATGCACCTTGCCACACATGGTGCCTTGCTAGGGTTGCTCATACTCTCCAGTCTCTTTTACATTCCTGCATTGTAAGGCAAATGGTTTCCACCAAAACAGAAATCTACAGAAGTTAGAACCAGGCAGATGAAATACTCTGAAAGCAAGGATACGTCTTATTCCTTTGAGTAAAGACAAAGGAAACATTTCAGTATGGCAGTTTCTGCTAGTGCTGAATATTGACTGCAAAAGTGTTCACTTAACTGCTTCGACAAAGCTTCTCACCTTCAGAAGTGAAAATGTCCATTAAACTTGTTGGCTACGCTTCAGCTGGCTCCCAAGGTAAAGTAGGCATTTGCATTACTTTCTCTACTCCTATTTGCCTGTTTTTATGTACCTGTTAAGTCAGTGCCGCACAAGGGCTGACAGCTCACAAGCAGTCAGGTTTGCTGGTGAAGAGGGGACACTGGAGGTGGTTTGGTCCAATTTGGCCACATTTTGACTGTAAAAACCACTACTGATTTGGGGGCCAGCTGAGAAATGACCGCTAACAGGGTCTGCTCTTTGCCTGCTCGTGAAGCTCTATCGGCTTCCAGTACAGTTGTATTAACTTTACAGGGTTCCCTGGTAGGGCTATAGAGCTGCAGCTGCAATTTCTTATTGTGGGGGCCAAGAGGATTGGCACTCATGCTTTTGAGGAGGATTATCAGAAATGTTATAGTATCCTTGCCAAGCACTTTGCTAATTCCTTGAAAGTATCCTATTGCTCCCATTCAAAGATGTTTTCTCTGTACTCTCTCTTCTCACCCTAATTACTGTTTATATAACTATGAGATTTAGAAGATAACAGCAGGTCTTTAGTAGGTGCCTCTGTGTTTCTTCTTCTAAACTTTGCAGCATTTCCTTTGTTTTTAAGAATAGTGCTTTCCTATGCAAGCCTGTAAGCTATGGGCTAGATCCAAAGCTGCCATCAGTGGCCTTGGTCAGTTCTCAGCAGTGAGACCTCAGTCCTGTGTGTTTACTAGTTCCTGCAACACAGAGTTGGATGCTGTGTGTGTGCACAAAGGTTCGCTGAAGGGGACTCCTATTTTCCATGAGCTACAGAGACCAAGACAGCTGCTTCCATTAGAGCTGCCACTGATACCCAGCTGAGGATTTTGGTGATTAAAACTGTTTGCACAGGAAAGTGATAAATGGGGCTTGGTCCTGTGAACCTTTGCTGTCCAAATGCAGTGATTTTTATAAGGCAATTTAACAGCAAAGTATTAGATTTCTAAAGCCCTGAAGCAATTACCTAAAAGGCTTTACCACAAGCTGCCAAACACATAATCCTTTGGTAAGGATTATAATTAGCTATTGTTTGTCTGGTGCTTTGGATATGTAACATGCAAAACATGGTTCTGAAGCATTCATTTTCTAGTGGGGCCTAGGGAGCCTTGCTCTGGTGGTGGCAGAGCCACTGCTCACAGGGCTTTCTGCCTGCTCCTGTCCAGCACCGCTACTGGCAGCTGCTTCAAGGTGCTGCTGGTGGGAGAGGACAAAAACCATCTGTGGGTCCAGCTGATCCGAAAGAGTGCTTTAGGGTCTCACACTTCCTTCTTCTCAGGCTGCCCAGAGAAGCTGTGGCTGCCCCATCGCTGTCAGTGTTCAAGGCCAGGCTGGACAGGGCTTGGAGCAACCTCGTCTAGTGAGGGGTGGCCTTGGCCATGGCAGGGGGTTTGGAACTGGATGATCTTTAGGGTACCTTCCAACCCAAGCTATTTTATGAGTCTATAATTCTATGATTTAAGCATGATGTTTTCCCTCCTGCCTCAGCCACATGCAATGTCTCTCTGGTATATTGATCTAAAAGCCTTAAACTTTAGTGCTATCAAGTGCAGATTTTAGGAAACTCTCATAAAATGTCCCCAGTTATTTAAAAGGAAATCTCTAATAATAACAATTACATTCTATCCGAGGATAAAGTGAGCAGTGCAACATGCTGAGTTGTTATTTTTTAAATGCATTGAAGCAAAATATTGACTTGATGAATCAACGAAGACCATGAAAGTCATCTGATGGAACAGCTCTGTCTTGTCCAGACACTTTTCATGAAACAGCTATAAAGGAGACATTTTGCACATTTCTGGGGTTTAAAGAGAATGTAATGCTTGTGAAGCCAATGGCTGATGGCAGCGGTCACAGACTTCATCCCAGTTCACCCTCCTTGGCTGTGTCTGTACCATCAGGCAGCATGATTTGGAAGGAGCAGGTATGTGAAGTGACTCAGCTGGTGTCAAACACTTCCACTTACCTTATGCATTTTTGGAGGGTCCCAACGGGGTGGAGCAAATGCCCATAGCACCAGAGAACATGAAGCGGAAAACACCTCCTGTGGAGCAAACCTGCCCTGGCCATGTGCTGTGCTCAGAGCCAGAGCTCTGCAAGTGAGCACAATGGGGAGGCTCACAGTGAAACCACCCTCTGGATATGAATAAAGAAGCTGATATGGGTGCATCCTTCTTGTGCCAAATTGATGGTACAGATGCCCTGCATCTGTGATGTTTGTCTTTACAACTCCATGCTCAGTTCACCTCAGGGTCAGGAGGAGCTTTTGCCCCAGGATGCCAATTCAGTGGCACAAAAGTCTTGGTGTATCTCTGTCATGTCTTCTGCAAACATAAATGTCTAAACACTTATTAACGCAACAAAGTGGAATTTAACATCACAGCATCAGGACCTATCAGTAACGGATTGTTACTACAAATACTGCAGCAAATGTGATTGGCAAAGGAGATGATAGGAGGTTATTAATTTGAAACTGTTGTGATTACTTGTCAGTCTTAAAAGTCTTTCATAAGACTGAAATACAGCAGGTTGAACTAATACTCTTTCTACTAATGTCTTGATCTTTTGTAACTTCAGATTTCCCCAAATTCACTGATGCTTGTAAAACTAAACATTCCATCAGAAATGACGGGTGTGATTATATTATTTGATTAAACATCTCGCAAACAGACACTTGTTTCAAACTCCTTAACAAATAATAATCACAACAACAACAATTATAATACTAGTGATTATGTACTGCAGTAAGTGGAAGGGAAGTTAAAGCCTTTGGCTCAGAGGCTCACAGTACAATATGGGCACAATCACCTTTAGACTTTGCGTTTCTCACAAGAGTACACATTTAAAAATTTGAAGCCAGTGGCCTTGGAGAACCTTTATGCATCACTTGTGAACATTAAGCCCCTTTTATAACGCACTGCTGGCGGGGGCAGCCTGACTGGGTCCCACCCCAGTCTCTTGGGAATTGATGGAAGTTGTCTCCTAATGAGAAAGGCACTGAAACTCAGCACTGATGTCACAGTGGAGTCCCCACTGAGAAAATGACACCAATGGAGAAAAAAGTTCCTCTTTCGATAAGGTACATGAATATAAAGAGGCTTATAATTGGATTTCCTTAAAGACTTGGAGAACTAACACTCTTACAACTCTTCACATTGAAAGGAAGTTCTTTTAAATTCCGTTAGTTCTCCAGCCTACATTTTTTAGAAAAATGAGATGTACGGCTTCTGAAGAAAACCAGGGACAATGAGGGGAGCGGTATTTGCATTCGCAAGTTATTCTGTGGTGGCACGTTGTCATCCTTTGTTGAAATATCACAACTTTCAAAAAGACTCCTTTGAAGCTAAAGAATTATATTTCATCTTGTTTTCTAAAAAGTTACACTGAATACACACTTTGAAATGACAGTGTGAGATCTGACTGCCCTTTAGCATTGGTCTGTCACCTAAGGTGCCTGTGTTCAAATCAAGGTCGTTGTGTTTTCTCTTGTCTGTGGCTCACAATATACATCAGTCTGTATCTATACCACTGGCATCCCAACATTTGGCATGAAAGAAGACAACATATTCCATTTGGAATATGAACAAGAATGAACTAATCAGGGCATTAGATTTAAATACCAGTATCTGCATTGAATGGTTCCTCTGGTTCAAAGTTAAAAGCTGGGCTATGTGCCATACAGAATTAATACTTTACGAGATTGAAAAGAAGATGGTTTAGATGTCTGAAGAATGCAGTGCTGAAAGACTCCTGGGCTCACTGATCAGTAGGAGTGCACGGTCCCAAATTTTTAAGCCAAATCAGCCATGGTAGAATTATCATAGAATCATAGAATAGTTAGGGCTGGAAAGGATCTTTAGATCATCTGGTTCCAAGCCCCCTGCCATGGGCAGGGACACCTCACACTAAACCATCTCACCCAAGACTCTGTCCAACCCCCTCCCCAGGGATGGAGCATTCACAACTTCCCTGGGCAACCCATTCCAGTGCCTCACCACCCTTACAGTAAAGAACATCTTCCTTATATCCAGTCTAAACTTCCCCTGTTTAAGTTTTAACCCGTTACCCCTTGCCCTATCACTACAGTCCCTAATGAAGAGTCCCTCCCCAGCATCCCTATAGGCCCCCCTTCAGATACTGGAAGGCTGCTGTGAGGTCTCCACGCAGCTTTCTCTTCTTCAGGCTGAACAGCCCCAACTTTCTCAACCTGTCTTTATACCGGAGGTGCTCCAGTCCCCTGATCATCCTCATGAATTATGAACCAAGAGATTCCTCCAGTGTAGAAACAATGTTTTCGTTTAGGCAAATTGAGAACAAATAGCAACAACAGTGTACAATCAGCCTTAAAATGAGCATGAAGAGTATATCTGCATTAGGAGAACACCCCAGACACAAATAGGATTTCAGCCTATGGGGCCAGACTAGGGACAGTCTGAATTAAAGAAATGTGCATGGCATTAACATCAGGTTCTCTGAACCACCTGTTCTTCTCTATTGTCTGTAGATTTTCGACATGGCCTGCACTGGCAACTAATGTAGGCACAACCAACAGATATTGAACCTTTCAGTGAAGAAGCCCAGTGAACTGCTCTGTATATCCTAGATTTTAATATACTCACTGACTGTCCTACTGCAGTCTTACTAACACTGTGCTTTAGTTCAGTTATCATTCTGCTGAAATTTAGAGCCCAGCCCAAAGCCTGCTGCTGACTTCTCCTCCATGATGCACGCAGGAAGCCCATCTGCTGTCCTGTCATTTCCCCGTTTAGTTAAAAGGAGAATAGTACAAACTAGTGAGGCTTGTTTTATTAATCTGGGAAAAATGCTCTATAGGATTTGAAAGTGAAGTATATAGGGAATTTGGTTTTCTTCTTTTTTACTTTTGGGTGAAATCCTGAACCCATTACACAGGCAAAACCTCAATCTGAAGTACTTCTGAAAAGAAATAGTGACTGAGCCGTCATTTGTTGCAATAACTTTGACGGCTCTCTGGTTATGATGACCAGTGAGCTCACTGCTTTCCAAGAACATGCCCAAGATCTGGCAGAAACGTGTTGTTTCAGGACCGACTTGCTCTTAAAGAGGCATCAATTTTACTCTAAGTGCTATTCCATTAAGAAGAGCTGCAACTGATGCTATGACTTTATGTTAATCTGGAGTCTGGAAGCTGAAAACATAGACTGCTCAGCAATTAGGAAACTGCACATCGATTAGGAGATCAGAATCTGGTGCCTTGCCAGTTTTCCAGGTTTCATATATGACCTTGAATAATCGCAGGGCCAAATCTGTAAATGGGTACATTAACCCCAGCTGAAGCTCCTCTCACTTTGCCATGGCTCATCTGAACAATGGTTTCTGGTCTATGCAAGGCATCTGTCTCACAGAAAGAAAGATCCATCCCTCCTTTGCAAGTGCTGATCATTTCTGCTCAGCTACTGAGGGAGCCTGGCCCAGTGGGCCAAGGACACCTTCCTCAGACAGGTGCTTCAAGTGAGGTCCCTGCTATTATGCTACTAGGTTTCTCTAGACTTCCTTTGCACATGAGCAGAGCATCCACACTGCAGATTTCTGCGGCTGGAAGGAACGTTGGGTGCCAAGAATTTCTTTGCCCAAATCTCAAGGGGATATATAGCCCTTTTCTCCCAGCTGGGAATCCTTCATCTCTCTCTCTGTCAGTTGCTTATTTGTACAGCAGAGATAATGGCGCTACCCCATCCCATAGGGATTTTGCAAACAGAGCTCTATGAATATAGTCCTTTGGATTAGCAGAAAGACTGTGATGATTGGGACCATCTAAATACCCAGATACATCTCTCAGGAAAACAGCTGGTAAAGATATTGGACGGGATTTAAGTCCCCCCTGAGCAATTAAAATGAGAAAAGGCTATAGTTCTAACTTACAAAGTAAGTAAGAGAAAGTAAAACTGAACTATACTGGATTTTCTTCTACCTAAATGGGAAAATCTGCAGATTTCGTAATTAGTTAGTAGAATTCTCTGATACATTCAGTTGCTTTTACTACCCAATGGTTTACAAAATAGGAGTCATCTCTGAGACCTATAGTAATGGGTTTAAATAAACCCAGTGCCAATTAATATGAAGGGAAAAGGTTGTACCCAAACAACCACAAGCCTGGAACAGTGAGACCATTAGCACTCTCATTTATGGAGAAATCAGTGCTGAAATATCTGCAGCAGAACTTGCTCAAGTTTTAAGGAGGAATTACATAGTCCACTAGTGTTCCTGGCTCTAAAGGTCACCTGTGGAAACAGACTGTGGGGAGAAACTGTTTTGAAATCTCATTGCAGTGGATATTAGAAACAAAGATGATTTTTTTAAATCAGCAGAAGATACAAATAGTATGACTTGTGATCTCAGCCTATGTTACTCCATTTCACCCTCCCAAGCTCTTCTATATGATATTGTGCTTTTGAGTCATGACCAGGTGCATCTGCTATGCTGAGACACCCTGAAATCTTGAGGCACCTCTTTTACCATTATGGGATAGCAAGCAAGGCAGCTCCAGAGCCTGGGACCTCGGCTCAGTCATTTTCTCTCGGTAGCAATCTATCTTTGCTATAATACCACTATTTTCCTGGTATCAAACAAATCTTAATTCCATCACTGTTTATTTTAGTGACCTATGGAGAATTATGGTGTGCGTGTAGTGCTCATTAAACCCTACCTGCAAGTGGTTTAGGTTGCTACTTGTGTTTGTCTTAAATTTAGTGAAAGGGTAGGAGCACAGAGTCCAAAGAACACAAAGGAGTAGAGATGACCATTTTCAGGCACTGTGAAAGCCACAAAAGTTCCATATTCCAGAGTCCAGACAGTATGTAGGGTTGACTAATTACACATCTGTATGATACTCAACACCGCACAGATGTGCTGTACCTTTCTTGTTACACAGCCAATGGTCCTTATGTTATTCCAAGCCTTTCACAGTATTTCAGCTACACGTACTTCTAACTCCTCTACACAAGCACAGCTCTTTTCACCAAAACTGAACATCTCTTGATAAATGCTATTTAGCACCCATTTCCCTGCTAATAATTACTTTACTGGCCTGTCACTTGAACATATTACTCTTTCTTGCTTACCTTCAGTGGTTTCATCTCTGTCACATCAAATGTAACCTTCTCTGCTGGGTATTTAAGGTTTTTCTTATTTATGCCTTCCTGTGCATTAAACATTATCTCTATACTTTTATTTTGCACTTCTGTTCATTTGTTCTGTCAAAAATATCAGAGAAAAAGCCCCCTCATCCTTCATCGATAGTTTCTTCTCCTCATTGCGTTCTTCATTTGTGGCTTAGTAATAAAAATAAAGGTTACACTGGAAGTTCACCTGAAAGATTAGTCTTTTCTAGTTGTTATATGAGTTCCTTCCAGAAAGCCTACTAATAAAGTGAACAAAACATAAGGTGGAAAGAGGTGAACATAGCTACATGTGGCAGGCATCTGCAGAGAGCCTGGAGAGGCCTGCAAGCTGAGGCTCAACGCAAGGCTATGCATGTCAGTGTCCTCAGTTTCCAACCAGCAGTGGTTTTCTTCATATTGCAATAAACTCTTGTCAGTAAGGATCAAGTGAGCCCTAAGTTTTTGACTCAGTACTACCAGCTCACAGACTGGTATGTATATTACTATCTGAAATTGAAATTACAAATATACTTTTTAATTATCACACTATTCTTCGAAATACCTTTTTGTTAACCTTATGATCCAATGGCAATTTAGACAGTCTTAATACTAGTTGTGTAGTCAAAGAATGAAGTCCACCTCACTGACTTTGGGGTGCTGGAGTTTATCCTGAATATCAGTATTCAAAGTGGCCTCTGAACACCTACTCCAGTGGTGCCTACAGCACTGCAAAGTTCCATATCTCTCAGCAGTCCTGTGAGACACAGTTTTCTACAATGCCTTCATGGACACTCTTTGAGAAGTCATCCTGTCCTTGAAGTAAAAAATCATTTTCTATTTAAAAAAATATATATATATAAAAGTATGGGTTTATGTTTTGAGGAAGTGAAAAACATTGAGAGGATCACAGCTGGGAAAATCCTGTCTCAGAGAATACTCAGCCTTTACGATAATTACAGTCCTGGTACAGCTGGCTGCATGTTGCATGAGGATCTGAAAAGATACTATGATGTTAGATGTGGGAAGCAGGTTTAGTAACTTCAGCTCTTTCATTGTTGAAAATGCTGTCTGATTGCATTTTATGTGTTTACTTCTAAAATCTCTTTTCCCTCAAGCAGGGTGCACATTTTCTTCCACTAACAAACAGGAACTTCCCATGAATCAATTGTATTTAAAAGCAGAACAGGTGTGAGGATTTTATTCACCCATTTCAGTGGTGTCACCCAGTGCACAAGCTGACACAAATAGTTACACAAATACCAGCTGACATTTTACATAAATAGGGCCATCACAGGCATGACAAGTTTTCTTGGATTCTGAAATTAGACAAATCATGTTCCAGAATACACCCTGTTCTGCAGCAACCATTCCCTGAGAGATTTTGCTATGTATGAAGTGTGGTTGTCTAGGAAAATGATGTGGAAGCAGAGGTCCCAAGAGCAGGGTGTGCAATTAAGATCAACCCATTTATCTCAGGCTTTGACACCCTGTTATTTCTGTGCATGTGATGACTGTTTCAGCCACAGGAGGTGTTCGTAGGAGATCACTCCTCTAGGGATGGTGCAGCCCAGGAGCTGCATTCTGTCAGGAATGTGGACAATGTTTTGTGAGGGAGAGGTTTAACATGGGCTGGGGGGGTGGGGGCTGTGGAACCTTCTGTGCCCAAAGGAGTGCTGGATGCAGCCCTAACGAGGGGAGAACAGATGCTCTGGACAGTCAGTGACCCCACTGTTCGAAACCACAGTGGTTTGTTAATGGACGATTGCTCTGTCAGAGCTCCTGCTATGAGGATCCCACTGCCACACAACCCTATAAGGGTTAGTGTGCCTTGTGCCTGAGCCACTAGCGGAGAATAGTTGCAGGCATCACTCTCCTCCTGGGGAACCCTTGACACATGTCCTATTTCCTCCAGCCTCCTGATGAAGTGGCAGAGACCAAAACCTGATTTAAAGCTTGCCTTAATAGACCAGGGTTTGATCTGAGGTTGCATGCCACACTGCTCATCACATTTGACAGTCCAGACTTGCACCTCCAGGACAAGAAGAGCCACATCCTGCAGCCACTCTCATTATTTTGATCCAGTTTATAATGTCGGTCTCTGTACGACAGGCTTTTTTTTTTTGCATGGAAAAGTTAGGAAACACTTTGAGCAACATGATTTTCCCAGATATTATATTCATTACTTTCTCGTCAATATAATAGGCAGATTCTCCCGTGATACGACAGGAGCATTAACAGAGATTACAGCTGAACAATCTCTTTTTACGAGAACGGGCCCTTTATCACTGTCTCCTACCCCCTTCTGTGACAGTCTGTGGTTCTGACAGAAGCTCCATTTCTGAAATCTTAAGGAACTATATTAAATACCACTGTTGTGATTTCTTTTCACTGTGCATTCAGTTTCCTCTTTCTTATTCTGAAGAAAGAAGCCTCAATTCTGATATAGGATCTCCCTAACATGAACAGCAAAAGGAACAGCAAAGCATCCGGGAGAGCCTTTCACAGGTTTTTCCCTGTATTCTTCCATTTTCCTCCTCCTCCTGCTTCACATTCTCCAGGTGCTTTTCCACTTGCCATCAAATAAACAAACCTTGTGATATTTAAAATCTAAAACTCTCAACCAAGCCCTTTCAAAAAAGGGACTTCGGGCTACATAAAAGTATTTAATATGCTACAACAGTCCTTAACTAGACTCAGAGTTGATTGTATATATCTAAGGACGAAAAAACTGGTTTTCAACCTATATATTTTTAAGACAGTACCAAACTGTACCAAAAGGTTGAGGTTTTCATGTTAAAAGAAATCTTTGGAGGCATTGGCTGTATATGCGAATATGCTTTACATATACATGTTATTGTATTAAAAAAGATGTTGCCACACATGTAGCGTGCCTGAAAGCATTATACAAAAAGAAAGTCAGGCAGGTGCCACCTATAATTACTTCAGTTATTTAAAATCTTTGGAAATACCCATGCATTTATATTTTTAACTCTGTTATTTTGCCTTGTAAACAGGTCTGTTCAAAACGCAAAGACAGGACTGAAAGTGTCCGAAAAAAGGAAACTTCCCTCATTTCCATTTCTCCCAATTTCCACTTACATTTTAAAGTCAACACCTCCCTCTACTTCAGATCCCAAAGTTGGCAGCACCGATTTTTCCATACTCTGATTCATTTTCATCTGTTTTAAGAAGAAAAAAAATATTCCATGCTCTTGGTGGAGAGGCACAGAGTGGATATTATCTAAACTTCCAGTGAATCACAGCTGACAGTGTTGCTATTTCTAGGCCAGAGAATCGCTCTTTGAACAAAATGCAATCGCTGTGTCTTTTCAACCTGCGCTTCAGCAGAGTGAAACAGCAGGATTCCCGTACTGTATAATAACTGTCAGAAACAATTTCTGCTCTGTAAGTGAGGTGAAGCAAAATGTCAAAATATTTGAATACATTTCATTGAGGATATCTTCTTTTAAATTAGTGAAGGCTAGAGGAAGAGAATCCTATTCTCTTGCATAATAAATATGCACGGAACAGTGGGGCTAAGTGAATTCTAATAAAGCTGGGTCCTTGCTTGTTAATGTGTTAGAGAACAACAACAATAAAACACAGTAATTATTAGTTAAAGAAATGCCTTTTACTAACACTCCTGAACATATAAATTGCAATAAATTTAGACTGTCTGAAGGCTCTGCGTTAATTACCATATTTTATAGAATGCCTTGGGTAGAGGGAAGCAGTCACAGCGACAGACAAAGATCCCAGCCCCAGTGTATATATCTTGCTATTAGTACAACTGTGTTCCCTGGAAATTGTTAGTCAACCTGTGTTATCTTTGCTCATATGCAGAGAAGAATTGTGAGGAAAGTTTGCTAACAACACCTCGTAGTTTTAAAGGGCTTCCCATCCCTGTGGATCTCAAAGCACCTTATGAAAGAAAACGCTTGATATTTTGCAAACACCTAAACTTGAGATATTTCAATAATATTATATTGATTTTGCAAACAATTCCTTTGTCCTCCCACTTAGTGTTTACAAACACAGGCTGAAGAAGGCTGCATGGGTTAATAAGTCTTGTGCCTAGTGATAAGCAGTCATGCAACAGAATCACGTCCAAGAGGATGGGTGAACAGAACATCTAATTCATGTGTCCCAAGAGCTGCCAGTCACAAAACCATTTCAGACAATTTAATACCAGATTCAAGAAAGCTGCAAAGTGCTGCAAGAAGAGAGCATGTGAAACATGGTGGTGAAAGGCACAGCCTGTTCCTGACATACTGCAACAGTGAGGGGATTACATGGAAGCATCTCAGCAACTCTAAGATGTCAGTCACAATTACATGCCACAGACAAGTTGTCTCCCTGTTTTCCTAGAGTCCCTGCCAATCTTATGTGATGCCCCAAAGCACTAGGATCGTGGATGCATTCAGCACAGCGTTTCATCCATAGCTATAGCCAGTCCAAGACAATTCAAAGTAAAGTAGAAAAAAGCCTGCCAGAAGCCAAACTGTATGTTGAGGAAAGGAAAAAGTATCCTCAGCCCCTGCAGGTCACCTGTGGAAACTGAAACATCACACTAACGTTAAGTAAGGGAAAGGCCAGTGGAATATGCATTTGTACAGGTACAGTCCTAGCAAGGGGAATATGAATGCCCAGTTTCCTGAATGAGTGTTCTTACTGACTGTATTGAAATGCTGAAGTGGTTCCATCGCTAAGCTGGTGAGCAGAAATAACGAGCACAATTTATAATGAGATGGACACATATACACACACACACAGTCAAAGGTAGAAATTCTCTGGCCCTGAATTAATTTAGGATTCATTAGTTCACAGAGCTCATCATGTTGTATCATGAGATAAAAGTTCAGCCCTACTTATTGTTCTACCGAGATAATCTGTTAAAGCGTTGTTTTTTTCAGTTGATGCTAAACTGTTCTCATATGATAAGGCCCTTCTATAATAACTTGAGTATCTAATACCAATGAGCTGTTTTCTAAAACATTGATCTGCCCATAAAATCCCACCCTACTTGACTTTTTATCTTATGTTTTGCCTATTCAGGACCCCTGGAAAAATCTCTCAGGATGTGATCTAGACCCTGCTAAAGAGCTGTTTAATACAAATTACCATACTTTTTGCAATGGAAACCACAAATCTTCTCCACAAAAGAAAGTACACATTTATGGAAGAATGAAAAATAACTAGATGGTGTAGTTTTCTGCTGAAACTCACAGCAGTCACTAGGCTTGTTTAGAAATACTGATCAAATTGGTTGTATTCCTGACCTGTAATAGCGAAGGAGATTTAATCTAGTAAATATCTATCTAGATGCCCAGCTATCGGAAGGCATTTTGACAGCATTCCAGTGCATAATGACAGATTACTGCACATTGCCTGTGCTGAACACACTCCCAGTTACACCAGTTCTACCAAAAAGCGTTACAGCTAATATGGGGGGTTGCATCTGTCCAGTGCATTTCCTCTGTAGACAAAAAGAGAATTGTGATTACAGTCATTGTGATTGCACTCTTAAGATGTGATTTTATTTTGAAGGCAAGCAATAGCAAATAAATATTGTTGTTTTCTTCCAGATAAGAACTTCCTCATTTGTAAGGATTCTGCTTGTTGATGTGATTGCTGAGCTGTATTATTTAAAATAATGTAGCTGGAGATTACAGGTTTCTTTGGTAATACTGGGATAAAATTACAAACCATTTTGGCAGCTTTCAGAGGAAGATAATGCCAACCCTTGGTAATGTACAGCAGTCTGCCAAAATTGCTGAAAAGAAAGAGGAAATTTCATCTAATCCACATAAACTGAGTGTGGGGAATATCAGGCTCTCTGGAAAATGCTTGTTTTAGTTCTGGTGTGTAGCAGGTAGCTATCCAAGATGAAATATATGTATCTCAGATATCTAACCACAGTGAATGCAGGATTGGTCTCAATTGTATGTTTGCAAGTATTTTGTGTAAATTCAAAACCATAATTGCCTTGTTTTCCTTATTGTTTCTGCTCACCATTCAGCCTAATCTCTTCTTCTTGTGTTTTCTCACCCTGGTGATCAAGGGTTTGTCATTAATACAGTTTAATACCTCCTTCATTGCCCATTTTTGATTTTCTTCTCCATCCCATGAAAACTCTGGCCAATTAAAACCTCTTCTGTATATAATACCCCTTGCTATGGACTTCTTGGCAATGGTTCCTTGCAATACAGTGCTTACAGTGTATGCACCTTATGGATGTGCATGCGCCCCATGTGTATGCACCCCACTCGCAGGAGGAAAACAATTTTCAAAACTTTAATTTGCAATTAATTAATGCATTCTTTTATGTGAAGATTACACAATGTTAGCAGTTCTCCAGTTCCTTTCCTTTCTGGTCAATAACAATGAACAAATTTAAATAAAAAGTATGGCTTTCAGTTAATTTTTTAACTAGTTTCAGACATACATAAGCAAGAGTAAAACTTTGTTTTGGGAGGAGCAAATATGACATGCATTCAAATGGCTTAAATTCATTTAATAGTTTATTTTTCACGTATAAAAGAACATGCTGCTTGGTAAGCATTAGGCAGCACACCATTTGCAGTTCAGGTGTCGGTATTTTTTGCTGTTACTGTGGCAATAGGCAGTGTTACCGTAAGCTTTCCAAAAGCTTGAAGTATTTTGAATTTTACTGATTTAAAAATGTCAATGGGATTCTGTTTGCCTTTTCTGGAAAATGCTTTGCCAAGGAGGAAATCAACCTTATAACTGTTTGGAAAGGTAAATATTTTGACAGAGTCATAACCACTTATAAGAAAAAAGTATTACAGGCTTGAAAGTGAGAGTATAATATACAGTAGAATAAAGATGATTTCAAACAAATATATAAATGAAGAGGTACTGTAGGACTGCCACTGCCTTTCGGGTAGACTCCCAGTACCTCATAATGACCTAGTCCCTCTCAGAAGGCCAAGCAAGAGCTGATGAATATAATTGACCCTGTCACAATTTAAATTTCCTGGCTGATGGGATGTAGAAGGTTTGGATCGAATCTATTGAAGCAGGATAGCAGGTTTGGATCAATGCTCTTTCATATTACTGTAACAGTCAAGCATCAAAATTCCTGTAAATATTTCTTGTGCAGTTGCCAGTAATTATCCATGTAAACCACAAACAAATAGCTTTACAATAATTTAAATCATGAAATTAGGCACCTTCTCTATGTTTCTCAGTTATCCAATCTTTATCCTTTATTTTTTCCTACTACTGTCTATGTTTTCTTCACCACCTTTCCTTCAATCTTTATCTAAACACATTTGTTTTTGAAAGGAAGCTGTTCCTCAGGTCTGTGGTCTCCATAGGCCTTTCATTTCAGAATCAAATGGAGTGCAATGCATGGAAATGGAACTGTAGCTACTGGATCTATAAACTAATTGGGAAACACATCACGTTGCTTCCTGGAAGAAGACTGGGATGAATAACGAGTGAGGCCCTTGTTTTGGGGAAGATAATATTTTGTTTGCCTGGGACAGCAAAATCTTAAGGTGGTTGTGTGGGCTGTGCATGGGAACACATGCATGTGAAGGGCTGTGACTGTACTAGCCTGAGAATGATCATGGTGAGAACCTTCAGAGGACAGTAAACATATGCCACCGGTTGTGTCAGGTTCCTGGTAGACCCTTTCCTTTTTAAAATTACTTCCTCCTGGAAGTATCCCATGCCTTCATGCATTTGCTTTGTAGGTCAGCTGAACTAACCACAACACACTTTCTCATTTCCACAAAGAAACATGGGGCTTTTCTTTTCTACTTAAGCCTTTCAAATAATCAGAATACTGTAGTGATCCGTAGTATGTCCATTGAAATCAAAACCACTTTGGAGATAGATTAAGTACTTAATTGCTTTGGTTAGTGATAGGATTCTCAACCACTTGTTTACTATATTCCAGGAGATGCAATCACCTAGAGACTACCAGAAAGAGAAGAAAGCAACAACCAGCTTTCAGAAAAGTCCTAGGTTCAAAATTTGTTTTGCCATGGGAATATCATATTTCTAGTGAGTCATATTTGTCGTATATGTCATGTATCCAGTGAGTTTACTGCCATATTTCCACGGACTGTGTTCTCTTAGAGAAGACATGGGTCTTGTCCTGACTCCCCAGAAGCATGAGCAAACCCTTTCCAAGACTTCAGCCTTTAGAGGAACTCAAAGTTGAACCAGGTACAAGTGCGATTCTTTTCACTTGTGTAAGTTTTAACTCATTGAGATGCAAAAGACAGTGGAGAAGACAAACAAATTTCTCCTTCTAGATGGAGGATTTTCTCTGTCTGACACAGATACACAAAGAATCCCAATCCAAAAATCCATGAACTGCACAAAGACCTGTTTCCCTAATGGTGACACTTATTCAACTTGGGGAAAAAAAAGATGTTGCTAATGAAAAATTATCCATAATACAGATATTTGGAAAAAAAGTAGGAAGAAGTGGTAACTAAGCAGAACTACCAGGAATGGCGAAAGACAAATTAGCTATGAAATTGAGAATAAAAATGTCTATAGAATCTGAAGCTGAATATACAGTAGAGTAGCACCTGAAGTAAAAAGAGTCTCAGACCCTTTCAGAAGGATTTTGTTACAGATATAATTCAGGAAAGAAGGAATTCATTTAAGGCACCTCTTTAATCATCAGATTTTGTCTTACAGGGAAAACGAGTCCTACAAAAATAATTAGGGGCATGGAGTGAATTCATTTACAAGGGGAAAGATAACTAGTTATCTTCGGTAGGTGATGATTAAGAGTGGGAAAGGGATGCATAATAAGAATTTACAAATATTAGAGGCATAAATAGCAAAACAAAAAGCAGATTGTGAATATGCAGCGAAGTATTTTTAAATACAAGGACCAATGTTTGGGCTGTAGGTGACTTATTTACCAAGGCAAATACTACATGATATAAAGCCTCTTTCTAGGTAGGTTACCTATTCAAATCTGTCCCTGGTATGACACGACTTTATAATCTAAAGACTACTTAAGATTCTAAATAAATTTACTCCTGTTTCAGCTGAAAGTATCTTCATTACAAAGGCTGAAGACGGGGCAGGCACTGCTGCTTGTTGCCTCCATAGAGAGAACAGCAAATGGAGCCTCTTCCCTGGGCTGCGAAAGGGGTTTATTGGGGTGGGAAGTGGAGGGGACCTTGTGCCATCCCTGTGCACTTGCACTTTTACTTCGTCCCATGGGAGTGTTGGGATCTTATTTGTGATACACTGGGCAGGTAATTAGTGAAACAGAAAGTCATTAAGTCATTTTTATGGACACTTTTCAGGAAAAAGTTGCACAAGTATTAAAGCCAATGGGAAAGGGTTTGCAGGAACAGATTTTTATTTATTTCACTGACATACAGAGTTATGGAAATTTCAGAGGGAAAAATGTATTATGTTCCTCTCTAATACAATCCTAAAGTCTAAGCATAACAGAAGTTCTGTGTTCCCCACTGACACCCAGACCAGCACTAGGCTTTATCAAAAGTGTCTCTGCTTAAAGTCTAATCCCTCTGCTGCACTGGCCAAAGCCAGCATGATAAAGAAGCACTGCAAGCCAGTACCATCTCACTCACCTTGATAGCCATGACTTATGGCCAAACCCCTCCAAGTCTCCAAAGCTCTAACCTGTTTTGTTGCGTAATCTCAACTGAATTGTATATATAGGCATATACATACATACTGTATGACTATATGTGGACATCCAAAAGAAAGGCTAGGAAAATAATAAAACAGTAATAAACAGCGATAGCAGGCAGACCCGATGCTTCTAGCAACATGCATATGTGAATTAACATGCTGTTTAAAGCAGGCTGGTAAACACTCCCTGTAGCAGAAAAGAAAACCTTGCTTTTTAAGCTACCTCAGATTTGACAAAGACAATCTGCTCTGTAGACCTATACTAATTCAGGTGACACAAAATACCTTTCTTAGAAGAGGAAAACAAATAAGTCATTTGTTATATCTCAGAGAGGTTTGTAGCATTTCTTTCCATTGCACCAGAGCACGCATTGCATTAGGGCTCTTTCAAGTACGTATTGTTTTACTGTGAAAGGATACTGAAACTTAGAGTTTCAGAGAAAATGGATTTGATAATAATTAAATACATTCCAAGTAGGAATAATCTTATCTCCTCTAAGAAATATAGTAGTATATTTAATTTCCCAGTTCTCAGGTTCTTTTCTAGACCAGAACATGTGTACTTCTTTTAAGCAGAAGTCTCCACTGGTTTGGGTTTTACTGTCTTTAATCAAGCAAATCCACTTCCTGCATCAATTAAGATCTGAAGAATTAGCACTTAGTGTCATAAAAGTATGCATTTTTATGTCATTTACAGTACATAAATTGATGACATAAAGCAATCTGTTCCCTTCATCTTCTGCCCCTCTCCTGCTCCCTCCATGCTCCTATCTGAGTAATATGGCTCAGAGTAGGAAAGGTTAGAATATCAATACCTGTGTGAATGAAGACTTTTTTAGTGTGATACAAGGTCTCCTTTTTTCATGATTTGAAAAATCAGAATAGATTTTTTTCAAGTCTCCTTGACATAGTTACTTCTTCTCAGTGTAAAATGTGATCTATCCATGTTTGAATTATCTTCATTATTGATAACAAAAGGTTTTTAAAGGGAAGATGGAAGAATACAAGGTTACTTGCCTGCTACTGGTGCTCTAAGCACAGATTTTGTGGAGTTTCCCCTAAAATGTCAGAGGTGTTTTGTTTTGTTTTCTTTTGTTTTAATATAGCCACAAACAATAGAGTACAGGGAATGGGGAGACATTATCCTCTGTCCTACCTGCAAGTGACTGTGTTTGCTGGCCAAGTGGTTTGAAATGAAACTGCTCCATACTTGTTTTTCTGATCAGTCATTACATTTTAGACACTCTTTGCTGCCAGATGCACTTCTAATATCTATCTTACTAGCTGTTTTTTGTCTGCAAAGGTGGCAGTGAACATGCTTAGGTCATAGAATCATAGAATCATAGAATAGTTAGGGTTGGAAAGGATCTTTAGATCATCTAGTTCCAACCCCCCCGCCATGGGCAGGGACACCTCATGCTAAACCATCTCACCCAAGGCTTCGTCCAACCTGGTCTTGAGCACTGCCAGGGATGGAGCATTCACAACTTCCCTGGGCAACCCATTCCAGTGCCTCACCACCCTAACAGGAAAGAATTTCCTCCTTATATCCGATCTAAACTTCCCCTGTTTAAGTTTTAACCCATTAACCCTTGTCCTGTCACTACAACTACTTAGGTGATATAAAATTGCATACCCATCCTGACTTGAAAAGAAGTTGCTTTACACCAGCTGAAGATTTACTGAAGAACAGATTCTTTGCTGGTCTGGGGGAGGCTGGATGGCTGATAACAACCAGAAAAAGAAATGTCATTACTCATTTTGCTCTCCATTTTATCAGCATAATAATGCTTGTACTGTTCAAGGCTTCTCTTCCAGTCCTTTGCTGTCAATACATTTCAAACCCAGCATCTAGCAGTACAAGCCAATTAAATCCCAAATTCACTTGTCAGAGCGTTCCCTCTATGTGACTGCCATGTTCTGGAGCCAAGTTCTTCAGTTTCTTGGGTTTAGTCCAAGAGGAAACATTAACAATAAATAACTATGAAGATCTGTATGCTGGGAATTAAAACAATACCTATTAAAGGGACTCCATGAAAACGATCTTGAAATGCATGATGTGAAAATTAAATAAAACCTGAGAGAATACTAAAGTTCCAAAAAAATAAATGGAATGACTGCTGAGAAAAACTGAAAATGAGGTGCCCAATGTTTTAAAACTATTCAGATTTTTGGCAACTTGCACAGTAAGTGAATGCTTTAAATCAGAAAAATTCTAAACAACTTTCAATTGCCTTTAAGCATATTTTGGACTCAGTTCTCAGTGTGGACAAATGTCATGGAGGAGAAGAAATCTGGCTCAAAGCTATGGAGTATGAGTATTGAAAAAATATGCACAATATGTGACTTTCTATTATATTTTTAACAACATTCAAGATTGGATACATAATTCATGGCATTTTGGATATCTTGAGAGAAAGTACAGTGTTGTACAATGTCTGGATCAGCATCTCTTGGCTTGGGAATGGATGCATACCTATGAAACTTTTTCAGTTCCCTTAAAACTGTTCTGAATGTAAAATATAAAATGCTATGATCCAAAGCCCACCAAGAAAAATGTAAATTTTCCTTATTCCAAAATGTGCTCTGAGTCTGCCTGCATTGTGTGAGGGAAGGGATTCATTCCTCATGTGGAATGGGCTATTTAGAAATATAAGGCAACAAAGCAGCAGGCATTTCAGAAATTTCTTCTTTCACAAAGAAGCGATCACCTTGCAGAAGGGACCACGCACTTTTGGAGGGTTTATTTGTTGTTGTTGTTGAGCTTTTCATCACAGCAGCAGTCCTAATGAAAGACAGGGTGACAGACACCATGATCAATGGGCACCTTTGGTTTGGCATCACACTGAGCCCTGTTTCTAAGGTGAGGTTTGGACAACCATGTCCTAATGCCATCGGTGGCACACATGCTGCCTTTGCATGTGGCTCATGTGGAGTACACAGCGCTTGTACTTCTGTCTGAGACTCCCTCTTGAAGACCCAAAAAGAAATAAACCTCTTGAAGCACCTAAAAAGAAACAAACCTCAGTTCCTGTAAACTCCTGTTTCGTTTTGTTTCGATTTCTTTTTTTTTCTCCCTTGGGTAGTTTGAACCTGTTAGTTTCTTGCTGTTGGAAATGAAAAGAGAGTTGTACAATTGTATACAGCTCTCAGTTGCCGTGGTGCTGGTGTCAACCTGAGCTAAAACACAAGTCACTTCTCTAGGCTCACGCAGCCAACAATCACTCCAAAACCAACCGAAAGCAGAGCACCATGAGAACACTTGAGCTGCAATCGCTTTCATCTGTGCTGAAAGGCTTTTGGCACAGTGACAGCCAGTGTCTGCTGGTCCCACCAGTGCCAGGCGGGTCTGCCACCTGCCAGGGATGTCTGCCTTGCAGGGGCTCTTCACTCTTCTCCCCCCCAGCTTCCGAAAGCACAGTGTCCCTGCAGCTGGGGCACCCACCGCCCACCTCCCCACAGGGGCCATTGGGGTTGCTCTTCATCACGATCTGCTTGACAGTTGTCTCTCTACTGGAGATACTCAGGGAGGCCCTTCAGTGCAAGACCCGGCCATGGGATGAAAGCCACATGGTAAATAATAGCTGTTATTCTCAATCCTCTATACACAGAGTTTAAGGCATTAAAAAGAAAAGAAGAAAGGGAGAGTGAGTGCTGTACTGCATGCTTAAGACTTAAAAAAAATGCTGCTAGAAATGAAAATAGGAGTAGGCTATGTCCTCACTCTTAGGAATGGAATATTCCTTTAATAACTGCTTCCCTCAGCTACTCTTACAGCAATTTCAGACTCTGGTGGTCTTGCTGGTTTTCAAATATTGCCAGTGGACTAAGATGAAAATGGGACCAGTCAAGTCCACACAAAGCCTGTTCCTTCCTTCACATAACCGCAAAACCACATCAGAATCTTGGAGGCTTTCTGGGCCATTATGTCCCTCCCTTCGTGCTACCTGTTCTCCCCAACATACTGATATACAGCTGTGCAGCATTATAAACACCTGCCTCAGAGGTTCTTTCATCCAGATCTTGGGGGCAACTGAATCCTGGGTCTACAGTTCCTCACAATATGCCTTATTTCTTTCTTGTATCATACAATAAGTAGCTTCAACATTCCCCACAGCTCAGTCCTGCACGTTGCTCCCTTGCAAAGGAGGTCACCAAGAGACAAGCTTGTCTACAGCAAGAAGGAGATCACCCGTACCGAGATGTCTTGCTTGACTGTCTTCTAAATAACCTTCTCCCATAAGTACTATTAGCACTAGGGAATGCCAAATTAAGAGCAATGTGAAATCTTTGCAAATGGTGACTAAATGATGGAGACAATAACAATGTAAATAACTTGGTAATTTAAATAGCTGGTTTATAAATAAACCAGAGTCAATATATATTCCTGCTAGTCTCTAAAGAAATTAGACCAGTAAATTCCTGTGAATCACAATAAGGAACATATTTTGTGCATTTAAAATAAATCTCAAAGCTCCATGATTAAGTACTTTTAATTATTGTAGAGTGGTACAGGCAGGAGCTTTATATATTATATCTCTCCAATCAATAACAGAAGTGCTTTGCAGGAACTGATGCTGTACTTTTGCAAGAAAATAAGTTGTACTTCAAAAGAAAAATTCGAATGCTAACCTTAATTTGTCCTTGCTAGTCATTTTATTTGACATGCATCTTAAAATTCAGTTGGTTACCTCATGAAGGATCACAGTGCTTAGAAGAATGTAGTGGACCTTAAAATGTGTAAAAGTGTGGTGGGTTTTGCATTTTAGCTGTAGCTGATAAAGAAAAAAAAAAGCAGAAATACTTGTTTTTGACTTTACAGCAACGTGCATGAAAGCAGAGATAATTTCTCTAAACATTCTTTTTATTTAAAAAAATATGAAAGGGTCTTGGCAAGGTGGGCACTTGAGAATGGTATTTTATTTTAAAAGAAATGAAAAAATGCTCACAGTAGGCAAAATCCCCAAATGGAGCCTGCAGCCCATTGCATTCAGCGGGTAGCCTGGATTGTTAGCATAATAGTAAAACTCCAACAGTGACACACGAAGCAAAACTTTATGCATTTTTAAAGACAGCTAAAAAAAGCCCTGAATTTGATTCTTGGATTCTTGTTTTCAGACATGCCACTGGAAAAATAAGCCAATGTAGTCTTGGTAACTAACATTAGCAGCTTGGACTTAACCTCGGAGCTACTCTGTGCAGGATGAGCACTTGAGCAACACTGATCCTGTCTAAGGTCACTGTAGATCCATCTTTCAGATAACCCACTTTGGTTATGGGTGGCTTCATGTCTAAATAACCACATCTGCCCTTCTGTGGCCCCTTGCAATCATTCTTATGCTTTGCAGTCATTCCTAAAACAAGTTTCATACTCCTCCTTACCTGAGCAAGTAGTGATTATGCTATTAGAAAGGAATAGCATCCTCTGAAAATGGTTTAGTGGCCAAAATACAGGAGCACCTAGTTAATGCTGCTGCTGACTATGCTCAGGGAACCGACTGTACACCTGGGGCTGCTAGCAGAGTTTGACCCAGACGTGTGAGAGGGTGGCTCATCTCCAGACCTGGAGCTATAGTGCTAAACCACATTAGCTTTCCTTCTCAGTGATACAGGGCATTTTCTCAGGTAAGCCTACAGTTGCCTGTGGCCAGTAGCAGAGACCACAGCCAGGAGTGCTTGCTTAGCTCCTGATATTGTTGTGGGTTTTGTTCTGGAAATGGCCACTATTGCTCATTTTGTCATTTCACACCTCAGGTGTCTCTCAAGCTCCAGCTGAGTTGAGCATTATTCCGAACCCACTGGAAATGGGCATCGCCTCAAGATGGCTTCAAAGACATTTGGGCACCCACTTTCTCATTTTTGTCATTTTTAGCACATCTGTCACAGTCGTTGACCTTTCAGCAGCTGGCATTTCAATGGCACCTCTGCACCAAAGTATCCAACAAACTTTTCAGTGTCCAGCTGCCCCAGGGCAGCAGTTATCAGTGGTTCCTCAAAAGCATGAGGCAGCATCTAGCCTGCACTGCAGGAAGGCTGGGGATGGGCAGAATGAAATATGCAATTTTAGACTGACCCCAAGGCTAACATTATCCTGAGAGGAAGTCCTTGATAATTGTAATGATGGTAACAATTCAGGAAAAAGCCTCTCTATTAGATCTCATTCCAGTGTAGCATCTTCTCAATACTGTATAGAATAGCAAATGGCTGTGAGGAGGTGTCATCTGCCCAGCCCCTCTGTTCCAGCTCTGCCCCTGCTGCCCTTTTATTATGACAAGGTTCTGTGTGCCCTGGCACAGTCCTCCCTGGGATGGGAAAGGGGTTGTCGGTGGAAAAAGGGTGTCCCAAATATTCAGATGCCTGCTTTGAATTTCACTCTGTTGCCTCCATCCGTATTAAAATGCTCTGCCCAGATAACACTGGAGCCAGAGGGGGTGTGATTTCTTGTTGGATGGTCAGCAGCAAGGCAGCACTTTCTCCAAGAGCTTGGGGTTTGGCTGTGAGAAGGAAGGACATTGATTTCAGAAGACATATAGGGGCATCCACAGGAGCACCTTCCCAGCCCGGTGCATCTATCCTTGCTGTCTAATAGAAACAGATGCACTGCTTCTTAGCGAAAGGGAATTATTTCCTGAACAACAGCACTCGCTGCAGCTCTCTTTCTTTGCCTACACAGCCTGCCAGCCAAACTCCTCACAGAATGACTCTGGTTGGTTGACAAGAGCCACTGTAATCACAGTCCAAGGCAACACGTTTGCTGTTTGCAGGAAGCCTTGGGTTAGAGCACAATTGACCTTCAAAACCCACTAACACAGGCAGTGCTTCACTGAAGTGAAATGCAAAGCTAATTTATGAATGGGGCCACTCATCATCGGCATTTTAATGAATAAAAACGATGTGCCCATTCATTATTTTTCCATTTTCAAGTGTTAATAAACAGCCTGGTGATAATTAACTGAAATTTTACCTTTATAGAAAAGTGGCACTTCATAAATATCAAATTGTGCTATTATCGTACATATCTGCTGGGTTCCCATGAATATATAAATTCAGCAATTACCTCTGGAACTATTTGCTAAGACATAAAAGCAGGTTAGTGAAGAAGAGGAAAGTCATACAGCAATTAATATTTGAGAAACAAACAGAACGTCCTCCTGATTCAAAAATTCAATGACAGTAAACAGGACAATGCAATCAGGAAGGAAAGCCCTGCCCTAATCAGCAAAGGTGATTTTTCACATAACTTGAGATGTGGCTGAGCAAGTGGTGGTAAAACCTGCCTGCAATCAGCAGAGCAATGCTTTAAGGCACTGAGCACTCGAAATTCCTGCCCAAGGAAGCAGGGTCTGGAGTCTCACAGCTGTATCAGAAGGTCAGTTCTCTCTTAGAGAACAAACAGAAGCCCCAGAATTTTTTGCCTTCCTTGAAAATTAACCTGTAAAAAAAGAAATGAACTGACCTTTACCAGGGCTGGGGCTTGCACATCGCTGGGAAAGGTGTGAGCTGCTTCTCTCATCTCAATGAGATGCTAATTTCCTTCATCTCTTTCTACAGGGAGACACCAGGACCTACCGGACTGGGAGGCTGTGGGAGCAGGGTGCAAGTGGGAAACGAGACCCTCCTTGGCATGTGGGGCATTCCTGAGAGACCAGGAAAAAGGAGGGGGCAAATTTTCCTCTGAAGTTTGATGAGTTGCAGCGCAGAAGGAAAAGAGCTCAGGTTGTGGTTGCCATCCTGGCCTGTAGTGTCTTGAAAACTAAGCAAGAGTAGATGTTTGGAACAAGATTTCAGAAGGAAATGGAGAATACAGAAAGTGGTGCTGGCACAAAGACAAGTACAGCCACCTGTACCGTTCAGCCTGTGTTGAACCTAATCTGTGCTGGGCTGGAGCACGTTGGGAGGGCTGAAGGATGCTGGGAGGTCTGAAGGATGCTGGGAGGTCTGAAGGATGTTGGGAGGTCTGGAGCTGGAGCTCCTCTGCGGTAGCCTCGGCTGCATTGGTGGAGACTGTAGCAGCACTGACATGGCTCAGCTGAGCACATCATAGCATGGTGCCAGGCTAACCAGTGGGGTGTGACACTGAGATGCTATGCCCAGGTCCTTGGTCCAGCATCTCCATCACTGAGTGGTGGTGGGGGACACCTGCAAAACTCATGACTAGTGGCTAGTTACAGCAGTGCAGAAGGGTGGCACAGACATCTTAACCAGAGGGTTAGCACTAATATTTAATGTGCTGCTCCTTCACATTGCAAAGAAGTGCCATGTCCTCCATGGGGACAGTGCTTGGTAAAGAAGAAAGGGAGGACAAATAGAGGGAAACAAGGGATGAAAAAAAGCACTGAGACAGGAAAAGGAGGAAGAGGGATTTCTGTTTTTTCAGACATGCTGCAGGCTTACGTTACTATTTCAGTTTCAAACCCAAATCCTGACTCTGGGTCGTGGGGCAATGAGCACAAGGACTCCTTCCTGCTTCCTTCTTAGGTGCACATATTAGATGCTATGGTCAGACATCTACTACTGAGCAGTCACCCGTGTGCAGCAGTTTTCCACCAGCCTGGGTGACAAGGAGATTATCTCACCCACAGCAGGTGACAGTGTTGATTCATGGATCAGCCAGCCCTGGTTGCTTAGCTATGCAGCTGCTATCCTCTGGCTTCCCCCATCTCCATACAGTTTCTGAAGCCAAGACTACTCCAGCAAGGGAACGCACTGGGCCTAGAAAGGCAACTTCCTTTGATGAGGACCTTTCAAACCTCTTTGACCTGACCTCACTGACAAAAGAGCCCTTCAAAGAAGATGAACTGTTTCATGCGGCAGCAATTTCTCATGTCAATCAAAAAGATTTTTTTTCTTACAGCAACAACTCTCTATCCTTTCCCCACAAAATTATTCATTTTAATACAGCTATCCTCCTCTCTACAGTGAACACCCTTGGGTAGCATCTTCCAGAGTCTCACAGACACCCTCTTCAATTCGAATTTTCATATTTTATTTTCTCTAAAAAGGGGGGGGGGGGGGGAAGAGGGAATGAATTGCGCTTTCTTTGCTTAAAATTGCGCTTTCTTTGCTTAAGAGTCTTCTTTTGCATTTTTAAAACACATATCTTCTGAAGAGCAAGTTTCTGCATGAGATCTGGTGGTCTTCTGAATATCTTTTAAGAAGGACATACTCAACTTCCTTTTTTTTTCTTTTTTAAATGATAGAATGTTTGACCTGTTGGCCTCCAATTTTAAACTCAGTTTCTGCCTTAAAATATTGCTGCAGCAGTATTTGAACTTCTATGACATTGGGAGATACAAGTCAAACAAATATCTCTGATGTTGAAGTAACCATTAAACTTCAATGTGGATCCATAACTTTGAACCATATTTTAGCCAGGAAGGAAATAATATGGATGCACAACTAAGAAGAAGCCATAAAAGCTGCTTTAAACGACCTACAATAGATTTTCAGCACATAAAATTGTCCTGTGCTGAAAGTTCATTCTCTCACATTCTTCCCAGGCTCAGAGGGAGCCTCAACCTCCTCTGTGACTCTGGTAACCTCTACATCTTTGGGAAGGAGAGGTTTCCTTCCCAATGATATAAAGCATCTGTCCTGATCCTTGAGCAGGAAACACAAAAGAAATGCTCTAGTAGATTAGTTCAGAATGAAAGCCTTTATCTGTTTAGAGGTTTGGAACATCTCAAGAGCTTCAGCAGGGGTGGATGGATGGTCAGGGAGTCAATGAGGTGGTCAAATACACACGCACGATTTAGTCATGTTGTCATTCCTTGCAGTTCCACGCTCAACCATATGGCCATCATTACCCGAAACGTGCTATATGCATATAGGGTGAGCACATTTGTAAACAGAATGATATGTAATGCCTGCAGTTAGAACTAATAGCCATTTCCACCTTTTCCCCTGCTTCTAATTTCTTTACTCTTCACCTTCTCTTTTGTAACTGTCGGTGGGCTCTCAATTCTGTAATTATTTATTTATCCATTTATTTGGAAAATTAGTTGGTTTAGATTTTTTTTTTTTTTTAATTTAAAAAAACACCGCACTTTTTAAAATGAGGTCAAACTTCTTCAGGCAAACAGAAACTGGACATTTTTGAGAAAGAGGATGTGTAGGGGAGCAAAATGTGCTTCCTAACAGCTGGTGGAAATTAGCTGTGATTTGAAAAAAATTATACTTTATTTCTTTAAATATCCTTTTTTTTTTTTGCATGCTCTCTGAATTTAATAATGTGCTGTGATCACAGCCTAGCAGTTCTGTGGGAATGCCTAGTGTAGGAGTATATAAATCACACCCTGCTTTTTGCAGTGGTTATTGGAGTTGTATGGAAATCTTTCCACTGAGCTGCCAGAGAGATGCTTGTCAGTGCCTGTATCCAAGTTTTGTCCATACAACTATGGATATTTATCCATATAACCACAGGAAAATTTACACTAAATGCAAAAAATTTTGATCTTAGGTTGTACCTCCTGAAGAGTCCCAGGTGCCCTGGTGTTAACAGATCTAGGTACGTGTCAGAATAGGTCTATTCTTCTCAATTTTAAGAAATAAAAAAAAATTCCATAGGAATTCCCTTAGAAGATTATTAACATAACAAAATTAAAGGTTCAAAGGCAGGGGAAAAGGGTAAAAGTGGCAGCTGAACTTTAATCCTGGTCTCTGAATTATGCCACGAAGCAGTCCTGTGCAGAATCCCAGGTCACTGTGAATGCTGAAACCTGCTGCTTATTCCTTACACTGTATCTGCTGGACGCTGTGGGATGAAAGAGTGGGATCCTCATGACTCTGTAAGTCACAGTTAAAATGAGGAATACAGCTACAAGCCAAGGCTCGGCTTCAGCTGTACACACAGCTGCAGTTTTCATAGAGGTCAGTGTTACTTTTATCAGTGTGTGAGGGAAACTGAGGCTGAGTTTCATTTGTCGGTCTTTGCTTATGTGGTCTTTACATTATGCCAGAACATAGCTAACATAAGTATTATTTTAAAGGGAAGATGAGTGTTTCCAAGAGTCTGTAGCTGAGACCTTTGGTCAGAGCTCTTTTTGCAACCCTTCTTTGGAAAAGTAGATACAGGAATTCTGATCCAGTTGCTCAGCATTGTAAGGCAAAAAGACTTAAACCTGTACTGCCTGAGATTCCACCTATCCCATCCCTCATCATTTCTTTAATCCACTGATGACTGAGGTAAACACGTTTTGCCGACTGCAGCTCTTGGATATGTGAGTTTATTAGAAACTGTGAAAAGCAGCATCTGCAAAGCAAATAAGGATGCAAGGAAATGCTGTGCTGAAGATTTCCTCAGGGAGGAGCTCAGTGGCAGGAGCCTGACCCAGCAGTTGTCTGCGGAGAGATTTGGTTGCCAGCTGGCCAAGCAGGAGATGCTCACTGGCCAGCTGGTCACACCCTCATCCCTTGGGACTGGCCAGGGCACACACTGCCATTTGGGTGGCACAGGGAATGGCAGAGAAATGACAGTGCTGGGAGAGGTGGAGGATGAGAAGACAAGGGGAAGATGCTGTGGGAGGGTATCGAGGCCATAGGGAACACAGTGGGGCTTTGGGATGGTTGGTGGGAAGGAGGAGGGGAATAGGAATATAGGACACAGTTTCATAGTAAACTAGGCTTCGTTAATGATGCGGCTCTCAGAACTGCTTGTTTTCTAACTTGCAAAGCACTGTCAAGTGCTGCCTTTTTTTCTCTCTTAGACTTTTCTCCTCATTACTGTGTTCTTTTCTTTACTGCCATCCCATGCTGTGACTTTGATACTCTGCTGTGAGTCACAACGCATTCACTGACGCTTTATATTTTGAAATGCCTTCACATCAGCATTAATATAAGAATGCATTTTGGCACAATAATTGTATCCAGCTATTGACCACGTAATCAATAGTGCAAAGTTGGTAGAACCTTTGCTGCTATTTAAATCAAATCATTAACCAAAGCAATAAAACCATAAATACATAGATTTAACTGTCCTAACAGTTGCTTTTTATTAAAGGGAAGAAGGGGACTCAAGTTTGGGGTTTCTTTTCCTCTCAGTTATATAAAAAGCTGCCAAATAAGACGATTTAATCCTTTTGTTCCTCTCTCAAACAACCCCAGGATTAGGCACAGATTACTGCAGGTGTCAGGCTGGGCTCCTGGGAAGCTGTGGGCAGCAGTGGAGGGGACTGCAGGTCATGTCACACCTGGATTGCACGCGTTACACATCGCTGACATTTCCATGAGCTTTGTGCTGGCTCTCCCAGCAAAAATCAAGTTGTCTTGATTTTTGTCTTGACACACAAAGGCTGTGTCTGCGCTGCTAAATAAAGCAGGGCTGGGGAGCAAGCTGGCTGTTCAGGCTACTTAGATATTAGCTGTTAGCTCACACCTTGGCGTGGCCTTGATACATGCTGGCTTCTCTCCCTCAGGGAGCTGCGGGATGCGGCTGGCCCTTGTGCTCAGCTGGCACTATGAGAGATGGCACACTAGGTTTGGCTCCCTCTGCCCTGAGGGAGCCCACGATGCTCTCTCCAACACCTCTGCCCATGCAGTAGCAGCACAAAGCCTGCGTTTCTGCTAGGAAATCATCACCACTGTGGGCTGCAGACCCTCACGATTCAGCGCCAAACACAGCAATGACAAAGTTGGAATGCCATGTTTATGTCTTAGGTCTGTAGGAGCATCCACGAGGCCCAAGAGAGAGTCAGAGCTCAGTGTCACACAGCTGATTAGCCTGTGCCTTTCTGAGCCAGAGCCAGAGAACAGCTCCTGGACCTGTTTGATTTAGCAATACAGGTACAGCTGCTCTGGCTAGGGGTGTAAACATCTCAGATGGAGAATATTTCTCCAAGGGCACATGAACTGGTCCAAGGTGATGCACAGAGCCTTCTTATCGCATTTGAAAAGGTTTATGAGCTTTGATTTTTTTTAACCTAGATTAACCTTTCAGAGATCTGAAATGAACTTAATTTTCAAACACTGTTAATGATCAGCATTATGGAAACTAAGACCTTTTATAGAGTCTTACACCAGGCATCTAGAAACTGAGGAGCCTCAACTCATAAGTTACTTTTGAAATGCCTGGCTTGAATTTCTGGCTCACTTGCTCTCTTCCCTTCCTATATGATACATCATTATGACACGTAAGAATTTCTCACTGCTGTACTTTCTCCATGACCCTGAGTTCTTGCTCAGTTTAAAGGCAAATTACTCCCACTAATGGTATAGGGGTTTAATCAATGTAAATTTTAAGTGCACATGAAATGAGAAGCAGAAGACCAGAGTTTCAGGGCTTGAGAAGAAAATCACACCGGCACTGGCACTCACTTCCTTGTACTTGCTGTCAAACTGGCAAACTGACAGTAAGACAGTGCAATATTGCTTTGCACTCTTGGGGGGGGGGGGGGGGGGGGGGCATGTATCAGCTATGATGGACGTGAGCCCATCCTCAGAACATCGCTATGCTTCTGAGACTACCTGTTTCTGTGAAGTGTTTTAGGAAGGCTGTGCTTTTAAAAGGCTGATTAGAGGTATTTGAGACAAGAGAAGATGATCCTTTACTTTGGTCCCTTTAAGTCTTCTATTTATATAACAGAAAAAAAAAAATCTATTTACCAAAATTGTTTCTGTTTACCTTGCACTATGAGCATCGCTCCCGCAGTTCAGGCTTTGTGGTCTTATCCCCTCAGCTGAGACTTGTCCTGATTACAGGCTCTCCTGCCACCTCCCCTCCTTTTCTGACCTCTAGGGTCAGCTGAGCAAAAGTCATATCACAGCCCAGGAGAAAGGAAAAGAGGAGAAGTCCTCAGAAGCCAGCTGTATCAGGGCAGTTTGTAGCTGCTTCCCAGGCAGGGCAGCTCTCAAATGCCCCTCTCAGGTGACTCTCCCCTCAGGGCTGCATGAGTTTTTACAATTCATCTGGGGCTTTTATAGTCAAAGATCAAATCTATAACCCAGATGTTAATTTAATGTACAATGTAAATGTAACCTGCAAGTATAATAGAGAAGCTCCAAGTCTGGACCCTGATCTGAAACATTTTATATGTGTGCTTTTAGAGCCATAAGAAGACCATAAGCAGTCCTTCCCTACCACTTCACAGATCTTTTTAGAATCTGACTGCAGCATCTGCTGGCATCGTTGTCTACATATATGTAAGCTTTGTTTTGCATGCATATTCATGCAGTAGGTCATTTATACACAGCATAAACAATAACAGACCAAGGGCTAGATGGACCCCAACAGGACTAGGCTGAAAAAAAGATTTAGTGCTTTTACTAACAATATTTTGTTGGCAATTTGACAGCTTTGACCTAAGCCAAGTGACAGCGTTAGGTGATACACAGTATGCTGACAACTTATTACATAAAGTATCATGGTTGGCTGTCAAAAGCTTTCTTGGAATCCAGAAATATAGCTCTGGCCAATTTTTATGGCAGTGAAAATGTGTTCAGTAATTTCTACCAAGGCAGTTGTTGAGTGGGGAGGCTGAAAGACAGGATTGATGGAGAGTTGTTTGATAACAACAAGTTGTCCACCTGCAATCAGGCAGGTTTATCCACATGGCTTTATAACCTCCTTGGCAGTGACTCAGACATTATAGTACAGTCCACACAGTTCCCTTTTCTTTCTGGGAGAAAACATAATCCCAGCAAAATTAACACCCTACCTATTTCCCTTTAACTGTAAAAATGGATTGGAGAGGAGTAACAGGGCATGGGAATAATGAAGCAATGCCAGTTAGATTGCGTGCCTCAGAAATACAAGGCACCTCATTTTACACCTTGAAACTGTGAGGACTGAGGGCCAGCGGGTATTGCTCACCCTTGCATGGCCTTGGGAAGTTTGAGGGCATTAGCAGAGCCAATTATTGGCTCTGCTTTCTTAGTAGCCATTTGGAAATACGAATTCACAGTTCTTCATATTACTTTTCTGAAGCTTGGCTTGCCATAATAAAGAAATGATTCTTTGACTGTCATGCAGCTTTGTCATGCAGAGAAGAAGGATAAGTATGACAGCAACAGTCACTTTTGGGCAGCAAAAGACCTACGTGGCTTTCCTGAGCATCCCTCCCTCTGCTCCTGTTAAGTGAAGGGATCAGCTTATGCTCCAGTAGCTGGAAGGACATGCAGTGCTTCGAAATGGGCAGATAGCTGCACTGTAGAGTGTAAGTCTGCAGGCACATGACTCACATACTCATCAGCTCAGATATTCTTCCAGCTCTGCTCAGATCTGGGCTGCTTCTTCTTGACGTGGCTTTTGCTACAGCAGTTGAATTCTCTGAGTTAGAGAAGTTCACATATACTTTTGAAAATAACATAACAGACACATGCTTATATATATAAATCTTAATCTTGTTTTGATGCACAAACAGCAATTGGTTTTGTAGAAAAAGAACATTACCCTAGGGAGTTAATTTAAATTAGTGAGATTTAGGGTGGGGAAAAAAATAGGAGGATCCACAGTCCACAGATGCATCAACAGGCAGCTGGCACCTGGTTTTTGTCCCTTGGGTTTGATAACTCTGTTTTGACCTGGCTTGCAGGATGCAATGGGGAACCAAAGTGACACAAGCCTGAGCTGAAGGGATGGCACTGTGGTTACTGGCAATGGCCTTTCTTTTACATGATGTGAACCCATCTCGGTATAGCCTTATAAAATGAACTGGTACAATGAGTGAAGCAACCACAGGCAAATGTTTTCAACTGCCTGCACATGATCAGACATGCAGACCCCTTCTTCTGGCATGTCTAGCACAGTCTTAATTAAGAAAGTCAGGAGCTGGAGTTGACAATACAGTATCACATTTCCCATAATGTGCGAATTGATGGTTTCCTACAGTCAGCGCTGACAAAAATCTTCCCTTCACTCCAAGTTCAAAGTAACTGTTGAATATACAGATGGGTTGTATCTACACCTTTCCCCTCACAGAAAAAAAAAATGCTTTTGGTGATTAAGAATTTAAACCGCATTGTGAGCGAGAACCTTGGCCGTTTTAAGGAATAAGGGTTTCCTTAGAAACTGGGAAAAGTAGTTTAGGAGCAGGCGTTTATGAGGGCGAATATGTACACCATCAATTAACACCTTGTTTCTTTCACAAGTTCAGTTATATTTACAACACTGCTAGGAAGCAGTGAAAGCAGACAGTTTTGTATGTGCATCAGGGCTGTGAAAGATAGACTCTGTGCTACCAGACAAACAGGGATTCACACCATATGGCTGGTTCAGGAGTTTTGACCGATTTAGAGCAAATGCATAGTAATTCCCCACCAGGACCAGGTTACGATGAATATTAATATAGATCAGAAATGACAGAGGAGTGGACAGAGATTGTGCCCAGATCACACACACCCCCACAGCCTTACAATAGGTTTTAAAGCTCTTTTCTCGGCGAAGTTAGCGGTTTGCACCTGATTTACATGGTACTTACATTGGGTCTCCATAAAATCCCACCCAATGTTTCCAGCTCCAAGTGGCAGATCATCGGCTGCAATTTGATATCCAGAAAAGTTCATAGGTTGAACATGAATAAAAACCAGCCAAACAAGCTGAGAGCTCAACAGCTCACTATGCTGAGGAGGCTGCAGACACTGAGCTTGGCACTGACAAACACTTCTGTCATTCCTACCTTTAGTGCTTGTTTTATCCAGAGATGGTTTTATATCAAATGTGGTGCTGGAATACCAGCACATTGCACATACATATCCTGAGAGGCTGTGGTACTAATACATTACAAATAACATAGCAGTTCAGCCAACAGGCAGAAGAGTAAACTATAGTGGACTCAGCTGGCATAAAATTAACCCTGGTTTTATCTTGCTTTCACTGAAGGAGATTTATTCCCCTTCTTTGCAGGAAGATAATTTAGAAGATAGTTTATAATTGCCTATGAGAGTCTCCTCAATTCAATTTCTGATCAGCTTGTGTAGTGGAAATAATGAATAATTAGGTCTGAGCCAAAACCTGAGCTCTATATTTGCTGCTAAAAATGTACATTTTGAGTTGTAGTCCTCCACCTCTCTTGTTTCAGAGATGCAGCACTGCATTCATCTCCATAGAAGGAGCCATTGAAAGCAGTGTTCCTCAGCTGCTGGAAGAAAGCCCTTTTGGAGATGACAGCTGAATGGGGTTGTATCCCAACAGCTGGGTGGATCTGATCTGAGTACTCATCGCCTGCAGAAACATAACAGTGTAAGTCTCTGCTGTGCTTAGGGTACGTTGATCCTCTCTATGGAGAGATTCTGTTTCAGCTGAAAAACTGTAACCATATGAGTGAAAATTTTTCATTCAATGGTTTATTTCAGGATCACTGAGCTGAAAGAATTCAATTAAAAATAACTCAGCTGATTCTGAGGGCAGGTTAGTAGAATTACTGTTTTCCTGTGTTAAAAAACATAGTCCTATGTCCTGTGGTAGCAGCAGGATAGTAGCAATAGGACAAGGGGGAATGACTTGAAACTGAAAGAGGGTAGATTTTGGTTATGTATAAGGAAGTTCTTCATTGTGAGGGTGGTGGGGCACTGGCACAGGTTGCCTAGTGTAGTTGTAGCTGCCCCATCCCTGGTAGTGCTCAAGGCCAGGTTGCAAGGGGCTTTGGGCAACCTGGTCTAGTGGAAGGTGTCCCTGTCCATGGCAGAGGGTTTGGAACTAGGTGATCTGTAAGGTCCTTTCCAATCCGAACCAGTCTATGATTCTATGACAAAAAAAAAAACAAAACACAAAAAACCCACAAAAATTTATTTGAGGAACTGTCTCATGAAAATGCTCTGGATTAGTGCCTTCAAATTTGGCAGGATGAATGACTTTTCTATACAAGATTTTTTTTTTTTGCAGTTGTTCTAAATATTCTCACGCATAGGTCTTTTAAAAGCTATAATTAATACATGCCCTCTAATATAAGAATCTGTTGGATTCTTTTAAACTGAATTCTTAAGCATGTTGACATGGGGATTTTCTTGTGACTTAATTTTCTTTTTGATTCATTCTGTATTAGGATTTTGAGTATCACTGAACTAGAGTACTCATGTGGTATGTGGTATTTTACTTCCAAAGAGAATATATCAAGCAGTGTTAAGTTATGAATTCAAAACTTCGGCAGCACCTCAAGCTTAACTTTCCCATGCCCACACAAATACATAACAAACTGGGGGAAGACAACCAACTATCTCAGCAACTATGTGCAGTTTAACTTCACCTCCCTTGTTTGGCATGCTTTATTTCCTACATGTTGTTGTATTTCCTAAATGTTGTTCACATTCTGGTCCAAAGGCAGTTTTTCTGATCTTCTCATGGCTTGCAAGATGCTCCCCATATATATGCTTCTCATATTCCAAACACAAACTTGATTTTTGCAACTTGATTGACAGCAAAAAGGAATGAAAAGACTACCACAGCCTGGAAACCATCTCTTGATCTTGAGATCCACTGCTTCATCACTGCCCACCACTTCCACAGCAGAAGTCAGCCAGAGACTTGCTTCTTTTTAAAATACAAGCTTATTTCAGAATCTATTGGTGTTATGGCAAAAAGCCCCAACACAGCCATTTACTGCATTTGCTGCAGATAACCAGGAGGAGTTCAGGTTCAGGAGTTTGCAAGAATCCTCAGCTGTTGCACAACCTATTTGTTAGATTTTGATTTTCCCACATTTGAAATAGTCTCATTCAACAGCTGTGCAACAAGCGGACTGTTTATCCACTAACAAAAGAAGAAAACATAACAGACCTAAAATAGATATCCTCAGAACAAATGTCTCCACCAAGTATGGATGCCAAAATGACAGACTTACTTACATTTACGATTGCATACGGGAGAAAATAAAACAACATGACCAGGCTATGGTTTCTTCCGAGCTACTGCAAAATTGTTCCTTGAGAATAAATGCATGTAAAGGGCCTCCTCCTGAATGGGATGTCTGCAACCTCATCTTCTGACCCTGTGCAAACATGACACCTCAGCTTGAGAAAAGTACAATAGGCTTAAAAATTGGAACAGCCTATCACAGCCCGGCTGAGACAGACTCTGTGAACCGCAGGACTTGCTTTTCATCAGCGAGGCCGTTGTTCACCTCCTGAACGTTTCAATCAGCCTGCTGGCAGATGTGCTCCCGTACAAGCCTGCGTGCTCAGCCCCCCCGTGGCTTCCAGCGTTGTTTGGCAGCACCACGGCAGAAGTGACACAAAGATAAATGGAAGCGTGAAAGCTATATTTATACAGCATTTAAACATACTGTATACTGGAGATTGAAGGGCTTGCTGATAGGTGACACTGCAGGTTTCAATAGGGAGCACATCTAGCAGAGGCCTTATGCCTCATTCAGGTCATATGCCTCCCATGACTTTACTTCAGGGTGCTTGTTTTGCCTGAAAAACAGGGCTTTATTGTGAGTAAAATCCAGACAACAGTGAAGTTTGATCCCTGATCAAACAACAAAGCAGGAACGCTGCTCTCCCAGAAATGTTCTTCAGCTATTCAAAGATCATCCAAATCTAAGCAGAAAATAAATATGAAAAAGAACATGCATAGGAAGCACAGCTCCAGCAAGAAAAGTTACTCTAAAGATATGCTGATTTTGCTTCATAAGCCAAAACCACTAAGCAAGAATAGAAGTATTACATTAATTTTTCATCATTTGCTATTCAAATAACATCTCCATTTGGCATACCTTTAGACATTAGTCTTACACTTCGTAGAGTGCTAATATTAAAGCTGGAAGAACATGAAACTGCAAGAAGTATCTGTAACAAAACAGATTTTCACAGCAATAGGCCTTTTTTCAAATTCACATTAGACTGACAAAACTGGAGTAAACTCACAATTTTTTGAAGACTGTCAATTCATTTTTATCATAGGATGACTTTTGAATTTATGTTGAAGACTGGCGTAAAGGAGGTATCAAGAGATATTACAAGATACATCTTTAATGAACAGTTTTACTACATAGATATAAAGAAATCACCACACTTTACCACATCTCCTTTCAAGAAATCCTTTGATTCTGTTGTGAGTCACTGACAGTGAACACAGAGCATGAATGGCAATAAACACAGTGGTATAAAATAACAAATATTTTTTCATAGTAAAAGTTTATTTTAACCAGGTCTTCTTGTCTGGTGAAAAGAATATTTGTGGCACCAAGGCAGTCAAAATCTTGATGTTGCTGGTCTATAAGGACAAGGAATAAAGAACTGTTAATGCTACCAGTATCTCAGACATTAAATACAGAAAAGGATGTGGGTCACGCGTGTTGTTTGCACAAATAGAGCCTAAGCATGTTGAAGTGGTGCATGAGCTGTTCCACCACAGCAGCTGAGGTGGGATACAGCTGCCTGGCTGTTTCGTGCAGGCAGGTCTGCAGAGGTTTGGGGAACTCTGGCCATATTTGTGGGGTATTATTATTTCTTAAAAGCCAGTTCTGCTCCTCAGAGGATACAGTCCTGATGAGCTGCTCTGGACAAGAGAACAGCTGTACCTCTCCATAGTCATCCCCCCACCATCATATACTGGGTGTTACAGCACCTTCAGCTCCTGCTAATTCCTCCCTGCCTGTGAAACTCTGCCCGTCTTATTGTAATGCAAAATAATTCAGCAGAAATTAAAGTAAAATACTTGTATCAGATGAAATTTAAATAGTATAAAATTATGATTTGTGAAGCAAAACTGCTGAATGAGTAAAAGAAAAAGAAGCATGAAAGATTTCATATCAGCTTTTCCATTTCAAAAGGCCTGCCTGTCGAATGACCCATCCAACATTCTTCAGGCTTTAATTAATTAAAAGCAAGGAGAAAGTTAGGATTTTGGCACAGGATAAATATTCCAGACTTGAACAGAAGATGTTGCTTTAATGACCTGGACACTATCCAGAAAGTACGTAAAGGCTAGCAGGCACTTCTGACAGCTAATATATCTGATAAAAAAGAGCATTCTGGCCAATTAAAGAACTGGGGTAGAAATAATGGTTTGTCACCAAGTGTGTAACTGAGGCCAATTGGTCCAGATTAACCAATGGGTTATCCTTTGTAAGTGAATTTAAAGGTCACGATGAGCTGTCTTGGTGGGTAAAAGATAAAAATGTTAAATTAATATGGTGGCAAAAGATTTTCAAATGTGAGACATTGAGATAAAAATTAGATTTGCAAATCATGCAAAATCACCTGGAGTGGACTAAGTAAATTGCTCCTATGGCAGAAGGTCATTAAGAAAAATGTATGAATAAAAGTATGAATTTCTATCCACTGTAGAAAGAAGAAGCTTTCTTTAAGTATTCATAAGCAAATGTAATCCTGAAGGACTTTATTATAAACTAACAGCTGGCTGCATATACCTCTGTATTCTTGAGGGAAGTGAGGTGGGGCTGTTTTAGGGCAATCTAATTTCCACCTTCTGCAGTAAAACAACTGGTTATATTGTGATACATGAACATAAAGAGATCATCTCTAATCTAATCCTGAGCATGAAAGAGATCATCTCTAATGTAGCTGTAAATGTTATCATTTCCATGTTGCAGACTATTCTGGGGACAAATCCCACTGAAGAGTTTTTTCCAGCATGATTTTGACTATAGTCTTCCATTGCACAAACAGGTAAAGTTTAACACCAACTTTGGACAAAGAAGATGGTTACAAACTTTAGGATTCCCACAAGACCTATAGGAAGCTCTAGGATGTCCATAATGATGAAGCTTTGGTGTCCCTGGTTTTGCTATGGCAGCCTGTGACAGAGCAGGGTCCCTAAGGTTACATTGCCCAAGTATCCCAAACTGCAGCCAGGCACCTCAGGAGAGAGAATTGAACCCAAAGGTTTGCACTCAGTGCTGGGACGTGATACCTGTTCCTCCAAGGCTGACTCTTGATGGTCTCCTTGCTCAGTCCTGCTCTCTCCCCACAGACTGATGTAAGCGGATATGTGAGTGGCCACTATGGAATGAAAGGATGTTTTACTCTGTTAACGACTGATTTCCCAAATGCAGGAGAGCCTATGCAGACATAGTGTGTCTCTCTCCAAACTTGAATCTCCCCACAGGAGCAAGGTAAGATGTCCTGCCCTCATGCCTACCCCATGCATGAGGGATGTGGAGGCAGCTTCTCAGCTCTGGCTTTCACCTAGGATCACTGGGGACTCCCATCAAAGCACCAGCGAGGTGGCTGTGGCTCACTGCAGGGCAGCCAGCCACTCCTCATGAGCAGCTTTTCCCCATCCCTCTCCAGAAAGTCCTGCTGTGCTATTAACATTAGAGAGAGCCTGTCCACCAAACACTTCTGATTTCATGTGCATCACAGCCAGCAACTGTATTTAAATGGCTCTGTTTGCTGCTGCTTGAGAGATAAGATTCCCAGAATAAGGCAATAAATATCCACAGTAGCTGTTGCTTATTTTTATAAGCACCTGCAACATGGAGGCCACACATCATCACTGCAGTGCATAAAAATGTAGATGTTTGTAACAGTCAAGTGTTGCCAGACCCATAGAGGGCCTTTTGGTGCTCACAGCCTCTCAGCTGTCCTTGCTACTTCCTTCCCACCTAGAGAGGATAATGCCCAGCCCTGCAACAAGGAGGGATGCCCCTTGCTGCCTCCTTGGTCCCTCTTTCAAGCAGATGAATAGCTTCGGAAGGAGCCTGCCTGCCACCCACTCTGCCCGTGTCTGAGGTGCTGCGGATGGTGCTTTCCTTGTCTTCCAGGGCTGCTGGTGAGGATAAGAGGCGCAGTGAGAGCTTGAGCGCAGAAGCAAAGAGCAGGACCATGGAGGCTGCTGCTAGCTGCCCCTTTCTTCCTGGCACAGTGCAAATATTTGGGTTTTAGCCTCCTACTTTCAGCACCAGGTCCAACTGTGTATGCAAACCTGGCAGGATTTGAGTGGCTTTGAAGACACAGGAAACAGCCCCAAGAGAGCTCAAGAACTGTTAAAAACCATAAGCTCCATTCCTGCACATAGCGTTGAGACACTAGTGCCAGGCTGTGAGATTTTGGGACTTCAGAAATGGGTTATTATGAGTATATAACCAGTGATCATAAACAGTATTTATTTTTCTTTATGTGAGTACCTAAAATACTCAAAGCACACATAAAGCTGCTATTTATTTCTCTGAGGAGCATTTAAAATGCTTGTTTTTCCATGGATTAGCCATGTGAGTGAATGAACTTAAACCACTAAACAGCTGATTCTGAGCCAAATTTTCAATGGATATTAAAAAAGATGTACACATACCTAGGAAAGTGTGCATTGCCACACGAGGTAAATGCATGCAAATGAAGACATCCAAGTAAAATGGCCAGAAAACGTTGATGAAAGGTATTTTATTGACACTGAAGTAACCTTGTTGAATTGCAAATTTTGGCTTCATTTCCTTTTCTCTAACCAGTGCAAAAGCAAAGAAAGGATGTGATTTCCTGGAAGCAGGTTTGTCTTATCTGTTAATATATAATCCCACCTTTTACACTAGATGAATATATTTGTGTGTCCTTGGTTCGCATAATTTGGGACAAAAAGGAGAAGATATCTTGATTTTTAAGAGAGAAGCAGCTATTTTGAGAATGAATTCTAGGGAAGTATCCTGACATCTCTCTAAAGAGAATGTAGCAGCTAATCATGTCTAGTCAGAGCACTAGTATATTTCCCTTCTAGTAGAAGGAATTACACAGTACTGAAACTTTAGTACATGGTTTCTTAGAGGTAGACTACCTTATAGGGTTTCATAGGAAGCAAGACAGCCAAGTACAAGTTAGTGTGTACATGACATTCCTTAGAATGGGAACTTCAGAAATACTAAGCAGTGTATGAGATTAATTCCCATTTTTGAAAGTGACTGAGCTTAGAAACACGAGAGCATGTGGCAGCACATGCTGGCCATGGTTGTAGAATCCTGATAGCTGCTCCAGCTCAGGCTGCAGTGGCATCCATCTGGGTCTGCCTCTGCCTGGTGGTGTCTGTACGGCTGTGTTGGAGCTAGTGAGCTCTTCTGATACCTGCTGACCAGGTTGGTTTCAAGGCTGTGCTCATGTGGTGCCATTTCAGGGATTGCTACACTGTACTTGGCTGCACTAAGGCCCCATTGATTCTCAGTTCAATGCATGGTTCTCAATCCCTTACTCACTTTTGTAGAATCATTTAGGAAGCTTCTGAAACTTTTAGTTTAAGTCTTTGCTGATACCATAAGAAAGGGATGCAGTGGATGCAAGGACCCACGTAAAATAAAAATGCGTGTATTTAATATTTGAAAATATGTTCTGTTTAGAGATAGCACTGTCCATTGAAGGGCTAGGATGAGAAGCTTTTCATCTTAAACCCACAGACCTGGCAAAACCTTTTTCTGAAATCACAGTATTTCTTTCAGGAGGTACAAAACATAGGCAAATAAAGCCCCGTTAAACTTCTCCGCTCTTGGTAAGTAGCACGTAAAATAGAAAAAAAAAAATCCCTACACAGCCAACAAGAAAAGCCTTCTTGACTCAGCTGACTTCACTAGCTGGTGCCTTGTTTTCTACCTTTTCCTTAGCTGTCATTGCATCTTGCCCCTGTACGCAGCTCAGTCTCATTAAAAGCAATGTGGTGAAACTAGCCACATCATTATACTCACTTAGACAGAGTCTCGTAGCCAGCACTTACCGCTCATAATAACTGCCACTTAGGATTTGTGAAGCCCCTATTGGCACCTTCCTGGTGGTTTGCTGGATGGTTTTTTTGTTGTTGTTGCTTTTAATTTTTTTGTGTGTGTGTGTGTCTTACTTTGAAATCTACATGTCTTCAGAACAACTAAAATTCACAAGAACAAACTAATTAATGGATTCCAGTTTTGACAGTTACAAGAAGACAGATGAGAAAGTAACATGCTTCTGGCAGCGTGTTATCAATTGGGAGGCACCAGTGCATCGCCTGTATGTGGTACAGTGAGCTGGAACCGACACTGACAGATGACACAGCCCTTGACAGTGAAGTCTGTACAAGCTGACAGCTCCACTTGCACTCAGGCAGGTCCATGCTCAGTGCTGGAACTGAATCAGCTTGATGTGCAGAATATGCTTGCTTTTATCTTCCCCCGGCTGTACGGTGGGCAGGCTGAACAGCACCTTCAGGTGGATCCCAGGACCTACCTCAAAAGGTACAACCGGAACAAGTGCTAGAATTTTACCAGTAAAAATAATCTAAACCAATTAACAAGTATCATTATCTTCCAAACGGTGCTATGCTCTCCGTTTTGGAAGCAGGGGGGCTCCCTGGCAAGTGGGATTAAGGGAGCCTGGTTTCCTATGGACCAGTGGGTGTTCCTGGCTGCATTCTCAAATGTTTACAAAAGGGCTTGCTCCGAGTGAGCCTTTGCCATGCCTGGGCACCCCGAGCCTCCCTCTGCCACATAGATTCTCCATTATTGAAGAAGAGGTGAACCCACACACCTGCCTTTCTTTCAGGTGGACCTCTCTTCTCTGGGCAGCTATGTGCTTTCACGGAACATGATATGCCTTGGGGCCTATTACCACTCTGTCAAATTTGGTCAAAACTGACCAAAGGTTTAAGTTCAGATGGTGCTGGGACGTGGAGTGTATGGATGCGCATGCAAATTCAGAGACCTAATATACAAATACATAGACTTAATTTCCTTTGAAAATGAGGCTAATGCAGCAAGGGTAGAGTGTCTTTACACTTTACATTTAAGACATATATCTATAGTCTTAAGATTAGATTAAGTCTGAGTGTAGAGGCCCTGGCAGCTTTTATAATTCTTCCCTAAGTGAACAGGGGTGATAGAGGTGCCTGTGTAACTGTTCCATGTTGTGGTGAATTACAACCCCACAAGTATCTCTTCATGGACTACTATGATAGATCTTTGTTCCAGCTGAAACCAGGACACCTCCTCTCTTAGTGCACGTAGACGAGCTCAGGAAGAGACTATATGCTTTTAAAAGGAACAGAATACAGAAATCAATATTATCTTGTGGATTTGAGAGAATGTTGTATTAATGAAGAGACAGTCTGGTCAAATCAGTTTGAATCAGACTAGATCTTCAAGAAGCTTCCTTTCCTTCATCTCTAATGCTGTAATTTTTTTCAGGTCACATTACAGATGAACTGAGAGCCCTATTAAGGGGAAAATCCAAGTTTTATGGCTCCAGTGAGGGGATTTATTGCAGCCAACACATCTCTCTCCCTTGCTCCTTACAGCTCCATGTGGCCCTTCTGCCTGCTACCCTCCTGTTCATTACAGTCTCCTTTGGCCCTCGAGAGCAGCTGCCAGTGCTCCCTTGGCCTGATGCCGGGGTGACACAAGCAATAATACCAGCAGAAGCCAGAATGGCATTGGGCATACTTGTCCGCATTCAGCAGCTGTCAACAGGAGCTATTTGAAAGATAGATGGGAGGTTATATGGCTTTGTTTGTGCACATGTGCCTCAGAATACAGCCCTTAACTAGAAAGAACATAATTCCATCAGCTTCACTGGGACTATTTGTATCCTTAATATTATGCTTATGTTTTAGTGACTTTGCTGAATCGGGATATAAATTTGTGAAATTTGTGTTGTGCGCACTGGGTTTCTCTGTGCTCCAGCTACCCATGCATGCTGTCATTTCAGCTACTCAAGAGCTTGGTAGTACTATGTAGCAGGAGGTACATTTCACACAGACTGTTTTCGATTGTGTTAAAGTGTAAAAAGAGAAAAGAGTTCATTAAAAATTGGTCAATAAAAAGACAACTGGGCAATTTTTTTGAAGTGTTTTTCTCTTTAAAACTCTATGAGGACAAAATTAAGGTTTTTTTCCAGATATTGATACTTTTGCTTGCAGTTACACATCTATGTGATGCATAAATAACAGATCTGCTGGAAGCTTTCGGAAAAATTTGTTTAATGAGTATCAAGATTAACAGAAGCCCACAATTTATATTTATTTTTCCAGGGAGCCTTTGTACGTCGCATTTCCTTTCCCTAGAAACCAAAAAAGTCCACAGCCCAGGTGGCTCCAAGTGGCTTAGGTTGGGTCATATTATTGAGAAACAGCAAATATATGTAAGCAAGATCATTATTTATCTTATGCTACTGTTTAGATATTCTTATTCCAACTTCACAGTCAAGGAACAGTGAGGCAAAGTGAAGCAGTTGCTTAAAGCAACATTATGGTCCCATTTTGAGCCTTGAAGCCCCTATTTCCTCTGCAGCAAAGGATAGCCACGTTCTCATGTCCACTTGGTCCCTCTTTTTCCTGTTGAGGCAAACCACCTAGGTAACAGTGAGACAGCACACAGGCACCACCTCAGTCATGGCAATGTGTCAGAAGGCAGCATTGCAGGCACTGCCTGTTCAAGTCTGGCTGGTCATTTAGGGGGGAGAGGCTTTGTTTTAACATTGCAGTAGCATGCTGTAACTATGTATGAGCAATTAACACTAAGTTCTTGCTTTCAAGATCTTATACCAACCTGAAGAGTTTCCTGTCAGAAAGAAATGCAAATATCTCTTCTTAGCCTAGACCAGTTCAGAATTAACAGACTACATAAAACCAGTGGTTTTCACCATAAAATTCTTTTTATAGGCAAACCCATTGTATTTCCTGATGCTTGAACATATATGTTGCACAAGGTAATTTTTTAAAGAAAAAGCTTGTCAAAAAGATGAGCTAAGGATATGTGACCAGAGTTCTTGCTCTCTTATTTCATACCAATGAAAATTAATTTTATATAAGCAAATACAAAAATGTCACTGGTGTTCTTAATTTTTAGGTATTACAAAACCCTCTCTGGGGATAAAAATACCTTATGGATACTGCTCCTGATTTAAGAAAAGTCTTCCCAAGCACAGAACAAACATGCAGTGGGAGGTGCTCAATGGTTTTATAACTGAGTGCCCTGGATAGTCTTCTGCAAAGGTCAATAGAAATAGCTATTTAGAAATCCGACCCTCACTTCAATCCCTCTAAAATGAAATTGAGCCATGAATTGACTACCCTTCATAATGCACCTTGCAGCAGGAATCTAGGGTGTTTGACTATTCAGAACCAAAAGTATTGTCCTTCAGGTGTATTTTTTCTTTGATGTTTTTTGCTTCTATATTGGCTGTGAGAGTTGCATCTTTACACACTTACAAAACAAAACAGGATCACTGAACAGGCAATTTGTGAACTCTGCCTATCTAGGTTAGGAGCTGAATCCAAATTCAAACTAGATTCAGATGAAATATTTATGAGTATGCATAGATAGATATTTACAGAGACAGACATGGATACAGACAAATTCAGATTATCTGTTTTTCTCCCACATGATCAGACTGTTCCTGGATTGCTTGCTTAGATATATTTTAAATGGCTTGCATTTATATTCATGGTGTTGCATATATCTGTGTTCTTGCTGTTTTAGATAGATTTTGAAATACCATAATGAAATTTTATGGAGCCTGATAAAGTTGGATAGCAACTTTCTTAAACAGAATGAAATTGTACTATCTAACATCATACAAGGCTATCCAAGATATTCTTTCACTTCTTTGAACATAACATAGAGCATGCGGTTCTTTTTCTTTGACATTTTTTGAGCAAGTTATTTTCAAAAACCTCCATCATTTATATCTGCAACCCAAAAATACATGCAATATTTCTTTACAGCCCTGTTTATCAAGAGAATCTCACAGGAAGCTATGGTGAGCCAAATTTTCTGGTGATGTAAGTGGGGAAGCTCACCAACCTCACGAAGGCTCTGGCAAATTATACTACTAGAGTCTGACTTCTTTGGTGTATCAACATTATGGAGATTAACAAAACATACTTAAAACTTCAGCTGATTATATACTATGATACTGTCAGCATGAAAAAATCTGTTCTACACAAGCTAAAACAAGCTTAATTTGTTTCTTGACATCTTCATTCTATTGACTCCATCCTGCCTTTCAGACTGGTGAATTTTGTTTCTGTTTTGGAGCCATCCATAGAAAAGAAATGCACCAGGGACTGCTAAAAACAAAACACTCTCACTGGCTCAGAAAGCCCCTGAGATGCAAATCTGTGGTTGCTAGGAGAGTATTTTGAGGAAATATCGCTATGTGTTTTCTCTGTTCTCATACTTCTCTGTGGCCATCTGCCCTTGACACTGCTGAAAACACAGCCTTGGGCTAGACGGACCTTATTAGAGTCAAAGAGGCCAGGAGCAGGCACAGACCCACACCTGTTGTCCTATAAGTAGAAATGTTTGCTGATTCTCAGAGTGCGTTACATTCTGATAGGTACTTTTTGCTCTTTTCTAGACAGCCCTGAATCTTTTCCTCAGAAGTATATGCTTGTTTCTTTCTCAGAATTTACAGTGAGTAATCAGACAAACCCTGTTCAAAATATCCTACTCAGAATGTCCTCACAATACCCCTTATATCTAGGAAGGACTAGCGTTTTGTTTTTTGCCACAGAATCATGCCTGGGTTCCATCATTCTGTGAGTGGATTTTCTGCTGTAACTCTGAAGACAGAAATGAGGAGCTGAAAGAGGTGAGGACAGCAGCAGAGTTTTACTCCTTTGAGAACATTAAACACTAACTAAGAAACTAGAACTCTATAACTGATTTTTTTTCTCCACTTTTTTTTAATGGTCTTTTTTTCCCAATAGGTGAAGTAAGGAAGAGATTATGCAGTAGCTGAGTAACAGGGCGGATTCAGGACATGCAGCTTCAGTTTCTGTCCTATCCCAACAACTTCTTGCACAACTATAGTAGTCTATCCATACTACTAAATGAGTGAGGACCAAAGAAGTTTTCACCCAGGGCCCCAGTTATGCATCCTGCTGATTGATTTCCCACTTCTGGCTTTGGTTTGGAACACTGCAGACAACTCATTCACAGGCAAGGTGATGGTACCTTCCCTGCTGAATTCACTCCCAGGTCATTTCCTGAAAGGCAGCATGGAGGAGTTACATTAGGTCTGGCTCCTCCTGCCTGGCACAGTTTTCCAGAACTCTCTCAACCACTTTGCACCATCACATCACCCTCCAGGACATGTTACACTGCACCAGTGGGCTGCAGTGCAGGTTTCATGTTATTCCAGCAGTTCAAATTGAAGAAATACATGGAGGGAGTCATGATTACATCTCAAATCTGCAGAGGCACCACTTGCCTCAGAAGAGTCAGGTGTCATGTGGATGATCCTGAGAGATCTGAAAGGAGCATCTCCTTCCCTTCTGCTTTCCTTTCTGTGAAATCACAGTCAGCAGCTGTCTTTCTTTAACAATATTCTTTAAGCAGCCAGATTAACAGCTGGAAACTCTAAGCATCACTTTAAGCTTACTACATAATAAAAGCGAATCTAGCTTTTTGTTAAAGCAGTTCTGGTAGGAAAGAACAAGATTTTCCATTACCCTTCCTCAGTGTGATGCCTTTAAAGGATGGCTCATCAGAAATGTATATAGCAATCCTGTTTCAAGACACTCTCAAGAATTACCTTAATTAGCCATCTATGTTTTCTGTACTTGTCCCTTATAATATGTGCAGTGTTATATTTGCTATCTGTAATCTCTTTGTTGATATTGATTATTCTGAAATGCATTTTTCCCTCCAGTGAAAAATACCAAAAGGGCTTTCATTCAAGAAAATATGCTCGGCATCTGAAAGTTTGAGACATCTGGGAATCACATCCTTTTTGTACAGTTTCACTTAGTACAGTGGGAGTTTAACTCCTTACTGTCTCCTGCAAAATGAGGTCAAACTTATAGAGCTTGCAGTGCAGGTACACAGGGGGAGAGGAAGGTTTCAAGGGAAAGTTGAGCAGCTGCTGCTCACATTGAGAGGGGCAGATGAGAGGGCAGGGAGAGGAGCTCTACCTGTGCTCACAGCACTGTGTCCCAATAAGGCAGAGCGTCAATCTCACCATTGCAAAATAGCTAGTGCAGTATTGGATGATGGACTGGACTGGAAAGAAACAATATTCTGATTTTGTCACCTTCTTAATCCTGGTTGATCTGTGGGCCACTGGGTCTCCTCCACTCCCTGCCCTCTGTAGCTGTTCTGCTTTGACAGCCTTGTGCAATGGCTATGGTCTGCACCACCATGCACACTTTGCACATTAAATACAGTTTCTGCCACCAGTGAGCCACCATCTCCCTCTCTTAGCTACATTGCTCATCTGATCCTATATGGCACAGGCATAAGAGCAGTACAATGCAGGAAACGTTGAGACTGCAGCACCAGAGAGCGCTTCCCAGCTCCTAAACTTGCCTAGCACCCAATCAAATTCTGGACTGCACAGAAGCAAGGGAGCTATGATATCCTCCAGCAGGACCCCTGAGGGCACCTGCCCTGGGGTAAAGGCACAGCCATGGGGATGATTTACTCTTTTTGCACCTGGGGAATCACCAGAGATCGTGACAGACTTTTTACTCTGCAGAAGAAGTATAAAAGGCATGAACCAGTATCTGGCTCACTGACAAAAATATTTCAGGCCAAATGACTCACCTCAGGAGGAGTCAGACAAAGCTTTTCAGAGGACATGACTTACAAGAGAATTCATTAGCTGGGATTTATTTATTTTTCAGGGCTTGTTGAGCTTTTTTTAGCTATTACACAGTAAATCTGCATACACAAAGAACATACACTTCAGATTCATGAGGTTTAAGGACAGACTGTATAAATGGTCACTTCTTGTGGTTTCACCACAGAGGAAGAGAAAGCAGTTTTTTAGAATCTTATTGTTGCTCAGATCATAAGACCCTGACGCTTGTTTATGTGAAGATGGCAAGCTAAGCACTTGCCTCTGGTTATAAACACATCATTTGTGAAAGCATCAATCCTGAAAGAAGAGTTTTCTTCTTATGAGAACTGTCTCCTTTTTCCCTTCAGTTGAAGCTTTGCCAATGAGGGCAAGTAGACAGCAGTCTCACAAAACTGAGAGTCACCTAATGTACTTGGTGTATTCGTAACTCTTGACGGTTTCTAAATATACTGCTAGAGAAGGACCAGAGTGTTCAGGAAAAGACCATGGTGATAAAAATGTGAACATGCAGTACAAATAGCCAGATACAGAGTAAGATGTAATAAAATGGGCTACTTGGAGCATAACTCCAAAAGTCACATTACCTTGAAATTCTTCACATTCTCTACAACACTTTATACCTTAAGTCCTTCAAACATTTACTGCAGCACAAACTATGTATGTCAGAATAAACTCACAACTTTCTCTGGACACCACTGAAAATTAACTGGTGTGTTTGCCTGAAATTTGGCATATTATAATATGTGGCAATTCCAATGAAATGTCTCCTTTTGCCATAATAACTAGAAGTGATTATATTATACAGTATTCAGGAAGAACCTCCCCAGTGAATTAAAAGGATAGGAAACTGCTTAACATGTATTGATATTTCTTCCCTTTAAGAAGTCATATAACTGATTTGTTGGGTAGTTTGTAACATTTTGTGTTTTCAGAACTACCTCTTTTACACTGGACAGAGAATGATTTGATATCTGCTGTGATAAAATTGCAGGCTGCATATAACTGCTGCTTCACTAAAGTACAATTTGATATATTTGGAATTAAACTTTAAAAACAACATTTCCAGATTGACAATTTTTGGATACTTTGTAAATCCATTCTAATTAACTGATTTTCCTATAGATAACATAACTGCAAACAAAACACATTTACAGAAAGCATTTGTGTTTAGAATTTTAAGTTTCCCAGTAAAAAACTCACCAGAACATTGGATTTAAAAAAAAAAAAACAAACTTGAATTCTTCTGTTCTTGAGTGTTATTGGGGTTTGCTTGTCATAATGAAGGGTAATACAGAAGGTGATCTAAAGAAACTTGTTGTAACCACTTGCAAATGGCACCTTCACTACTACTGCTAGCCTGATTTACACATTTCACTAGGTTTACATAGTATTTCTAAGTTTATCTGTAACAGAAGTGAAGAAAAGACACAAATAATGTAGGAAGTCTCCTAGTTATAAAGAAAAACATACAGTAGAAAATAGAAATAATAAAAAAAATATTTTACCAGTGGCCTACAGCTGCATTTTACAATTACAAGAAATTGTAATGGCTTGATGAGATAAATCATATAGCTTCTCTAAGCACACCAAGGTGAGCTGAAAAAATAAAATAGAACTTTTTTCTGTAAATAGTTCTTGCCCTGGGACCAGATCTCATAGTCTACTACAAGGTAAAAACGGCAGCAGCAGAGGAGGATCAGAGGGGAAATGTGAGGAAGCTGTTAGGTGCCCAAGAAGCAGAGGTATGCTGTGCACTATTTTCCTGCCAACAGCAATGTGTGGCCGTAGGATTTGAATGGTCTCAGCTGGGTGAAGAAGAAATGCCCATGGACAAAGCTGGAAAGCTCAAAAATGGTGTGCAATTTATCTAAGTAACTTTACTTACTTGGATTCAGCTTGCAAAGCTAGGTGCTTAAACAGGATATACAGTCCCAAATTTGGGCGTTGTAATTGTTACATAATGGTTTATCCCTGGTTGGATAAAAATAAGGCAGAATTTGTGCCTCCTACTGCATATACCTAAGTATGAAAAGTTGGGTTCTAAATATTTGCCTTCCTGGCTCAGAACAATTATCAGACATTAATAGCTTGCAAATAACAGCCATGTGTTTTAATGTATTTAATTTTACTGGCCTGACTTTCATATATTTTAAGAGCTTTCTACCTCTCCTTGGCAGCATAAGAAATTTATCTTGCCAGAGGGATATAAATGGTGTGTAAATGAAAATCAGGACTCTGTTATTCTATTTCTGAACATCAAGGTCTCAGGTATTAGGCTGTTTGAGATTATTGTTACCTATGAAACCTTAATGTGAAAGTGAAATCATGCAATGAAGAATGTGCTAGGATGAGTGAAATATTTCCGCTTTCTGTTGTTGTGGTTTGTTTCCTTGCAGTTGAGAGAAGCATAAAATGTGCAATTGAATCCTGTTTGGTTGATATTAAGATAATAATTTCATTCACATACTCATACAAACAATGCCGCAATGAAAACTGAATACATTCCTGCAGCCTATGAAAACCTGTAGTAAATAGGCCTACTCTAAATTAACTCATAAAACCTTTCCAATTACACATGGTACAAAGGGTAAAGGAGAGTGATAGCAGGAAATTCCTTTTGCCTCATGCTACGGGTTTGGAAATGTAATGTAAAAATCATTCCTACTGCCAAACACTAGAGGAGGTCATAATGGGGTATAATTGTTGCTTGCTCATTTGATTGAACTCCAAAACTGTATCAAATAACACTTAATTATATACATAAAATACCATTACAGAAGAGAACTCGGAACTGAGAGCTCAGTGTAAGCAGAAGCATTTAATAATTATACAGCTCCTGTAGATGCAAACAGATAACTTGCAGCTAATTAGTCTGGAATTTCATGCTCACAATATCCTAAGTAAATCTAGTAAAAATTAGTTGGAAGCCTGAACATACAGTTTTACTATAGCTCCATCTGGTACATGCCCTCTAATTACCCAGCACGTTGACTAGCTGTTTGAGAGACACATTTGATATCTAGCCAAGTTTAAAGGTCTGCTGGAGGTAAAACAATGCCCACCCTTTTACAAGGGGATCATTGTTGCTCAACAATAAAGCTCTCTGGCTTATTTGAATGTCAACAATTCAGAAAAGTTGTTGTTTGGAGCTATCAAATAAAATGTTTTTGTGAAACAGTTTATTATTTCAGTGGTAATTATTTGAATCATTCATGGTAAAGGATGTTTGCTAATGAGAGCTTGGCTGCTGTAAATTCCAGGGAGACTGAATGCTCTTTGTGCTGACAAAAAGGCCCAAATCACTGGAGAGCAACTGACTGGACAAATCATTCATCTATGCAAATGCCAGCTGAAATGGTCAGATGCATTTATTACCCTCCTCATTATAGTAAACAAGGCAGAAATCGTGACTGGCAGTTATCAACTTGCCCTGAAGTGTGATTTGTTCTTCTACCACTATTTAAATGAGAGGAAGAAAGGCATGCCACCAGGGACTTTGTCGGTTTATAAAAGAGTAAATGTCACATAGTCCAGTGCTTAAAGACTTTTGATTGACAAATGTTTTATTTGACATATCAAACAATAATGGTTTTCATATCAAATAGTCCATATTTGTTAGCAAAAATTTAACCCTTGGAAGAGTGAGAACTCATTTTTCAGAATGCTCTGAATTCAGATAGGAAGTTACAAGTAAAAAGAAACTAACTGGCTGGACTGGAAAAGACTCACGGTTCTGTAGAAAGATGTCTTTGACTGCTTCGAGAACTGCTGTCTTTGTTGCTTCAAGAGAGCATCTCACATTGGGATGGATAGTAGCATGTAACAGAAGGAAATAAAAGACTGATTTATTATGATTTATTAGTTTTTTCCTAAAGGAAATGCAATGGAAGTTTGGAAGATTAAACAGGACCTTCCTTATATTTGTATTAGGAAAGGATATAGCCCAGTTTGTTAGGGGAATGTATGATTTTAATAACCAGAAATAGTACTGGGAAAAAAACCCACAAAACAACAAACAAACCAAAAATGAACAACCAAAAAACCCAAACAAAAAGAAGTAAACAAGAACACAAATCAGAATTCTTATTTGTATTAGGAGTATGTATTTATTGATACTTTCCATTTTAGCAAGCACATGCTTTTGGGTTGGTGGTCTGTCATTACTGAATATGAACCAATTATGATATAAATGGCTCTAAGACTCTGCATAAATATTTAAAAAATGATGCACCCTCTGGTATTAAACAAGATAGAAGTTACATGTGATTACACGATACTTCACATCATTAGCTGACAAAGTCTTTTCACTTCCATTAGTTCATGCAAGGATCAGATGGAAAAAGCATGTCTGCTCTATCCAAATGTGAATGTACATTTTGGTTGTTTGAGAATTATCTCCTTCAGCTTTATAAAAGCGGGAGGACAAACTCTGAGTCACATCCTTTAAACCTTTCCCATCCAGAACAGTAAACTAGGTCTCAACAATGAGATCATGAAGCTGACAAAAAAATCAGAGATCATTAGGTATTGCAAGAGAAGAATAAAGCTCTTTGATGATGACTTTTGCAGGGTGGGTATTTAAATGCTGGTGTGTTTCAATGCTCCCATCAGTCCATGACCCTATCTGGCTATCTTCTAACCTACGCATAGTATTGAAAAGAGATTCTACAATTCAGGTAGCATGGCAAAGAAGTACTAAGTATGAAAGAAGCAAGAAAAAGGATATCAGAAAAATGTTGTGGGTTATCTGGGATATATAATGTGATTTTAATAATTGTATGAATATGAATAATACTGCTTATTAGCTAGCATGATAGAGGGAGGAATTAAAAACAAACAATGTCTGTATAATGCTTTATGGCTCTTGTGAATCAAACATTAACTGATTCATTTTCTCATTAGCTCTGTGAAGTAGCATCATTAATCCTCCTTCATGATGGGAGAGCATCTGCATAAATAGGTAAGTGATAGATATGTCAGGTCACTTAGCTGGCTGAAGCAGACATAGGTGTTATTACCTAGAGCATCTGATTTACACTTGTGTGCGTAGCTATTATTGCATGCTAGGAGTATGTACAGAGACATTTCCTATGTGCTCAGAATGGATCACCACAGCATTAACTTGTACTGCATACCTCTGCTATCAACATTTAAAGGCTCCTCCCTTCTAAAATCATGAAAAAGCACTTGTCACCGTGGCTATCACTACTGCATTAGAAAAGCAGGATTTTCCATTCCAACCTAAAATTCCAGTATCCAGTGTGTGAAGGCACTTCTACTGCTTCAGAGGAAAATCCTTGGCCTGTCAGGCTGTGCTGCCTTGCATGTGAAAGGAAAAATTCTCCACAAGGACATCTGGTGAGATCTACCTTCAAGACACAACACTACATTCTTGCTGATCACAAAATCATCCAACAGTAGTATTTGATTTTGTCACATCACGTAAAGATGACTATCAGAAGATAGTTATTGCAAATACAGGGAAGAAAACATTCCCGTTTTTTCCCGACATAGCTTCTACTATTAGATCTATGTGCCTGCTTCCATTCTGTTCCTACTGTAATCAGAATACACATATTAAAAAACAGTCATTTGCTACCATCATCCTCTTTATAGGCATTTTGAGATTACCTTCTGTACTAGGACCTGGCCTGGTCTTATTTATGGGGGTCCCTGTTTATGGGGGTTCCTTCTATGCCCTCATATTCCCCTTTTATCATCCTCATGCTCCTGATTTCTTCCTCAGTCTTTTAGATGCTGGTGTGTTTAAATGCTCCCATCAGTCCACCATTCTAGCTGTCATCTCCTTCAGATGCACCACATCACTGCAGAGCCATTGCTTCTGCAGGTCTGGAGGGTGCTGTCACACATTGTGATTTAACACAATGGAAGAGGCAGACAAACAGCTGCAGAGACAGGCCAGGCCAATGGAATTCTGTAAAAGCTATAAACAGCATTCCTGGTTTCAAGGATTTTGCAACTGAAGAAGGCAAGGTGCTAATGAGGCAGGGAGGGGCACCTGCTCTTTGATGACATTGCTGGCCTCCACCTTCTTCACTGAAGAAAAAGTTAAAGGAGTTGATTAATATAGTTCAGGAAGGTTTCAGGATTAATTTTCAGGAATGTGAAGTAATCAACATTTTCTCAAGCAGTTAGTATATTCAGTCAATAACAATGCCACCTTCAGAACTAACTATGTGCTCAGAATACACAATCATCCGGAAGCTGGGGACAGGACAACACTCAGTGTAAAGGGTTATAATAATACAAGAGAGAAAAATCTCACTAACAATGCGAGGGTTAGAATAATACAAGATGGAAAAATCTCTCTAACAATGTGGAGTATCTTTCATTAGTGCATACTGGAAGTTAACAGCAGGCAGCAAAAAAGAAACAACCCTGTTTCATACTTTATTTTATTCCAAGTAAGTTGGTGTCCCCTGAGTGGAGGTGAGTGGGCTGCATGTCCATAAGCAGTGTTCTGTGCATTCTAAGCCTCTTAACCCATGCAAGAGCAGCAGATATTGCTGCAGCTTCAGGCTTGGACTGATGATCTCTAGCTATGTCCTCCAAACAGTAAGGAAAGCTTTCAGTGTCAGGAAGCAGAGAAATCAATAGATTAAAAGAAAAAAAAACAAAAAACCAAACCAAAAAACAATTCAAATCAAACAGTGCTCTTCTGGTGAAAATGCTGCATTTAAAAGCTAAGAATGAAATTGCTCTGCCATGAAAAACATATTGCAGTGTTCCTAACAACTGCACACTGCTACCTTGCTTTTAGATGAGCTAATTAATTACAGTACCAGTAACTCACTGGCAAATCACCAGCATGATATGTTTGAGGAAAAAGCTCCAAGAGAGTGACCTACCTACGCTTTTCCTTAAGTGACTTTAAAATGGGGCAATTCCAGTCACTTCAAAGGAGTTACCTTCATTCAGAAATGTACAAATCAGTACAGAAGTAGGCCAAATATTTCAAATATATTTGTAGTCAAAAACTACTTAGCAGTCATAATTATGTGAAATCATTGGCAGATGTGCCAAACAGCCTGAAACTGGAGGGAGAATGGATCAAATAAAACAAACCGTGAAGACATTTCTACATTTAAAAAATTGTCCCTTACACAGTCAGATCTGTATCCAATACAAAGATATTAATACTAATCTTTTCATTATTCAGAATTCTTTTAGGAACAGCAGCCAAATTAACATAACTATCTATTTCCATGTAAGTGGGAATTCATGCTAATTGTACATTAATTCCCAGGATGAATAATTGAGGTATCAGATGCAACAGCTCAAGAAACTAAATCTTGCTTAGTGCTAAAGTAACAAGTTACAAGCCTTACGTTAATCAAGAAAACTATACATAGGTCTGCATTAACATACCAGGAATCAATCCACAGCTGATAAAATCACAGACTATGCACGTTTAACAGTGTGCTACTCTATCATACTTAACTCAGTCTGAACACATCAGTGTCTTTAAAGTTTAACAGTGCTGGTAATTTTATAGCTAGGCACCATAGCCTCTCATTATGCTATGAGTCCTCTTTCCAAAGTGATAATGATGTGTAAATATGGGAAAAGAATGATTTTAAAATGATGCCTATCTTTTCTTGTTTGAGATCAGATAGCATTTAATCCCACATCCCTGCATTTCTCCCTGGCAATGTTGTACGGCAAACTTATATGTAGATGTCCTGCCCATTATGTTTCCTCTGTGTGACATGATATTGCTTGACATTGCTGCCTATTTACCCTCCCTTTGTAAATATTACCTACATCACAAACCTACTTCATCAGCTGTGGAAATCAGCCAAATTCCTGCAAGAAAATATGGTAATTTCAAAAGCTAAACCATGCAAAATAGAAGTGAGCTAGCTAAATAAACTAAGACCTAAGGGCTGGAGAACTACTTGTAAGTAACAGCTCACCTGTTTATGACTAGCCGTAAGACAGAAATAGAGCATTCAGCTCAAAAGGTAGAAAATCCCAGTACAGTTAGTAGACAAGAATAAAAATAAAAATTAAAAAAAAACCCAAACCAAACAACCCAGATTCTTGGCTTTTATATTCCAATTGTTTGAATGCCAACATGACATCCATGCATACTTCTAAACTGACTTAGTTGTTTCTATTACTGTAGCAAATTCATTCCTAAACAGAGAATGCTTGGGTCAAATATCTGGCTGTGTGATTTTCTATTTGCACTGTATCCATATTTAAGGGACTTTCACAAATTAAAGAGATCAAAAATGCTTCCTGCAGTGGGGTAGAGAGGATGTATGTGTGTGTGTGTACAAATATGCATATTATAAGCATGCGTACACAGTGTAATTTTGAGCTGCTGGTATAGCAGGAAAAGGAAAGTGGCTACAGCTTCTAGTTAGAAGCTGAAGCTCATTAAGTCTGTCCTGAATCTGGCTGCTAAAAGCTTACATATTTAAGGAAGTGGCAGTCTGCTTTCTTACACATTGTCTGTTGGAAACAAAAAGTTAATAAAACACAGCAAGCACTAAAGTGTCCTAATTTTTCATGGGTACATTTTCTTACATTGTCTTTTAATACATCACTTTTACTTTTCACACTTGTATGATATCTTTAGCAGTGGAAAATGGTAATAAATCAACATATGGTTTTACTGATAGCGTATTTACACAGCTGAAAGCACCTTTTCTTCATGCAGTGGATGCATATGCTATTTCTACAAGAAAACTTCTGCACATTTGATCCATCGTGTTGGAAGCCTAAGACATCAGTTGCAAAGTACCACCACTGCCTTCTCCATTCATTGCCACTGATAACGATGCTCACATTGATCTGATTGCAACAGCAATATGAACTTCATAATACTTTTCATAGTTTTCCAAGTTTCTAACCCTTGGGTGGAATCATGTTACTGTTTAGCATCTGTAACTTTGTCCCTGCTGAGCTCTGATCTGACGGATCATGCTGTTGTGCAATGGGGCAGCAGTGGATGAGCCACAGACAGTTTTGTACTCATAGAATACAAGTGACCTATAAAAGATATCTCTGGTGATATGAACATATTCTAAAGGGTTTAAAATAGTTATGTGATGCTTGATGAGAGGTTAACAACGTCTTTCTGTGAGGTTAAATGACATACAACTATTGAAATCGATATGGCTCAGATCTGCAAACACTAAAGTACTGCACTGCAGCTGTATCGATTCCCTTGAGTTTTGTGACAAAAAAGCGCACAGTGTGGATGTTGCACATACCTGGCTCAAAGCTACCAGTCATCTGCTCCTTGCTGCCAGTCAGTTCATATAGCCATTTACACAAAAAAAAAAAAACGTGAAATGGCTGATATATTTCTAAAGAAAAAACACTGGCATGATAGAGAAGACTTGAGCTGATTAACAATTGCTACCAATCAATATCATAAGCCTGATAAAACACAGTCTTGCTAACTCTTAGAATTTCCCTTTCAACATGAAATTACAATAAGACCTTGCTCAAATGCACCTTGCAGCTCTCTAGTTGTTATGAAGAAGGAATCAATGGTCCCTGTTCCTTGAACATACATGCCTGTGATAGTCTCCTGCACTCCTAGCAGGCTGCAAGGAAAACCTAGAGACTAGAAGCAGCCAACAGTGCACCAGAAGCACTTAGCTTTAGAAATCTGACATTCAGAAGGTTAAAGCAATGGGTCCAGTTTGAAGAAAGTAGGTAGTTTTCCTAAATTGCCTCTGGGAAAGTTTTTACAGCATCGACACCTAGAGCATTTACTTGTCTGCCGGAACAGAAAAATGGTGGTAGCCCAAGGGCTAAGGGAATTTCCTACTTACTCTTCCGACTGCTATTCAGGTTCCAATGTTACTGTATATCTTGCTAAAATGTTGCACAGGTTTTACATTCCCATCCTTAAATTTCAATTGAATTCAGGAACAAGCTGTGCAGTGTCAACACAAAAGCTTAATAACATTGCATCTATCTCTGTCTCTTTAGATCCCTATATGAAGCCTACTGCTGGTTAAAATTAGCATATTATCCTGACTGGATCCTAGTGCTGCTGACAAAGGATTTGGATTTAAAACTTGTCTGAGGATTCTTGCACAACAACCTTCTTGTATATGGTCGATTTTACTACCTCAGATTCCCTAACCCTCATTAAAAACCTCACAAAGACTTCAGTCAGCACATCCTTTCCAGGCTTTAGAATTATTGCTCATATTTCTGCAGAAAGACAAAAAAGAAAGAGGAAAGATTTTTAACCAGGATATGTACATGTAATGCTGTATTTTGATAAATTAGGATTTTCTCATTCTTTATGCTTTTTTTTTTTCTTAAAGTTTAATTACATATTATGTGGAGTGCTTCCACAGTTAAAGGCAGTTCTAAGCCATTGAAATCCTGGAATTGTTACTGTTAACATGATTTGATACCTAGCACACTAGGCACTTCACAGGAGACATATCAAGATGTTGCCCTTCTCCCAGTGAGTCTACAGTCTAAATTCTGTGTCACCTACTAAGAACCGATGCCAAGCAGGAGAGACACAAATGAAGTACTGCAGTAGTTTAATTGTGCATGAAATTTAAGCACATGCTTGTACTCTGGCCCATTTTTCTCTTTATCTTTTAATAAAAGTACAGCAAAATAAAGATAAAATGCAGCAAACATGATTAACTATGCAATATGGCGTTTTCATAGAGCATGTCAGAGAGAGGATGCCGCAGCAAAATATTGTTACATGGAAAAAAAAAATCATAGGGAATATAAAAATTTCATTTAGAAAAAAACAGAGATCAGGCTGACACAGAAACCAATGACTTGTTAGGCCTGGCTCATGGAAACACCTACAAACGTTTAAATTTACTTGGTGAGGAGTCTCATTGACTTAGTATACTTTCTTTTCCACTTCAAAGAATATATGCAATTTCACATATCAAAAAGCAATAATGCCAGTCCAAGAGGCAGTGAGATGTTTCCTATGCTGGGTTAATATACTGGATGCAGAGGAAGCCAGAGAGAACAACTCACACCAATAGCAACAGCGTTATGCATACCCACTCAGTGCTGCTCTGCAGTTAACACTTGGATACGTTTGTTGTATTAAGGATAACTCACTGATTAAAATGATGTTGTTATTTTTAGGGTTCAATTTAACACTTCAAACATAAAGCTTTGCAAAGTGACAACAAAGTTCAGATTACTGAGAGCAGGAACTGGAGACTTACAAGCCAGGTAGTTTTTTTGCATGATTTGTTTATTTACAAAGGGTTTTCTCACCCCATACATGAGAAATAGTGACACAGGCCTTTCTGGTTTCCTGCAAACATAACTAAAGTGTTACCCTGGTTTCACGAGGAGCCTGTCCCAAGGCTCAGGTAAGATGGTTCTTCATTCTCACTAAAAATCCCTTTGCTACAAGTGCTTTTTTAGGACCACCTGGAAAAGTTGATCTGGATTTCTTCTGGAAGTGCAAAATGTAAAAGCAACAACCACCAGACACAATAGCTGACACAGTGGGATCTTTACTTCCTCCTACAAAAAATTCCCTTCTGGACATTTTTATCAGTCATCACAATGGTGCCTTGTGGTGACAAGCAAGTTAAAATACCTGACTGCAGATCCAAGACCCATCCGTATGTACTGGGAATCAAAAGTAATTGAAATGTCACTAGCCATATAATACCTGTACATTCCTTTGGTATACAAACAGACATAACTTAAATCAATTTAAGTATGCCAGTGATATGGCCATTCCATTCTTTATGCCTAATTTTGAGATAACAATATTCTACTGACTTCAGTAAGATTTCCCCTAAAAAGCAATCCATAGTACCGCCTACCATAAGGAAGGGAAGCTGAAGGAGAAGCAGCATGGTGCTAAGACATGAATTTGGTGATTACAAGGTTTGATTAATACACACAAAAGGGAAGTCCCACTGTTAATTCACAAGGTTTCCTGTACTGTTCTGGCAGTGTATTTCTTTTCAACACAGAGGACCATTTCTGGAACATATTCTATGCCTAGTTTTACTGCTGATGTGTACATAGAAGTATGTATAAAGTGTTTATATGTTATAGCTCACTGGAAATTATCTGTGAGCTCCAGATACAGTTAATTGTTGAACAAAAGCAGATCATCAATTGATTTTTACAAAGGCTGCGGAATGACAATTTGACAGTAATTTGGAACACATATTGAATGTACATAGCTTGAACTTGAGACAGCAGCCTAGACAAAAAGGACACTGTTACTGAATGTCCCCTTCAACAAATACTAGTCCCTCTGCAGTTTTAAAATGCTCTCTAATGCTGGACAACCTCTGTGAATAACAGCAGAGTTGGTTCCGTAATTTGTCTCAATTAGTAGGGATGTGTTCATACACAGCACATCCCATTTGCCGTCTGAAAGTCTGGGTGTGGTCTATGCCAAGCAGAGAGATGTACCTCCAAACAGTGGTATCTTCCATGTATCTTGGGCACCTGTCATAGGAGTGAATGCAATATGCTGGATCACCTGGAGGTATCCATGTATCCCCATTAATTATAGAATGATAATAGCAGACTAGATCAAACACATAACCTTTACAAAACTTAACCTTTACAAATCTTAAGATGAATCTGTGATAACTCCAGTCTCTGTGAGATGGCAATGAGCAGACTAAGAGAAAAACTTTTCATATCTGTATTCTACACCGAAGCAGAACTCAGTCTCAATAGAGTCTTAAACACAGTGTAAGAATGATTCAGCCAAATATAGACCTCTATACAGATATATCCACTAGTTGCCTGCTTTTTCTTTATAGTCAATAGGCAGAAATAGAAACTTCTTCATCTCTGTTCTTAGGTAACATATTTAATGCTAAAGTAGAAGTCTTCAATAGGTTAGACAAATTGCGCCTTCTGAGCGCTCCCTTTCCCTTCATTACATTTGGAAAGGGAGGATAGGACGATATGCACAAAATTTAAAATGAAAACAATAATGTAAACAAAATAAACCTCAAAAAAACACCTTCATGCCTAACCTATTTTCTGACTCAAACTGATTCATAGTCTTATTTTGACATCTTTTTTTTTTTTTTTTGTAGTAGGAATATAAATTTTGAGGTGGCCACTGTCTGGGAAAGTGATTATTAAAATCACCTTTATAAGCACCCTGTAGCTAGCACCCTACTGCAGGATAGAAGTGAGGTTAAAAGAGGCAGAAAGGCACAACCACCATAGGCACTTAAAACTGAAGAGCCTACCTTCTTCCACAGAAATAGTGCCTTAAACTGCTGTCTAAAAATGGTACAGTGGCACCCTATGCACATAAAAATTGTCTGTATGTACATGTATATCTGTATGTGCACGCATGTGCAGGCAGCTATACGAATCACCTATATAAACTGCTCACCCTGGCATGTCTGCTTGTGGAGAGCAGTGGCCTGTCTGCCACTACACTTAGCAACAGAGGGCACTCTATCCGAAATATATGGATTTCTCTATTTTGAATGCAGTAAAAATATTTAGAATTTGTATTAAAGCATTATACAAAAAATATCTGAGATGTCAAGTATTTTTAATCTTTTCTGGATTTTTTAGAATTGAATTTTTACCAGTTAGTCAGCATGATCACTCTTTTCTACCATAACCAGAGGGTCGCAGGCACCATCTAACATGGAGAGTTTCTGGACACATGAGGAGGCTAGACAGATGGATAGCAGTATCAGCAATTGTCACAAGAGCTGGGATCAGAAATGGGGGTTGAAGGAGAAAGCACAAATGCTTGGGCATGCATACTGAATTAAAAGGACATGGAAGCAAAATACACTTGCAATATGCCTGTTACGGACCCAAGAGGCACTAAAGTTCACTAGCTGGAGCAAGCACTCATTAAGATCAATTAAAATCAGGGCTGGCCTTCTGACACGCCGGGAACTCAAAACACCACGCTAAAAGCATGAGCTGGTTGGGCTGCGTCTAGGGCAGGACTTATGAACCGCTTGATGAAAAGCTCTGGGAGACAGCAGGCTGGGGCTTGCCATGGGCAGGTAGGCAGCACCCGACACAGGGCACAGAGGGCTGGATCACAAACGATAACAATACGATAGGCCTGCACCGAGGCTCGCTTCATTTTGCAACCAAAACAAAGGGACGCCGGGCTGTGCCCATCCCTCCCGCCGCCTCCCCCAGCGAAGCGCACGCCGCCCACCCCGGCCGTTAACGGCCGCTCCTCCCGCCCGCGCTCAGGCGCGTGCCCGCCGCCGCTCGCGCCCGCAGCCCCGCCCCTTCCCCCAGCGCCCCGCCCCCGCCGCCGTTGCGGGGCTTCCGGCGGCGCGTGTCGCGGCGGTGGCACGCGGCCCGAGGTGCTCCGCCCTCCGGACGGGGTAGGGTGGTGGCTCCGCTCCCGCGCGCGCGGGGTGGGAGGGGAAGGGAAGGGGGCGCGCTGCCCACCGGGGTCCCTCCCGCAGGGACGCGGCCCGGTGAGCGCGATGGCGGGCCCGGGGCAGCCCCCTGCGGTGCCGGTCCTGGTCCTGCGCGGCGGGTGTGGCCGGCCGCAGGTGTGTGCCCGCCCAACGGCCGGGCCGCAGGGACGGTTCCCCGGCTGTGGTTCGGTGGTTGTCGGTGCCGGGGCGGGTGCTGTCTGAGCGGCGGGGAGGGGACCCGGCGGCGGTGGCGGCGGTGCCAGGCAGCCCCACCTGCTTCGCGGTGGGAGAGCCCCACCGGTGCCCGTGGGTCTCGGCGAGACCTGACCCGGCCAAGGTCCGTGTCGGCAGGGAGCGCGGGTGCCCTGGGAGTGCGACATTAGGGGAGGAGATGGAGCACGCCGGAGGAGCCATTGTAGGAGCCGGCAGCGCCCGGGTGTCGTCTCCTGTGCGGGTCCCCGTAGAGCCGCGCTCCCCACAAGGGTTCAGTGCTGCGCGGTACCTGTTGTGTTACACGAGTTACACCTCCCTGCCCCAGCTGACCCGTCCCAACACGACAGAAGCGCAGGGCGGGAGCTCAGCTGGCAGTCCTTACGTATTTGTTATTTTAGGTACGTGCTTTGGGGCGCTTCACTTAGTGTGACTTGTTCTTTAGCGTAGCGCAGGCTGGTGATTGGACTGTGGAGACAGCTCCGTGACCTAATCCGCTCTGGTCACGGCAGTTGGCATGCAGAATATGCCTGCATTGAAAAGTGGTACAACGTGGTGAAGAGAAAATGAGAAGACAGATGCACTTCAGTTGATTATTGAGAGTAGCATTGTGTGGGGATATTTTTACTTTCTTTTCTGCATGAGGAGGAGAGTTTCACCATAGGTGGAAGGGCAGCTGGTCTGATGCTGGTAACTTTAGGCTCTGTGTAGAATGACCCGTTTTTAAAAAGGGGCTACCTGATGATTTACCCATAGTGAGAAACAATTCCTTATATGTGAACTGTGTGTGTCAACAACAGTCATCCTTGCTGTGTTGCAGATGCCTGAGGAACTTTTGTCTGTTTTGTGCTGTGATGCTAACACTGTGCAGTGAGCTCTGCTCCTAGCAGGAAGGAATGGGCAGTCATTGAAATAATCTGAAATTAGTGGATTTTGTATGTTTTAATGTTCATGATTGCGCCAAATCAAGATTTGAAATAGATACAGTTGTCATGATCTTCCATTATTTTTCAAAATGTAAATTTATGAGTCCCAAATGGCTGCTCATAGTGCCATAACACAAGAAGAAACACAGTGAGTGGGGCCTCAAAGAGCTTATTAATTTTTAATTAATATTAGCTTCTGGTTTCAACAAGTTGAGTGTAGGTGTTAGTATAATCTAGGTAATTAACAGTGAGAGAAACTTAACGTGTGGTAAAAATGCTCTGGTTTAGCCTGTAATGTACAGATGCAGTATTCCCTCTATTTATTAATGTACAAAGATAATTAAGAGATTTCCAATTTACCATCTTCTATTTAGGACACGTATATTAAATTGCATTAATCTTTCTTCAGAGATAATACAATCTATTGCTTTTGTCATTTATATGTTCTTTGTAATTTGTCAGTGTTGTTTCTTTTATAGTCAAATGAAAGAAAACTCTGCACAGTAGTCCCAAGTGCGAGATTAGCAAAGCTGGTGTAAAGAGGAATTATTATCTCTGTGGCTTTAAAAATGTGTATGCATGACTTGTAGGTACATGTGCTTTTCAAATAGAACAAATTCTTGTCTAACACATGCTTTGCCGGGGATAGGTAAGGACATCATTTCAGGATTGTACACAGAATAGATTTGTGTACATAAAATACCTGTAAAAAGGGGCAAAACAGAAGAAGACTGGAAATATCTAGGACTTTTGAATGCTTTAGCTTAATTAGTGCCTGTTCCCATGACATCTGTACAGAATCCATAAGACATTTTTATTTAGGTTTGTTGTGTTTGAAAGAAGTGAATTCCAGTCTTGGAAGACTTTAGCATGAAGGGAAGAAGGGGCAATCATAATAGAAAAAGGGTATTTCCTCATGTAATTGAAATAGCTGTCAGTTAAATAACGATCTGAATAGGAGAGGCTGTAAGTAAAATGATGGGCTGTAATGTATTTTGGAAGAAGGTGGCATCTCTCCTAGGAAAGTTTTATTCCATGCCTAGTCTGGTCTGGCTCTCTGAAATCCTGTCTATTTTGTAAACTCAAAGGTAACATTTCCATGGCCCTTTGAGCTGGTCTGCATTGAGGATCCTGTAGTCTTACTGCCTCTTAGAGCCAGCACTCGTTTTTGTTAACTGTCAGTGAGTTGTTTCAGGGAGATGAACAGACTGAACACTACACTTGCTTGCAGGAGTGGTTGGTGTGTGGCTGGGTGAGCCCCAGTGTTCCTCAGAAGTGCCGGCTGGAGGGGTGGCTGAGGAGCGGAGAGGGATGAGTCTGCGTGGGACATCAGGTGGGAGGGCAGAGCTCAGGCAGCCCCAAGAGGCCAGGGGCGAGACACAGTCTGGAAGTGCAAAATGAACAGGGAGGCCTGGGACAGCAACTCACAGTGTTGCTATGCATTCATAGTGCATTGCTTTCTGTTTCTGACTGAACAGTTAACACCCTCAGGGTTAGTCTGTGGTGGCCACTGGAGTTCCTGATATTTAATAGTGCCATTTCAGTCTGTTTAGTGATATATTGACAGAAAAAAAATGATTACATGAAAGAAGCCAAATAAAAGGAAAGAAGTAGAAGGCTGCTTCTTGGGAGGAGGATAATAAGACACAGTTAAACCTTTATTAAGCTTCAGTTTGGCATAATTATGCCTGTACAAGTGGAAATCAATAATATGCAACGGGCCAAAGATGCTGTCAGCGATTGGAAGGTATAATTGCATAGGCCTGAATGGATATCTTAAAAATAACCAAGCAGTCTGGGGGAGGGGAAATTTTTCCACATAAACTTTGCATGTACATGAACTGCTCCACTTCAGCACTATCTTAACGCTTTGTATAGGCCTGAGTCTGCATTTTAATACTTTTTGCAAAGTTAAGTCCCTTTAATTGGAAACCAGCTTGACCTGTGGTAGTTCCTGAAGAAATCTCTATATCATCTGGCTCGACTGATGCGTATTTAATGTAATTTTTGCACTGGGTTATTATCCTTTAACCTTCTGAGCAATTTTTCATTGGTCTTTTAACTGTACACAATTCTTGACACTTCTTTCAAAATGCCAAAAGAAGAGTTTTTATTTGTATTGTAGTCCTAATGCTCATTTTCCTTCTTTTTTAAATAATTTTCTATTTCCTCTTAGTGGAAACTAATCTACTAAATTCTATATTACTTTTAACTCTTTGGAAAATTTACCTCCACTTGTATTGTTTAAACTAATGCATTTTTCTGAAAGCTGTATGCTCCTCCCTGTTTCTTCCTACTTACTTACTTTCAAGCCTGTTGACCAGTGTCAGCCAAAATTGACAAAGTGGTGTGTCAAAGATACCGATTTTTTCCAGGTTTTATGAAAATAATTTCCATTTATGCTAATGGAAAATTTGCAGCATGATTTCAAGTTACCTGCTCTGTTAGACCTGGCTTAAACTGGCCAGCTAGTTGATGCCTAGCTCTGAATGAATTGATGGTTGAGCTGCTCTTTGACAAGCTGACAGGGAGCACAGCTGGGTTTTACAACAGTGCTGTAAGAGCTCCGGGCTGTGGCCAGAGGAAGCCTGGAGTTTGCAATGCAAACGTGAAGTGTAGTGTGTATGTGAGAAGTGTAGGATGTGTATGTGAGATAAGCAATTCGTACCTGATCTTGAAATACCTCATATTCTTAAAACTGAGCTCTGTAAAGCTATAATTTCCATGGAGCAGCCTTCAAAACATGTTAATTAGTGAAATTTTGAGTTAGAAGCTGGTGTATGTTCTGGTTTATACGTGATTCCAGGGTTTGACAGCAGTAAGTTTGTTGAAGTTTAATGTCTGTTGGCATATTCTGTAGATAATTTTTTCTTTTTAGAGGGAAAAATCCAGGAAGGGGATGTATTTGTAATCTTCATTTACATCTTATAGCAGCTCCATGCTGAAAAGGTAAAATAACAGTTTTCGGTTTGGAGTTCTTTTGTTTCTTGGGGTGGATTTCTTTTTGTGTTTTGTTTTTTGGTTTGTTGTTACTTTGGGTTTTTTTGGTTGGGATTTTTTTTTTTTTTTTGTGGTGTGTGTGAGGAGGAGAGATTGGGGGTTGTGGTGCTTTTATTCCCGGTGCCTTTTCTAAAAGGTGGCTCAACAGGATGTTTGGAGGAAATGTGACATTATTGGGTTTTGGCATTCCAGGAGAGGTTGAAGTGGATCCAGCATACTGTCTTACGCATTCCCTTCTGCACTGAATGTCAGGAGTAATTCATGTTGTTGACAGTTATGTCAATATGTGAAACTGGGTGAAGGACAGGAACTAAACAAAAAGCTAATAATAGAAGAGGCATGAAAGTGAAAAGTGAACACTTTGTTAGTAAACTTTCTCGCTGTCACAAGTAAGAGGGTCAAATAGTGCAGCCTGTCCTTATCTGTTACCACAAGCTCCTTCTTGTTGCAACGTTCGAACCAAAGAGAGCTGTTATGTACATTTTGTCAATATGGGAAACAAGCAATTTACCAAAGAAAAGAACACTGCAAAGGATCCTTTATGGCAGTGTGTACATGTATAATTTATTTATTTTAAATCTGTCAGATCAGAAAATGGGGCTACAGCTCCCATTGTCTGGTAACTCTTAGTGAATTTAATTAGATAAAGCAATGAAAATGGCTGAATTGTAGGAGAGAGATTTAAATAAACACATTTTAATCTCATAATGACATGTCTCAAGCTGGGCATGGGGAGGTTTAGTCTGGGTATTAGGAAAAATTTCTTCACCGAAAGTTGATCAGGCATTGGAACAGGCAGCCCAGGGAAGTGGTGGAATCAGTGTCCCTGGAAGTGTTCAAAAAACATTGAGATGAGGCCTTTAATGACATGGCTTAGTGGTGGTTTTGGCAGTCCTGTGGCAGTGGTTGGACTTGAGGATCTTAAAGGTCTTTTCCAACATGGTTAATTCTACAATTCTACGATTCTGTATAGAGGTGTACAAAACTAATTTTGATTCATCTCAATTTGTTCAGTTATTTGCTCTACTTCTGCTTTCAAAAGCTCTATGAAGAATGGTAACCATTGCACATATCAGTTTGTCTGCCAGGCAATATGAGGCACCATGGTAGTTGTTGTTTGATGCGTCTTCTGCAGTAGAAGAGTCAGCTCTGTTGATTCAGTGATTACCACACTATGTATCCTGTGGTAAACTAACCAGCCACTCCAGTACAGGCTGTTGAAGAAACGTTTGTTCTATTTTGAGACATGCTTAGTCATCCCTGTTTTGGCCTCTTAGCAGGTTACAGGCATTACTTGTTTTTCTTTCCTAGTAAAGCTGATGAATAAGTTAATCAGAAGGCCAGTTTCTGAGAAAGTTTGTGGTGCTGGAGGATGTGAATTCTGGAGTGCTGTATTATTGCCAAGTGTGTTGTGTACTGCTAGCAGTGATCAGAGAAAACATTCTGCATTTATTGTGTGTTAGTAAATCTAAAAGTTTACATCATGCAGGTATGGAGTGGCTGCTAAATATGGGACAAGCATATGTAATAGGATCTTTATTAGTCGGGAATATGATACAGCCCGAGGACAACATTCAGCTATAAATATTTCTTCATACCTGTTGTAAATAGAAAACTTTACTAAAGAGACTTGCTTTCAATTTGGCTTTCTCTGATGGCTAAACTTGCTTGTATGTTTGTCTTGTGATTTGGTGTAGGCTGTGTAAACTACATCTGTACCTTAATTATTAGTATGTTTTGTGTTGATTTTTCAGGAGGCCTAGCAGCATGCAGGTCTAGTACATTTTGCGTTTAACTGAGTTGTTACATAAATTAAAATATTTTCTCTTATCAGAAGTAAAATGCTTTCTATGGGGACTTCAGCTTCTGATGCCAAGACTCTTTTGAAGACTTACTTTGTTGCTTGGCTTAAAGGAAGATGATGTTGTTAATGAATTCTGAGCATCCTTCAGGACGCTGGTGATCCTTCTATTGTTGGTGAATGCTGTCATGGACAACTTTCAAAGGGTAAAGGCAGTGGTTTTGTGAGTGTTTCAGGCTAGTGCTCTAATATAGGAAGCAGTGGGTTAAATTTTTGGTTTGTATTAACTGCCCAAAACTCACTTTTTTCACTCTTAAAACTGTTCACAAATCATGGGAACAAATTAGAGATAACAGTTTGCTGGAGCGGCTGTCCAGCTTTCTACATGAGCTATCTTTGAAGAGTGTATTTTTTCCCCAGATTCTAGCATAATATAGATACACTTGGGATAGCTTTCAATGAACTAATTTGGGTCTGGCAAGTGTTATTGCAAAATATAAGCAGTGAAGTAACTTAGATTTTGTTCAGCTGTGTACTGCTACAGTCTTACTTGAGTACTTTGTTTAGAAGTCAGTTTTATTTTAAGTATTTCAGCTATACTATGGATAATTTTAGGTGTACCTTCAGATACTCTTCTACAGTTGTTTACTGCAAAGGCCAGATTTCATTTCATACTTGATTTCATTTCATACTTGGTTTAATTTCCATAAGTCAATACAAGATTTTTTTTTCCTCTTAATAAATCTCTAAAAATAATGCTTTGTTTAATCATTAGTCTTTTTGTTGCTTGAGGGCTAGTTTTGGCTAATGTTTCTTCATAGTCTTTTTTTAAACACAGTAAATGGGGGTGGGGGGTGGGGGGTGGGATGTGCGCACTTAATAACCTCTAACTAAATAATTGTCTTAAAATAAAATGTAGTAGTTTATTACTGGTTTAGTAGCAGTATTTTGTTTAAGACAGTATTTAAAGGAGTACCTTTGCTTTCTAAGAATGCTTTATCTGCCTACTATGTTTATTCTTTCTGTTTTATCAGCTCTTTTCCAAAACACCACAAGCAGTTAATGCACCTTATAAAGGACTCCTGACCTTTCGCATCTTCCCAAGTCAGATCTAGATGTCACCAGTGTTTCCCATGTTAACAGTTCTGAGCATGTTTTACTATATGTGCCTTCGGCGCCGAGCTCGGACAGCGACTAGAGGAGAAATGAACAGCCGAAGGGCTATTGAATCAAACACCCGAGCCTTACCTATCAATGTTGAACTAGTTCAGTATGCCAAAGAAGTGTTGGATTTCAGCTCTCACTATGGTAGTGAAAACAGCATGTCGTATACCATGTGGAATTTAGCAGGTATTCCTAATGTGTACCCTAGTTCTGGTGACTTTACTCAGACTGCTGTCTTTCGAACTTACGGAACCTGGTGGGATCATTGCCCTAGTGCTCGGCTGCCATTCAAGAGGACACCACCAACCTTCTGTAGCCAGGATTATGTGGAACTTGCTTTTGAGGAACCAGTTTATCCCACTGCAGTGCACATTCTGGAAACATATCATCCTGGAGCTGTAGTCAGGATTTTGGCATGCTCTGCAAACCCTTACTCACAAAATCTGCCAGCTGAAGTAAGGTAATTTTTTTTTTTTTCTCCTTAATGCTTTCCTGTAAGATGTTAAATGCCACAAATAATGCTGTGTAGCAAACTTTACTTCCAAGTACTTCTGTTTTATATCTGATCCACTGATGTTTCCTCTATTTCTGCGTATTTTTAAAACTCTGGTGACATGTTTTGATAGCAACTTGAGATGTGGATTTTTTTGTAGGAATTAATGCAGATCCTAATTACATTTGTGTAATGATAGTTTTTGTGTTGGAATTTTAATGAGTAATAATTATTATGTATGTACAAAAAATCACTTTTGAAGTGACATTTCCAAGTTCTTCTCTTTCTCCAATAAGGAAAGCAAACAGTGTAGGAGAGGCTGAGGATTCATGGTTGCTGTATCATCCTTCTTCAAGTAGCCATAAACTTTCTTCTGGCTGCATATGTTAGGTTCTATGTATAGTACAATCAGGCACTATAACTGTTAATATGGCAATGAGGCCAAACCCAGAAGCACAGAACAGTTGGACAAAAGGTGATGCCATTTGTCTGATATTTATTTTTGGTATGATCAAAGGGTGTTAGCCACACATCATTTTTACACTTGCTTCATAGACTAAAAGAAGCCGAATTGATCCTGTTGGTGGAGGCTCTTAGTGAGGAGATTAGGAAATAGAAATGGAAGGAGAAAGAGAACAGGTAAAAGCGTAGTGGGGAAGAACACAGGGAAAAGCCATCAGTATATGCAGTCAAAGTATTCTGTATACATCAAAAAGATAGTAAATAACCCATAAAAGAAAACTGATAGAAGAAAGACTATCCTATAGAAAATAACATGCCAAACAAATACTGTATTCCTTTAAAGTGCACACTGTGGCAGTATAGGCAGTGTTAGCTTGGATACTGGGTGGTTTTTTTCCTGACTTGCCTGTTACAGATACAGCTAAAAAGCATACTTGGAGGTCTTAGTAACCCATGCTTCCTAATACTAGGCCATTGATGTTTATTCGAAATCCCTAGAAAATCAGGTGTCATGTCATATATTCAAAATTCCCAATTAGTATATTTTGTGTGGTTCTGTCACTTACTGTTTTTTCGTGCAGTTGTTTTACAGCACTCTGATAAGTATATACTGTATAGCTCTAAACGTCCGAATTCAAGGGACAGTGATAAATCAAACTAATAATAATAGGCCACCCAGCTTCAGAAGTAGGAGAAGTGTCTTTGGCACTGTAATACAGAACTTATTTATGAAATGGTATGTGGTGAAGGCAGCTTTTAAGACTTTTGAACTTAGAACCTAATGTGAAATGTTTTTTTGTCAATTACTCTATGAACTTTCATTTTACTATTTTATTTTATAATGTAGCACAGATTTATGAAGATATTTCTGTAACTTGATAATACTGCTTTAGAGTAATAGTAAGATCGTGTTCTGCAGGATGGTATGAAGGTATAATTCTGAGTAATAGGATAATGCTATTTTATAAAAATGTCTGTTTAGGTTTTGGCTCTTAATACTTCTTGTAGTTTTGCGTAAAGACCAATAAGCGTTGTAGGAAAGCTTAAGAAGTGTTAACTGAAAGAGCACTAAGAATAAAAAAATATTTCAGAGTGCTAAAAGAAGGTGAAAGTAAAAATACTTAAAAATACTAATATGAAACTTCTTGGATGTGCTTTATGACTGCGCTTGTGGTGTGGACAGTCAGAGCTCAGACTTTCCGTTCCTTGTAAATAAGGATGGACCTTCTGTAGGACCTGCTTTTGAATTTGTAGGCAAGAGTATCTTCTGTTCTGCCTACCTATGTTAACAATATCTTGGTTAGAAGAACTCAGAAGAAGTTGTCTGTGCTGCATCTTCAGGACTTGTCAGTTTTGATGCTAGGGAAGTGTTAGAGGGACTTTTTTTGTTTGTTCCCTTTTGGCTTACCTTTCCTTAGCAGGACTTGTCTGTTGAGAGCTGCTCATTTGGTTTGGCTCTTTCTTTCTTCTGAAAGAGGCAAACATGTCTTAATGTCTTGAAGGGAAGATAAAGGAACTCTTTCTCCGCGTGAGGTATGCAATATTTTTCCTCTGTTCATTCGCTTCCCCTTATAAGGGGAGTATGAAGAGTTTCAAGAATGTGGTCTCTTTTCTGCTTCAGTTCTTGACCCCTTGTTTTCATTTCCAGAAATTTTCTGAAGTGTCAACTAAAAATTATTCTTTTTGAAGGTGAAATGCTGCTGATAATCTCAGTTATTCTGTGTTGAATTGATGTTTTGGACTTGAAGAACTGTTGTACTATTTCCTTCTGTTAAAAAGGCCCTGTCTGAATTACTGGAAGGACACTTAGAATTTGTCTTCCTCCTCTTTCTATTTTGATGCAAAATTTTAAATCCCCTTATTCCCTAAAAACCTTAAAGTACTGTTTTGTTTTATCTGCTGACTCTGGATCTGTTTCTTTCTGAACACCAATGTAGAAAAGGCAGGTCATTAGAAAGGTTCCTTTTCATCAGTTCTTTCTTCGATACGAAGAAAAGACCATATTAATGGTGAATTCAAAACTGTTGAGAGGAAAAAGTCTCTTGAGACTTGTTTAAATGTTACGTTTAGTGGATTATACTAGCTGAGCTGAGTAACCTTTTTCTTTTTTTTTTTCTTTCTTTCTTTAATATCTAAAACATCAGCTCATCCAAGACTGCTGTGTGCAAAAACTTCTGGCCTACAAGAGGCTCCATAAGGACTTGGGCCACCACAGCCCTCACTCAAGGGGACTTTATATATTCTTGCAGAAAAGTGGCTATAGCTCACATTGGCCACTGTGTTGCTGTTGCTCACTTTATGCTTCAGTTGTCTGAAAGGACTTACACAGGTGTTCAGAAAAAGGTCTTTAGTCATGTTCCTCGGTTGCTGGTGCACTGAATATTCCTATCAGTTACAGCTTTGTATGTTGCTGTCTCAGATCAGCTTTATTCAGAGCCATTTTTTAGAGGTGGGATCAGCTCTTCAGCAGTGTCATGGTTTAAATCCAGCCACACAGCTCGTTCACTCACTCCCCCCCTTCCTTCCTCTTTCTTTCCTTCCTCCCCCCCTGCCTCCCCCTCCACTTCCGAAGGGATGGGGAAGAGAACCGAAAGAATGCAACTCCCATGGGTTGAGACAAGAACAGTCCAGCAACTAAGGTACAACACAAATCACTACTACTACAATACGATACCACCCGCCAAAATGAGTCCAACCCAAGAGAGCCCCCATGCCCTTCTGGGTAACTCCCAGTTACCTCCCTGGTCATGACGTGCTGTGGCATGGAATACCTCTTTGGCTAGCTTGGGTCAGGTGTCCTGTTTCTGCTTCCTCCTGGCCTCCCCTCCTCCCTGGCAGACCATGAGACTCAGAAAGTCCTTGGTCAGAGTAAACATGACTTAGCAACAACTAAAAACATTGGTGTTATCAGCTCTATTCCCAGGCTGAAAGTCAAAACACAAGGCTGCACCAGCTACTAAGAAGGAGAAAAAATTGACTGCTACTGCTAAACCCAGGACAAGCAGTTAATGTGAAATAATTTTCAACTAACTTCCAGCAGTTTGAGATTTCTGTCTTCTCATAGCTTTTGCAGCTTTAAACACAGAAGACATTGCATCACTCTCCTCTGCATAAAACAATTTTTAAAAGTCATAAATGCCATAGAAACTGCTGTCTTTACACATGAAGACCTGTGCTTTTCATCAGTGCCACTTACACTGTTGAGAAGTGTTTGGTTATTTCTTAAACAGTGCTAACATTATGTTAGTATCCACGTATAGATTTGTTACATGAATTATCTGAGTGCAGAAAATCCAAGCAAAAATTAATAATCAGAAATTAAGGGAGTATTGTAGCAAAGGGTCTCAGTAGTTATGTGGTGAAGGAATCCACCCCTTTCTTATGTTGTGTTCTACTATGGTTATACTAGTGTAGCCTTGAGATTTTTGTATTGTGGTGCACATTCCCTGTAGTTAGGGTTTGGTAACAGCAATGTGGCTCTCTTTGGGCATTGGAAGAGCTGTCTTAGAACTGCAGGGACTCTTATCTCATGTAGGTTATAGTGACACCATATATTCACGTGCTTTTATAAAAAGCTTAAAACCAGAGATTCCTAACTAGTCTGAGATGTGTGGCTGTGCTTGGGGTAATGTTTCATAGCATATAGGTGCTGGAGAGTGTCCAAAGAAATGGAACAAAGCTGGTAAAGGTCTAGAGCACACGTTTTATGAGGAGCATTTGAGGGATCTGGGTTTGTTTATCCTGGAGAAGAGAAGGCTCGGGGGGGACACCTTATTGCTCTTTGCAACTACCTGAAAGGAGGCTGTAGCCAGGTGCTGGTCGGGCTCTTCTCCCAAATAATGAGTAACAGGCTTTGAGTTGCACCAGAGGAGGTTTAGGTTGGAAAAATAGGAAAAATTTCATCACCAAAAGGGTTGTCAAGCACTGAACAGGCTGCCCAGGGAAGTGGTGGAGTCACCACCCCTGGAGGTTATCTAAAAGACATGTAGATGTGGCACGCAGGGACATAGTTTAGTGGTGGACTTGTCAGTGCTAGGTTAACAGTTGGACGCGATCTTAAAGGTTTCTAAACATTTAGACTATCCTAAAAGAATTCTATGATTCTGTATGTCCTTATGCTATGCAGTGATAGCTTCCTTAGTAGGCTGAAGGTGATTTTGTGATTTATTTTATTTTTTTTGTAGTTCTTCCACAGATAAAGTGTAACACTGATTAGGTGGTTTCTCATAGGTGAGATACTATGATCATTTGACTGGCTGTGAGCAGTTCCATTATGACTTGTGTGTTCCTGCCATTTATTTCTATTTAATTTATTTCATCTTAGAATTTTTCTAGATACTCTTTTGAGCAAAACTCTCAGTTTGATTTGTAGATGAACAGCTTGGCTCAGTATTTCCTAGTTTAGCTGTGTTTGCTGCTTGCGGGATTCCTTTTGCTTTGTAAAGGTCCTGAAGGCACCTAAGATATTGCTGATACCATCAACACATTAGAGTGTGATAAGGCACCTTCAGGGCTGTATCTCACCTATGTATAACATACAGCTTAAGTTCTAGCCATTTGAATCCTTACTTATAACTTGTTTTGACATCTTCAGGGAAACAGCTTTTTCTTGTCCGGATGCCTGTCATAGAAGAATGAAATCTGGGTTCATGGGACATAGTCGTTTTTGAGAAAGCCATAAAAAGCTTATGTGGAGAGGGCAGTTATTTGAAATACCTCTTGCTATTTTAAATGCCCTGAGCATTCTTGGAGTCCTGTCTGCTCTCTCTGTTATTTCAGAATTGAATTCTTTAAGTAGAAAGGAAAAACTGCTGCATATTCCCTCAAAGTAATTAGACAGCTTGATCTGAATGTTCTAACATTGTTCTTATGTCTTATGTTCATATGTTTTGCCTGCATTTTGTACTTATGAATGCACAGATGTGGGCAGGGGTGGACTTCCCAGGTTATGGGGAACCTAGTGTGCTGAAGCATCCTTGCCATGTGATCAGGCAGGTGACGTTTTCTTGTTAGTAGCCTACAGATTATTTACAGAGCACTTGCTTGGGTAAGAGCAGATGGGATGTATTATAATGAAACAGAGAAATACAAACTGAAGTATAGTCTTTTGTAAATAAGTAAAATAAGTTCTGCTTTGTGGTTAAGTAACGTTGAGCTTGGTAGCTTTGCAACAACAGCAATGGGTAAGAGCTTTGTGGTAAATGACAGTGAAGAAGTATCTTAGGTAAATGTTTTACAATAACCAGCTAGAACCGAACTAGTGTTTGCTGGCGAGACAGTGGGACTTTCCAAACCTAAAGTTCAGCCAGAGGACAAAGTGAGGAAGAAGATGAGGAAGAAATGACCACCAGGGGTCCCAAAGACCACTACCACGTTATTGTACACATGTGGAAAGAATTTTCTAGAAATGTGGTGTCATTGATTACAGACCTAATGAATATATATAACATGTAATGATTATGTATGTTAATCAACAATATAAACACGGTTTGTTTGATGCTTGGAGGGGACACACTTGGAGGAGCTATTCCCCATGTCACCCAGTGCTGCAATAAAGAATGCCTGCTTGTCAACTTAAACTTTGTTGGTGAGTTTTTGGAGTTTTTCTATGAATCGATAATCACTTCATGATCATAATTGTAGCAGAAGTTGCAATTTCAGCAAACGTGTGATCATATTATTCTCTGAGTTTCCTTTTATTCTCCAAGTTTCTTTTGGTTCTGCTTGGTCTATCTGAAACTTTCTTTTCTTTTGGTTTTTAGCTTTAAGTTTCTTGGGACATGGTGTTTATTTTTTGTGCTTGAATTGCACATAGTGCTTTATTCACTTTCTACACCAGTCTCAATTTTATAATGCAAGAAATCTTAGCAGATTGCAGGCAGAGTTTAATCTTGTCTTACTGAAGAGAAATCTGATTACGTTTCCTAGGAGCCACTTCTCCAAAGAATCTTTCTTATTATATATTTTCTTCAGAAGTAACCAGGTCTGCTCAGGCATCAGGCATTAAAAAGCTTTCCAACAGCATTAGGTCAAGAAAAAAATTAAACAAGCATGAAGTATGTGCACTCGTTTGACACAAACCTTGCAAGTATGTTTCTCAGCCTAAAAATCACTAGACTGTATTTTACTTCACAGCGGAAAATAAAGGGGTTTTTAAATGACAGGTTTAAAAGATGCAGGGTTTTACTTTTTTTTAAAGAACATAGGTGTGTGTATGGAGTCTTTAGTACCAGAAATCTGAACGGAGTGAGTTTCTGATTATTTTCTTGAGGTGGAGAGAAATCTAGTGGGAAAACTGAGTCTATTAAAGCTGAATAGAGAATATTCACGTAAAGTCCTCATTTTCTTCAGTTGCTAGAGAAAATAATTCTGCCTCTCATTCAGACTTTGAATGGCACTGTAAAGGCTGAGGCTTTCTAGCACATTGCTGATGAAACTTTATCAAAGCACTCTTACTGCAACATCTTCAATCAGCTGTTACTGTGTATCTTCAACACTTGAGGACAAGCAATGTCCTACCTTCAGTCATTTGATTCAGCTTGATTTTTTGACAGCTGCCTAGTTAACTCAAGGGAGAGAGGAAAATTTTATTGACTTTTTTACAGGTATGTGTTGGGACTCAGATTCTCTTTCTGTTGGGTTAAATAGTTTATCAGCACCTTAAGCTTGAAACAAATGCAGGCAAACTTACTAGGGAAGCTGATTTTGGTACACCTTAAAACCAGGACTGACTGTCAAAATGTCTGTTCTGAAAGGTTTTGGAATGGATGACCAGAACAGGAAAAAGCTCCAGAACAGAAGCAGTGCAGTTCTTACTGAAGCCTCTTGGAAATTTATACTTTTTTTATCCAGATCACATGTAGCCCATTCAAGTGTTAGAAGTGCTGATCCTAGATGAGGAGACCACTTCCAGTTGCAGTAATGAGTGTGTTAAGAGTATATCTACACTCAGGAAGAATTCGCCAACCCTGACTCAGAGCAATTGCTGTGGCCTGTCCTTGTATGTGGTGCCACCAAGGCAGAGAACCATCAAATCAGCCTGATAGACTTGAAGTTTTCCATTTTACGCAACAGCTAATTCCTTTAAAGTTAGATTAGTGAGCTGTTGATGAAAACAGTATGACAAGGCCAGTGGAAAATTGTCACTGGTCTTATTCATCAGTACTGGGTATGTAATGTGGAGTTTCACAAGACTATAAGTTCATGCTATGTGTCTTTCCTTTTCTCCAATTTATTACAAAGACTGGAAACTTGAGATGCTGCTTGCTGAAGGAAATTATTGCTTTGCAGCTTGATGGACCTAGATCTTCAGGTGCCTTATTTTTTCCCAGAGCTCTGCTACTGCTAGATAATACTCTCTCCAGGGCACCAAAGGAGAAGTCAATAACTGAGATACATTCTGTGGTGCAGTGTGTGCTAAATTAGTGAAAATGTAGCTTTGAGTTTCCCTAAGGATAGTTTGAGTGGGTATATGAAAGCATCTAAGCAAAATGTCAAATGGTGATCTGGATGTGTTCAAGAAAGGTCATGTGCATTGCCGACATAAAGTATTTGCATAGGGAATCGACCTGTGTGAGTGGGCATGACAGTGTGACTGTCTGGTACATTGTTTCATGAGTTGACTTTCATTTCCTAAATAGATGAAATCTCTTAGTAATAAGTCTGGCTTATAAGACTTGTTAACCTTAGGGTGGAGTTGTCCACTCTCCTACATTGGTACTTTCTCATGTGCCATATCTTCACCAGTCCTGCATGTTTAGTTTCACTCCATTACTTTTTCTTTTTTTCCTTTGACATTAAGACTTGTGCAGGCCTCCTGTTCTTCTGTAAGGTATTTGTGAAGAGTGGCATGATGTAAGATAGGAAAATCTGTCTGTACATATCTGAAAATGTCCATTGTGAAATGGAAGTTTCAGCTGATATAATTTTCCTATCCTTGAAATAGTAGCGACTGTCAAGCTTCTAAGCCTTATTAGTATGTGTGCTGTGTTTTAATGAAAGTCCTTACATGCACTTCCTATTTTTCACTTTCTGTCATGATAGACAAAGTATTTGGTGCTGGAAAATAAAGCATGTGTTTGTGGTTTGGTTGTTTGGGTTTTATTTCCAATTATTTTTTTTTCCTCCCTATGTGTGCTCTGCAGTGTATGTCAGTGTTGAGCAATACTTGCAAATTCAGAGGAGTAGTATGTTAGGGAAAGCCAAGATGCTGAGGTGCTAAGGAGCAGATACAGCATTTCTGAGACCCTGTGTGACAGGACAAGTAGCCTGAGGGAAATCCTTGAAGCTGAAACTAGAGTGATCAGAAAGAGAGGGAGTAAATGTGGAACTTGTCTGGCTTATGCATATGGCATGCAGAATAAAGGCAGAAAAAAGTGGCATTGGTTGCGGGAGGCTTCCTTTAGGAATTAACTGGACTTGAGGGAGGAAAAGATGGGCATCAGTGACTGAAGGACCTCTAAAATCCACTCACTGGATGAGGACCCACACAGATATAAAAAAACGTGTCTGTGGTCAGGACTGTGGACAAGTTTGGGAGCACTGAAGATCTAATGAATATAAGACTTGATTCTCCAGATTACTCAGTTGGCAGCAGGTTTCACTGCTGTTTCCTGGAGAAGATTTGAGGTCTGTGTGTGCAATTAAGGACATAAGTGTGGTTGTTCTGTGCATGCCCTGAACCTCCTTCTTTCACTGGACCAAAGAGGAGAAAAGCTTTTCAGTTTAGCAGTTTGGAAGTTCTACCTTTATTTGCAAAGGACCCTTTCAAAAATTACTTGAGGAGTGTCTTTTTTGTAATTTGGCAGTGAATTACTTTTAAAAGCAATAGTTTGCTTGCCTAGACAGATAAAGTTTATATTATTTTTTAGATATTATAAAATATATGTATTAAAAATATGCATAGCTGCAATTTGAACAGGTTTGATGTTCTGTGAACAGTGGGGGTTTATTATTATTAAAACCTTTTGTGGGAAGTAAGAGATGTCAGCTGACTGGATATTTGTGCTACATGGCAAGACTGCTGCCTGCATACTTACACTAACACACTATCATTGCAAAGTCATCTGTAATCCGTTTGTTATGATTACCTGTGAGATGTCAGAACAGCTTGTGCATGAATAACAGTACTCTATGACTATGTACTCATGACTGTGAGTATGCAGCTTGGTTTGTTAATTAGCATTGCAGAGAAAATATGCTAAGATGATGAATCAGTTTGCCCTGTTAAATTCCTCTTTAGGATACTGACAAAATCTAGGGAAATAATAAATCTCGTTGTCTTTTCAACCATGTTTCTTACTAGTTAAAGACTTGTAACAGAGAAGCCCTCTTACTGTATTCAGGAATTGCTTTAGTAACTTTGATTCTATGCTGTCTGTATGTGTGATTTTTCCTTTACAGATGGGAGATCCTTTGGTCCGAGGCACCTACAAAGGTGAATGGTCCTCAGGCACGGCAGTTCACACCTTGTATCAAACAGATAAACTTTCCCACAAACTTAATCCGACTGGAAGTGAATAGCTCTCTTCTGGACTATTACACTGAATTGGATGCAGTAGTACTACATGGTGTGAAAGAGAGACCTGTGCTTTCACTGAAGACTTCAATGATTGATATGAATGATATAGATGATGAGGAGGATGAAGAAAAGTATGGCTGTGGAATGGACACCCTGAATAAACAGTTCAGCATTGTTACCCTCAGGGAATGGCCAACTAATGGGTATTTTGATAAACTGCCTTATGAGGTAAGAAGGGCATGTTTACACTGAATATATTTGTCTTATTCCTTAAAGATATGTTACAGGGTACCAGTCAAGATTGTCTTTTCCAGTGCCCTGCATTCTTTTATGAGTTCCCTGCAGTTATTGTATAGTTATGCCTGAATTATGTAAGTCGATTTACTTCCATCCTGAAATAAGCTGGGTTTGCACATAATGGAAAGAAACCTTCACCTGCTGATCAGACTTCTTGACTTGGGCATAGGTGTGATTAATCCTGCTCTTCAGGATACTGCAGTCTGCCAGGAGAACTGTTTGTTTACTGCGGTAACTCATCAGCTGCTCAGAGTGCTTGCAGCTCGAATCGGACTCACTTTGAAAGTGAAGGGAGGATAGTGAGAGATGCTGTCACTGATTGTAGGACACTTTCAGAAATGCATAATCAAATAGAATTTTGGTTTTGTCACATCTTTCATCTCTTAAGTACCCCAGTTTTGTACATGAAGGCCATGGTTAGGTGACTGTGTGCCCAAGTAAGCTGCAGAAGTTTGCTGTGCTTGTAAAGAGAGAATATAACAACTCTGTCTTTCTCCTATGTGCGTCTTCTCATTCAAGTCTTCAGTTCTTGAGTTTGTTGTGTTGTTTTTTTTTTGTTGCTGCAGTGGAAGAATAAATGAGGATACTGGCTTCATCCCGAGTTAGCTCTAGTGGTGGTTTCTTTTTCCTCAGAGTCCATACAGTGTGCAACATTTTTACTGTTGGTGCTTGTATATCAGTATTGAAGTAAAGAAAGTACTTTGCCTATGCAAAGGTGCAGCTGATTCCAGAACATCTTAAAACATACAACTGCTTGAAAGTTTGAAAATATATTTGTTTTAGTCATTCAGAGAAGTTAATTTTAGAGAAAAACTTGATTTAAATCTAGGAAATCTTGTTTGAAAAGGGCAGATAAATTGGTTTATAACGTGCTAGACTATTAGAGAGATTGATTAATCTCTTGTCTGCCCACATGATTCCACGTATTAAGATTATAATTTAGGAAGTATTTGTATGGTCCTGTTATTCCTATAAACTTCTGTCTCCATGTATTTTATTGTGCTTTTCTGCTTTTCTGTTTGTGTACTAGCTTCCTTTTTTATCCATTTTTTAACATGTTTGGTTTCATGAATGCATTTATATAGTCTGTCAATGCTAAGCATGTTTTTTGGTGGGTTTTTTTTCAGCTTTGATTTAAAGAAACTGAAAATACAGATAATTTGTCAGAAAGCTACAAAATACTATTTCTGGACTGGTTTTGTGAGAGCAGAAATCCCAGTCTCCTATTTTCTTGGTCCAGCTGGAAGGTTTGGGTATCAGAACAACAAAAGTGTTATACTTTGTAGTATGACAATTTTTTTTTATTATATCAGATATGGAAACACTGCTTTGCATGCTGGCTTCAAGACTGACAAGTGTCAGATTTTGCTGGGAAGTGTTCAAACCTTGTAGTGAAGAAGTAAGGCAACAACTGCTGACTCCTTCCAGTTTTGATTGATACATTACATGAAAAATTGTATCTTTTTAGATGTTCATGTTGATTGTGAACATGTAACTGTGCTAAGTCTTCCTACATATGCCTGTTTCTGATTTGAGCTGTTTCAGGCTTTTTCGTACTGCTGTCCATAATTCACTAAATGCACAGGCTGAATGGTCTTCCATGCTAATTTTAAAGTAGATAGCAGTTCCTCCAGCCTTTGTTTTGTATTCATTGTCTTTCTGAAACATCCATAGACTATTCTTTCATAGACTGTGTTTTTTCTCAAAATGGCATTAGGAATGGCTTGCTGCAGTGTGAGCTCTACATTGCTCCTGCTCCAAAAGAGAAATGCTCGGCTTCTGGGGCACAGACTTCCTTAGAAGAAAGTATAAAATCTTGGGTGAGCTAGGGATGAGAACTTTCCTTCCCTGCTCATGAACAGTGTTAATTAGCCCTTAGTAGCTTTAATGTGCTATCATCTGTTCTCCATAATTGCCTTAAAATTGAGGAGGGATTTTCCAGGACACGCTTCATTTTGTTGTGTTTCTTCCCAGATATCTTTGACTAACTTGTGCTGCTCTTAAAGTGGAAGGAGTAGGGCTTAGTCTTAGTTGGCTTTACAGAAGCCCTTGAGACCTGAAGGTCAGAACAAGTTAAAAACCTTTAAGAAAGGTGAGGAATACCTGCCAAAGCATAACTGTTGTGCAGTTTGAGACTCACCAAGATGTGGCATGTATGAAGAATTTAACTTCTGTTCTCCAGAGAGAAGGGTCAGAAGAAATCCTGTCTGCTGCAGTCCAAAAGACTTTTATATATATATATAATTTTTTTAATATAAAAAAATACAAATAACATATTTATTGTTCCCCAAAGCCAGTTTTTTTCTGAAAGCTGCCTCAAGATTTTTGACCTGCTCATGTCAAAGGAAGTGAATTTCACAGCTAAATGTGGATTTGGCACCTATGTTGCAGGAAAATGGGTCTCGAATGTAAGATCTGCATCTCTTATGATACTTTGATAAAAGGCTCAGAGCAATAAGCAGGAGCATTTTTAAGTGTCATACACCTTTTTAATCTCAACCGTATACTTCTTACATCTTTCTATATTTGTAGGCTTTCGGATAGCCAGCAAGATTTTATGCGTCCGTTTGGAAAGGGAAACTCATGAGGGTCCTTAAAAGCTAATAACCATATGCACAAGATTCCCTTCAGTTCATGGCCCATATACTACTGCCAGTTGCTATAGCAGAGTAGGCTCTGAGCAATGATGGCACATGGGAAAAGATCTCTCCAGCGTTAGTCCTCATGGAGTCTTGATTAATTGACTGTACAGTCTGTCAGTAAGATCTTTTTTTGTTCTTTGTATCAGGAAGGGGCTTAAAACCTTTACAGCCTTCCATTGCTGAGAGGATCAGAGCCTACAGCCTTGTGATGTAAACCCCACTCCACAAAGCATGCAATTGAATAGAATAAAGAAAAGAGAGACTTAAATGGTTGTTTTGTGAAGCAGTTGCAAGATACACTCTTCATGTATCCATGTGTACTATTGGATGTGTATGCATTTACTAGTGCATGCTATAGGATCATGTAACTAGGGGCTGGGTTTTCTTAAACTACGTTGAGGAACGTCAGAAGCCCTAGAATGCCATCATCTTCTTCCTGTCTTCACTCTGCCTTTTTGTGCGTATAACCTTTCTTCTTTATGAGTATGCCTTAGTATCAAGTCTGATTAATTGGAGTCTAAGCTGTGGCAGCTGTAGCTGCAGAAGTAAGAAATTGCAAGTCATTGATTCGCATGTTTCCAAATGAATGGCTTGCAAAGGCCAATGTATTTTCATATTGGAAGGACTCACGCTGGAGAACTAAAAAGTGGCTGTTTGTAGAAAGTGCCGGTATTCTAGGTTTGACCAGCATCCAGGCATTATTTTCTGACCAAATCAGGTTCTGCGTTACCGTGCTCTAGGCACAGAAAGTGCTTGCTGTTATTCAGAAAAAAAGCTTAAAAAAGCCAGAGAAACTTTTTGGTAGGTAAGTACCATTAGGAGTTACACCATTAGTAAAATTTTATTGAGTGTATTGAAGAGTGTGATGGAGATCCTTTCTGAGCTTATGAGCAAACTTTACACTGGGTGAGATATCTGCGGTTTTCTTAAGAACTTATATTTTTTAATTGGTAGTTCAAAATGTATGCATATATGTAAGACGCTGCAATCAGGGACTATGGTGATAATAAGGCACAGATCAGATATGAATCAGAATCTTTTCTGTGCTCAAACAGCAATGAATTTGCATACTGCTGTTGGTTGAATTGTAGAGAATTATGATTTGGAAACCTTTCAGGTTTTGGAGGTTTTTGAGGTACTAGATCTTGGTCTCACCACATCTCTAAAGCTGGCATGCTCCATGTTTGCCCTGGAAACAGGAAAGAAAGTTGTTTTGGTCCATCACAGCCTCAAAAAGTGATGTATAAATTCTGTTTTGTTTTCTTCTGCACACTCTGTTGTATTTTTTCCATTAATCTTTGTTTTTACTGATTTATAAGAAAGTGTAAATAATGCTTGCCATAATTTTTCATAAATGCAAAGTGAAAACAGTTGTTCGTGAGAAACTGTGTTACAAAAGTAGTTTTTGAAGCAGATACTCAATTCTGTAGCATTCTTTGTATCACCATGAGCACGGTGTAGCACAGTACAGCACGTCATGTCGCATACTCATTAAGGAGTCAAATTGTACTTTGTGGTAGGATATACATACATAAAAAGTGAATTTGACAGACACCAGACTAAGGGTGATTAATGGCTACTAGCCTGTAGGTTTGGTACTTTGTTTAATCAAAAGCCAGAAAAAAGTACTTTACATAGTAATGTCACAGTACTGTAATTTAATTGTATTTTTTCATTATAGATACTGTGAAGTAGTATAATTTTAGTAAAAAAGGATTATTTTTTTTCTGATCAAGACATTCATGTGGAAGGGATTTCGTCTCAGGGTGTAGACAGATTGCAACATTCTGTATGTTACGAAATACTCACTGAAGTGTAAAGGGATATTGGTGATGCATTTATAATTTCATTCACCATTATCTTTACTGCTCAAAAGTTACAAAATAACTTTTTTTGCCACTGAACAAAATTTGTATTACTTTGTTTCTATCAGGCATTATTTTACCGCATTAGTCATAGACATAAATTTAGCTAATTTGGCAGCCTTTGCTGAGGTCTCTGCTCTAGAAAACTTATTATATAAGCACAGGAAAAGTCTGAGGGAATATTTGGGTGTTTTATAGAGTATGGAATAGCTGAAAGATTGCAAGAATTTAAAGCCATCTTTCAGAATATTGCGGATAATTTGAAGTTAATTGATGGCCTTAGAAAAATAGGTATGTGTTTGGGTATCTACTGTTAGGATGACAGACAAAACTGTACATAGGAACCTTTAAGCTTAAGTATGGGCTTTAGACAACCAAAAATCAAGATACTAATTTGGGATTATATCTGTTAGCTCCATGTTATTTTGCACTTTCTCAGATATCAAAATGCCAACAACCTAAATGTCAATTGGGAGGAAACTTTTTTGATTAATATGTCAACTTCATTTATTATATGTGGATATATATTTTATATATATATATATATGTATATATTGCTGTCACATTGAAATGTCTATGCAGATCTTTTGCATCAAGCTAAGGTGAGAGTTTCAGGCACCTGCAGAGACAAAAAAGTCTGGCTTTAGGGGAAAGTTGGAGTAAGGAGAAGGGAAGACTTGAAATTAGGCTGGAGAGAAACTGGAGTATATGCATTTTGGCGTTGGAGTTGAAGTTAAATTTTTTGAGGAGTTGTAGATAGTGTTTGAAATCTAAATACTAAATCTGGAGCTGAGTAGGAAGTAGCATTTTTCATTTTGCAGGAAGTTGGATTGTTTTCTTATTTCTTCTATTCCAAAAATGAAAGGGGGAGGAGGGGAGGCGGAAGCTAACTGCATAATAAACTGGTTCATTGGAAGTACAGTCTGTTTGCATCTCACAAGAAGATTCATTTTCATTTTATATCAAGCATTTTATTCTGGCTTTGAGTGGTTTGTCTTATGAATGCTTGTAAAGACATCAAACTAAAACATGGTATTTTGAAAGGGCCGCAGGATTCCAGTTTAAGCTGATTTGAGGGTTTGTTTGTGTTGATGGGGGTTGGTGTGTGGTGGTGGGTTTTTTTGTTTTTTGTTTGGGGGGGGTGTTTTTTGTTTTGGTTTTTTTTTTATTTACACTGATTCATGTCAGTGAGTAATCATTTCCCACTGCTTGAGAACACTTCACCAATTTTAGTTACATAACTTTGGTGCAGGTACTTATAGCTGTTGAAGACAGCTCTGGTAAAGTAAACATTAATTTTTAGATCGCATTTTCAAGCACACTTTCCTCTCAACTCCTAATCTAAAGGAGATTTTTTTGCTGAGTGTTTTTGTTATTTCCTGATGTGAGTATATATGTGTCTGTGTTTGTTGATCTTCCCTTGGAAAGGAAAACAGGACATGATAAGAGACGGGATATTTCTTGATTTCTGAGTTGGAGATAAGTCATTACAAAAACATGTATAGCGGTGCTAGTCGGAAGGGCTGGTGGTTATTCTGAAACTGATTCAATCTGATACAGGTAAAAAAGCGCTTTGCCTTTCAGATTTGACTTTGGCGTAGAACAAAAGTGCTCTCCAAGTATTACAGCAAGGAAGAGATTACTTTGTAAAAGATCTGAAAATGTTGAATTTTGTCACCTAGTTGCATAGTCCAGCATGGATGGGAGAGGATATAAGGTAGAAAACAAAATACTGGGTTTGTTTTGTTTTGTTTTTTTAAGCTAGGAGCAGAGGAATAAATCTGAAATCATTTCAAGGTGTGGGGAAAGTGGGACATGGTATTGTTTTTCCATGTACTCTGCAAATGTGCTGCCATTTTAAAAAACGAATCCACAGAAGAAAGAAAATGCCAATTCAGTGTTCTGATCAACAGTAGTGCAGACATTGTGAAGGGAAATATGTAAACATAGTGTTTACATATATATCACTGTTTAAATTAGCATGGGTAAAGAAACTTTTAATTTGAAAGCTTCCTGTCACTTTCATGTGTTGATCTGCTTTTTCCTTTCTTGTTTAATGTCATCAAATTGAGAAGGCAGTGCAGTCCTATTTAATAGTTAATCAATGATTTATTCATGTTACTTTTAAGTAAAAGGGTTTACTTTTCTTTGAAGCCAGAACATCTTTTCTTAATCCTTTTTGGTTTTCTCTTAACATTTCAAGTGCTGTATGACCATCTGTGACTTTTTTTTGTTTTTAATATAGCTCATCCAGTTGATTTTGAGTCATCTTACAGTACCAGACCTGTGTAGACTAGCGCAAACTTGTAAGCTACTATATCAACATTGCTGTGATCCTCTACAGTACATTCATCTCAGTTTACAACCTTACTGGGCAAGGATTAATGACACATCTCTGGAATACCTGCAGTCTCGTTGCACTCTCATCCAATGGCTGAATTTATCTTGGACTGGGAACAGGGGAGCCATCTCTGTTTCTGGATTTAGCAGGTCAGTGCTAAATGTACAGAAGTATTTTGATAAGCTTTGTTTGCAGAGCTGCTGCACAGTAGTTCTGCTAAGTATCTGAAACAGTATTAAAAGACAAAAAATGTTTGATTTGCTATAAAAGGTGTGATTGTTATGATATAGGAAAAGACAAGAGCTAAACCAGTAAGAGATTCTGGATACAGCAGCTGAAGTGCATTTCCATATGTAGAGTCTGCATGTGCCAAACCACCTGTGACTGAAAGGCTTTTTCCAAGGGGGAGCAGTGTTTTGCTTTCTTCTGGGCTTCTAAAAAACTCCACTAGAACCAAGCTGTCCAAAAGTCTATCTCAGAAAGAAAATATGGTTGGTTTTTGTACAGATGAGTCATCAGTAGGACTGTATTAGAATGGTGCAGTAATAAACTGCATGTTTACAAGGTGCGGGCCCTAAGTAATCACTGGAGTGCAATGTAAGTGCAAATATTTTCATAAAAATGATTTAAAACATTAGTCCTGTTGGGAAATGGGGGGTTTGCTTGTGCATCTTCCAATGAGCTGACTGTGCTTTAGGTCATTAAAATAGCAAATTCACAGGGAATCTTCTCTGTGTAACAGCCGTGTTCTCTGCTTTCTTAAGATATCGTTTCTTGCTTCTTTGCTCGTTTGCATTAGTTAAACAACATCTATCAAAGCATTTCATTTAAGCAAAAATTGCTGCTTCAACTAAGAGGTAATCAGCAGTGGCAGGTGAAAGCAGAACTTGACTGATAAGAAACAGAAATGTTTAATATATATTAAAAAAAAATTGTCTTAGCTCTCATTTGTTTTCTGAATAAAAGGTTAAATCAAGTTTTCAGACTTTTTATTTTCTTTGCCGGGGTGCCTTCCCTGGGGAAGCAAAATAATTTGAAGAAATACTTTGTTGGGATGAGAATGTTGCTTTCCTGACTTTCCAGCTCATAATCCAGGAGCCCTAAGATCTTTTGTGATTGTTGGTAGAAAAAGGAGGCAGCCACCAGCTAGTTGTTAAATGGGATAAAATAGATAGGCACCAGCTAGCTGTTAAATGGGGTACAAGCATTTCTCCTAAATTTGGATTTCATATTAGATACATTATGCAGATCATAAATATGCAAGCTTTAATTGAGAATTCATCTCTGAAATCACAAAGTACTTGCTTTCTGATGCTTAGCTATTAAATTTGTGTTTTGAACATTTAAAATATGTGCATCTTCATGGCATGTTTTTAAATTTTTGGGTTATTTTTGTTTTGACCATGCAGGTTTTCAAATAAATGAATTTCCAGACTCAGAGAATTATAAGCTTTGCAGTTCTGGCATTTCTGACTTCCAGTTAGTTGAAAAAAACTTTATTGCTAAAGGACTGAAAAATAGTGCTGAACTCATAGCAGCACTTATGTGTAGTCAGCATTTTTAAAATGATAGGTAGTCATTGTTTTACTATTAATAACCAGTGAATAAACGTGGTCAATTTATATTCATTATAATGGTGATATTTATTTGTAACAAAGTGTTCTTGGCCGTTGATACAATTGTGAAGTTATCTGTATTTCTAGGAAAAAGTATTTCTTGGAAGAGCTGTGCAGTCTGGGAATGGGAATTGCAGTTCAATCATAGATTTTTGAAACAAAGTTGTAAGCAAAATAGTTTTCAGGTGTGACTTCTCAGAATTTTAACTTCTGAATCAAAAATTCTCCACTGTAACTAGGCTTGGTTTTGAAAGTTTTCTTTTTCCTTATACAGAAATAGTTTTGCAACTCTTTGTTCTGTAGAAGTGTCTTTTCTAGTAAAATTTCCAAACACAAATTTTCCTTTGGGTATATGTTTGTTGAATTTGCTAGCTTCCAAGAAAGGAAAATTTGGTGGTCATTGCTTTCAAATATGTGTTAATACAGGAGACCTCTTAGAACAACACTTGCTTTTCAAAAGCATTAATGTGACTTTCTTCAAAGAAGTAGCTTCCTGGCAAGAGATGGTGTTCCTCAAAGGAGAAATCTGGCAAGTAATGTTTAGTTCTCTTGCCCTGACTTTCATCAAGATGCCATCATCATGTGGATATTGCAGCATCCAGAACATGTAGTCATGAAATCCCATAATTTTTTTTTTAACTTCTACGTGTTCCTCACCCAGCCTCACTTTTGGGAGGTATTACACAAAACAGAGTTTCCAAAGAACGGAGGTACTTTGACTTTCTTAGGAATTCTGTTTCATAATTAAAATTTTTTTTCAGTTTATTCTTCAGCATATGAGTATTGCAGATGATGCTCTCAGCTGGCTAGGGAGGGTACATTGCTGCTTTTATCAGTTACCTGCTGATGTTAACTGGTACTAAAAACTTAATCTGTAATTGTCCTTTGCAGAAATTAAATACTTATATATTTCTGTCTCTCTACATAACAGTAGAAGACAAGTACCCCTACGTTTATTAGTGTAAAATATTCTCTTGCTGCCTACTGCATGACTGTTTCTGAATGAGCTTGTTGGTTTCTCTTTATCCTGCTCTTCTTGGCTTCCTCTCTGGTCTTGGTATTTTCTGTTTCTTTCTGCAAAGGAAATTTCTAAATAAAGCTGATAGCATACCAAGCTGCATCTTTTATTCTGGATTTAATTGGTGAAAAAGCCCTCTCATAACTTGAGGTTGAGTTGAAACAAGCCTAAATTGCTTGTTCCAGTACTTCAGGTTTATCAAATTTGTGTTAAATTGCTGCATAAGCAGCCAGGAGCGGCTGCCAAGAGAATTCTGCCTAGAAGTTCTAACAGTTTGAAGGGCTCTGTTATGCTGTTTTTAAAAGCCCCACCCGTATTGGTCCGTTCAGGGAGAAAAAACATTGTTTGCTAAGTGACATGTGTAGTGTTTGTGAAGTTATTTACAAATTATGGCAGTATAGAAATTGCAAGATGCTAAAACCAAAATACCTTATCCTCATAGATAACAGCATTTCACTTTTACAGGACCTGGGGTTTTTTGTTTATTTTTGCACTTTTTTTCAGCATTTGGTGTTACAGTTGGCACTGTTGAATTCAAAACTGGTAAAGTTAGTTTCATTCTTACAACTGTACAATTTAGGTTAATATTTCTGCAAGTCAGCTCATGTTTAAATGCTAGTATTACTTGAATTTTATTTTGGCAAATACCTTTCCAAGCTGTTTTTATCTGTGGTTTCAAAAGAAGTAGCTTGTGTAAATTTGTGTGTTCCTTTTAAAGGTATATATAGACATGATTGTAAAAAATAGTTGAAAGTATATATTTTCTTGCAGAAAGATATTAAAATAGATTTTTTTTTTCAAAAAAAGTAATTTTAAGACTGAAGCTAATACTGTATAATCATGAGAAGATAGAATGCTTCAGGCATATGAACATCCCGAGGCAAAGCTGAAGGTATTTTAAGTTATTGATAGCATCTACTCCTCAGGGCTAAAAATGACTACTGTAAATTTTTCATTTCAGCATATAATATAAATTAACTAAATTTTATCATTTGGATTGAACTAAAAGTGCATGGAAAAGTGAAAGACAAATGAAGTTGAGTATCTGAGCAGTCTCAAGTGTCTGGAATGCAATGTGACAGGGAATAGCAAAGATTTCACAGCAAGTGTTACATAAGCAGCACTGCATTTCTCTTGGCGTTAGAGGTACAGTGATTTTCTTCCTGCCAGAAGAGTATCAGTGTGGGAGCGTAAGACCTATATAAGAAAAGTGTGGCAAGCTGACTGAAGGTGTACTGGGTATCAAGATGATGAATACATGTTCTGAGGTTTAAACAGCTCTAGGACCATGACAGATTAAAACCGGCGTTCTGCATGCAGATTTCTTTCTGTCACTGATTATGTCATTAGCTTGTTTAAACTCTTTTGCTTAAATATCTGAGGTATTAAGATTTTTATCATTTCTAACATTTTATACTGTGAAAATGAATTGATAGTGTTTTATTTTCAAGTTAGTCATACAGTGTTTGCATGTCAAGCACATCCAGGAATACTTATTCAGCAATTTTGTTGTTAACATTTGAAGGCTTTAGGTGCTGTTTAATAGAGGTGTATTTTGACAATGTTTAACTTGGTGAGGCTTGCTGTGAATCAGACTAGCAGGAAGGTCAGAGAAATTACGGAAACATGCATCAAATAGTCACAGAAAAATAGGAATAATGTCTGATTCTTAATTTAAGAACCATGTCTGTGTCTTGCTTTAATTTCCACAGCTTTTTAGTAAAACCTAGAGTTGCTGTAACTGAGATTAAGTGATCATGTTTGTTTTGCATGATTTATTAAAATGTTTCATCTGTGTTGAGAAAAGCACAAGATCATGTAGTTAATATTCACCCCACTTGCATGTAATGTTTTAAGGTTGGCTGACAGTGTAATACATGCTAGAGTGGAAAATAACATTGTAACGATTAGAATAGCTTACATTGTGGGGGACTTCTTACAAGGGCATGTAGTGACAGGAAAAGGGGGAATGACTTTAAGCTGACAGAGGAGAATGGCTTTTAGCTGACTGAAGGGAGGTCTAGATTAGACATTAGGAAGAAGTTCTTCCCTGTCGGGGTAGTGAGACACTGAAACAGGTTGCCCAGAAAAGCTGTGGCTGCCCCATCCCTGGAGATGTTGGAAACTATATTGGATGGTGGCAGGCGGGGTTGGGACTAAATGATCTTTAAGGTCCTTTCCAACCAAACCATTCTATGATTCTGTAAGGTAACAAACACTACAAAGGAAAGTGCTAAAGAGAAAAAATCTATCCAACCCTGTAATAAATGGAAATTCCTTCCTGTCTCTGCCACGCCAAATGCAGTGGTTTATATGTCAGTGACTACAAAATGAGTATATAACATTTTAATTGAAAATAGATTTGATAAAATCAGAATGATTGAAAACTGGTGGGATAATTATATTAAAGGAGTGCAATTATACAAAGTAGCTATTTCTGTTTAGGAAGATTAGTAGATGAGGGAGAACTGGACTGATCCCTGCTTGTTGAAGAATTTTCAGTAATCTTGAGCCATGGGATATTGACTAAGTGAAGATCATTAAGCTAACAGTGAAGTCTAGGTTTTGGATCCATGCAGTTCCATTAGAAATCATTGGAGCAAATGTGGTGTGTTTAGCCACCCTCACAAGCATGTGTCTAAAGGTATTTTGGGAATTCTGTTTAGGAGGTCTTATGCAGCCAGTTCTGACATGAAGGGTGCTATCTCTTACCTTGGTATTTTAATTTTGGATCATGTTTGGCTCATGCAGTATGCTTAGACATGAATTACAAGATTAGAATTTGTTAATAGACTAACCCTACGGTCAAGGGGGTTTATCACGACCATGACCAAACAGTGTCTTAACTCCTAATAGATATATTTGATGTTTCAGAAAGATTTCAGTAGGACTAAATTACTTCCCTGAAGTTGGGGGTAGTGGGGAGGAAGAATGAGCAGCAGTTCTTAAAAGCAGGTAGAAGGTGATGGAAAGTGAGATTAATTTTTTATTTTTTATTTTTTCATTAAAAACAAACCCCCCCAAACAAATAAAAACAACCACCACAGTTCCTCAAAAAAAACCAAACCCAAACCCATCAAACACCCAAGACTCTTGAAATACTGCAGTCTGGAATGAGGACAGACTTTGAGGGAAAGGCCCAATCCAGTGTCTAGCAAAATAGATGCGCATGTTCCCATTAGTTTAGGTTGTTTAGTTGTATTTCATAACAAACATGAAGGGAAATAACTTCAGAAATTGTGTGTATAAAATATTGATTAAAAAAAAACTAAAGGGATGGATGATTGTGCAGAAAGGAATAGAGACTAAAAACAGGAACCAGTCAATCTTCAGTGATTAAAGAAGTATGTGAAGAAATGTTGATTTGGGTAGAAGGTACTTTTTGGGAGGTTGGTTGTTTACCAATGAGCTAAGTCAGAGAGGCACGCAGCGTCTGGTAAGTCTCAGTAGTGTGAAAACCATGCCACATTTGTTCTGAAAGCATGAGAACCAATGTTCTACTTTGCCATGTGGTTTTGGATATCCATGTAGAAAGACATCAGCAAAAATCTCTGTCCTGAGCAGCCTGTTTAGTGCAAACGAAGACTGGGATCTCTGGATCATTCAGAAAACTCTGCAATTCTGCCCGATGTTCTCTGCTCTGTGCTTACTGGTGACTTCCTCAAATTCCTCCTTCTGTTTCCATACATCTCTTTATTCATGTCTGTCAGCTCATTCTTGTACCCTTTTCCATGTACCTTACACCCTTGCCTCTGTGTTAAATAACCTTTCCCAAAAAGGCAGCAAAGTCATGAAGTGCAACACTCATTGCTGTTGCTGTGTATGCTCTGCCTGTGTGTTTCAATTGTAATGAATTAAAATAAAATGTTATAAGAATAGTAATTTTTCAGGCTGGTGAGCCTAGAGTTCTTCTCTGAGTCTAGGGAGGTAACTGGGTGTACTGACCTGGTAATGTTAACTTTTAATAGTCCTAGAAGGAGAAAAATGTTGATCTGTACCAACATTTGTAACAGCAAAGCCCTGTTAAATTGCATGGCAGTTAACCTAACATCCATTATTGTAATGGAGTAATTCATAAAATATTTATCTGTTAGCAAATTAGAAGCTAGAGGTATAATAAGTGATGACTGACAAGGTTTTATGGAAAATATCACCATACAAACAAACCTGATAATTTATTGATGAAAGAAGCTGTGTTAATATATTGTTAAAATACCCATTAAATAGAAGAATTGGCTAATTGGTAATCAGCAATGAATCCGTATGTCTCTATGTCTCTGTCTTGATTTCCATGGGATTTTGATCTTGTGTTTCTCCGTGGCGGTGTTGAACTCTACACTGCTATTTTAGACTAGCAATAATGTTTAAATACCTGATGTTAATGTTGTGAATTGTCGTGTCATTTCAGCTTTGACACTCCCGTAAGAAGGCTTACCAGTCTAGGTAAACTCACTGTATTCAGGATTGATTTGCAGTTTGATTGATTTACAGTTTGTGATTGATTTACAGTTTGAAGGTTATCTTTGCAATAAAAAGGGACAAGCTTATGTGTGTGTAATTAAAGCTTGGATTAGATACAGTAGAGTTTGTATTCGTGACACGATCTCTGACAGTGTAATTCATGCACAGACCATCAGTTTCCAAAATTTTGGATATTTTGTCTTTCAGTATCTTAGTTTTTTTATAATTCCAGTGAAAGTCATGTGGAATAACCCTTAGGAATCTCTGTGTCTTAGAACAGCTACAAAGTGTTGATTTTGAATTATTTGTTAATGAAGGGAACAGGATATTTGCCTAACAGTCTTAAAACACTTCTCTTGAATGTTTTAATTTAAAAATGTTTGTTTAACCTCATTTTTACTTTTGCAGATTTTTCTGAGATAAGTATGAGATTATTGTTGGAAACCTGCAGGTCATTGGCTTTGAGGAACTGTTTAAAACCATTTCAGACATTATCTGTGTTGTACTTTGCTCCGTTGTCTCAGAATAAACACCAGGAATGAAGCATTTTCTGACTTTCTAAACTGAAACAGGGTTTTCAAGACTAACATTAGTGTCATAAAAATCCCTTTCTGTACTGTTTTCACCCCTGATGATTCTTTTGCAGTTTATTTTCAAAGTAGAATTGTTTCCTTAAGACTGCTTTAGTGACGTTAGCCTCCTTATGCCATGTACAGCATTATATACCCTTCTGTGTTTCTTAAAATGCAGTAAAATATTCTTTTGTACAAAATACTGTATAATATCTAGGTTATGTACAGTATCAAGTTAATGTTGGTGATACAGTCTTGACTAACTTTGAGTTTTTAACATTGCTCTCTAACTCAACACACCTAATTGTTTTGGTCTCTTCTGGATTTGTAGAGATTTGATTCAAAAGTAACTTCTTCAGAGAGCTTGTGATTAATTTACTTTGACCTAATCATGTTTTCTGTTAATTAACTGAGGTGATACAAGAGCTGTGGTCAGTAATCCTTTCATTATTGAAAGGAACTGTTTCCTGGTTTACATGCTTAGAGTCTGAATACTGTTAAAACTTCACCTGAAAGTGTTTGTTTTTCACTTAAAATATGGGGTTTTTTACAGGTTCTTGAAAGTTTGTGGCTCTGAACTAATACGTCTTGAGCTGTCTTGTGGCCATTTCCTCAATGAAACATGCTTGGAGGTCATTACTGAAATGTGTCCCAATCTTCAGGAATTAAATCTCTCATCATGTGATAAAATACCACCTCAGGCTTTCAACCACATAGCCAAAGTGGGCAGCCTAAAGCGTCTCATTCTCTATCGAACAAAGGTGGAGGTAGGAACAAGTATTTCAACCTTTGCAATAAATACTTTCAGTCCTGGTAAAGTTGTATTTATTTTTTTTTCTTTGTTAATTAAGAAGTGATTTAGAATTTTGCATTCCAAGGTAAATTCAGAAAACTCAAAGGTAGTTTCAAGAAACAGGACTTTTTTTTTTTCAAAATAGTTTCCGGGTTTAAAAAAAAAAACCCAAACAAAACAAAAACCCACAAAAAAAGGTCTGCATGTTTTAACTTTTTTAAGTTGCATGAGAGAGCAGTGACTTTTCACCAGCTGTTTTAAGGAATATAGTAAAATCACAGATCTGAAAGCTTTTCTCTTTTATGTTCGGTTTGTTTGTGTTTTTTTTTTAAGTATACTTCAGACAGGCTGTATTTGGCAATATAATTGGGAAATGATCATGTTTAGTAACTTCAATTCTCAACATTCTGTCCTTTAGAACGACTTGTTACTTGACACTGGATGCCTAGTGTCTTCATATATTAGGAGCATTTGAGACATGAAACACAGGTTTTTTTAAATACTTTTCATTTACAGAGTAAAAATGACTTCTTTGTACAATTATTCCACTGCTTGAATCAACATTATTATTGTTTGCTGCAACACATTTCCTAGCTGAGATGGAATGGTTTTACATACTACAGTTGAGAAGACTGTTTTACTTTACTTCATTTTACAAATGTTGTATTCTAGTAAATTCAGTAGATTGAATCAGAAGCAATTCCATTCCTTCTCGCTAGCTACATTACTCATGTATTATAACCTTCCTGCTCTGGTTTACATGGAAGCTCTCATGTTTGTGCTTCTCTTGTTGCAAAAGCTATTGCTTAGTAGAACGCCAAAATGGAGGGGAAAAAACCCATGTTTCTGCGGGCTAGCTTTTAGTTCTAGGTTAAACTTTTTAAGAGGAGTTCACTTGTGTGTGTTATTTCTGCTTATGATTTTGGTAGACAGTAGTAAAGTTATGACACGGGATTGTGTGAGGTGTTATCCTGTAGAATAACAGAAGAACTGAAGCTGGAACAGTAGGTTCTGTCTACTAGATGTCCAAGGCATCCGAGTTAGGATACCTTATTTTCATTTACCATCTGTGATGGTAATTTGTAATGCAAGGTAGTTAAAGGACAGACTATCTGGAATGATTGGCATTTGCTGTGGGGTATGTAGGCAGTCACCATGAAGCCAGTACCCCTCAATAACTTGTACTTTGTGGTAGTTGCTCCGTATATTGAAGCAATTATCATTTTCTTTAAGCTCAAAAATAAATTGGTGAGCCCTGCTTTCAAGTGCCTTTTTGACAGAGCTGAATCAGTACTTTGAGTGTATCTGTTCTGTTTCTATATCATTAGTCTTTCTGTAAATCTTTGACAAATCCACTTACCTCATTTTGACTGTGAGCTCTAATTCAAAAAGCTTTTTGAGATCCAAGAAAGATCATTGTATCAGAGGTAAAGATTGTATAATTTCAAATTATTTTCCCCTACTGTAGATTGATCATAATCTTCTTGATTCTGCTCAGGTAACTTCAAAGTTTGAGACTTCATGCTTGTAATAGTGCAGCAGCTGAGGTGTACTCCAGAAATCATAGAATCACAGAATAGTTAGGGTTGGAAAGGACCTTAAGATCATCTAGTTCCAACCCCCCTGCCATGGGCAGGGACACCTCACACTAAACCATCTCACCCATCTCAACCTGGCCTTGAGCACTGCCAGGGATGGAGCATTCACAACCTCCCTGGGCAACCCATTCCAGTGCCTCACCACCCTAACAGTAAAGAATTTCTTCCTTATATCCAATCTAAACTTCCCCTGTTTAAGTTTTAACCCATTACCCCATGTCCTGTCACTACAGTCCCTAATGAAGAGTTCCTCCCCAGCATCCTTATAGGCCCCCCTTCAGATACTGGAAGGCTGCTATGAGGTCTTCACGCAGCCTTCTCTTCTCCAGGCTGAACAGCCCCAACTGATTGGTAATGATTGGTAACTGTTATGTCTCAGATATCACTTTGCTGAACAGAGCTTGAAATTAGACTGAATGTAGGTCTGACTTTAAGCCCTTAAATTGTGAAGATTCATTTCTGTCTTTTGTGTGTATGGACATGCATCTGCTTGTAGCTGACAGAACATTCATTCATAATCAAGCTTACTTAGGATTGCCCTTCCATTTTATATACAAGTGTAAACAAAAGGCACTGTTTCTGACAAGCCATGGAAGAGAAATTTCTAGAAGTTTAAACAGGTAAAACTTAACAATGTACATTGTGAATCCCAGGGGGAAGAGTAAACAGGAAAAATGTAGTATAGGATTTGAATTAGAGGATTAGAGTTACAGAAGTCACAGATTTGTAGAAATAACATTGCTTTTCCCAACATTAGCTTCTCTTGATGCAAGCCTTTAGTTTTCTATACAAAATAGGCTATCATTCGTTCTGTACTCTTCAGCTGGTGCAGAGGTGCTAGGTGGTAAGTGGTGGCTAGATGCAAAAAAGACAGTATAGATTGATCAAGCATGCTCTGAAGTGATTTACAGTTCTTTAAAACTTGTCAAAGAACTGTAACACAGCTGTGTTCTTGATTTCCGTGAAATTTCTGCTACTGCTGCGTCTTCATTACTGATGCTGCTGAGAAGCAAACAGTGGAGCAATGCTAATGCTTAATCTAGAGCTTGGCATTGTACTGTTGCCAACTGGACCTGCTCAGAGAAAAGAATATGAGGCCATGAATCTGCTAAGGAAAACTAACTGCTAACAAGTATGTGACTATTAAGCAAAAGTCAGAAGGTGGGAAAACCAGAGCTGATGTGTGTTATGGACCTCTGTTAAAGTTCTGTCTCTGTTATATGACAGTTGCTTGTTATATTAGCTGGGGGGGGGTGGGGGTGTTAATAGGTTTTGTATTTAAAAATATTCCCATTGCCTTTGTAATCAAAGCTCCAATTTTTAAATTTCTATTTTTAGTGAAATGAGCAATTATGATATTCTGCTACTTAATGCACTGCATTGCTATTTTGAAAGATAGCTGTACCATCTGGAGGAGTTTCTGGTCTCTTTGGTCCTAACCTTGCTGGTTCTTAAGGCCGTATATAATGTTATTTCCTTGACTTACTGAGTGCAAGTTTCTGTATACAAAATTGGTTTCAAACCTCTTAATTGAAGCTTCCAATGCCCTTGAATTATTCCAGCCTCTGTGTTACAAGAAGAGAAGTCCAGTGACTTTCAGTAACTTGTTCCAGGATGAACAAGGAAAAAAAAATAATAAATTGTCTGCATTGCTATCCTTCTCCCCACAAAGTGCAGCTCATTTTTCCAATGCTTTATTTCATTGTTAAAAGTGTCATTCTTAAGGGTTGTTTGATTATGTGTATGCTTGAAATAATTTATAACTTGCTTTGAGAAACTAATCTCGGCATTTTATAAATGTAACTTTTGCTAGTTCAACACCACTATTATAGACATTGGATTTTTGTGCTGGTGGTTTTGGTATTTACTGATACATGACTCCTTAATATTTATTCATTGAGAGTGTATTCACGGCATAATTTAAGCATTTATTGGCATTGATACATTTGAAGTAAACAATGAACAATGGAAGTATTATTGTGTACAGTAATTGGCTATGCACATCTTTATGGTTTGTGTATGAATATTATCTTGATTCAATGCTTATCATGAAGTATTCCATTCATATAAATAATGCAGCTAAAATTGCATTTTAAAGAAACCAAAGCCACAATTACAGTAGGAGAACTTGACAGTCTCCTTATTGCTGGATTTAAGTTTTAATGTGAAATTACGTATTTCATCTTGCATGATATTCTAGATTCTTGATAATATGTGAAGAAAAGGTTTTTAAAGTTTGTATTACGATTGTAATTGAAATACAAAATGAACTAAATTTAAATCAAATTACAGTGGTCAGAGGACTTTGCGCACACATTTTAAAGCAAGTGTTGTGTTATAAATTATCTCTGATAACTTTAACCAAGAGCAAATTTGGAACTTGGGTAACTGTAACAGAGGACACTGGAAATCTTAAGATACCAAGAAGAGGCATAAGAATCTTAACAGTAATTATAACAACAGTTCTTATTTTCTTATGCCATTAACAATGAAAGAGTTAATGTTGCCATAAAATTTTTCTGCCATTTTCAGAAATAACCTGTTATGGGTCATGTTATACTTCTGAGAGCTATTGTCTGAGGTTTTTCAGCTTGGACAGAATTTCATTGGCTTGGGTACAAATCTTTAGGATTAAGAGTTGCAAGCAACTAGTGGAGGAAAAAAAAAAAAAAGTGAAAGCCTGTAGCTATAAAGTGAAACCTCCTTGGAAGGAGGTTGAGCCCATGGTGAATAATTTTGCAGTACAGGGCCCTGATGGTGCCTTCTGATCCTGTGTCAGGCTCATAGGGCTGAATTTGGTCATTTGAGCCTGTAGTGCGAAGAGGGGAAAGAACAAGGATGTAAAACAGATTTGCAGGCATAAGCAGGGGCATAATTTGACCAAATGAAGCAAAACCAAAATACAGTAATTGAATTAACTACAGAGACTACCACTTTCATTGAATTAGTTCAGTAATTGCCATGTTGCTGTATCTCGGTCTCTGCTATGTCCCTAGCACTGTCAAGTAGCTGTAGAGAACAAAAAGGTGCCCCTGTATATCCTGACTCCCAGCTTGCAAATGACACTGCACCTATTTGTGAGGAGGCAAGTGTTTTGACTTTTTAGAAGCTACATCTGCACTCATTATTAATAAGATTTATTTCACCCTATTTCCATGTACTCACGTTTCTCTCTTAACTGATGCTTTTTTTTTTTTTTTAATTTTATATTACATCTGATTTTAGGCACATGTTATAAAGTTTTGGAGGCAAAAGTTGTATCGCTGTCCAACTCTTAATCTCAAAAGTGGTCCAATAATCTGAGTACATTGAGGGGGGAGCTGATTTTTAACAAATGTATTCAATTCCGGTGTTTCTTTCCATGTTCTGTCTTCCAGCATGATAGCTGATGGATGCTTGAGGGAGAATAGAATTCCTGTTCTTTTGCCAGTTTAGAGGATAGGGGTTTTGATGCTATATTTATTTTGAATCTGTAAATGAAAATTACTGCATTAATGTCTCTGTCCAGAAAGCATTACTTAAATACATTTGTGATTGCGGTAGTAAAGGGTAGGGTGGAGGGTTATTGCCTTCTGCAAACATCAGTTGAAAAATGTGAAAAGGACTGGTTCCTACATCTGCTGGCAGCTTTTTTTCAACCTGATTGGAGAGGCTGGCTGAGCTGGAGCCAAGTGGGCTGGCCTAAGTAGTCTCCAGAAGTCCTTCCCAATGTTCAGCTCTTCTGTGGTTCTGTGTCTTGGCGCTGATGGCACTAATGGAGGACTTAACCCGTGAGCTTTGTCCTGATCTGTGGCCAGGACAGAGGCCAGTTGTGAGATGCACTGTTTTTGTGTGCCACAGTTTTCTTGTCAGTGAAATTTGCATAATAGCAACTTTCTCAGCTTGTAGCTGTGGTATGAGGATAATTACAGAAGACTGAGATTCTCTTGATATGTATGGTACTCTGCATAGATGTCTGTATAAGGTTACCGTACCTTGGTAACATACTTTCCTAAGTTGCAGGAAGTTACAAAGCTTAGCCTTTTTCCTCTGGAAAAAACTAGAAAAGGATTGCTAAAGAAAGCTTGCTTAAGAGGTATAAGCATTTCTGCAAAGTAAATGATTGGAGGGTTTCAGGTGTTATCTCTGTCTGGGACTACATGGGTATCTGTTGTTCCTAAAAACTGCCACAAAAACTACCTCGTAAAGAGTGAGGTGACCTCTTCTATTTGCTTCCTCATGAAAGGACACCACATAGTACAGGGAGCTGGAGGACTTAAGCATAAAACAGTTTTGGCCATCATTTACTTGTAATTTGGTATGTGATTCCCTGCCATTTTCAGTAACATTTTATTTAACTGAAAACTAAGTTAAAGAGAAGTGAAAATAGATGAGATAGAAAGTAGATGAACAACTTGAATAGCTTTATAGATGTCTAGATCCAATCTTAGTTTCCAGAAATGGTATATTACGTATTTTGTGTGTTACTGACTGTTCATGTACTACCCCAAGACGTGTTCTTTCTGTCAGAAATAAGATACTAAGGATAAGTATTTATCTTTAGAACTCAAAGTCTTAGAAATAATCTGAAAATGAGTTCTTTCTGGGAAGATAACACATATGAAAACTTTTCCTGAAACTAAAGGTAGCACTGGTTAAACCCAATGACTCTCGTGCTTATAAACGTACATATTGACTCATCTCTCTAACCTTCTCAAGTTCCCTCATATCTTTAACATAGTTGTTTCAAAGTATCATAGTACCAACAAGTACATAACTGAAATTATCTTGATGCCTTAAAATGCTGGGAGGGTGGGAAAGACCAGAAGCATATTCTACAGTTTCTTTGATTGAGTGAATTTAGGTAAGGATTGATTGTATTTCACCTTTATTATACATTTGTTTCTGCATTAATGATGTACTACATTCTTATTTCTGTGGGAAGGATTGCTTTGGGGATTATTGTAGGTAGGTTTTTAGATGCCAAAGTACAATACCTTGAAATCCACAAAGTAGATTTTTTTGTTTCTTTCTTTTTTTACTTTTTAATAGGCAATATTGATTTGCCCTGTTGTACCTGTCAAAATTAATGTTTCAATAGAAGTTTACAAAATTCTCACTTTGCATTGGAAGTGGGTTTTAATTTCTGTATTAGAATAGCAGATGCCAAGTAATTTCTGACGTAGTTCTTTCAGAGACTGTGCCAAAAAAAAAAAAGAACAGATCCAAACAGTTGATTTTTTGTTTCCTTCTTGTGCTTTACAATGCCAAAGGTGTGTGTGGGGGGAAGAGTTCTGTGCTTATAGAGATTTTTAATTACTTCTGACAGTCTTAACAAAATTACCTTTTATATTTTCATTAGGTGCTTGTAATTATAAATATTTATAGCAGTAGTGGCACTCATTGAAATAAAATTGTCTGCTTTCATCTGAGGCTTTTCTTGTTTGATTGGTTAGGTTTTTTACCACGGATAGTCCTAGTCTGGCAAAACTTTTTTTTTGGTGCGGTACTATATGAAATAGAACTTCTCTGGCTTAAGAAAAGACTGTGATAAATTATAGCTGTAAAATTTCAAATAGTTGATGTAAACACCAGTAAAAATGTTTCTGTAGCATTTTTGCTACTAAAAGCCAAAGTCGGAGGGAAGAACTTTCTGAGCTGTGTTACTGGGGAAAGGGAGAGAAAGGATTGATTGTTACAGGTTTTATTTTCCAAGGAGTCTTACTGCCTTTTATCCAGTTTTACATGCAGAAATAAATTGCCATTCCAAAGATATAATAGCTGTAGTCTTAAAAGTAATCTAGTGACGTACTGACATCAGAATTCCTTGTCTCTACTTTACACAGGAACACATAGCAGATGCTATTCACTAAGGTATTTCTGGAAGTTCTAAAGCAGAATTAACATTTAGTTGTGTCTCAATTATTTTCCCTGAAATTGGAAGTAATCTGGCTCATTTTCTGAAACTTTTTGGCAAAAGCTGTATACATCAATTTGTAGTCAAAAGAGGAGAAGCTTGCCGTATGGAAGAAGACAGTTTGGGATGTTTCCTTTGGCTGGTATTTTGAGGAGGGGGGTCTCTCTCCAAAGGGTCAGCAGGAGACAACGGGAGCCTTTTTCTGTCTGAAGGTAATGATCACATCGCATGTGACCTGTCTGTATTAAGCCTGCATGTGTTTCTTTAGCTGCCTGCATGTGTCCCATCTATTAGGTAAATTCTTACGGGGAAAACTACTTTGCTGCCCATGGAATCACTAACTGTTGCACTCTTCAGAAACACATCCGTGGTGAAAAACAAGCTGTTAAGTAGGACAGGTCTTATCAAAGGAGATTTGAACTGTTGGTGTGAAATTGGGAAGGGAATAAATTTGTAGTCATTAGTCTGCCCTTCCAAGAAGTTTGGTCTCAATTCCGGTAGTCAGGCCATTCTAAAAATTTCCATATACCCTTTTGATTCAGATTACTTGATCCCAATAAATAACCCACGTGAGGCAATTACTTCAATGTCAAATAGTAGATACCACACATGTGGTTCTGTTCTTGATTTGCCAAGAGCTCGTTTGTAGTTTCCCTTAAGCGAGTGGTGGCTTCCTTCCTCTCTGCTTTCTCATGTCTTCCCATGCTTTTATCTCCTTATTACTGGATATAACCCTCCTCATTCAGGCAAGGTTGAATTTTCTGTCTCGGGTTTTCATTCAGATAATTAGTTGTTACTAAATGCAATAATATTTTCAGGTGTCCTGTTGCATAAATAGGCTCCCAAAATATAACTGCATAGTATCAAATGTATACTGACTGTTTGTTGTATATTAATTGCCTAATTACTGTATCAAGTTTTAGGTGAATGTGTTGAGAAATGTACAAATTGTGTCCAAATTATTTGTACTCAAACAGCATGTGACAGCTGGTGATTGGGTACAGGATATTCAGGATTACACAATTCTTTGCTAGCCAGCTGATCAAATCTTTTGATGCTTTCCTTATTTGTCTTAGGGAAAGGTTATTGTGGAATAAGCTTGTCTAGATATGTTATCCAGTCCAATTGGTTAATAAAGTTCTGAAGACCCCGATTCTAACCTCAAAGCAAGTATTTTTTATAATATTTTAACATAGATCTGTAAAGTAAGATGAAAATGCTACTGAGAAACCTCAGTAAATACTGTGATGGAACCTGTTATTAAATATAACAACTTCATAAATTTATATGCAAAGGAAACTCACTGCAAAGACTCTTCAAGATGCATTTTTTTTTGATGGGGAGAGAAATAACGGACGTACGAAAATGAAATTGTAGTCTTTAGGAACATTATTAATTCTTTGGTATTGTAGAAAAAAATGCAGTATTCTTATTGTGGTGATCTTGCAAATGCAGTCATGTTATCTGATATCTGCCTGCAACTAATGTTACACAGTTATTTGAACGTAAAGTGGAAGCGACAGAGTTTCTGGGGGGATGAGTCAGGAAGGGCTTAAAATTAGATCATCACTTGGAAATTATAAGAAAAAACAATACAACTTTGTCCTCTCATATAATGTAATTGGGGGGAATGGGTATTAAAGGATATTTTTTTATGCCTAACTTTAATTTTTAATGTTAAAGAAAAACCCAAATTTAAGTCCTGCATAATTCGTGAGTTTTCTTGAACAAAGAGATTAACTAGAGAATAGTAACTCTATGATTAAAAACATAGCAAGGAAGGGAAACCATATTTAAAGAAGAGAGGAAGCAGTCTTTAATGAGACTTTAAGATTACTCTCAGCATTCACCTCACTGAAAATCTCAAGAAATTGCAGGAGAATAAAAGTTTTGTAAAAGATTTAGACTCTCAAGTTGTTTCATTGAGCAGCTGGAAGAGTTCCCAACTTATGTCAGACACAGTTCTTCAGAGAAGGGGAGAAGACAGCCCTTTGTTCCCAGCATAAAAAACAAACAAACAAACAAAAAAAACGAAACGCCCAAACCCAAAAAAACCAAAAGAAACCCCAATTTTGAAAGCTGGTTTTAAGATCTCTCTATAAAAAGGTTTATTAAAAGATGCAGACTGTTTCTTCCCTGCCCCAACCCTAAAGGTTAAACGTTGGGGTTTTTTAGCTCTTCCTTTAATCTTATTTTCATGCCTTTTATTATAGTGCAGCCATTATGTGATAGCCATATTATAGTGCAGTTGTATTTCTTTTACACCTTTTGCATGTTGTTTTTTAGTCTTTGAGTATTTGACAATGAAACTGCAATGACTAAATATTCGAAGTGCATCTTTCACAGGTGTGCCATATCTGCCACAGACAGAAGGTTTTTCTATTTGAACGGATATTGAGCTCAGGCTATCTGTTGGATGCTTTCCTTATCATACTAACATCAGAAGTGATTTGTACTTCCTGCTGCATCATGAATGCAAAAAGTCCTGAAAAAAAGGTCAAGCAAGATTCAGTCTTGCTAAGTGTATTACTTGGACACCAGTATTTGGTTTCTTCACTGATGGGTTGTCTGTGCAAACCAGCAACACTCTTGAAACGTCTAAGTCAAAACTTCCATGTGATGTCTAAGGTCTTTAAAAAGACAGGTAGAATACAAGTTATTCCAGTATCAGCTATTGAAGCATACACAACACATAAATGTCTTCCAGACTGCCCTATATTACAGACTTTCATGTTTGGGCAGACCTCTCATCTGGAGTGAGTTAGGATCTCAAGCAATAATCTAATCTCTTGTCCAAGGCAGGATAAGTACTGTTGATGTGCTTTCTGGCAGATGTTTGTCTGACCTGTTCAAAGACTTTAGAGACTCTTCAAGCAGTCTGCTCTCATTTCCTGAGGTGTAGGGCTTACTGCCATGGCCTAAAACATATCTGGAATCTGCTCTGTAAGCTTGTGTTTAGCAGCAGTATAATATCCTTCTGATCAGTTTGTTATCAAGAGTCTTCTCTCTTAAAGCAACTCCTATGCTGTATGTTTTCCTCATCTGAAAACACCTTTCCTGGAATGAAGCATTTTATTTGGTCCCTTTGGACTCTTCCTGTAGTCTATGCTATCTCATAAAAGTTGATTACTTTAGTAGCTTTTGTTTTGGCTTGGGTGGGAGAAGAAATTTAGACCACACTAAAGCCGTGCATACATTACTCCACAAAAAATGGTAGCTTTTGTTTCTTTTCAGAGTGGGGGTTTTTGGTGGGTTTTTGTTTGTTGAACCAAACCTTACCTTTGGTTCAGGGAAAAGTCAGAATATCTCCAAACTATGCACGTCTTGGCTACTAGGCTCAAGAATGGTATTGCATGGGTAGTCTTTGGTTTGACTGTCTCTGTTTGGCTGAGAAAGTGAAATTAGACTCCAGGTTAAAGCTCACTGATCCAGAATTTAGGTGGCCTCTTAGCTGCTCTTGTAAAGCACTCTAACATCAAAGTTTGGCCTATGTTACAGCTTCAGGGTTGGGTGATTGCCTCGCTCTTCTCCTTTGCTTAAATAGGAGTGTTATCACTCATCTTGTATTGCAAGTCAGAGAGATGAATTGTAGAGACAGATGGCTTGAAACAGACAGGTTATTACAATGATAGTCCTTCTATATGTAGTACATATGGATTCTGTGAGCTGCCATTCTCTTCTGCTATTTTCATGCCTTTAGCCACCTGGATTCTGAATTGACTGAGGCACAAGTAGGCACGAACAAAGGGTTTTTTTCTTCTTTCTTGACATATGCAAACCCCACCTCAGTTACAGAACAGACACTGCTTCTGAAAGAAATCTGATTTGTTGCATGCAGGCATGTGTGTGCCCCAGAAGAGGAATTAATATAGCCAGTATAATTTATGTTGAGTAAATAGTTGTTTACACTTGGGTTTGACTTGGCATGATTTATGATGGTACAACATGGTGTCCTACCAGTCTTCCTTCTATTACCCACATTCCTAGTGCTTTTTCTTAAATTGTTTGGGTTTTTTTCAATAATTGTTTATAATAATACTTCAAAGTTTATGGGTTGTGAAAACACCTTTGAAAATGTGGACTCGGTGCACATCAATACAGAAGGGACTGCCTCACATTAGAGAGAAATTAAAAAGGTATTCTGAGATGAGTCAAGTTACTGTTCAAGTTGACAAAAATAGCTCAGTTATCTAATCAAGATAACTATGAATATTAGTCGTCTTACCTATTTCACTCCTCTCTGAAGACACAATGTATGGAATTGATCTTGCATCCCTGCAGGCTGTTCACAGTGACAGTCCGCTTTCACATTGTGTGTGTTAATTAAAGAAAGATATTGCTGTTTCCAATCCTTTCAGGCCAGTGTTTAAATTCCGGTCTGGAAACCATTACTAAAAACTATGGTGGAATGCAGGAAGGTATTCAGCTTTCCTCCAGAATCACCTGAATACCTGCAGAAACCCTCTTTAGAAATGTGTCCAGTCAGAGACTAATTTATTTAGCTCGGTATTTAAGGTTTGTAGAGAGGGGGTTGGGGATTTTGCTTTTATTTTTTACACCTGAGTAAGTTCTAAAGCTCATAGCTTGCACCAAGTTAAATAGTAAAGACTGTGTCTTACTCTGTTGGAGTTACTTGTTTATTCAGGTTTTAATGATCACAGTGAAGCATTTGCTCAATAAGTACATTACTGGATATTCACATTTACTAGCTTTAAAGTGTTCTTAAGTGTTGCCTCTTTAATAATGAGTTTTTAATGCTTGTGCTTAATTTCCTAGCTACCTTTTTCTGTAAAAACATGAATGAAACTAAAGCAGACAAGCAGACAGTGGCTTTAGGAGACCTCTGCAGAGATACATGTGTAGTGTCTACATTTAGGCTGCCTTTGATAAATCATATCTTGGAAGGACAAGTTGGAAGCTGAAGTTCCATAGATGTTAAGTGTTGGGTGTTTCCAGTTGCTCACTGGAGACATGTAAATTAGATGTCTGAAATGGTCTCCATGAATACCCTATACTATGTCCCTGTTTTGTGTCTGCCAGCCTTTCAGTTCAAGGAATCAAATATGTCTTTGCAGTGGTATGACAAAGGATCGTGTTCTTGCCAAGTTTCATTAGAAATATAACTGAAGAAACTAAATAAAGCATTAAACTTTGTCGGAGCAATCCCAGGCACAGCTACAGGCTGGGCAGAGAAGAGATTCAGAGCAGCCCTGCAGAGAAGGACTTGGGGGTGTTGGTTGATGAGAAAATGAACATGAGCCAGCTTCAGTGTGCGCTCGCGGCCCAGAAAGCCAACCGTATCCTGGGCTGCATCAAAAGGAGCGTGACCAGCAGGTCGAAGGAAGTGATCCTGCCCCTTTGCTCTGCTCTTTTGAGATCTAACCTGGAGTATTGTGTGCAGTTCTGGTGTCCTCAACATAAAAAGGACATGGAACTGTTGGAACAAGTCCAGAGAAGGGCCACGAGGATGATCAGGGGACTGGAGCACCTCCCGTATGAAGACAGGCTGAGGAAGTTGGGGCTGTTCAGCCTGGGGAAGAGAAAGCTGCGTGGAGACCTCATAGCAGCCTTCCAGTATCTGAAGGGGGCCTATAGGGATGCTGGGGAGGGACTCTTCATTAGGGACTGTAGTGACAGGACGTGGGGTAACGGGGTAAAACTTAAACAGGGGAAGTTTAGGTTGGATATAAGAAGGAAATTCTTTCCTGTTACAGTGGTGAGGCACTGGAATAGGTTGCCCAGGGAGGTTGTGAATGCTCCATCCCTGGCAGTGTTCAAGGCCAGGTTGGACGAGGCCTTGGGTGTCCCTGCCCATGGCAGGGGGGTTGGAACTAGGTGATCTTAAGGTCCTTTCCAACCGTAATGATTCTATGATTCTATTCTATGAAACTGTAAACTTTCTGAAAACAGGTAAATTTGTATTAAAAAAAAAAACAAAAAAACAAACAACCTGCATAAATTATGCTACCCGTGCATACAAATACTGTTAGATAATATTCTTGTAGGAATTCCTCTTATTAGCTAAGGGTTATTTTGTCCCTTGCATATCGCTTGGGGTTTGTTTTTTTTCTATTAGAAACTGTTGTGCATCCTGTAGAAATCCACAGTTGTGTTGTTAGTATTTTGTGAAACTTACTCCTGATTTCAAGCTCATACAGATTACAAAGTCCTAACAAAGTGATGAATGTATTAGGTATGATGCATATCTATTTGCGATTTGAATCCCAGACCATGTTCTTTTTTGCGCTGTATTTCAAACTGCAAAGCAAAATATGGCTACAGACAATGCCGAAGAGTCTTTTCTGTATCTTAGAAACACAAAAAACTCATGAAGTTTCCTTTGCTGTGGAACAGAACAACATTGTACTTTTGTAAGATGCATCTGATGCTCCAGTCCAATTTCAGGCCGAGCAGTGTGCTGTACTTTCTGAAAAGAGTGGCCATGTTAAATGGCAGGAACATGACTGTAAAATGCACATTATATCTGTTTCAGTTTGCATGCTAGTAGTGACAGGTGCTCAATGGTTGTCAGCATCCTTGTCAGCATAGAGACTCCTTTGACATGAAAGTCACCAGCTCGGTCCTGTTGCTGTGCCCCTCTATTGGCAGTTCCATCAGGCCATAGCTGATCAGTGAATGTCAGAGCCTCTGCTGTTCTTCTGGTATGTCGTCAGCCCTCTGTGTTTTTGGGCAGGCCTTGCCTGTTTGAACTTGCCACGCTTCTTCAGCAGCTTTCCTGTGGGAAATGAGCAGATAGGTCATGAGTATATAGGTATCTTCAGGGCAATGCAAAACCACATCCAAAGTGACTTGCATAAAGGTTTGTAACGATTACCGTTGCTTTAAGCCAGTCAATGGGTAAAGTACCCAGGGACTCATTAAGTGACATTTGTGGTGTCGTTAACAGAGTTTTGAGCTGTATTTCAGGAAATGCAGTGACAGCCTTTAATGTCTAATTGACCTCTTCTCTTTGTTTCACTTTCCATATTTCCTTCTGATGTGTTCCCCTGTGGCAGCAAACAGCCCTGCTCAGTATTCTGAACTTCTGCTCAGAATTGCAGCACCTCAGCCTGGGCAGCTGCGTCATGGTGAGTACTTACACCACTCAGGGTGCATAGGTTTGTATGTGTGTGTGTGCAAACCCTTGCTTTGGAACCCAGGCTGGGGTTATGTTTCACAAAGACATGTTAAATGCTAGACTGATATTATACTCTCTTAAAGGGTCCAAGATGAATGCAGTTTAGCCATATACTTAAGTCTTATATACTAGTTTAGAAGGTCTAAACCAGCTTGTAGGCTTTCTCACACTTGTTCAACTTCTTCCTAAGCTTTTGGGCATTCCTTTATATGCGTAATCACTTTTTTCTTTCCAAAACTAGTAATCAAAACTTACTTTATTCAGACCAAATCATCATTTCTAGCAGATTAACGCTTGTGTCTGACCCTTACAGTACCACAAGATAAATATTTTCAGTAAAAGCCACTTATCATAGACTTGCTGGGAACACTGATGATTTAAAAAAAGAGAATACAGGAACAGCAGCAATTCGCAGGGCACTCAACTGAGCTGTATTACATGTACATGCCAGAGGCTAAAGGAGACTTAGCTGATCTTCCTCGTAGTTCAAGAATCATAGAATGGTTTGGGTTGGAAGGGATATTAAAGATCATCTAGTTGCAGCCCCTTGCCATGGGCAGGTGTCCAGGGTTCAGCTGTAGCAGTCACTTTTTTCCTTCTTAGGGATTAAACCACAGCAGCAGGGACACCTTCCACTAGACCAGGTTGCTCAAAGCCCCCATCCAACCTGTCCTTGAACACTTGTCAGAGATGGGGCTGTCACAGCTTCTCTGGGCAACCTTTGTCAGTGTCTCACCACCCTCACAGGAAAGAATTTCTTCCTAATGTCCAATCTAAATCTCCCCTCTTAGAGTTTAAAGCCACCCCCCCATTGTTCTATCCCTACATGCCCTTGTACAAAGTCCCTCTCCAGATTTCCTGTAGGCCCCCTTTAGGTACTGGAGGGCAGTACCCTTATAAGGTCACCTCTGAGCCTTCTCCAAGCTGAACAAGCCCAACTCTCTCAGCCTCTCTGTCTTCATAGGAGAGGTGCACCAGCCCTCTGACCATCTTCATGGCCTCCTCTGGACTCACTCCAACAGATCCATGTCCTTCTTATGTTGAGGGCTCCAGAGCTGAATGTGGTGCTGAAGGGAGGGGGTCTCACAGAAGCAGAGTAGAGGAGCAGAATCACCTTCCTTAACCTGTTGGACATGCTCATTTGATGCAGCCCAGGATATGGTTGGCTTTCCATGCTGCAAGCGCACACTGCCAGCTTGTGTTGAGCTTCACACCAGCCAACACCCCTAAGTCTTTCTCCTCAAGGCTCCTCTCAATCCATTGTTTGTCCAGCCTGTATTAGTGCTTGGGGTTGTCCAGAGAAGCAAGTGATAAAGGAGAATTGGCTCAGCCTTCCATGCTTTGACTCTTGGACAGAAGAGGAAGGCAGTGTTGACTGTTTTTTCAACAGTCCTTATTTTCCTATGTTTTTTGATAGTGGATTTCATTTTTTCTGCCTGTATGTTTGGCCTTTGTTTCAGTCCTTTTGGCTTGCCCAAAGTAACTAGTAAGACTTCCATGAGAAGATGCAGCAACTGGTCAGCCCAGAATGGAAACAGACATGTTCTTTAATCTGCATGTGCTTATGGTTGCAGTGCCTATGGTCATAAAAATCAGTTTTAATTGTCTTTTAAAAGAAAAACAACTATGGAAAAAAGGTGAGGAGAAGGATTCTGAGGAAAAAAAAAAATTTTCACCGCCTTTTCACTGATCCTTAGTATTAAGTGAATTAAAGGCACCTATATCTGGGGTTTGATAGGAAATTTATTTTATTTTTGTTGTTTTAAAAATGAAACCTCTACTATACAATAGTTTTCAGAGCTCTTTAGAAATGACAAATGCTTAAAACAGATCTGTAGGTGTGTTAGCAAGCAAATCTTGAAGCACCTATGTATGTCTGGAAAGATGGTATATATGACAAATTGTTTGCTTTCCTTGCAGATTGAAGACTATGATCTTATAGCAAGCATGATGGGAGCAAAATGCAAAAAGCTTCGTAGTCTGGATTTGTGGAGATGTAAAAACATAACTGAAAGTGGAATAGCAGAATTGGCATCAGGCTGCCAGCTTTTGGAGGAACTTGATCTTGGCTGGTGCCCTACATTACAGAGCAGTACAGGCTGTTTCACAAACCTTGCACGTAAACTCCCAAACCTGCAAAAGCTCTTTCTTACAGCCAACAGGTCTGTGTGTGACACAGACATTGAGGAACTTGCTGCTAACTGTACGCATTTACGGCAGCTGGATATATTAGGTAAGAAAATGTGGGAATACTGTTTTTTATCTTACTGTGTCTCAGAATTTGTGCAGTTAAAGAGTCCTTAAGACAAAACCATCTTCTAGACATATTTCTAAATAAATATTTCTTAAAATTATGGTTTAACATTTAAAAAAAAGTTACTCACTGCAGTGTATTTCTGACTCAGAATCCAGTGTATTTGTACCAACCGTGTAATTTGACTACTTAGTATGAATTGCTTAAACTGAGATTTAAGTGCAAGATTTTTTCAGTAGCTTTTAGTTTCATGACCATTATTTTTTACACTGAAGTCTTTTTTTTTCTATCAAAAGATTCAATTTCTTAACCTTGTTTCTGCTTTTGTTGTTTTATTCCTTTGAAGCATGACAAAGTGTATTTATAGAATGAGTCTGTGATCAATAAACAGATTTCTGCTTTTACGCCATACAGATATATCAATCAATATTGAATTTCTTTGTCACTTTTACCAAGAAGTGAGTTTGACTCATTAAAGAGGAAAAGGTAATTAACAGCAAAACTTAAAATGCACTTTCTAGTAAGGTGGGAAGGAAGTGATGAGGGGCAAAAGGTATAGCAAACTTGAATTTCTAATCCTCTACAACTTCTATAGTTAAAAATATTTTTAGAAATATAAATACAGTTTGGGCTCTTGAGGAAGGACTTAGAATACAGTTTTGCATGATACTAAATTTATTCCTTTTATGGTGGAATGTGAGGTTTTCTTTTTAAAATAATGTAGGACAGCAGGGATATTTGTGACATCAGTGTGGGAGAAATGTCTTCGTGCTTTTACTGATTTATTTTCATAGGGCTAATTGAAAAGGGGAGATTTAAATAAAAGGAAGTAAAGTAACTGCACCATGTATTTTCAATTTTTAATACTTTAAATGAAAATATTACATTTGAGAGCGATGCTGTAAAGAACTGAGAGACCTCAGATTGAATAACATTTCAAGCAAGTTTAAGGCTATTGGCATTTCTCATAACAAAAAATTTACCATATGCCTTCAGATTGTCATTCCAGTATAGCTAGTACACTCTTCTATCATGAAATATGTTTCTACTCATCTCTGAGGAAGTTGCCTTCTGACCAGCATGGGAAGAAAAGATGAACAGCTAGAAACTTAACTCCACTTAATACACATTGTAGAGACTTGATGTGTGTGTCCACAGGAGGTAATGTGTTTTGTGTATCCTTAAGGAATCTTACTTTGTAGCTAGATTATCAACATCACATTTCCCTCTTCAGACATGAAAAATTTCCAAACGCCATGGTGAATGAAGTCTTTCATAAACACGTATGTTCCCCTGACCACCCACTTCCATGCATTTCTGTTACAACGGCATTGTGTCTGCCCACAAAGTGGTCTGACCTTTTCATTACACCAGAGGCTGCCCAATGAATAGTTTGGCTGTGTTAAATCCTGTGGATAGTCTTGCTACTTCTGTTGCCTCTCTGCTGGCAGTGAAGGTTTGTTGCCAAGCTTCTTCAGCATTTGAATTCACGTTTGAATTTAGTTTGACGTCTTGCTGACGTTTTTGTGGAAAAATAACACATGAATGTGGAAAAGGAATTTGTTCTATTCTCTGTGTGCTTGCCTATATTCCTGAGTCAAGTGGACCTGTAGTAAACCTTTCCCAGTGAGGCAGCATGTTGTGTTCAGATAAATGCTTTCCAGGGGATATCCAATTAAACTGTCCAAAAGAAGGGGTCGTGGGTTAAAACTTAAACAGGGGAAGTTTAGATTGGATATAAGGAAGAAGTTCTTTACTGTGAGGTGGTGAGGCACTGGAATGGGTTGCCCAGGGAAGTTGTGAATGCTCCATCCCTGCTGGTGTTCAAGGCCAGGTTGGACAGAGCCTTGAGTGACATGGTTTAGTGTGGGGTGTCCCTGCCCATGGCAGGGGAGTTGGAACTAGATGATCTTGAGGCCCTTTCCAGCCCTAACTATTCTGTGATTCTATCTTACCAAAAAACCTTAATATCTGTCTTCCAGACCTCACTTTTTCCTTCAGGGGAATACTCGGTAGAGTGGAAAGAATATTGTCTTCTGCTGTAAATGAGTCAGTACAACATGATACAGTATGTGTGAGTGAGTTACTTAGCTTTTTTGTCAACAGCAAAGAAACTGTGTTCATTTCTTTGTCTGAATATGGGAATCATTACAGCCTGTGGTTAAAAGGAAGAGTTGTCAAGTAGAACCACAGCAGGTCACCTGGAGGCAGAGTTGCCAGGTGTTCCCATGTAAGTGCAGAAATCTTTGTTGTCTAATCTAAAGAGCTAGTCTCTCATAGTGTTGGAGTACCAAGAAAGTCGTAAATCTCTGTATGTGCTCCAACTTTTCACAGCTGATGTAGGGCCATCCTGTTACTATAAGCTACAGAAATGCTTAATATGTTTTTGTACTTTTGAATGAGTGTGACAACAGGTCTGAAGCTGTTAGAGGCCTGAGGTCAGTGCTTAGCTTTGCAAGAGTAACCTTGAACAGTGGGTCTTCTCTGTGATGTGAAAGAATGAGAGGTGCTCTCATTATATCCTTTGTCATCTCCGAAGTACAGAAATATCTGGCTTGTACATGCCTTGTAAAGGGTGTAGGAGAGTTGCTGATAGGTTAGCAGTGCCCATCATAAGGGAATTTCTTTTGCTTCAGCAAGCTGTTTAAAAGCTTAAGGTTTTTTATGCTTAACTAAGTAGGGATCAGAATGTCATACCTTGCACCGTAGTCACCAGAGCTGACAATGCTAGCCTGGCTTCTCTGCAGTTGTTAGAACTTAAAAACTTGTCAGGGAAAACTTCTTGTTTTGATTATAGATTATTTATCATCACAATAGCTTCAGGACTGGAAGAGTCCAAGCCTCTGATAGAAATCTTGAACTCTGGGTCTTTCATTTAAGTATTACAAAATGTATGTTATATATATATACCCTGGATGCTGTTTTCAGGTACTGTGGCTTGCTACCCATATGTCCTTTACCATTATCATTTGGCAATTCCCTTGTTACATAATCAGAGCACTCCATACAAGATTAAAATTCCCAAACTTATTGGCTCATATAGAGCATTATTTGATGGTAGCTGTGTTTGTGGTGTGTAATATATACTTCAGAAAGTAAACTTCTGTTTAAAAAAAAGAAATCATGGGTTGGATCTGTATCTGCTATATTATAATACAGTTTGGAAGAGGAAGCATTGATGCATGTCACTGAGTATATGAGGGTGTGCTTCTTGAAGATTTTAGTTCTGGGGTTTCTTTTACTCATTACATACAGAGCTGCCTGCTTACAAGTATCATTTCCTTCTCTGCCCACAACTTTTCCACTGACTGACATGGCAGGTTTCTACCCTGCCGTAGAATGATCCAACTGTGATCATTTGACAGTTTTGTGGTGATGGAGTGCATCATCCAGGCTATCAAAAGTTGTGGACACCTCTAGACCTGTAGTTAAAAACTAGTCTTCAAACTGTGATCAGCATTGAGCAATGTGACAAGTCAGATGACAACCTGAATTGGCAGTGCCAAAAGCTTTTCTTGTACATTACATCAGCTACTTTGTTCGGTTGCTGTGGGGCTACCAGCTGCTGTCAAGGGTGAAGAATAAGTCATCTTAACCTCACTCCCCAAAATTCGTGACTGCCTGTGTCCTGCACAAAAAGGGTAATGAAAAGTAGATGCCCTTGTTAACACAAAATTCATGTATTCCTATCTACATACCAACACCTCCCACACCTTCCTGAGCAACAGAAAACCCAACTGCCCCCTTGCCAGCTGTCAAAATTTTCAGCTTTATCTTGAGAGCATCAACACGTAGTTAGTCAATTCAAACATGAAAATGTGTAGAACCCTAAAATTTTGAATTTGAGTTGTGGGCAATAGATTGAATAAAATGTAAGGAATAAAAGGCTGGTCTGGATGCTCTAAGGAAAGGAAAAGTAAGAACATTTGAGGGGATAATGCTTGATATTTTTCAGGGTCTCTACTCTTAAATATCATTTAATGTGTAGCGATATCCCTTGCCCTAGAGATCAGGGCTGTAACATGTTTTATAGCAGTCGTGCACAGCTCTTCTAAACAGCTCTACAATTTGAAGACTTTGATATATGGTATAAATGAAATAATTTACAGGCAATAAACATAATCATTCTAGTAAACAAATCATTACTCAGAAGTGCCTTTATGCCAAACAACAAAATTAAATAACATATTTTAATATACTGGTTATTTATTTATTCTCAGAAATGGCCTATTAGTCCATGTAAGCGAAGTTGTAAGTAACAAAGGTCCAAAAGCCTCTGAACTCTAGAAGAATGCACTATATGGGTAACGAGCAGCATATGTTGTCAGTCTTTCAAAAGCAAAGGAAACATGTATTACTCTTCAGAAGTGCTTTTGAATGTGCTTTAAGAAACCACATCACTAATTGTACATTGTATAAATAAAAGTAAGACTGCAGATGATGCTTGCTTATCCTGTGGTTTGACTAACTAAACCCCAGCCAGGTTGCTGGGTTTTTTAGCTTTTTGAAAAAAGATATTCTCTAACATAAAATTGTAAGTCTGAAGAGGAAAAAAGAAACAGGTGCAGTAAAACATGCAATTTAGGATGGCCTACGTAGACTGCAATCTTTAATGGATTTGTAACTTAGACGAAACGGTAGAAGAACTGTCGAAGTTCAGGTAGGAAGGGATGAAGAACATCCTACACAAAAAAAATCTGTGGCTAGGCATCTAGATCTGGCATTTTTTGTAGAAACACACATTTGAATCTTGAAGCGTAAAAGCTGTTATGTGTAAGTAAGACTGGTTTTAAATGAAGGTGCTGATTCAGTAGCAATTTTAAGGCTTGGTAAAAAGAACCCAGGAGTAGCATAATATGTTGTTCTTAGAGTTTCAGTTGGATGGTAGAGCAGATCCTGATGGTAGGACAGTGGTAAAATTTATGGTCAAGCAAAGTGAATAATTGAAAGTGTATTACAGAATTTCTGTATATGGCCATAGGGACTGTTACATCAACCACCAGACAGTTGTGGTGACGGTGATCATGTAATGATAAGGGAGTTAAAAGTCACAATAATAATGACAAGCTCTGATTACCTCCCTGTAGGTGAAGTAAAATCTGGGGGCATGATAGGAAAGACTGTTTTTTGGGTGATGTTAAATGATGTCTCAAAGCAACTAATTTAAGAAGTAAAAGAAGTGAAGACTACAGTTAGATACCCCCTTGCTTACACAGAAGAGTACAGGAGACTACTAAAAACAGAGGCATCTTTCTCGAAATAAATCCTGTTCAGAGAAGGAAAGTGGGAAGATGAACTTTAAAAAGTGAAACAAAATCACAGTAAGGCAGTATGAGATATTAAGGAACTATTGGTAAAGGTAAATGCTAAAACTGTATTTTCAGATATGTTAAAAGAGGTTTACAGGAGAGTTACTGAGGTTGATAGATACTCCAGATGTGAAGGATTACTTAGATCAAGAAGGCCATTGCAGCAGAACTGTTGTCTGTCATTAGGGTTCATGGCAAGGAGGATCAAGTAGGTTGCTACATCAGAGTCATTCTTTCCAGGAGATTAGCCTGGAAAGCTGCTTTAAATTGGAATGCCAATACAGAAAGCTTTTGAACAAATCAATACATTGAACAATAATAAATAGTTAGGGCTGAATAGTATTTATGCAGTAGTTCTAAATGAGCTTAAATACAGAGCTGTGGAAATCTTAGTTCTGGTGTGTGGTCTGTCACTTACATCAGCCTTAGCACTAGAGAAATGAAGGGTTATGAACATGGGTAAAGCTTCTCTAAAAGGTGCAGGTTAGAAGCTTCAAAACAGTAAGATCACCTTTTGCTCTGTGAAAACCAGTTGCAACCATGAAGTCAGTTGGTGCACATGAAGGCCATTATGATATTTTGAGGGAGAGCTGCATCCCTGTGAGGATAGCGTAGTTATGCTCTCCAGTCTTTTAGAATTCCTTGGAGTTCCTCATGATCATGATCCAGTCCATAAAGGTTTGGATTTTCAAAAGCTTCAGCCAAGGTTTTTCTGCTTTTGTGACTTAGCTGTCTTCTTCTGGGTTATGAGTGTTTCGAAGATAGAGGACAAGAACAATGAAATTATGTCATTACTGTAGTCACTGAGGTTCTGTACTGACCTGCTTATAAGTAATCCAGGCAAAGGGGTGGATAATGCGTTACCAGAGGGTAATGCGCAGCCATTCAGGGTAGAAAAATCTTAAGCTGAAGAATTTAACACTAAAAAAATACAGAATGATTTTATCCTGCGTCATCATCTGATATTTAGTAAACAGATGATAAAGCAGGAAGAAAACATTCCATCAAATGCTAAGTTATTGCATGAGGCAAAATAACATTCACTAAGAATACAGGGGAAGGGGACTTTATGTTAGTTACTGTTCAGTAGGAAAGAGATCCTGTGGACAATTTTTGGAAAACATTAGCTCATTGCTCAGCATCGTTCCGACAGGCAAAGAGAATTTTAAGATATTTTAGGAAAAAAAATGGAGAAAACACCGTTAAGACCTCATTTAGAGTTACTGGCTCTGTGTTTACTGCACTGTATAGCTCTAGTTGTCCAATTTTAAAAGTACTAAATTAGTGCAGAAAGAAGACAACAGGGGTCATCTGAGATGCAAAAGAGTCTGGAAAACAGGCAGCCTTGAGGGAACAGGAAGATGTCCACAGGATTATAAATGATGTGGAAATAGTTTAATGGGCGTGATCTCTCACTGCTTATTTGTGATTCATTGCCCCTTAATTATTACAATTAATAGTGTGTTTAATGTTTATGTGGGGGGCGATTGTTGGGTTTGGGGTTGGGTTTTGGGTTGGGTTTTCTTTTTGTTTGGATTTTTTTTGTTGTTGTGTTGGGGTTTTTTGTTGGTTTATTTGTTTTTTTGTTTGTTTGTTTTTTGGCTTTTTTTTTTCTGTAAATAATATTGGCCTTGACCATAGACAAGATCCTGAGCTAGGTGGCTTTTTGGGGTGCAGTTCAGCTCAAGGTGGAGCTATGTAAGTTGACGTGTCTACTGACAGGTGTGTGCAGTCATGTTGGATGTATAAATTACAGAGCCAGGAGAGCTTTCTTTATCCCACTATAGCCATCCAGGCTTAGTTCACTTACCCAGAGTAGCCTGCCTGGCTTCCAGATGTTCCAGTAAGGCATGGTTCTCCTTCTCCAGGTTCACATGTCTTAATAAAATTTGTGTTACAGTAGCATTTTTTCGTAACACACTATCAAGTAGCTTTAAGAGAAAAAAAAGAAAGTATTATTCTCACTAACTTTACAATTTGCTTTGTTTCTTTTTTTCTTGTTTTTTGAACAGGGACAAGGATGGTAAGCCCTGCATCTTTAAGAAAATTGCTGGAGTCTTGTAAAGATCTTTCTTTACTCGATGTGTCGTTCTGTTCACAGATTGACAATAGAGTTGTCCTAGAACTGAATGCCAACTTTCCTAATGTGTTCATAAAAAAGAGTTTCACTCAGTGACTCACTACTTAAGCTGCTGTGAAATGCATTTGACAGAGTTGTTTCCTGTGAATTTGTGCTGACTTTTTTTAAGAAGACTATAAATCTGCTATGAAATAGTGGAAAGTATTAATTATCTAAGAAAAAAAATAAATGGGTAAAATACATATAAGTAAATTGTGCGTTTCTTAAAGAGTTGATATTGCACCTAAGAATTGTTTAACTCTGTATTAATTGGTGGCACTGCATGTTTTTAAATACCAGCCATCTATGTGGCTTTAATGAGAAGGAAATTAATAATGTTGTCTTAAATGTCCCTTTATAGAGTGTTACACACAATAAATTCTGTTTATATCTGGATGGAAGCAGAATTTCAATATTTAGCAGTAAGAAAAAATGGGTGCTTCCTTTTTATGTATAAGTGTTTGTATGTGTATATATGAATGTTTACAAATGTATTTGTATATACATAGATACTGTAGCATTCTCGCTTGGTCTGCAGCATAAGACGTTATGATCTGGCCTATAGTTAGTTGTTTGAAAACCTATTTATGATTATAAGAATGGATTGAAAAGACACTTTGTCGTCTTCGGATTTTTGGCAATGAATTGCATCTGATACATTTTTCTCCCTTCACCTGAAATAGATGTTGTGATGCTTTACAGTCCAGCCTAAGTGACACAACCAATAAATGAAAGAGTCTTCCACCTAACTTAGAGCAGAGGGAAAATTGCCAGATGCTTCTTGGTATTGGATATAAAGTTGGAGCCAGGTACTTAGTGTCATAACTGGTAATGTGTAGAAAACTCCAGAGCAATTTTTGTTTCAAATTTCTGTCACGGTCAAGACTTGATTTGTGGCACATCTGGTTATCATGCAGAGTACCATGAAAAATAGGGTAATGCATTACACTGGCATCAAATCTATTGTCAAGTGTAAAACCAAACGTCTTTGTTCAGTAAAACATCAGTGAAAATATAGTATAGTGGGTTTGAAACAAGGGCAATGTGATTTGGTGATTTAATAATCACCAAACATTAGCATTGGATTTGGTTTGGTTTTGGATTTTTTTGGTTTGGTTTTCCAAGAGGTGATCAGTCAAAGTACTATTGCACTCTCTTTAGCACTGTTCAGCCTCTGAAGACGGAAAACTGTCAATGGACAAATTCTGAAGGTTTCTTCCTTTTGCACTTTCTTTGATGAGGATTTTCTCCTTTTTTTTCCTTTTTTTTTTTTCTTCCTTGAGTACCACTGCTACAATATGTTGCTATGTACAGCTTGAGTTTAGAATTTTATCTTTATAGCTAGTGTTGGTGAATATGGACCATGAAATATAGCTTGTCATTTGATATTAATTCCACTGTTCTTGTATTGATGGCACTTATTACCTACTGGAATAATAAGAAAATTATTTTGTCTGACAAAAGAACATTATTGCACTGAAGATCACTGGCAAAGGATTCTTCAGTTTATGCAGTAAATAGCTGACTGCTACTAGAGGACTGCTATGAATCACTGAAGATTTGACAATCTCCATGACTCCTGAATGAACACTTTGAACTCTTTGTGCTGGTGCCAATACTTTATAAACCATGTCATGAAACAGCTACAGAACATTTATCTAATCTTATAGAATGACCTTTTTCATCAGTTTTTTCAATTTTACAGAAACTTTTGGGAATTCCAGATCCAAAGAAGGGCATGCACAGTTGGCTTTTTGATTTTTCTTCCACACAGATGGCACTATGGGATTTCCAACTAGATTATGCCATTCCATTTTATTTTTTCTTTCCCCAGAAAACTGGACATTGTCAAGAGATCTTTAGCTTGATTTACATTTTTTCCACACTGACAGTTGTCAGCTTTGGTGTGCTTCTATATGAGACCTCATTTATTTCAATCAGGTTTGGGTTGATTTATTTGTCTGGGAACTTAAGCTTTTAACTTTTCTTTCCTGCAAGTAATATTTTTCCTTGTAATTGAGTATTAAACATTATTGTTTTAGAGAACACAGGTTCAGATAATGGGAGTTTACAAAGAACAGTGTTTCAAAACAAATGCTTTTGTTGTGAAATTTCACTTCTCAGGGTGCATCTGTATTTATCTCCTTTTTTTCCTTAATGATCCTTGTTTTTCTCTGTAAATAGAATGGGATGTGGATGAAGTGATAGCCATTGTGCCTTCGAACTGGTAAACCTGGTAAATAATACAGTTTCACATCTACAGCATCAGTGAATCAAATAAGAGGTTTTGTAATCATGTATGTGTAAAGGATTTCATTCTCTATTGCTTTTTAGGTAGTATAAAGGAGGTTTAAATTGATGTTTTGTTCATACTAAAGGATTTTTTTTTTCTTCCATTGTGCCTTCAGTTTGAAATTGGTTTTGTCAGGAATCCTCTTGTCACTTGAAAGATAAATTGAAGTCTGCTTTTTATTTGGACTATTTAAAACTCAGCTATTGCTAACACAATTAATTCAAATAGCTGAGAAATAATTGGGAAAGACTTCCATCTGTAGTTGTAGACTTTAAACTTCAAACAGCGGGTACGAAGCTCTTTTAGCTGTGGCTTTACAAGTCTTCCAGCGAAGAGAGCATAGACCAGACTTGTCATTTCTAGTATTTCCAGAGCAAAGACAGTAACATGCTTTTAGACCTTCCTTATACATCACAAAGAAGCAAAAATAGATCACCGTCTTCTTAGTTGTACTATTTTATACTTGTGTGTGTATATGTATACATGTGTATGCATAAATTATATATACACACATGTATGTGTCTAGGATTTTTTTGTATGTGTGTACATACTTATAAGTCTCAAAGTTTTTCATGTAGGAATTACTTTTATGATGTGAATGTAATAGCAAAGGGTGTTTCATGGCAGTTCTGTTTTCAACTGTTGTTTTACTGTACCTAGAGACTGAGTTCCTCTCCACCCATGCAGCAGGAAAAGCCTGGGCAGGAGGTGTGCTAGATTTCCTGTGATGCTTTGCCTAAGTGCCTTTTGGTTTGTTTACATGTGAAAGGTATTACAGGGTATTGTAGAGTGTGAGTGCAAAGTCCGATAACTACTGCGGACTGTCTCCTTGTGAAGTAGTCATACAGAGGGAAACTTACTCCAGTTTTATTTAATCCAAACTGAATGATGGCGATTCCTTAGTTGGAGGAATTTAATTATTTTGGAATTAGGTCATCATCTCCAACACTAGACCATCCCTCAGTCATGTTACCTAAATTGTGCTTTTGAGGATATTACATTTCCTTTTATCTTGTCCTTTGATCTTGTCTGTCTTTGTGAAGCATTGTAAAAAATGCGCTTTGGCAGCAAATGTTAAAAAATCCATTGCAAACATGTCCAAAAAAAAAAAGAAAAAAAAAAAAGAGGCTTGTTCTGAAGTGCTCCTGTTCTTAAACTAAAGAACTAAAGGGGAGCTTTCCATACTATCTGTATGAAGTTGGTGTGGGATAGCCTGTAGGCAGAGATGTCACTCTTTTGGTAATTTTAAAATGAATATGATAATTTTATCATTTAAAGCAACTTCCCAGTTTTTAAAGGCTTCAGTTCAGTAGTGTCCTTCCTTGTATTCAGAATTCTGAGCTGTCTGACTAGATAGCTCTATGGAAATAGGTGGGGTTTCTGTTATTTAAATTATGTACATGATTAAGTACATTAGTGAGCAGGACTTGCATGGAAAACCAGTTTTGCGTAGGAGTTTATACCTCTACAATCCCTGTGTCCTCAAAAGTCCAAATTAAATACCAAAAGAGGAGAAAAACAAAAAAAAAGGAAGACTCTTGTTTCTGCTGCCTGATACTTTCATTGGAGCTCTCATGCCAACTTTTCCAGATACAAGATGTAATTTTGGTACACAGTGAGTAGAATTCATCTCACTCAATGCTAGCTCTGTGAAAGTTAGACATCTAGTTTAAGGAAGGAATCTGGGCTCCTCTAGAGAGCTATTAATCTCCTCAGATAGATATTTAAGGAAAGTAGAATGAATCATGTTCTAGAGAGCATCTCTGGAGACTCTGGAAGCTATGATTTACCTTAGGTTAGATATGCGACTTCAGAATACTAAACTGAGATTAATTCCATCCAGTGCTCTACTACCTGTCCTGCAGTGGCAAAAAAAAACCAAGATTGGAACAATGTTCATTCCCAAACCTCAAATCTATCCAAAATCTGTCCAGAAAGAAGCAAGTTAAAGAGATGCTGACAACTTGAAAAGTCCTTGTTTTGAATGCCAGGATCTACTTCTGCACCTGAGTCCCGTGCCAATGTCTGTGGTGTGTCTCTAGGGGCTTGGGGCTTCTTGTTTTTTTTGGTTGGGTTTTTTTGATGGAGCTGCATCCCCTTTCCATGTTGTGAAATCTCATGTACCTAACTGGCTATATGTATAGTTCTGTGAAATTAACAGGCAAATGAAATTAATGTATTGCAGCTTTCATATTGCTGTTATGAAGATTAAGGCTAGTTTAACTTGTCTCCTGTCATCCCAAATGTTACCAACTGTGCATTTGCAAAAATTGTACATTTAGTCAAGGTTCTGATTCTGTGTACTTATTTCATCTTACGGGGTATGTTTCCCATGTCACATCTGCAGGACTACTAAATTTACAAAAAACTCCACAAAATGTAGCATTTTATTATATATGTTATGGGGTTGACATGTTCATTATTACTCTTTTGCAATGATTCCGTAAATTGTAGCTTTTGAAATTACAAGGCTAGAAAATTCTGGTTTAGTACATCTGTATATGCTATGTTAGACACAATGTTTTTTCCCAAATGGAGGCGTTTGTCCTTACTGAGATTATGATTTCTGTGATTTTAGATTTCTGACTTGATAATAAAATCCAAGAAGGGCTCTTTATTAAATATTAGGATCAGGTTGTGGTAACTGACATTAGGAAGGGCTAAGGCATGAGTCCTCTGTGTTACAGATCCTCATGATCTGCAAAGATGGGCCTCAGCAAGAACTAGCTCTTTTTGAGAAGATTCAACCTCAGTAGTAGCACGCAATGTTAAGATTTTCCTTTTTAACTGATGGACTAAGTACTGTTATTTTAGTTTGAGTTTCATAGCTCTTGTTTTCATTTAAGAATGATATAAGGCACAGTCAGGGCACACACATCATAAATTGGGGGGCATCCTTTATAATGATAAAATTATAAAGAGAAATGTTTTGTTACTCTTTTTCTAAAAACAAATCAAAAATCCCTCAGCTATTTTAAAGCTCTTTCCCCTTGGATACTGAAGAAATGCAAATGTCAATAAAGTTGAGAAAAGAAACAAAGGGTCATACCCAGATTTAAGTGGAAACTCCTGAAGGGGTGGCCAGAGCTATTTACAGACAAGAGGAAAGTAAGTGCATAGTTCTAGATCAGCTGTTACCTTTCCCAGAAATTTAATATCCCATATAATTTCATATGCTCATATTTCAAAGTCATGTTTTAGCATTTAAATGCTCTGAATATTCATATATGTGCTTATGCAGCAATTCCTGATGTCTCTTTCATTTTTATGAACTACGTGAAGATTTTGTTTTTTTCACTTACCACTGGCCAGCTGTATTTTTTGTTAAACTCTGAAATGATTTTGTGCGTGCACACGCAGATGCATGTACACACAGATGCATGTAAGACTTAATTGCTTAGGATTTTTGCAATAGTTTTCGAAGACAAATAAACTACAGGTTTTGGGTAAAAATGGTAAAGAAAAGGTTTGATCTGTTTGCTTCAGTGTACTGATTGCTGCTGGTGTAGGGAGAGGGGAAAAGAAACTTGTGATGTTCAGAACAGTCACAAGAATCTTATTTGTTTTTTTTTTCTTTAGGAGAAGTAACATTTTCTTTGGTTTAGGTTAGTAGGAAACTTAACTTATTAAAATAAAATTTTGGTAATGTTTTTGACATACAGTTCTGTAGTGTACAAAACAATGTGATTACTTTACAGCAGTCTGAATGTTTAGTTTCCATATTCTTAGTATTTGTTGGCATAGATCTTGTAACAAATTGGGATTGCCATGCCTTAAGTGCCAGTGGTTTCTGCTTACTCTGTTGGAAACTGTTCATAGTATCAAAACATGAAAATTTGAATTCAGATTAAACAGAGGACGAAGTTTATGAAACACTGAACTGTGAGCATTATAGGGAGACACTGTGTATAATTGTGGTGAATTCCCATTTTTTGTGTATTTGTTTACTGTTATACCATTGTAAAGACCTGTTGGGTCATACAGTCCTCTGCTCACTCTCAGGAGATGAGTTTTCTGTATCACACCTTGGTCTCTTCAGGTTTATGTTCTTCAGGGTATTGCCATAGATTTCTGCACATATACACTCTTCTGAAACTAATAGAGGAAAATTAAAAATAGCTGGTTTGGTTATGATTTGGAAACTAGTCTATGCTTGGAGTTATTTTGGAATAGTTACTGAAAGTGAAATAAAATAACCAGGAATTGGTGTGTTCGCAGGGGAACCTTGCACTTTCTGATTTAACTTTTGACAGACAAGTCCTAATTGCCAGCAGTCCCTTAAGGCATCTTAGTGAAATCAATGTAATGGTCTCGCTCTAGATCTTCCTAGTGAGCATAAAGCCATTACAGCTCTTTAGCATCCTGTGGCATTTTGAATTCATCTCCTTACCCGTTAAGGTGTGTGGAGTTAAGGTGTGTGGAGATTGGCCTGATCTCTGAAAGTGAGGTGTGTGAATTGTCTGGGGAAATTTCCAGCTCACATTTATTCCTGGGTGTGGGTGAAAATGAAGGGCATCTCCAGGTCTTGAAATACAAATACCTGAACCCACCCCCTTTATTCATTTTAAAATAATAGGTCTCTCCCTGCCCCCCCTCAAATAATGAGCAACAAAATACTTGCACTGTATTTATGATTTAGGTGATATGGTTTAGCATTGGTCTTGGCAGTCCTGGGGTAACAGTTGGACTCAATGAAACTAAAGGTCTTTTCCAACCTAGCTGATTATATGATGTAATAGTATGCTCCATTTTCTGCCCCAGCAATAGGAGTTCGTGTAATGTCACAACGAACTCCTACTGTGTTACCTTCTAAAGGGACTGATTTCTATTAAAGGTGGAAGAGCAGCAATAGAGCTAACAGTTCGGACGCTATCTGTAAATGGCTTTGTTATGCATGCTGTGCCAGTAAGCACCCAAAGCAAGTTATGCCTTTTTTTAATAACCAGTTGAGAAGGACAAAAGGGATAATAGCCTCTAAGCACATTTTCTATGGCTGGAGGACATTTGATTTTAAATCATCTAATTTTAAATAACTAGAGTAGGTGCTAAAGTTAGGAAACTAGTCTCCTAGGATGCCTTCACTCTGTGTGGATGGTTCTTCCACAGGGTAATTCGGACTGGGAGATCACTCTTAAACTGAGGTCTTGAATTGACCTCTGGAGAAGCTGAGGTCCATGTAGACCACATAAAACTTCTGTTGGAAACTTCCTGAGCTATGTGTGCTATCCTAACATGTGGATTCTGGGTAACAGGCTTTGTACCCCTCAGTGCTGCCTGTTAGTCCCCTAGCTTCTCTTGCGTCCACTGAAGGAAGGCCACTGCTTTCTGTGCTCTCTGTTGTTGAACTGTATCTGATTGCTCCCTACAAAATACCGTGGCTAAAGCTGGGAAACCTTTTGTTTCCCAGTAATGGAGTGTTTAAAGTTGTGGGTTTATTTTTACCCTCCCAAGTCATAAAGAGTCAGAGGAGGCTGCATGGAGACCTCATAGCAGCCTTCCAATATCTGAAGGGGGCCTACAGGGATGCTGGGGAGGGACTCTTCATTAGGGACTGTAGTGATAGGACAAGGGGTAACGGGTTAAAACTTAAAACAGGGGAAGTTTAGATTGGATGTAAGGAAGAAGTTCTTTCCTGTTAGGGTGGTGAGGCACTCGAGTGGGTAGCCCAAGGAAGCTGTGAATGCTCCATGCCTGTTGGTGTTCAAGGCCAGGTTGGACAGAGTGGCATGGTTTAGTGTGGTGTCCCTGCCCATGGCAGGGGGGTTGGAACTAGATGATCTTAAGGTCCTTTCCAACCCTTACTATTCTATTATTCTAAGTCAGGTATTAATGCCAGCAGAAGGAAAAGGGCATTTAATTTAAGTGAAAAGAGTAAGCAGCAACAAGTGAGAGCATGGTGGTTGTGCATATGTTTTAATTCAAATTAGCATAAACAAGGATAGCCACTCTTGATTGTGTTCCAAGGCTCCTTAACTTTTAAATAGTTCATCTTGGTACTATGTCACAAAGATGTGCAAACTGAGGTGGTTTATTTTCACCTCATAATGGTGAAAGCCCTCAAGCCCTCAAGTATGAAATGCTACTGTGCACATTTGAGAACATGCAAGTCCAAACTGGCTCTAATAAATTTCGCAAGGTCCTTTGAGAAATACACATTGGAAAACTAGAATTAGGCTAGTAAGAGCGTATTTAAAGCACGGTGAAGGCAGCGGTTAGCAAGACCAAAAGTGGGAGGTGGGGGCAGCAGTTTGTTGATGTGTTTTTCAGGACTGTTTCCTGACGTTAAGCTACATGGGCCCACGAAGCTAACATCCACTGCTTTGCACCATTGCAGTCTTGAATATAGCAAATATTCCAAGAGCTGTGTCTGTATGTGCAATCTGCAATACCAGATCTGTTCTCTGTGCTGTCATTCAATGTCGTACACATTCAGCATTAACCCCATTTTTCATTTTGTGCTCCTCTTAGTATGCTAGCAGTGTTTACCTGAGCATCATGTGTGTATTTGTTTTTAATATTCCCCTCTGAGGCTTGTGTGTTTCTTTTATACTTATGCAAGAACTTGATTACATTTCAAAATTGCATTATTTTTTTCCCCTCTGAGTATTCTGCTCGACCAATAGTAAACAGAAGGGACGTTACTGGTGTATTACTTCTGTTGAGACTTGACTGCTGCATTTTCTCTGTGTAAACCCAAAGGTGTCTGTGTGTGTGCAGACACAGCTCAGGCATAGGTGCTTGGCTCCTCATTTGAACACCTCTGACTTGTACCACATAATATGTTTTTGGTGGTATAAGGCAGGGGTTTACTTGAACACACACAAAACAGAGATGTTAGCCCTGTATTTATGATCAATTGAATTTATTATGGAGAGAAATCATCAAATGCCTTATGTTGCTAACTTAAAGATAATTTCTTTTTATCTAAAAAAGCTAATTATGTATTTGCACCCAATTATTTCTGTTTAGTAAATTAAGCTTGTTTTATTCTGACATGTTGGATCATTTAAAATGTCATAATACTGTGTTGTATAGTTTTATTCCATTACTGCCAGTACAAAGAATTAATGTCCTCGCTGAGATGTCAGTGTCTGCTAATTCAGAGATGACAGAAATGTGTTAAAATATATTCAACCGATAATATTTATTTTGCTTTGCACTTAATTTGTTTCCCTTCTACTGTGTTGAAAAATACCAAGTGTACATAAAATAATGAATAAATAAAGCAAAAAAATAGTATTTGTCTACGTTCATTGACCTTTTGTGCAAATTCATTTTAAAAAACAGTGAAATAAAACACAAAATATGATGCATTCAGAGGAATAGTTTGGTCATATTTTTATCACTGTTCAGTTTGAAGTAACCTGCCCCAGATGTTTTTAGACACAAATTTGAGAACTAGCTTCTTTTTTTTTTTATATAGAAGAGTATTATTTAATATTTAGCTTACTGTAGCTCTGTGAAAGCACATGGGACTTACATGCCTTTCCTACAGTAGATGCTAGCTGCTTGAAACAGTTTGTGATCTAGGTACACAGCAAGAGACAACAGATGTATATAGACAGACAGGACATAAAGCAGATGTACCAGGAGACACCTCCAAGGGGAAAAAAAAAGTTGAAATTCTTACACGAACAATTTTCTACTCTAGCTCAAATTCTGTTAACATATTTCTTAATCCCTTTAATTATATAGGTAATGATGTAGTTGTGTTTAAATGTTGTAGAACTTAAGTAATATGATAAACTCTAAACTTACCAAAGATGCTACAGTGTTCTGGAGCTTTGAAAATGGGTACCAGAAGGGGTAAGGCAGTGGTTGGACTTAATTTGCCCAGAAGAACCCAAATACTGACCTTTAAAGGTCTCTTCCAACCCAAGCCATTCTACAGTTCTGTGAAATGAGTAACTGCTTTGTTAGTCTTTGTCCTCCTCTTCTTGTGAATTGTCTAAAGGGTTTATTGGTTCAGAAACTGGTGTTGGTCTCATCAGTGCCCATTTTGTTGTAGGCAAAGTTTAGTGCTATATTTGCTTGATACTGCTAATTACTCAAGACTAACTACTCCTACTAAAACAAATGCAGAGCTTTTGAGTTGCTTTCTTTTATCTCCAGCACCTACTCAAGTGTTCAGCTTTTGTACCACAGCTTTGCCTCAGGCCAGTATCATTTCAAACATGCTAAAACTGCCTTCTAGCACCAACTTACAGCTGCTGGTGCTTGTGATTGTTGAGAAGCGTAAGGACAAGAGTGGACCCAGCTTCTGTGCATCTTGGACAAAGCGCAGCTGACATTTCAGAACTGCCCTGGTTCTGACAGATACCTGTTTCTTAGTGCTGTTTTCTCAGTATTGAAAGATCATATACACCTGATGATTACCAGGTGTCTCTCTTCCTCTGGATGGCACTTCTGATCATGCGGATGCTATAAAAACCACACAGATACAGCCAGATGACAAAATATTTCAGGATTTCCAGGCTTAGCACCTGAGAAGTCATGTCCATCTCTCTGGGTACAAATCAGAATCACAGGATGGTTTGGGTTATAGCTCATCCAGTTCCACCCCCCTAGGGTTGAGGCACGGACACTTTTCACTAGACCAGGTTGCTCCAAGCCCTGTCCAACCCGGCCTTGACCTCTGCCAGGGATGGGGCAACCACAGCTTCTCTGGACAACAAACGCACAATCAATTTTGGTTCAAACTTGAGGCCAGTGGTACACTCTGCATTGTTCTTTTGTAAGGCGGATAAATCGGAAGTAGCCTTGTTAATGGGCTACAAGCTCAAGGCTCAAAGTGAAAAATAAAAGGATAATTCACTGAATGTGGCAAGGATGCAACTGGCAAACTACATAGGTAACTTTTCTCATAGTATTTTCATCCAGTAGTAAATGTAACAATTTGGGCAGCTGTTAGTGTAGCACAAGAGGCCTCCCTCTCATAGAAGGATCAAGAGCACCTTGTCTAAATTAGTCATTTAAATTATCAAGTAATGGAAAGTGGAATGGGAAATACAAAGTTGCATTACCTCTAAGAAAGTGTGATTGTCCTTCTTCAAGGTGCTGCTGGAGATGGTTGGGTCTGGTGTCTGCTATCACTTCCCAACACCTGTTCGCGGGATGCTGCTGCTGGGAGCAGCTGTTCCCTCGCAGTGACTATGGCAAAATGTCAGAGTGCTAAACTGCTTAATTGGGCATTTTGCAGCTGCGTAAAATGAGTGTGTTTGGGATGAACTTTAGAGGACTTCCTGCACCGTATCGCTGCTTGGAGAAATCTTCGCTGCCTTCTAGCAGTTGCTTCTGTTTAGTAAATGCAAAGGGTTTGTGTGCAAAATTATCTGACGATCCTACGGAGAGTTCACTGAAGGCGATGATGTGCTGTCTTCAGCATTTCTGTATGTATTTTTCCCATACAACACACTGATAGAATGCTTTGCAGTAAGTCCCATTCCTCCAGCAGACATCTTTTCTTTAAGGTCTGCAACCACTACCTGCAGTTGAACATAAGAATCTCATCTATTTTAAGTGACTGGGGAAGGGGAAAGAATTGGTGGGTAGGTACAGAGCCTGTAGATGGGCAGCCTGGACTGTGTCGCTATCAGTGCTGTGCCTTCTGAGTGACCTGGGGATGAGCTACTGAACTTGTAATTCACTTTCCATTTACGTGTGATCAGGTGATATTTACTGTATTTCATACCAATGTGATTCATGGAGAACATAATGATTTGCGTAATATTTATCTTTGAATTGTCTGAGGTAAAGGATTTGCAAGAGTAAAATATATGGGGTACTCATCAAGCCTAGAGATCTGCAACTCGAGTCTGATTTTTTTATATATATACACTTCTAAATAATTCAGTCATTTAGAGAATTACAGCAGCTTTCAAAGTTAAATATTGATCCAGGGGTGTTCTGCTGCTCTCCAAAAGGAGCAGAGGCTTTCACATCTGCACCTCCCCGGCTCAAAGTAGCACATCTTCAGAACGGAGGCAGGCATTGAGATTAATGATCTCCAGCTAATGATCAGATGCTATCTGCCACCTGACAGCAAGCAGTCTCCAGGGGTGGGGTGACAGCCCACCCTTTTGTGTTTTCCTACACATACAGTCCTTAGGCAGCTTTTGTGTCTTCCAGTTGGCAGGAGCTGAACCTGAGTTCTGGCAGCTTGAGCTGCTGTGTTCAGCTGCGGCTCTGGACTGGAGGAGTTTAGTGCCACGCAGCAGTAGATGGATTACCTTTGTGCACTGCATGCAATTGCTCTGTGGTGTGTATCATACTGTACTTTCAATGTTACAACCGTGTGTCATGTAAAGTTGTTTAATGCATTTTTAATTAATAGACTCTTTTTTCCTTAAATGCTGTAAGAGATGAAGTGAAAATGTACATTCTCTTCTTTGCAAGAAAGAAAGTGTGCTGCCTTGCTCCCTAGCATAACTTTTTCCTCAGAACAACACTGTCTCCTTGAAAAAATCCCAACACTTTTTCCCCAGAAATCTCCTACAGATCATGAGTTTAAACTTGGAGGAGTGGGGGAACTCCAGCTCTTTCTTCCTCCTTACTGTCTGCTGGATGGCTGGTACCTGTCATGGCCACACTTGCACAGAACAGCAGGACCTGTCCAGGGAAGACAGAAAGCCTGTTCCTGCGGTTGAGAGATAACAATGCTATATTTTGTCTCAAAACTAACAGCAAGGAGAAAATGGGTCATATTCACTTGGAATGCCCCTCCGTGTTGGGTAACAGGTTGGGATTGAGGCATGTTGATGAGGCTGTTACTCATGTTTTACAGCTGCTGCCTCTAAGTACTTCTGCAAACCCTGCAGCATGTCCTTCTTGCCCTAGAGTCTCTGGACAGAGCACCTTAGGGACATCAAAGCAACAGGGCTCCCCAGTGCCTGTAACAGCCGTGTGTTTAGGCTGTGTGTTTTGGACGAGTAGGTGTTGAACACCTCCTGAGCTAACCTTTTTGACCTGGTAAGTGTCAGGTCTGGGTCTGGTGGAAGAGCAGCACTAGGATGTGGGAAACCTTGGGCTCAGGCCAAGGAGAACAGCAAGTGAAGGTGAGGCTTAGCTGCTGGGGTGAGCCCCCTTCTGCCCTTCCACTGGAGGTGTGGTGGCAGGAGGGGAAGAGTCACGGTGCAGGGCAGAGGGCAGAGGGACAGGAACTTCAGCCTTTCAGCCTTGCGAGTAGAGCCTGTGGAAAGTGAAGTGAAATCTGACCTACCCCTAGAGATACGGGACTTCAGTGTCATGGGCACAAGTTACTCCTTGGGAGATTCCCGCTGGGCACAAGGGGAAAACTTTTCACAATAAGACCATCAGCCACTGGAATATTCTCCCGAGGGAAGTGGAGGATTCCCCAGTGTTGGACACTTAAGATTCAGCTGGGACACCTAGTCTAGGTCATGCTTTGTCTAGAAAGGTTATACCAGATGATCCCTGAGGTCCCTTCCATTGTGGGGCTCTATTTCATTCTCAGTGGCCTGTCCCATGCTGTGGGTGGGCCTGTATTCCTCAATGGTCAGGTGGAAAGGTGACACCACTGAACCTGAATGGACTGGCTACCCCTCTCTTGGTTGGCTACACAAGGCATGTGGGGACCTGGATCCATGCATCTATCCTCCTCCTTGCCCAACTGAAAGGGTCAAGCATGCAAAATTGTAATAGACAACTGCTCAAGGTAAAGTCCTAGATTCCACCCACAATTACAGCTGTCTGATTTGGGATATGATTTATACGCAGAGGGTGTTCAAGCAAAATTAGTATGCAAAAGGTCAGTGTTCTCCAGCTCCCCAGACCTATTAGCAAATAAATCAATCCTCACTTCTCTGCTGGTTCAGGAACGGTCCCTGAAACAAAGCCAGCTTTTCCCTTTAGAGGCTGAACCTTTGTCATGGCTTTCTGCCTGCTGCAAACAGAGCTGTCTCCACAGCTAGGACAGACACAGGCTTGGTCTGTAGTGAAGGTGTAGCCACTGCTTACCTTTCCAGTCCCAGCCATGTGCATAGCATCTTATTTCTGTTATCTGAACAGGCCCAAAATTGATGTTCAGCTGGAAAACAGGTTATTTTCTCCCATGTCTGCTCAATGCTATAGCACTGGCTGTCTGTAATGTGATTAGCTCTCTGCAGAGCACTCACTTCTTTCCAGAACTGAATCTTTCTTGGTTTTTTGTTTTGTTTTGTTTTGTTTCATCTCAATTTGCTTGTTGAGTTAGCAAGAGACTCTGAGATCGTGATATGTCACTTGTCTGTTTTCAGTGCTCTGAAGTCTGCTGTAGCAGAATGTCTGAATGGCTCAGGTTCTTGATATTCACAATATTTTAACGTTTTCAGCACCTACATATGCAGCGTGGCAAGCGGCAGCTACGGAACCGGTAGTGCTGAAGTAAACACAAGATGTAAACCTGAACAGTCTTATCTGTGGCCTGTGAAGACCTTCACTGGCTGTCCAGCAGCTTGGTGAGGGTGCCGGGTGGAAAGAGAGCACCCAACCAGCAATAAGCAGCCCCATGGGAGACCAGGGCTGTCTCTGGGTCTCTGTTCCTGGAAAACAGGGGTTTCACTCAAAGAGGAAGGGTTTGAAGGGAGTATTTTGGGGAGGCCTTTGATGATGGGCTGGCATCTGGTGTGATGTGACTTCAGCAAGAACAGAAGCCGTTTGGTGACACTGTGGGATTTGAAACCAGCCCCAGAAGAAGGGACCTGGGTGGGGAAGGTGCTGGCAGAGGTGTGCACCCCTCAAGGAACCCAGAGAGATGATGCAGCTGGTGGGGTGGGGACTGCCTTCTCACAGATGAACCAAAGGTTGGGCTTGATGATCTTAAAGGTCTTTTGCAACCTCGTTGATTTTACAAACCAGGGACTTGTTGTTTGGTTTGGGGTGTTTTTGTTGTTTTCCTTTTTTGTTGCTTTTTCTTAAATCCGAGCAGGAGAAGCACCACATCTAACATGGGATTTTGATGCTGCTCTGTGTATATTTGGGAAAATAAACAAAACCAAAAGAAAACCCGAGGGGAACCAACACGCATACTCACTTCTTCGCCTCACAGAGGCACCGAGGGCTCCACCGACCTCTCCGCCGGTTGTCCCGGAGCCCATCCCTATAGTCCTTGCGTCCAAGGAAGGAGAAAGAGAGAGGGGAGGATGCTCCCCTGCCATTCCCGGAGGAGACCCCGCCGCAGTGGCAGCGGCGGCCGCTTGGGGGCGCCCACGCTCCATGCCCGGCTCCAGTCACGGCTCCGGCCGGGCCTTGTGCCGGGGCAGGGACCGGAGCCGCAACCGGAGCTGAGGCCGGTGACACCCTCCCTGGTCCAAAGCGCTGCCGGCTCCGAAACCGGTCCATAGGGCAAGACGAAGCTCTGCGGGAGGAAGAAACAGGCCCTCACCACCCTAAAGCACCCCCCCCAAAACCCTACCAGGATCCCCCTTTCCCTCCTTGCTCCCGTAGACCCGACCCCACACGGAAACTCGGTCCCCAGCTGCAGCAGCGCTTGTCAGAGGCGATGCGAAGCCGTCTCGCCCCTTTGTGCGTGTTGCGGAGTTTCTCCTTGCGCAGGCAATTGGCAAAGGTTAGGAAAGCGTCTTTAGATCCCCTGTAATCCCAGTTTAAATATTAAAAGCATAAGCAGCCTAGGCCCAGTATTTACCTATGTAACTCCATAGATTTCCCTCCAGACCTGGACTTCTAAGAATTTAAGGGACGCTTTGCGTTTCTTTTTTCCTTTCCTTTTTGTACACCCCTTCGTATTTATTTAGCAAACTAGCGGGACCAGGAGAGGGGAGATACCAACAATAAAAGCAGTGTTTTTATGACCGAGAAGTAGCCGGTTTCCCTGTGCCTGTAACGTGAGAGGAAGGAGAGATTCCAGCCCCGCCGCCTGCTTTGTCCCCGCCTGAGTTTAAGTGGCCGGCACAGCAACACAAAAGGCGAAAATCACACACACAGATATCCCCAAAACCCAACACAAACCCTCTATTGGCTCAACAGTGAAGATGGGTATTTTGATAACGAAATAAACTCCCTGCCCTGGAGGAGTCTGGACTCCGCTTTGTCCCTCCGCCGTCTTGAAAACAGAAAAAAACACGGAAAAGGCGGGGGGGGAAACCCCTAAGAATGTATTTAAGGAAAAAAAAATAAAGTCTCCAACGGGATTAAGGCTTTAATTACAATTCCCATAGAAGTAAATGTCTGATGAACTGATCCTGTCAATTAATAGCAAACTTCATCCAAAACTTACGAAATAGACTCGCATAAAATATACCCCTGACACTCTTTTTTGTTTATTGGGAATAAAAAAGCCCCAGCCCCAGAGGTAAATGCATTAAGTACCAAAGCACCAGCAGGAGAAATTGTAAAGCAGAAACGTGCTGCTTTGGCTAGAAATAAATATTTGCGAACACTTGGGAAAGGACGGGGGGAGAAAGTGTCGATCTGAAAGGGGGTCATCTGTAAAAAACGGAAGCTCTTTTAAAAAGGGAAAAATAAATGACTCTTTCTACCCGCCGACGGTATCATTTCATCATATTTTTGGCTCGCGCTATATTAAAGAGAAAAACAAGGTAATTGGAACATGCATCAACAGTTTTCCATAAAATAAGAGTTAAAAGAAGTAATAGAACTAATCACTGTCTCCTCAAATCAAGTAGAAAACATTTCAATGCACTAATTAGAGTAATTAGAATAATAAGACTGCCTATATGTGGTAAGACAATGTGTACAAACAACTTTATTTAATGTATACTGGTAATCAGCGATGCGTGCGTGCTTGAATGCTTAGTGCAATAAAATTCACCCCCGTCCGCCCAAACAATCAAATACAAATTAGTTTAATAATTGTGCCTGCTTGAACGTCTTAGAAATCCACAGGCAGAGGGAAATAAATAGCACCATCCTTGTTTGTACGTCTCCCCTACTGACCAAGGAGCTGATGCCTCCATGGACTTGGCAATGAATGACTGTAGACATGAATGAATCAAGGAGGGAAAGAGAATTAATGAATGATTCAGGCTGGCTAAAAACAAGTCCTGACTTTTAGACGAGCGCCTCTTATAACTCCCGGGACGGGACGGGGAAGAGGAGGGGAAGACCGGTCTCGCCATCACTTTTACGAGCCGCCTCTGCTCGGGTTTTCCTGACAGGACTTAACCGCCCTGAAAGGAGGAGGGGAGGAAACACCGGCCGTCACCTGCCCACTGGCCTACCCTCTTCTTTTAATCCTTAAAACCAGCACCTGCGCGGGCATGCCCGCGGACCCACGGAGCGGTGCAGCCCAGCCCCGCAGGGGTAGACGTTGCGGGGTCAGAGCTGGATCTCGGTCACGGGGCCGCCTCCCGCCCGGCGGCTCCCCGGCCTCGTGGGGTCTCCGGGGTCCCCCGGCCCGGCCTCTCTCCCACGCAGCCCGCAGGCCTTCGGGGGGGGGGGGGGGCAGCAGCGGCTCTGCCCCGCGGGGACCTCCCCTGTGCACTGAAGGGGCCAGGCAGACACCGGACGAACTCGCCCCGTCCCCGTGGCGAACGGAGGCGGCGGCCCCGCTCCCAGCCGCCCGCCCCCCCGGGCAAGTCTTAGGCAGCACCGGCAAAGAATTCCCGCCGCTCCCCCCGCCGCTGCCCTCTCCACATCCCACTCCCTTGCCCGCCGGGGGGAGGGCAGGATCCGACCCCGCGGGGAGGCCGGGGAGGAAGGGGGATGCGAGGGGAAGGAACCCTGCGCCGGCATAGGCGGTCCCCCCGGCCCCGGGGCGGAGTGAGACCCCGGCAAAACCGGGGCGCTTGGTAGAGTGTCGGAGGTCTCCACACGGAATGTGCGGGAGGGATTTGCTGGTCGAGGAAGGACGCAGCAGCGGTCAGGCCACGGGCTGAGGCCGGCTGTGGCTAGGAAATCCACTCACTGGGGCTCGGACTCACCGGCCGAAAGGACACTTGTTTGTTTATGATCTGATGAGAAGTCGGGTCTGAGAAAGAGTTTGTGTTTTTCATTTTAGCATTGCAGCTAAAGCACGCCCTGGGGTTGCTCTATTAACCCCCGGAGAAACACCCGCTCCTGCAAAGAACCGCCCGGTGTCCCGGCCGAGCCAGGGTGAAACCCGTCTTCTCCAGAGCATCTTCCTATCGCCCCGACGGCAACCGGGCCATGCCCGAGCACGGAGTACCAACTGGGCGCCAGCAACCACGAAAATTGGTTGGTTCTTTTAGTCTTTTCCACCTCGAGGTTGCGGCCCAGGCCCCTTTCCTTCTGAAACACAACATAAATAGGTGACCCCGGTAGGATGCCATGCTTTCCAGGACAGATCGCAACGCCCAGCCTCCATTTTCGAAGCAGGAGGAGGCCGTCGCTGCCCTCTTCACCCGCTGGAAAGCGGCGGAAAGCGTCCTGCTGGCTCGGGCGGGGGGACCCCCATGTACGCGACCCCCCCCCCCCCCCACCGCCGTGGCTCGATCTAAACCCAGAGGTTTAAGCCTGATTAAGACCAGCGCGCAGGCCCGCCTGTGGCCGCTCTCCCAACGCCGCCGGGCCCCATGGCCCACCGGGGGCCATCGCCTCCCCTCGAGGAAGGGTCACCAATTCTCCTCCTCCCGCACCGGAGAATCTCCGCACCGACGGCACCGGAACAAAGAGCCAGCAAACCTCCAGCAGCGCGGCTTGGGACAACCCCGGGGCCTGGGACCGCTCCGGCGGGCAGAGGCAGGCAGCAGGAGGGAGGAAGAGGGGTCCCAGGCTTGGGTCAGGAGGGCGGGAAAGCTCAGGCAGCCGGACCCTTCCTGCCGCACCCACGCGTCCCGGCGCGGGCCAGAAGCGCGCCAGGGAGACCGGGCACTGGAGGGGGAGAACCGGGAGCTACCGACAACAAAACCCCAAAGGGGAGAGAGAGACAACGGGACAGAGCTTGGGGCAGAGAGACAACGGGACAGAGCTTGGGGCAACAGGGGCCTCGGCCCCTTAGGGGCTCTGCCAAGTCACCCACCCCAAGAGCATCACCTGGCCTGCTCCCCACCTGCGGAATTTGCCCGACTATTTCCTCTTCTACCGCTTTTCCCTTTCAAATCCCCGGTTCCCGTCCTGGTCCCTCCCTTGCCCGCTGCCGGGATTGCTGTAGGGGCTTGGCGGCTACGGGAGATCCTGCCCGGGGAGAGCCGCATCAGCAGCGGCCTGTCACCCTCTGGAGCAGGGGACACGGAAGGAGGCAATCACTCAAGAGTTACGGGTTATACAGTCTCCTCACGCCTTCCAGTTTCGGCCTTCATCAGAGGGAGCGAGCCAAGGAAGCGGCTCTTTTGTTGCTGACATCTGAACTGCGACAGACAGCCCCTGCTGGGAATGAGGGTAGGGGAGCCGCCGCGCACCCTGACATCCACCTGCAGAAGGTGCATCTTACGGCCGCGCAGTTTCCCCTGTTCTTTCTCTCAAAAGATAGTGAAAAGGAAAAAAGGGAAAGGACCCCCGAACCTGCCGGACTGCCCGCAACCCGCCTGGAAGGACGAGAGAGCTGGTTCCCATCTGGCCAGCTCCTCGCTGGACAGAGACCCCGGGAGGAGCAGCCCGGGGGCCTCCACAGTGGGAGGCCCGGCCCCAGCGCCGGCTCCCGGCGGCCATCCCCGCAGTGCCGGGCCTGCCCCGCCGAGCAAGGCGCCATCCAGCCAAGCTACCACCTCCTGTCCCCCCGACGCGGGGAGCGGTCCCCGACAGCAGGGCCCTGTCTTCAACGGCGAGCTATTCCCCCGGCGCCCACCCGAGTGTCCTGCAGAGGGCAGAGGCTGCTCGCTTTCCGCAGCCCGTTCCGCGGGCTATTGACCAAGGACTTTGAAATCCATACCCAGCTTCAACATTTTACCCGTCAGCACGTCTGCGGTCACAAAACACTTCTTCTTTCTGTCACTTCTTTTCGAAACTATTGATAAGATCATTTAGCTGAATCTGTTCGGGATGAGTGTAATATTGACTAGGAGTTAGAAAAGATGATTCAATCTAATAAGCCCAGAAACTATCCCGAAGGAGGGGAGGGGAAAGAAGAACAGGACATTGCACCTCGAAAACCGAGCCAGCCAAAAAGTATTTGAACACACCGCCTCATGTGCGAACGAACACTTCTCAGCTGGATGCCACTCCCAGCGCGCCAGCCCCACTGGTCCCCATCCGGGACCCCTCCTGGGCAAAACCGACCCGGGTCGTTACACACATGGAGCCGCAGACCTCTAAGGAGAAAGCCTCGGCCCTGCCGGTGCCGTTGGCCCGGCGGCCCGGCCCGGGGAGCGCCCGCCCGCTCCAGGGGCTCGCAGCCCCGCTGGGCAACCGCATCTTTCCTCCCTCCTCTGCACACTCACAGCGCTCCCCACAATGAAGCCCCGCCTTTCTGGTTTTGTCCTTTTCTTATAAGGACTCAGACCTTAAATTATCCAAAGGGACAGACAAGAGTCGAGTGTCCCCCACACACCCTCCGCCAGAGCATGCAACTACCCTGAGGAGCAGAGCTCCCCGCCAGCACCGAAGGCAGGACCCCACTGCCCGCACAGAAACCAAGGCTCCAAAACACACGGCTGCGGGTCATCTGCGGAGAGACAAGTACAGCTCCTCCTGAGCCTTTCCTTCAAAACACCCTGGAAGTTATGAGCGTGGAACCTCTCGTTATAGGCATCAAATTTATTCCAAAAATTCCATGAAATATAAAGGAATGGCGGTGCTTTTACACAGAACGCAACTCAGTATAAGTACTGGGGTGTTTTCCCTCCAAATCTTAAGAACTATGCAAATCTGTGCTATCTTTAAAAATAAAATAAAGATATTTCAATAATTAGAACAAACTATGAAGGTATTGTGCATTTCTGTTTTATGTAGATAATAAAATATTACTTTAACATAAATATATAAGGATCTCTGCGTTTTTATTTTTCCCCACAAGCACATCCAAATGTACCAAAACAAAGTATTTTTTAAGAGACTGAACCAAAAAAAAAAAAAAAGAAAAAAAATTACATCCCATATAGATTTTGTTCACCTACTCATTTAAAGCTACAGAAAAACAGTTTCCAGAACCTGTTTGCTTTTAAAGAAATAAATATACATTGAGGCAGGCCACTTAAAAATGATATGAAAATATTTCCCTGGGTAGCATTTAAAAAAAAATAAAATAAAAAGAAAGAAAAATAGACAAAGAAAACATTGAAACTATTTCTGCATTTCAAAGGACAAATATTAAACATATATACATAGTGGTAAGGTTTGCGTGGTAACTTGTGTTTTGTTTTTTAAGTAAACCTATTTGGAGTTTGAGGCTTCTCTCAAACATCCTCTCGACTCCGTTTTCTGACCTTACGCACGTATTAGTAAGTGTCTGAAAGTTCATTTCCTCCCTCTACCACTGGATCTGCCCTGATCTGCTTCACTTCAGTACGCGCTAGTCCTCAACGCTTTAAATAACAAGCAGCTCAATACATCCAAAAAAAAGTAAAAAAAAAAAAGGGGGGGGGGGAGAAAAGAGAAAAGCTTGGTGCCCGTATCTTTGTAACAATTGTTGGAAACCTAGGAAAAAGGCTAATCATGTGCCTCTTAGAAATCATCATCTGTCTTACCAAGAAGAAAGAAAGAGAGAGAGAAAGAAAGAAAGGGTGAGGGAAAGAAAGAAGGAAAGAAAACCCAATGTCACAGGCGCTTTGAAAGACAATGAGAAACATACTCTAAAGCCTTAGCTACTGAATGCAATATTTATAGGAGAGTTCTGCGAGAGAACACTTCACTGTTTCTTTTTCTCCACAATTGTCCAACACTCAACTAAGTAAACTTTTCGATTATAAAAATGCTCTGTCTGTGTTGCACCGGTTTGCGCTGCCTAAATGATCCCTTTATGAATTCAGAACTATCAGAAAGTTCCTCTCCTGTGGGTGCATAGCTGTGTGTGTGCAGAAGTGCACAGACGCGCACTCAGGCACACGCACATCCATGTGCTGCTCCCGAGGTCCCGCTCCTCCGCTTCCCTTTAGAGCTTTGGGGGTTGCTATTTATTTCCCATTTTTTTCTTTCTTCCCTTCTTTTGTCTAGCTGGTTTGGGTTTGTTTTTTTTTTCTTCTTCTTCTTTTTTTTTTTTTTTTGAAAGTTGACTGTTTCCCATCAAGATAATGTCAAGAAATGCACTTTAAAACTATTAGCGAAGGGGGGGAGAGGGAAAAGACGGCTTGAAAACTGGCATATTGTTCCCCCCCCCCCCCTTCATTTTATTCTCCAGTGAAAGACACAAGGCTGCCCGAGTTAAAACTGGTCCTTTCCTTCAAGAAATGATACCGCAATCTGACCGCAGGACGGGTGGGGGTGGGGATGGGTAGGAAAGGGGCTAGATACAAACAGAAAAATAAAAGAAATAGGGGAAGTAAAAGCGGAAAAGGAGCGCACACGGTCTCTGCGGGGAGGAGGAGGCAGCGTGTGTTTACACACAGGTGTAATCACACGCATACACACACACCTTCCCCCGGGCCCAGCAGTTCCTCGTGCTCTTTTTGGCTCTGCCTTGATGCGAAACTCCTCAAGGAAAGAAAGTTTGGAGGCGGACATCGGCCCGTGAGGGGGACCGGGATGCCCAAGGCACGCTCGGGGAGCAAGAGGGAGGAGGGGAAAGGAGCTGGAAGAGGTGGAGGGAGGTGAAGCTAAACAATCCCCTTTCCCTCTCAAGGAAGTGCCACTTTCTCCGGGAAAACTCTGGAAACGTGCTGTTTCGCCTCCGCCTTTCCCACTCCGGGCCTTGCTCGCCCGCACTGCCACAGTTTGGGAAGGCTGCATGCAATTTTGGTTTCCTCCCCCTCCGGCTGCACCTCGGCCCCCGGCCACACTGCCTGAAAATGAAGTTTACTTTGTCCATTCGCATTATTCTCCCTTCTCCAAGCTCGACTCTTGCCGTTGAAGGCGTATATTAAGCAATTACGAGAGTCACGTCTCTGGAGAATGGAAGCTTGTGCTGCATATATATATGTGTATATAGCGAGATTAAATATATGTGTATATATGTACGTCTATGCACGCATGCATATGTGTACATACATACAGATATACGCATTCTTTCTGCTACGGTAAAAGGAGAAAATAAGCGTTACACATATTTAAGAAGACTTGTTTATAACAAAAGTTCACATATACACATAAAGCAAAGGCTAGAACACAGTAACATATTGTAGACCGGTCACTGGTTGACTAACGCTCACCATGGAAAATGCAAGTCATTTGCAAAATCAAGGTCGGAAAGGAAGGGGGGGAAATATAAAGAAAAAAAAAATAAAAGAATTTGTTTATGTAAACTTCGATTTTCTTGCAGTGCAAATTGTACGGTTAAATACTGTCTACATCAAAAGGGAGAGCTTTTCCGTTCTCTTTTTTTTTTTTTCTTTTTTTTTTCCTTTTTTTTTTCATATATTCCTACAGGGGATCCACAGAAAATAAACACAGCAGCATGTGCCAACACCGAGCGACATTCCACAATGCAATCTGCCTTTGTGTGGCTGGAGGGGGCTGAGGAGGGGACCCGAGGTTGCTGCCCCCTCCACCCCTCCAACCTTTCCCATCTCCCCTCCCGCCCTCTCCCCTGCCGGGCAGCGCCGGATTTTGTCTCCAGAGGGCAAAGGAGTTTAGTGCGAACAGCTTCGCCCCGCCGGTGCCCAGCCGATGTCTGCCGCTGCTCTACCGGTACCTGCCTGCCTGCCTGTGCGCGGTACTCACTCCACTCCGGTGCACGGGCACTCGCCTGGAAAGGTCAAAATCCAGCATCGCACCCGCTACCGTCTAAGGGATAGTCCGGTGCAGGTGCTTTGTCTGTCTGTCTGTCTGTCTGCTGTGATTCGCGCTCGCCCTCTCGCTCGCTTTTTGTTTTGTTTTTCTTTTTTTTTTCTTTCTTTTTTCCCGCGTTTTTGTTCGTTTTTTTTTTGTTTTGTTTTTTTTTTTGTTTGTTTTTTGTCTTTTTTGTCAAAGATAGGAGAAAATTAAAACAACAACAAAAAAAAAGAAAAACAAAAAAGAAAAAAGGAGGACAATCAAAAGTTGGGGGAAGGAGGAGGAGAGGAGGAGGAGGAAAAGGAGGAGAAGGAGGAGGAGGGGCCGGGCGCCCCCGCCGCGAGTTCACTGCACGGGGGTCTGCACCCCGTGGTGCGGCGGCGTGTCCCTGCTGGCCCCGTACACGTCCTCGGCTCCCGGCAGCGTCCCTCCCGGGGGAGTCATGCGCTTCTCTTTCTGTCTCCTGTTACAAAACCACACTCTCACCACCTCCTTCTCCAGCTGTAGGCTGTCCGCGAGCGAGGTGATCTCCTGGGCGGAGGGCTTGGGGCACTTGAGGAAGTGGCTCTCCAGCGCGCCCTTGACGCTCACCTCGATGGAGGTGCGCTTTTTCCGCTTGCGGCCCTGAGCCGCGATCTTGTCTATGCTGGTGGGGCTGCCCGAGGAGGAGTCCGCCTCCTCCAACCACTTGTTCAACAAAGGCTTCAGCTTGCACATGTTCTTGAAGCTGAGCTGCAGGGCCTCGAAGCGGCAGATGGTGGTCTGCGAGAAGACGTTGCCGTAGAGGGTGCCCAGCGCCAGCCCCACGTCCGCTTGGGTAAATCCCAGTTTGATGCGCCGCTGCTTGAACTGCTTGGCGAACTGCTCCAGGTCGTCCGAGGTCGGCGTGTCCTCGTCCGAGTGCGGGTCGTGGTGCGGCGGCGGCCCGGGCGGCGCGGCGGAGGCGGCGGCGGAGGCGGACGCGGGGCCGGCAGCCCCGGGGTGGGGGCCGTGGGGCGGCGGCGGGTGCTCGGGGCCGTGGTGCGGCGGCCCGGGCGGCCCCGGCGGCGGCTCCTCGTGGGCATCGCGCAGGCCGTGGTGGTGCAGCGCCGGCTGCGCGGCGCCCAGCATGCCGTTCACGGTGAAGCCGGGCGGCTGCGAGTACAGCAGCCCCGCCTGCGCGCCGTTGGCCGCGGCCATGCCGGGCGGCAGGTGCGCCGCGCCGCCCGCCCGCCACGCCGCCGCCGCCGCCGCCGCGTGGTGCCCTCCGCCGCCGCCGTGGTGCACCAGGTGCGGCGCCCGCCCCGGCGGCGGGTGCTGCGGCGGCGGCAGCTCGTCGCCGCGCCCGCCCGCCTGCACCACCGCCGGCTTGATGTCGGGCTGGCCCAGCGCGCCCGCCGACCAGGGCGCCTCGCCGCCGCCGCCGCCTCCCCCGCCGCCGCCGCCACCGCCGCCGCCGCCGCCGCCGGGGCCGCCGTGGGACAGCGCCGCGATCCACTGGTGAGCGTGGCTCAGCGGGTGCCCGTTGCTCTGCAGCGCGTAGTCCGCCTGCACCAGGGCGCCGGCGTCGCGGTAGCCGCCGCCGGGCTGCATGCCGCCGGGCGGCTCGGCGTGCACCATTGGGGAGCCGGAGGCGAGCAGGCTGTAGTGGTTGGAGGCTGCGGTCGCCATGACTCGCCGAGCCGCACTGATCGCGCCGGTTAAAGGCGCCGCGCATTTGACAGCTACTTTTTCGCCTCGGGCGCCGCGCGGCGCCCGCGCCCCCCCGGCCCGCGCGGCGGGGCCCACTGCGAAGGCACGCGCGGCCGCTCCGCCCCGCCGCCGCACGCCATTGGCTCAGCGCGCCCTGACGGACGCGGGGGCTCCTGGCGACCGCCGCCGCCGCCCGCCGCCATTGGCGAGAACTGGCCGCGAAGCCCCGCCCACAGCCCCGCCCCTTGCCCGCCCTCTGGAACCCAACTCCGAGGGGGAACCGGGCGCGGGGCGGGTACCGGGAGGGAATCTCAGAAGGGGTTGGGGAGGAGGGGGGGGGCTGCTCCGCCGCCGGCCCCGCCTCGGCCCGCCCCGCCGGCCCAGCGCCTCTGCTCTCCGCTGGCGGGAGGCTGCTGTCGCCGGTCCGCCCGCTGGCTCCTGTTGCGCGCTCCCGGCCGCGGGTCCTTGCGCGGACCTCGGCCCGACAGCCCCCAACTTTCTCTTCCCTAGCGCAGGCAGCTAGGACCGCCGGCGGGGCCGCGGAGCGCCGCGCCCCCGGGGCCAGGAGCGCGAGGCCCCCTCCCTGCCCGCCGGGTCCGGGGCGCCCGGTGCTCCCCGGAGCGTACCGCTTTGCCCGGGATGTCGGGGCTTCGCACCTCTGCACCACCGGAGTGGCATTGTTCCGCTTGTCCCGTCCCGGCGGTATCGGGTGCCTGCCGGGGGTCCGGGCAGGCGGATCTGCATCGGTATGGAAGATTTTGGGGGAGGGAGGTGGGAGAGGAGAAAAGGGGGGAATGGAGAGAGAAAGAAAAAGAAAATAGGGAAAAAAGAGGGATAGGGGAAAAAAAAATATTAAAAAGAGAAGTTGCGGCCCGGACAGGAAGGAAGGAGACCCTGGAACTGGATCCGGATTTCCTAGGAGTGAGCAGCACCCGGTTGGCCGCCCTGGAAAGAGTTGGGTGCCCATTTCTGAGCTGGAAGCCATAGCTTTGTCTCGAAATAAACCGCTCACGGGGGTAGGTGCGCGCCGCAGGCTCCCGCTATCCTCATCGAGATAATACAATAGGGCGGAATTTATTACTGCTAACAAGAAACAGCTTTCTTCTGCGAGTTGTTTATAAATCATCGTATTTAGCGTGAGCGCTGGAAAGGCTCCTTGCCTGGAAATATTCCTCTGCATGGGGGTATGGAGGAGCGGGGGGATGGGCTTCCGCACATAAACATATACACAGCAGCAGCGGCATAAACAGGATATCCAGTGCCCTGAGACAAGGGGCGCAGCAGGAGTTACCTCGTTTCGTTAGTTTAGCGACGTATCAAGAGCTCCTTCTGCCGGGGGGTGGGGACGGAGGAGGAAGAAGAGGAGGAGGAGGGGGGATACTGACACAAACTTTGTCCATGAAAGAGTGGAGATTCCTCTTAAGGGTTTCCCCCCCCCCCCTTTCGTGAGGTGCAAGCGAAGGGAAGAACAATACTGCCTGTTCTGCCAGTGTGGAGAAGAGGGAAGTCAGTGTCTCTGAAGTGAAGCTCTGTCTTTTGTTTCCCGTGTGGAAACAACTGGGCACCCAGGAATTTTATAATTTGATGCTCATTTTCCCGTCTCCTTCCTCCCAATTAGGTGTAGACCAGTGAGCTGAAACAAAACAACCGCGCAAGTCCGCAGCAGGCTTCCGCTAAAGCATCGCGGGGACCGTCTTGGGAGAGCCGCCCTGCTCCAGGGCCAGCCCTCCCGCCCTGCTCCCGGGAGCCGCCGAGGCTCTCCCTGGGCGGCTTTCCCTCCAGCCCGCTTCCACGGCCGCTTCCAAAAGTTCATGCGTGGATGAGACATGAGAGGCCACGCCACAGGTCATTTCCAGGGCTAGGTTTTCACGAGGGCGCCTCCAGGCTGCGGCCGCCAGCTACAGTGACTGCCCAAGAAAACTGCCTTGTGCCCTGGCCCCACGGCATGTGTGCGCCCCACGGAGAACCGGTGCCCGAGGGGTGCCTGCAGCGCCGCCCTCCCCGGCGAGGAAATGGGACGCGTGGCTCAGCTAGCTCCAGCCATCGCTTTACTTTTGGGGAGAACACCCCCCCCCCCCGCCAGCCCTGCTCCTGTCGTGCAACCCCCCCGGCCCTCCTTCGGGGCCGGCCGCCTGGCAGGTGATGCCTGCGGTCACCGTCCTGCGTGCCCCTTTTTGCCCAGCGGCGGAGCTCAGAGGCTAACGGTAACCAGATAATTACCGAAGTAGCAGCACGGCATTAGGAGGCGGACAAAACCTGAGCCCGGCAGCAAAGCCCCTCGCCATCCCTCCTGCTCCCTCCTCGGCGGAACGCACGCCCATGGAGTCGCAGCTGGGAGCAGCGAGGAGCGCGGCCGGTGCATTCAGAGCCGCCGCAGACTCCACCTCCTCGTCCTCCCTATCATTGTTAGCCCTGTCATTAATACCGCTCCTTAAGCATCCTTCGCGCCCGTCTCCCCCCGGGGAGGGGAGAGCCAGGGAGCGAGCGCCCGACCGCTGATGCCCGCCGCGGGCTCTGGCGGCCGGTCGGGTCCGGGGCGCTGGGGATGTGAAAGAAACAGTCATGCGGCCCCTTTCTGGCGGAGCTGACCCCGCGGGATTAGAGGTCTCACCAGCCTTTCTTTCCTTTTCTCTGCTCGCATAAAAGCAGGTTGAAGGTGATGCGGTGTCTTGGGCAGACACTGCAGTGTTTTGATTCAGCTCAGCCCTTTTCACTGTTCAAAGCAGCTGTTCAAATACTAGGGCTGCTTACTTTGACGTGAAGAAGATTTTCAAACAACCCCAAAAGCTTTGAACTGACAGGCCTCCTTGATATCTCCTTCATTGCAGTGCAGCTACTCGAGAATATTCGCTATAAAATACATAGAGCGCCACTTCACTGGAGCTCTCTCCTGGCTATGAGGCGAGGTGCTGCATACACATCAGGTACATGCAGAGGGGGGCTGGCCTTCCCCGGGACCCCCCGGCACCCCACGCCGGGCCACCCGCCTCATCTCCCGGGGTCCCTAGCCCGCCAGCCGCCTCGGGCTCCTGCAGCGGGCTCCGGCGTGCCAGGCGCGGGGCTCCCTGGTGCTTCCACCCCCCGCGTGCCGGAGAGAAAGCTGCATTTCCAGTAGCAAAGCAGGAGCACGGCTCTTTCCCAGCGAGCCTCGGCTCCCGGGCACCGCTCAGCAGCATCCCGGGTCCGGGGACTGGGACAGCGCTCTGTGTGCTGCGTTCCTAGGGTGGACAGCATACATTGCGTCTGCCTGCTCTGTTAGAGGTGAAAAGCTTATTTGAAACTCTGGTCTCCAAGCCTTGAGATATATTCAGAGAGCTGAAAGGAAAGGGGGGGGGGGGGGAGGGGATCCCCGCGCCTCCTTTCTGCGTCTCTATTATCTTCCCATTAGATGTTGTTTTAGGAGGAAATGCGCCAGGAGTGCAAAGACACGGCGAGGCTCTCGGAGAATTGCTGGGTGCAATAAACGTGAGGCTCCCGGTGCTCCCTTTAAAGGCCAGCTTGGAAGATTTGTGCTTATTGCTGGGGCGCATTTAATGCACCTTTTGTGAGATGGGATTGTTTTGATCTCTGCTTCCCTTTTAACCTTTCTCTACGAGGTATTCAAGCCTGCGCTTTCGTGTGGCTCTTTCCAGTGTTGCTCCAAGGAGTCTGATTCGGTGGAGGGACCCAAGGCATGAATGAAACTTCAACCTTAAGGGCCTGCGGAGAGACAAAACTGAGGCCGGGGCTTCACAAGTGATTGCTTAAAAAAAAATCCAATCTACACAAAGAGGCAGCTGGCGGCTTTAATGAAAACTGCTTAAAGCTGCAAGAACCGCAGCCTCAGGGATGTATTTATAAGATGACTCAAAAGCTACACTTTCAAGTTGCTTCTCCTCGGGGTAGATACAACAAACACATTTAACTAAGAAATCTAAACAAAAAGGACAGAAATTGATAACTTTGATTGCACAAGCTCACATTACCCATTGAAATTAAAATCTGCCATCTAAATAGATTTCTCTACCTATCTCTAGAGGAAAGAAATTCTCCCTGCACATATAGATATACACATGCACACGTGTAATACCATATACATTTTTGCCCTGCTAGAATACTGATTATCCCAGAAGACAGAAAGAGGTAAAATTAAAAAAAAAAACAGGGGAAAAAAGTTCTGGTAAAGTTTGCATTAATGTTCATTTCCAACATTCCCCACAACTCTATTCTTCCGGCCACTTCATTCATGTGAGGCTCTGCTATTTTATCTGCTTCACTGTTTAAACTAGTCGGATATAATGTTCTAAGTTCAGTATTTGAAATTAAATTATTTGAATTCACGGATATTAATCTTTTCCCTTCATCCTCCAGTTCTGAATCTTGTCATTAAAAATGATCCACCCTTTGTAGTCCACAAGTGAATATTTTATAGACAGATACCGCTATGAAGACTTCTAACACAACGTCAACCAGTCAGACTTAGCTGTTGCAGGGATTACTTTGAGTAATTTATCAAAGGCAGGCTGCTAAATTTTGAGTGGTGAATATGAGGCCTTGGAGGGGGGGAAGGAATCAGAAGAAGCAGAAGGGAGAAGAAGAAAAAAAAAGAGACAAATTCCATCAGTCTACGAGATAAATTCTGGTTGGAGTTAATGCAGCTTGTTTATTGAATTCTCGCAGGCAGACCCAGACGCTATTGGTGCTGCGGAGTTTGGAATTTAGTGCTGGGAAGCCGGGCTGGGAATGACCGCCCCGCCACGGAGCGGGAGGGCGTTTCTGCTGGCTGGGAAAGCAGGTGAAGCGGTCGGAGAGGGGAGAGGGGAGGCGATCCACCCTCCCTGGCACGGAAAAAAGGTTTCAGCCGGGACTTCCCAAAGCCTGTGCTGTCCAGAGAAATACAGGATGGAATACAGCAACAGAGGGAATTAAAAAAAAAAAGGAAAAAAAAAAAAAAGAGAAAGAAAAAAAAGGAGGAAGAGGAAAGTGTCCACAGCTTTCTCTGACAAATCTACAAATCTAACAGTTAACTTTGTCTTCCATTCAGTGATCACGCCTGACGGAGACAAGCAGGCACCCCGGGAAGAGCTCGGTTAAATCCTGTCCCTGCTTCACCGGGGAACATGAGTCTCCCTCCCCGCTTCCAGCTTTTGGGGCACTTTTGGGCACAGCTCCCACTGCCCTTCCAAAGCGGCTTTCCTTTCGGCCTCCACTGCCCTGCTCTGCCACCCCCTATGCGAGGCAGAGGCCGTGCCAGGCCTGGGTGCTGGTTCACGCCGCCGAAGAGGCGAGCCCGGGCGCCGGGACCCGGCGGGGTGCTGAGCAGCGCCGGGGCTGCGGGGGGCCCCGGTCGGCCCCTAACACGGACAGGGGGCAGCTCCCCGGCACCACCACCTCCGCATCACTCCCTCCAAACCCTTGCACACACACCCTCCACCCCCTCAGGCAGGGCAGGAATCTCCGGCCCCGCTGGCAGAAGCGGGGTCCCCGGTTGGGGGTGAATTGTGTGTCCCCTCCTTCCCCCACGGGGGTGGGAAGGGGACGGGGACGGGGACCCACGGCCCCGTCCCGGGGGGGCTGAGCGTGGCCCGGTCTCCCCCAACCGGGATTTGCTCAAGAGCCTGCCCCGGAGTGGGAGAGGGGAGAAGGGAGGGAGGGAGCTGGAAACTTTCTTTTGCCCGGCGAGGAAGATGAGGAGCGAGGCGAGCAGGAAGGCTGGGCCATTGTCCGCACAGAGGGTGCATTTTTGTCAGGCTGGCGTTGGTTGCTATAGTGAGGAGGGAAGGGGAGAGAGAGAGGAGGGAAAGGAAAAGAAAAAAACACCCAACCCTAAACCAAACAGAGAAGCACAGTTCGCCTCCCTCCGTTCTCCCGGCTCCAGCCGGCAGCGCTGCCCGCTCCCAACCAAAATAAGAGCGCGGCCCTGGCCGACCCGGACTCCCGGCGCGGTGAGGAGCCTCAGCAGCCTCGGCGGCCCAGGCTACAGCCCCCCGGCCCCGAGGAGAGGAGAGGAACTGCCGTGCGAGTCGCCTCACACAGCCCCGCACGTCCTCCGCCGGCCGCCTGCGGGGAGCAGCGGGGTCGGCCCGGCAGGATCCGAGCGCTTCTGGCTGCAGACAGCAAAGCCTTAGCGCTGCGGGACGCCCCGAGTCACACAGCTCAGCACCACACCTGATCCAGCATCTACTCCAGCAGCCACAGTGGCTTCGCACCCTGAAGAGCATCGGTGGCGCTGATCCTGACATTAGCTGCGTGGGGCTTTGTGGGGAGGGGTTTGGGTTGGTGGTACTTTTTGTGCCTAAATAACTTAAGGGGGGGGGGGGGGGGAGGGGATAACTTCTTCTGATGCAAATGAACAGCTCTTTAATTTTAAGAGACTCTTATTTTGCAGCAGTGTTTTTTGTTGCCTTGCTATTGAACTTTGAAAATAGTGTGGCGGGGGGAAGGCAGTAATGAAGGTTCTTGAAGGCTTAAGATTTAGTTAAGTGAGTGATTCAAGATGGCACAAAGAAAGTTACTTAGTTACTTAGTTAATTGAGAATTATTCACCTTCGGAGATCGGCGCAGCAGTTTGTTGCGATGACAGTGTGAACCTGGGGCGGGTGGAGGCAGGAGGCAGCAGGGGAGGAGGCAGATTTCACTCGTTTTGTTTTTTTTTTTCCTCCAGGACAAGTTAAATTGCAGCTGAAGGAAAGAGGTCAGTATCTTTTCAAATCAATCTCTCTGTCTGTCTGCCTCAGTCCCCATCTATTCCCTGTAAAGGGAAAAGCTCCAACTTTGTTTCTCCATTTGTTCTGTATCATCTGGAATCGACAGTTCTTTAGATTGCATGCACTTTTGCTCCCGATGAAGTGAAACTTTAAAGGTGTAGAGTCGGTTATCTGAAATAGGTAGAAAAGGCGAGCCGTCTCTTCCAATCTTAGAGGAGAATTGTTCTCTTCCCATGCAACTGTTAATTCTCCCTCCCTTCTTCTCTCTCTCTTTTGGGTCTCATTTTCGAATTGTAGTTGACAAGTTTTATTTAAAAAAACACTTTACAAGACACCACTTAATGCATTATTCACATTTTTTAAAAAATGCTTGAGAGAAATCACGTTAATGAAGAGAACATTTGTAGTAATTTGGTGATAATTATCAGAATCACCAAATATTCGCAGAGGCTTTAACGTTACGTGTTGGAAGAAAAGCAAAACACATTACTTTAATAGTCTGATATGCAAACTATGGACCATTCAATTACATGGCTTAATAATGCATACATGATGTGATCTTGTTATTGGGATAGGAAGGGCTGCAGTAATTCACTCCAAAGACCAAGTGTGCTCTTACATTCAGTAAAATCCATTGCCATGGATCAGGGGGCCCTGCCAAACTACATTTAAGAGAATAAAAATTAATGACTGAGAATTTGAGCGTTAAATTAACATTAATTATATGACCTGCCTGCTGGAAAGATTAAATTTCTTACGCCCTAATTAGATAACGTCTCCTCATACATCAAACAATTTCCATTTCCAGATTTCAGGATTAAAATGCAGACTGGGGAGACCGGGCTTGTTCGGTCACCGGCCGCACCGAGCGCTCCACGTCGGTCCCGCTCCTCGGGGCTCGCTGGGGGCTGGCGGCGGGGCCGGGAAACGGTTCCGGGCATCCTCTTCTTTAACTTGGATGCCTCTCACCCACCTCCTCGGTCGGGGCGGGAGAGCGCGGATGGTGCGCGGGTGCGGGATGAAGGAGCGCCTCGCCCGGCCCGGGGTTTGCTCCCACGCGGGGCCTGGGTCCCCCCGCTGACCCACGGGCTGCCCCTGACGGAGGGTAGGGACACCGGAGCAGGTCTCTGCTCCCGCTGCACGGGAGAAGCTAATTCGCGTTTAATTGCTTCTCTCAAGAAGGAAACCTCAGCGGTTCCCCCACGCAGACACGCGCGTTCCTGCCCGTGAGGAAATTGGTGAGAATCACCCCCCTCCCCTTCCTCCTCCACTCCTCCAGATCCGCGGTCAGCCACGCATAACCCACACTGGCACCCCACGCAGCGCCACATGCTTGCGCTCTTCCAACACCCCCTTCTCCCCCCTCATCCCTCCCTCATCCTGATGGCGCCCGGGCCACGGAGCGGCCACGGGTGTGTGTGGCGGGGCCGTGCCACCGGCGGGGCCAGGCAGCTCGGTTTCAGGGCTTCGGGTTTCAGGGTTCTAACCTCGACTTTCTGCAGAGGAAAAATAAATAAAAAAAAAAAAAAAGGAAAACAAGCAAAAAAAAAAAAAAAAGGACAGGTGGGAGCATGTGCAGGGAGTCTGCGGGAGCGGGGTGCGTGGATGTGCACCCGTGGGATGGAGGATGCTGTGGGCTGCCAGACAGTGGGGCAGGCAGCATCCCGGGCTTGGTAGTGGGATACTGAAGGCATCTTGATGGTCTTTCCTCGGGTCTGTGTTCGTACTGAGCCTCCAGGAAAGCTCCCGAAGAAAAGTCCAAGGAAGCCAGGATTACACCCAGCATTACTATTCAGAGGCTGTTTTGGGAAGAAGGAGGACAGCAATGGAGCTGGGGTGGCCTTTGGTGGCTTCACAGTTAAACACAAAGTCAAAACTGCTAGAAAGCTGAGAAGAGGAATCATAACATCATAAGGTGTTACCTTGTTCTCACTTCATCCCATAGTACCAGATAATTGCTTTTTCAACTGAAACTCAGTTTCTGTTATTGCGATGTTACTGCTCCTCCCTGAGCTTCAGCATTTGTCTAAAACAAAAATTAGATAATCATGTCTTGTCTATTAGAGTCTCTTGCTCACTTTCTGGACTGCATTGATAACCATTCACATTTAATGCTATGTGAAGTAACAGCTTCCAGAAACTGAGTAGGTGAGGAGGCTGTGGAGGAGATAAGAGGAAATTGTCTTGTTCTTGGGCTACATCCCTGAGCTCCAGAAGCGCCTCTCCTTCAGGTACAAAGCCTAGGCCACATGGCCAGACCAATGCTAAAACCAAATCACCCCAGGGAACTAGGATTTCTGATAAAACCCAGATACCTTTTACTTTAAAAAAACAGACACCTTTTATTTTACATTTGATGGCAAATAAAGTCAGATTGACGGGGGTAGGAGTGCCGAGGGCAGCGGAAGTTCGTAACACACAGGCAGCCTGTGAACTTGAATAACATCTCCAGCAACATATCCACACTCCAGCAACAACCTCTAGCCAGAAACAGTTGAAAAACACATGTAAAGAAAGCAGATCCAGAAACAACACAAAAGAATATTGTGGCAAGCGGCAAAAAGCCATAGCAGCTTGCAGAACTGCTGCTCGTCACTCCTTCCAGCTTTACAGCAACTGTTTCTGTAGGAGGTTACTTTTTCCCCTGGTCAAACTCTATGTCTGTCCTTCCATCTCCTCCCATCAGCTGAAAAATGTGTTGAAGAGGGCAGAAGTGAGTGGGTGATGTTGTGAAGTTGTGGTCTTCAACTAAAATACACCTGCACTTGGCTAGTTACCCAGTTATCCCACTGGGACTGTAACAGCCTATTCATTACAATAACCTAATAAATGGTCTAGAAGTTTTGTATTGAAAGGAGGCTGCAGCTGACATGACTGTTTCTTCCCTGAAAATGCAAACGTGGATGTGGTGGGATGTCCCTTTGCTGTGATGAGTGATAGCTCAAAGTTTAATTTTAAATATAAGCAGTCCGGCACATTTTCTCATATTCATGCAAATTGGTGCTTTGAAACAAGCTCAATCACTCTTATTTCAAGAGCAGGGTGGGCAGGAACCTCGGCTCTAGCACTGCTACAGTGAAATGATGGTGCACTTCTGCAGCAATGCTTGACTGTCTGGGGGTGCTGACACTGGTTAGAGCAGCAGGGATTTCTCTGCTGCTCCCACACACAGCCCATGAAAGGCAATCAGTCTTTGCAGGGAACAGCTCAAATAATTCATGTCCCATAATAATTGTATATTCCTACTAAAGTGACACCGAACAGTCGATTCTTCAAGAAAAGAGATTTGCCCATCACCCTAGATGATTGCTAACGCGTTACATACCTAAAAATAAATCCCTAAAACTGCATGGTGGCATGTAAGTATGGACAAATTAGTGATGATTCCCAAAAGTGGCTGAAATGGGAGGTTCTCTGCACGTGAGCTGGGTGGTAGAAAGGAGCCTGCATCCCTCCCCTGTGCCTGCTAGACCCTTCATATCATGACGACTGGCTTGTACAACTCCCCTCTCTTCACTGTTGTCTGCTGTGCAAACATATGGTTGGTGTTTCCTCAGTAGGGAGCCCCCAGCTGAGATTGCACCTGTGGTATAGTCAACAGTAAACACAACTAAAGGAGTTAACCTACTTATGCGCACTGAGAGAGGTGAGTTTACCCACTTTTATTTACTGCTACGCCACCGGACTGCGCTTCAGCATAAATTGGTTCAAGGTGCCTTGTTTCAGCAGTCATACAGAGAACTGGCTTCTTAGTGATGCTGTAACTCAAAGGTGTGCAAAATCACTGCCTAACTGGGAATAAAATTATCATAAGCACAATTATGCCTGTGCTGAAAGGACAAGGTCAGAAGAGAGAATCCAAAATGTCAACAAGACTAGTTCATGATGGATTGTCCCAGACAAAGCTGTCCAATGTTATACATCACAAAAAGTTAAAAGATGATGTAATTTATATGTTAGACTCATTGTCAATTCACACCAGAACCCAAGGAATGGCAAAATCAGTTGTAGTACTTTCAGCCATATGGCACGTTTTGGGATGTGTGGTGAGGGTGGTTGGCAATGCATGATTTTTGTCTTCAGCATGTCAGGAAAGCATTTTCGAGCTGACAGTAACTTTTGCATTTGGGACTGATAATCTTGGGGGACCCCGTGTCAGTTTGCTTTCTCCTCCTTGGCTTCACAACAACCTGCTCTACTTTCAAAAGAGAAGGTCTTTATGCAGCCAGAAGGGTCTTTGAGTAAGTCCTTCTGCTCCAGAGTTTTGGTGTTGACTGTTCAAACCTCTTGGGGTGGTGCATCATGGTTAGACTGAACTACTCAAGAGCAATTTGGGGGCATTAGTGGCTTCTACTAGATCTCAGATGTTTCTTGCAGGGCTTCTTGTGCTCCTACCCTGATATTTCATTTCTTCCTTTTTGTTTTAGCCACTTTTTACACTAAACCAACGTATTTCTTTAGTAAACATCCACAAAAGTCTGGTCAACATCCAGTGTTCACATATTGCTTTGGAAGACGTCCATGTTCATGGCTGCTGAAAAAAAGAAGTAGGAGATGAAAACATCACTCTTTTCTTTGCTTCCAATCTAAACGCATCCTGGTCATTACAGGTGGGAATGGAAGAGCTACCTCTTGTTGTAGCTGCCTGATATTTCTATGGAAAGAAATACTGATTATAATGTTTCTAGATTATATGAACAAGGGCAAAATTTTCTGTTGTTACCCAGATCTTTAGCAGTGAGAACAAAGATCATGGCATTCAACTTCCAGGATGCAAAGAAAAGCAGTTATGCCAGTCAAGTCAAGTCAAAAAGGTCTGGAAAAAGCCCAGGTTGTATGTATGCAGTAAAGCAGCAACAGACGTATTTGAAGGTTCTTCTCTCCCTGCAAAACCTTAATTTGCTCACTTTTCTGAATGCATGCAGGCACCCTCAGTAACTGAGTGCTGTGCTGCTGGAAATGCACACGCTGCCCCTTCCCTTCCCACCTGCTCTGTGCTGCTTCCGAGGAGACTTGTTATTGGCAAGCATGTGGGCCAGACCGCAGAACTCCCTGGCACAGAGGTGGAGGGGAAGGGATAGCGTGAAAAAAGGAGAGCATGGAGGCACAGATTTTGGTTCCCCTCTGGAAGTTGGAAGGGGAGAGAAACTATGACTTGGCCTTCAGGTTAGGAGTGAGAGCTGAAAATGAGAAAAGTGGAGTAGGAATGGTTTGGCAAAGAAATTAGAGCTGGGTGAAGAAGGCACCTGGGTCTGAGGGTTGGGAGGAGGATCCCGCTGTCTGAAAGAAAAGGAAAGCTTAATGAGGGCACTCCAAGTAAGTGAGAAGCTGTGTGGAGAGCGAGTACCTAGGACTGGCTGGGTAAAGGAGTCTCAGACTTCTTGAGCCATAAAGAAAGGGTTGGGACATGGTGGGAAAGCAGGCACAGGCAGAATTTTCATCTGCGGTGGAGCAAAGAGAGAAGTCCAAGGAGTGGAGAACAGATTGAGAGGGATTGGCTTCAGGTGGAGTAAGTAAGAGAACTGTAAGTCTCTTGGACCTTGCATTGGACCATATTTATTTTCTTAGGTTAGCCTGCAGAAGACAAGATCATAGATAGTGATTTTTGATTTTAATGTAATTTGCTATTATGTTCCTAAACAAAAAAGGCACTTGCTACATATATAAAAATATACATATATACATTTATTTATTCAGAGGCATACAAAGATGGTGTCTGCATGCTAGATGTTAGATGTGATGTGGTAAAAATGATAATTAAATTGCTTAGGATAACCATAAGCCCCCTTCCCTCCCATGTGTTTGCTGAGGGTACAGAAAAGACACCAGAACAACACTTTAGGTGAGACACCTAGAAGGAGGCTGAAGGTCAGGGTTACAATGCCTAATTTTCAGATACCTGCATTTCCAAGGGAATCCTCAGTCTGTAACAGCACTCCAAGTTATCGTAATTACAATTGTGGTAAGTGGGCACCTCTGGAGGGGCATGCTGGCTGGCCTCAACCTGCTAATAAAAAATGGTGAACAATGGCAGTTTCTCTTCTCTTATCAAGAATTGTTCTCTTCTCTTCTCTTTCCTGGGTGATTTTGGAGAGCAGGATGCAGGCAGCGAGGGTGAGGATCGTGTCACCTAACTTGAGATGTCTGCAATGCAGGGACCATTTTCAGTCATCAGGAGACACAGCTCATCTGCTGTGTCTGCTCTGGGATGGAACGCAGTGCCTAGGGTAAGTAACTCAGATACAGCTGACTACACCGAGGATGCTAAAGTTGAGCAAAATTAATGTGATGCCTTAGTTAAAAAGCTAGGCATTTCCAGTGATAAATAACAAGCTTTGAGGATGTAAGTTTTGAATGTGGTGCTCTCCAGGGATAATTCAGTGCCCAGCCATATGTATCTAGAAAGTTGTGGCACTGTAGTTTTCCTTCATATCTAGTTCTGTGACGTAAAAGATCCTGTTGGTGTTTTCGTTGAGCTTCTGCATTTGCATTGGGGTTGGTAAGCAAGCCAAGGCTGCTCTTTTAAAAACCTTGAAGCAGAGAGTGAGTCCAGTTACTTTTGAATAATAGTTTTGGATTCAAGCACCAGAACAAAGTGGTGGTTTCATATGGGTTCACCTTTGGCGAGGCAGGAGGAAACTGCTTCTCTTGCTATTAACTCATTTGAATGGTATCTTGTGAAATGTCTGCTGAAAGGCAGTGTTCACATGATTGGGATAGTTAAAGTGGATTTTGATGAGAGGTAAATGAAGGAATATGTATGCACATACATAGGAATACATATTTCCCACACCTGAGATACTTTCCTCTATTAGTTATGGGTGAGATGTCTTTTCTGCTTGACTTTGCTGTCACTTCAGAACATTTTTGGGCAATGGGTCTGTGAGGCATACGGATTAAAAAAAAAAGCCTTCTACAGCTATATTAAGTGTTGGCATCTCTCACAGGACTTTATCACCATTTTTTTCCCCCTTAAATCTCCTACTCCTGGATTTATGTAATTAAATGACAATCTCGGCTCTTGTGAAAAATAAAAAATATCATTTCTATATATCATGATTCTAGAGGGATGCTTTAAAAAGTGATTTGAAACTACCCTGAATGTGCAGCAACCAACAGAGAAATGAAATGAAAACCACATTTATTATTAGGAAAATCCTGAAACTTTTAACTGTACTTGTCATTTTTAAAGTTGACTTATGATTTAGACTAGACATTAAGAACAGATTTCTAACTTTCAGTTGCAAAGCACAAGAATAGATTGCCTAGAATGGCAGTGGGAGGATTTTGAAAATAGATTGGACAAGTGTCTGCTGGGAATGGTTCAGCTACAGTTGATCCAGCCCGATGCAGAAGGATGCGCAAGTGACCTCTAATTCTGAGCTGCAGCACATTGTGCTCTCTGAAGGCTGGCAGTGGTCCCCTCTGCCAGTGCTGCGGCAGGAGCCTGGCTGGGTTATGCTGAGGTGCAGTGGCCAGCAGGCACAGGTGGATGAGCCTCTGTCCTTCCTGGGATGTATACTGTGACGGGGAGTACCAGCTCTGACAGGAGGGGTGTCATGGTTGGGATCGGCCCCCTGACCTTTCCACTTGGCTTCACCAAGCATATTTTCGGTTATAAGCAGCTTCTCTGGGCAGCCAGGAACGAGGTAGGGAGTCACCTTCTCTGCAAATGTTATACATGAATAAACACCTTCCCAGGCTTACTTAACCCCAGTCCACTGTGTGTCTGTTTCCCTGCTGACACACCATTAGCTTCTGAAGCATCTACATTTCCTGAATCACAACTGAGATAACTTATCGTTCCAGCTGCTTATCTCAGACCTGCCCTGTGGATCTGGTGGGAAAATTTCCCCTTTAGCATGTAACAACAGGCGCCCGATACTTGCTTTGAAATGTTCCCCTTCTTTAAAAAAAGAAGATTTGGGATTCTTGCCCTGTACATTTTGCATCTCTCTTTCCATCTCTATGCCCATATAGCTTGGTTTATTACTATCGGACTACTGCCCCATATCTTGCTGCCTGTGATATCAATTCCATCCAATATATGCCCCAGGAAGTTTTGGGTGCATTAGGAATATCCTTGTCTTGCAGTTGTCAAAGTTAGTGTGCCTTTTAGAAAGTGGGCAGGGAAGGGATTAGGTACATATTCAGGAAACTCTTCTGGAAGCTGCAGGAATATAGGAGTGCAGGAACAAGTGTCTGTTTAATTGTCTTTTTCATGTCTATTCTTCTCTTAACAAATCCTCTAGATATCAAGTCACCACATACGATGTTATGCATAGGTTCACTTTCTGGGGAAAGAGCAGATGCAAAAGCAGCTATAGCAGCTAGTGTGATGACCCCGTAGAAGAGGAAGGATGGGACTGGAGAGGAGTATTTTCAGGAGACATCCCTTTGCGGTCCCTCTTCCATAGAGTTTCACCCTGCTCCCCAGGGCAGCCAGGTGTGGCATCGATGGAAGCTGCTTGTCTGGTAAGCTTCTCAGCATCCTTTCTTGCAAACATGGCAGACAGGGTATGCTTCTTGTCTCCACTGCAGCTGGAGCTGCCAGCGAGCCCCTGGCATGCTTGGAGTTGCACAAAGGTGCGCTTGCTGCTGCATGCATCTCTGCAGAGCCTGACCCCAAAAAGGTGTGACCCATCTCATGTAAGCTGCTGGCTCAGTTTGATCCCTGTGTTTATGCCCACCACTATAGACTTCACTGGGACTTTTTTAGGGGATCTGCCATTTAGAAATGTTATAACGTTTTCTTATTGTAGCTTTAGGTAAGAAAACAGACACGCTGCAGGATAGGAAGAAGATCAGGGCAAGAAGTTGAACCTATTCTTGCTATACTGAGTACTGATACCCCTAAATCACCACTTATGTAATCTTATCCAAAGTGGTGGAAAGGAACATGTAACTAACCACAGAGTCAGGATTAATTGGCTGCAATTTTATTATGAGAGAAATAAGGAGTATGATGGACACACTGGTGCTATCATCTATAGATAGGCTCCCTGATGCTTTTCACCATAAGATTCTGCTTCCTTCTGCTTATGTAGTTTTGCCATCTGTCTTGATTCGAGTGTTTCAGTGCTTGATGTTTTCATCCAGATCAAGATCCAGGAGACAAGTGAAAATATAAGCAGCCTATCTTTCATTTCAAACAAAAAAGCATCTTGTTTTCAAAGTTGCAAAGTTTGAAAGGGAAGCCTTGTGAATGCAATGAGAAAGATAACCACCTCAACTGCAGGTGCCTGCTTCTACTACTATTTGAAAAACAGTTTTACAGCTGATCTATGGGGCTTCTTGTGCATGGCCTGATTTGTAGTTTCTTAATGCTTGGGACTGGCAGTATTGTTTATAGCTTTGCCAAGATTACAACAACGAAAGAGCTTTCTTTTTCAGCTAGTCCTTGACTCCCGGCAAACTACTCTGGAAACAGTTTTGTGGTTCAGTCATTTTAGTGAATGAAATTAGGGGAAAATGATATATTTGAACATCCTAAAAAAAAATACCACAATTACTTCATTGGGAAGATCTGGCACAATATGCTTTGGTACAGAAACTCGGCATTCTCTAGGACAAGGAAGTGCCTTTAACCAAGCTCTGATATTTCTGAAAATGCCACTTTACAGCTGCTTGTTGAGGCTGGGCCAGATACAGTCCTTGCAGGCTCCGTATACATTTAACATGCTCCACCCTCTCTCCTTACCCTGTCATGATTAGATTGTAGAAGGAGAAAGAGATCCCAAGTGAGTGGGTTGGGGAGGTTTTCCCTGCAACCTCTCTTTATGGTGACTTTAAGTTTCTGCGTTTCTGGGTGGGGGAATTGCCAGTAGTGGTCACTCTCTTGTGATCTTATGTTTTTTGTCTTCTGGAATGCCTCTGGAATATGGAGAGGAGGAAACTCCCAGAAGTGCAGAAAGACAGAGGGAGGATGCAGGTTCAGACAAGAAAAGAGGAGAAAGGGGAAAGCAGAGCAGGAGTTGGATGAGATTAAGAGAATGAGGGAAGCATCAGGGCCTGAAGTAGGACAGAATATGATGCTGAATGGGGGGATCCAAGGGGCAGGATCCAAGACTGTTGTCTCTCAGCTCTTGTGTTCTGACTTTCAAGTAGCAGTGGATGCGCTAGCCTTGGACATGCTGCCACACACTTCTGGTGAGTGTCACTTAGAAGATAACAGCCTGTTACTGCCATTATTTCAAGTAAGAAATGGTTCCACAGAGCTAATTGTGAGTGGAAGACTTAATTCTTCTACCCAGTGATACATTTATTTTAAAACAAGTAATAAAGTTCTCCTCCTCCTGAATTCCATCTGTCTGAGGGGTATGAAGGTTGAATAATTGAGCCTTCAAAAGTTACAGCATGCCAGAATTAAGTTTCTCTACATAAATTAAAATGTGCTTGTGTGATCACGTATCTGGCCCCAGCTGACTAGGACTGGACATCCAAATTTGAGTGATCCCTTGTGAAGAGTTTGATCAAAAGACCAAATGCTTTTTAAAAGGTTTTAGTTGCACATGGCAATGACAGATAATAACCACACATTGTGTGTGCATTATTTTCATCCCAAAGCCTCCCTCATAATGTGGGTGGAACACTTCATTTGTCATTGAAAATTAGCCCTCACCAGGAAAGGAAATCTGACCTGTTATTTGCTGGAGCACAAGCTCATTACGCTCTTTCTTCTGGCTGGAAGTGAAAGAAGCCATCACCTTTTTATTTTGTTGGGGAAAACAGAGAACAGCATTATGCAGTGCAGCGTTGAGTTGAATGGCATTATGCAATGCAACATGGAGTTATCCTCACCAGATGCCCTAAAACTTTTCAGTGATAAGCCACAGACACCAGTTAAAGTTGTATTGTTCCTTGTCATGATGGCTGGTGCTCACCCTGACCTTCCTGGCCCATCAAGACATGCTGTTGCTGGAAGAGGCTGCAGAAGTTTCCCATGGCCCAGCTTGTCTGTGCAAATGGGCACAGAGCAGCTGTAGCAGCCTTATAGCCAGAGCCTTGGTTTGACTGCTGTTTTCTTCCTCCTTCTCAGTCACTGCAGTCAAGCTCCAAAGAGGTGAACAGAGTGAGAGTAACTCTTGGAAACAGGGGTTTATTATTTTTCTGGCCTTATATGCTTCGTAATCTTCAGTAATGACGCTGCAAAGGCAGAAGTCTCGGTTCCACACTGAATATGCAACACTTTTTTATCTACTAATTCTTGAGTAGACGTGAGCCATCGCTGCGCCAAGGAAAATTAGGTTTGTCAGTTCATTCCCATTTTAAAAACAATCTTACAAATCTGCATGCTCTCCATCCTATCTATAGCTCCTCTACCTCCATCTTTGCACAGCATAAGACCCAGGTTACCTGGGCTCCTGTGGTGCATGCAGAACACATGACATTCTGTTCAATTTTAATGAAGAGCATTTCCAAAATTAATTATCTTGAAACAAATATTAAATGACTGCTCTGTAAAACATAGGAAGAGGAATTATTGCAGAGGAATGAAGGCTGTTATGAATGTTGCTGTTGCGCTCTGGTTCGCAGCCCTCATGTCCTCCCCCAGCCCCCAGCCCCAATGGAAATAGCAATGGGTACGAGACTCCTCTCAGGATTTAGACATGTGCCTTATTTCCAGCAGGTGGGTGACGCCAGTGACCGGATGTGCCCTGAATTAAGCGTGTCTGTAAGGGTATTTTTTAGTGAATTGAGACTTCCACTTGTATTATGCTGAGGCCAGCAGACTTCAGTTAGCTCTGGATCTGACTGCAGCACCTGAATCTCCCCAGCTTTCCAGCCCTCTGCCCCCTCACAGGCTTTGCAGAACTGCTGCCTGTATCTGACTGCTCTCGTGTTGAAAGAGCTCTTGTTCCTCTCCAGTAACTCTTCAGTATGCTGTTTATGGTTTGAAGTTATAAAGAGCTAATAGGAAGCCACCGGTAAGCATAACATTTTAACTGTTTCCAATGTTTTTGCTTTCAGTAAAAAGATACCCCTCTAAAATAAGAAACAGTTCACTTTGTTTATGCAGGCAGCCCAAATTTATCATCTTTTATCCTGATGATTAATACATCAGTTAGGGTGGGGATTATATCTGTGAATCTTGCCCTTCCTGAAAAAAGAAGTAAAAAAAATAATAAAAAAATAACAAGAAAAGAAAAATTAAAACCTGTGTGATGACAGGTGGAAATGGGCTCAGATAACAAGGATTATATTGCAAAGTCTAATATGAAGATGGGTTATAGCTAAACCTTGCCAAAATTAAAAAAAGGAAATCTGATCAGCATGGAAGGCAGCTGAATCTGACCAAAGACTTATGGAATAAAGTGCCATTTGCATCCTTTTTCTTTTCTGCAGTCTCAAAGCAGTGATAAATAGTACAACAGAAAAGAAGTGGCAGTGAAATGCCTTATTTAAAAACTTTTTTATATATTAATCTCTTTTCAAAAGGAATAAAATAAGAAACTGAAAGTAAACAGTTCTGTTTAATATATAAAAAGCATATAAAATGCATTTTAAGATTTATGTTTTTATGTATATGCGTTTATACTTCTTTGTTGACAGTAAAAAACAAGAGAATGAAAAAGAGATCTCCATTTTTTTTCGTACGCATATTCATGCATCTTTTTTTCTAAGGTATCCAGGTGTCAGAAATCACTTGCAATATACATGAAACAGGGGTTTACTGTGAAACGCAGTTTTACCAAGTAACAGAGTAAATAGGAGATTGTATGTACAGTAAATGGAACCTAAGTATCATATCATGTAGTAGAAAAAAATAAATAAGCCAGTCTGTGTCCTTCTGGCTGCAGTGTTTTAATTCCACAGCAAAGGGCCTGGTTGCCTGTCTGCCTGCCACACTGACCACATGAGGTAGTGGGTGTCCAGGCTGGCTCCCCCTGCTCCAGCACCCAGCACGGCCATTGAGGACATGGGTTCAGAAGGGTTTGGCCAGCCTTTTGGGACAGATGTTTTAAGAGAATTTGACTTTTACATATATACCTCAGCCACGGGCTGAATTTTCAGAACAGCTTAGCTACTGGGCGCTGGGCTGCTTGGAAATACAGATATTTCCTTTGGGTGCTCATGCAGGAACAGACAGGGGCAGGTCTATGTAGGGCTGCAGTTCAGGAAGTCATCTCTCTCCCTAGGGGACACTTCCAGAGCAGCAGTTCCAGCTAGGATGGTAAACTCACATGGATGTAGCTGTGTGTCGTACTGTCTGAGCTTCCTTTGGGCACCACTCAGGAATGCCAGTGGTTGTCAGAAAGAAGCAGAGCAGAAAAATATGCATACGGTCTAAGACCACCCTTAATGAAGGCCATGGGAGTTTTGCTTCTGCTTTGGAGTAAGGAGATACTTCCGACCAGAAGAGTCAACACTCATTACTGAAAGCTTTGAATTAATCTTTGATTGAAGCCTAGTATGTCCACAGCTAAGAGTTAGTACTTTGGTCTACTTGCCATACTTCTGTTCATATGTAAAATAATGAAAAAGGTGTGCTCTTAAGGACACTTGTAGGCTGTACAATGCTGTGCTGAAGCTTTTATTACATTGATCCAACTACTTTCTGCAGGTTATGTAAAGTAATCTTTCTGTATCTCACAGAATTTGCATCCTGGGAGTGATTGATACTCTAAGTGTGATGAAGCTGACTGCCATCCCCTACCACACAGGTGTGTGATGAGTCCTGGTTTGAGGTGTGCTATTATTTACTGCCAAGGTTATTTCATAAATTCAGTTTCACACTTCTAATTCAGACCTGCATGCTTTCTAATGCTTTCTAAAGCATGCAGACCTGCATGCTTTCTAACCCTAACCCTAACCCTTATTAAGTCATCATTTCTTGAACAAACTAAACCAAACTAAAAGGCACTGGTAATAGATTGGTTTTATTCCACTCCATAAATGTATGAAGTATTGTTTTATTATACATTAAAAGTATGATTATGTGTGATGGCACCTTTGGATTATGTCAATGGATGAGCACCACTTTTCGTTGCTAGCTTTAATCTCAGAATAGATCACTTTTAGTTTGATCACTTTGCTTTAGACAGATCACTTTGCTTTACAGCAGAAAAGGTAATTGCAGTTGGTCAGATAGTTGCAGAATTCAGCCTTTCTAACCTCTGCCACACATGAAAACAGGGCAGACTCCCAGGAGTGGGAAGGATGTCTGGTCTGGGGCTGCATTTTGGATTTGTGCTGGAAACAGTGTTGGCAACACAGGGATGTTTTAGTTATTGCTGAGCAATGCTTAAACAGGGTCAAGGCCTTTTCTGCTCCTCACACTACCCCACCAGTGAGTGGCTGTGGGTGCACAAGGAGTTGTGAGGGGACACAGCCAGGACACCTGACCCCAACTGACCAAAGGGATATCCCAATCATACGGTGTCATGCTCACATATAAAGCTGGGGGAACGTGGAGGAAGGGAGGGACATTCGGAGTGATGCTGTTTGTCTTCCCAAGTAACTGTTGCATGTGATGGAGCTCTGCTTTCCTGGAGATGGCTGAACACCAGCCTGCCCATGGGAACCGGTGAATGAATTCCTTGTTTTCCTTTGCGTGTATGACTGCTGCTTTACCTATTAAACTGTCTTTATCTCAGCAGCATAAGCTTTCTCAATTTTACTCTTCTGATTCTCTTCCCCCATCCTAATGTGGGGGGGGGAGTGAGCCATCCTCACAGAAGATAATTCATATGGGTAATGAAGTGGGGTCAGTCACAGACATGCATTTTCTGTGCAGATAGCGGGAAACCATATAGAAAAAATCAGTGCAAAGACCACTCATTCTGGAGATGGGAGCATTGCTAATTTGCTGTGTATTTTACTCCTTTTAAAACAAGGATGTGTGTGGCACTTGCTTAGAATGGATGCTTGGCATTGATGTCAGAGTAAATCCATATACTTCCTTTATATTAGATCACTGTTTTATTTCAAGAGTTACATGCATACAGGATGACAGCAAGCTGATTTTCCAAATTGCTCTGCTTTGTCACTGTTAGCTTCTGGCATTAGGCCATCGAGATACTCTGTTTTTGAGATGTGCCCTGCCAGTTCCAGAGTTGTCTCTCCAACTATATCACCTTTCCAAAGGTCACTTATGTTCCTACAGTAAGTGGTACATTTGTTTTTTCTCCATAAATAATGATTCTGTAGCTGTACAAAGAAATAAAACCACAGTCTCTCCCAATGTAGTGCTCTATTGAGAAACAATGTATTGAAAACAAATTCTAAAGGAAATGCGGCTTATCACTGGCTGCAGTTTCTCAACTCCTGTGAATATTCCCTACCACAAGGATCCTATTAAATAAAAGGGATTTTTGAATAAAATATTTCTCAGAATCTTTTGCATCTCAATGTGAGCTCTCTGGTGTATGAGGAATCACCTACCAGGGTAAGTATTTTCCAAGCAACAGTGTGGGAGGTTTGGAAGTGCTGAGGAGGCAGAAGTACCAGGGAGGGGGAAAAATGCCTTTCTGTTTTGCCAATACATTCCTGGCTGCCAATTTCCACATAAAGCTGCAGATGCTACACAGGAATGGGAACTTTCAGATAGTGTCACACAACTCTTGAGATTCACTGCCACTGAAAATATAATTAGATATCTGGTTATCCAGCTAGAGGTCAGGAAGCTAAAGTTAATTGCTAACCTGTTTATCCTACTCAAGGGATAAAGCACATAAATACAGTTAGAAACTGCTGAAAGCCTAAGAGACCCCTGCTGAAAGCTTGCTGCAGGCTTAAGGCAACAGTTTCAAAAGTGCCTGAGGGAATGAAAAATGTGGGGGCCCCTGTATGCCACCCGCACTGGTACAGCAAGCTCTGCGGTAGCAGCCTGCAGAGGTCCTGCTTGGCCACAGTCCCATCAGCAGACTGCCTCCCTCATCCCTCCCCCTGTTATCCTAGGCAAAGACTCTCTATAAAGCAAAGCTCTTCTGGAAGGGGTAGATCGATCCTCACTGACTTAAGAGGGGAAGGCCCTTGAAGAAACCAGACTTAGGGACTCTTGAAACAGGTGCCCCAGACTTTTGTTTAAGCGGCTGCAGTTTACAAGCCCAGTCCTCCAAAGCCTTACTTGTATGAATAGTCCTTACCCTTCAGCCTAGTGTGGCTGAAATCAATGCCTCTTCACATGCCCCTTTCATGCTTAAATGACAGGAACCACAAGTCGTTTGTTTCCACTCCTTTCACCACCTGATTTCCTACATCAAAACCCCCACATCTATCTATTCTGAGTAGGCAATGAAGTCCCTTATGCCTGTACAATGCAGCCCACTTTCAAACGGAACATTTTTTGTTACCCCTTGTTCTTATTAAAAGAACTCCTGTGCATATATAGACTTTGATTATCAAACCACATAATTCAGGCAAAACCGAACAGGACTTCCATGGGGCTGAGGAAAGTCACTCCATCATTCCCTAAAGGCAATCTTCTTCCCGAGTCCCTCCTCTCTCCCCTGGAATATTTCTGGGCTACAGCACATGAAAGAAGCCAGAAGAATTATTTTTGTATCAAGGAAATGTCATTTTATTTTTACTCTCCCCACACTGGAAAAAACATCCTTTTTTTATCAAAGTTTTCCAAAACATTTTCCTCCAGCACAGGTTGAGCGTGGTGTTTCTCTCCCCTCATTTTCACCACTGAAAAGTCAGCAACCCAGTTCAAGCCGCTCGCCTGGGCTCCCTCAGCGGTGGCCAAGAGAAAAGGTGCAGGGTACTCCCAGCACTCTGCTGCATGGTGGGTGACAATTCAGCTGGAGGGATGAGTCTCACCCAAACCACAAGGATTAGAAGTGATTGCAAAGCAGAAAGGTTTTGCTGGCTTAAATGGTGGCCCTCAGCTGTGGCAATGCCTCTGCCCCTTCATTCAGAGTAATACTTAGGTATAAGCCAGACTTTTAAGTATGTGCTCACTGGCTCCAAAGAAAATTAAGAGTGTGCTTTAGCCTTGTCCTCTTACTGGCATGCTCACCCTAATACTCTGTCAGGGAGCACATTATTATTGCCTGTTGCTTAATACAAACATGATGGAGTCGTTGATTCATATTATTTAATAAGGAGATGACTGACTGTTCTACACTGTCTGTGTCTTAGGAGCAGTAAAATGAATCCATTAACTTATTAACTTTTATTTTGAAATCTTTCATGGAACTGTCATGTTATTTTGATTTGAGTAAGAGATTCTTCTTTTCTAACAACTGTTCTTTTGGTCCACGGAGACTCACGTACTTCTGTTAATAGGTCAGAATTATGAGATGTATCACTCATGTTCAGAATCTTTTTGTAGTGTATAGCTTATTAATAATAGATTTGAATATCAAAAATAATGATATGCTGTTTCAGCATTTAATTTTGGGGAAACATTCAGAACATTTCCCCCTTGTACTGGCGCAGTCAGTGATGAAGATAGAGAGACGAACTGTACTGTAGGTGGGAGCAGAGACACTGCAGCAGCTAATGTGAGGCTGAGCTTTAAATTTTTATGACAATTCATAAACTATTTTTCTAGCCGAGACCCTGGCTAATCGCAGCCTCTCCCTGACAATTTCCTTGTTCTGATTCTCGTGGATTTAATAGTGCTCGTGGGGGGTGAGCTGGGTAAGATAGCTGGCTCTTGTAAGCTGCTTACGAGTGTGTACATTTTTCTTCAGGAATGTCATGTCTTCGGCAAGCTGTTTGCAGGCGAGTGATTTCTCTCTTAATTCTTGTCTGTCTAATGGTTTTACTAGTGGAGGGTGGACATGTAAATTCAAAGTGATGGCTCAGAAGCATTTATTCTTGGCAAAATTGTACTGGGTTGTTATCTTTTACATCTGGTATCTCTCCGTGCCTCTTTCATCATCTCCTTTCCACCCCTGGCCTCACCACCCTGGGGCTTTCTCCAACATTTGCCATATCTTCCTTTTCAGATTTACCCTGTGGGCACTGCCAGAACTCTTTTCATCTACTGTCTTGACTAATGGCATCTTTTCTTATATACATCCACACAACAGCTCTCAACACCTGCCATCTCCTCACCTTGCCCTCCATCTAACTTTCCCACCACGTGGGGAGAAAGGTAAGACACAACAAATGTGGTTTAAGTAGTTCCTCATCTTGCCAGCAATAGCTCTTACACTGTTGGTGAGAACTCCTTTTCTAACCCCTTTTACTGCTGGGAAGATACAGGCAGCCTCCTAAGTTCCTTCTCTTCCTTTTTAAAGGCAGAGGGAGCCTTGCTCACCACCACTGGAACTAGACTGGATAACTCAAGGGCTTGTCTCTTGCAGTGTCAGACTGTTTGTTTTGGTAATTTTTGGCCCAATCTTTCCACTTCCAACTCTGCTTTATCCCAGAACCGTTGCCCTGTGTGAATGGGTTTGCTGTTTTACCCTTGGGGTTTGATGTTCCTTTCTATAGTATGTGCCAGGAAGACAGTGAAGCAAAACCTAATTTTAAAATGAACATAGTTTTTTTGGCCCCTGTGTGGTGATGGTGACCTCTGCCTTTGGCAATGTATCCCAGCTACTACTGTTAGGATCATCTTTTTGGCTGGTGGCTGACATCATGTTTAGTTTTTAGCTCACATCTTGAATCTCTTCACCAAAGCCCCACTCTCCACCGTATTGAACACAACTTTTCTCTCCTGCTTAGTGAGATTTAGGTCAGCTTCAATCTCTTTGTGATTGCTGTTGTACCTTACTGTAGTGACTCCAGCTTTGCCAGCATCAGCAGTCTCATGATCCTGTCCCTGTGCATGGGCTGTCCTTTCTGAACCAGCTAGTTCACACGTTACCACCTTACCTCTACAATTCCCTCTCAATGTCATTGCAGCTGAAAGGCCTGCAAAAATTGCTACCCACTCAAGGCTACGTACAGGACCAATAAATACTTTAAATATCTCTTTTCTATAAATATGGCTTTTAAAGATGTTTGGAAATATTTCTGGCTGACTCTACCATCCAGGGTGAGTCACTTCAGCACCAGCTCCTGCTGCTTTTCCCTGCATCTTTCTCTCTCCCATCAGTCAGGTTGCTTTGTTGAACCTGTTAGCTGCAACCTCCATGAAACTGGTGCTTTTCCTCTCCACATTGATGACCTCCAACTACTTTATTCCAGTGGTTATAGGCAGTCTCTGTTGATACGATGGAGTGGCATGGAAAGGGAGCATGCTCCTGCTGCCTTTTCCCAGAGGAGCCAGATGTTAGGAGGCATTAGGGGCATTCAACAGCAGGAGATGGATTGAGAGAAATCCCTCTTAAAATGCTGCAGGGTGGCATTGCTGGAACATATCTGCTGGCCCTTTCACCTTCTGCAGTGCCAGGTCCAGCCGCCGTGTGGAGGGAGAGCACATTCAGGTGGAGGGGTTGCTGGCACAGGTGGGCACTGAACTCATGCAACCAAAGGTGTCTGCAGTGAGTGTCGGCAGTCCTGGGACTGCAGCGTGCCCGGTTTGGCAGGAGTCATCTGCAATTTAGAGCGCCTCTTACTTGGAGCGAAAGATTTTGGCATGGACAGGAGTCTAGTTAGAAGCAAAATGCTTCAGTCCAGGGACTTCTTATTCAGTGAATTTGTGTTCTGCTGCCAGAGCAGAGCTTCAGGTTTATACTACATAGTATAAAACACTCAAACCCAAAAACTTGACCTATGTATAAACCTCATATGATAAATACTGCTGGCCCTGAGATAGAAAAGTGAATTTAAAGGCAGAACATAGCTTGTCCTTACAGCCTTTTCCCCACCTTACAGCCCCTTTTCCCCCATTGCTTTTCTACCCTGTGCAGGCAGTGTGACCAAATATTCTCAATGCTTCCCCTCCTCATGTTTTACATATATTACATATATGCCTTACAGTAGTGAGCAGCTTTAAAATTGTCGTGTGGCTTACCTCATCCTCTCAACCAGGAATTTCATAAATAAATCACTGTCTTTCATACCTTTTTTGCAGATCGCATCTGTCTGAAGCGTGTGCGCTTCAATAAGTGTGCCTGACAGAGAAATTAAAAAGAAAAATCATCTCCCAAACAGAAACTGTAAGAGGCATGTTGAGCTAAACACTCTCTGCACATTATTACAAGCTGAATATGATTTGAGAAAGAGTGTTTAGAAAGTAAAGGTGACATTTTGTTTCCCTGAGCTCAGTGGGGCAGAACTTCACCTGGGGTAAATTGAAGTGGTTCATTGAAATCAATAGCTACTTCGCACTTGCTGGGACCAGTTCTGCTGAATTTTAGCCATTGGTTATTGAAGGGGTTATTTTTTTCTGAAGGAACTAAATATTTCTTCATAGCATGCCTTGCTGTTGGGATTTATTCAGTTTTCTATGAGTAATTCAGAGAGATTTTCCATTGAGACAGTTTTTCAGTAGAAATGGGGATTCCTAACTTAACAGATTTTTTAAAGCAATTTATATATATGCTTTTCCTGGAGAAAATTGTCACATAAATACATAAATAGATGACTAGTGAAAAACCCCAACTTCTTTTTTTTTTTTTTTTTCTTGTTTGTTAAAATTGAAGCCGTTTTAACAAACTGAAAGTGACCCTGCATTTGATCTGGAAATACTATGCCGATGCCTTATGGGAAGTGTATTTTAGGGATGTAAAGCTTTTATTTCCCTCATTACTCTGTATTCTCCTGTTTTGCAGCTGCACTGTGAAAAGGACAGACCCCGTGAAGCTCCTTGAGAGACCATGGTGACCGTAAGGTCCTTTCCAACCCTAACTATTCTATGATTCTAGGATTCTATGGTCTGTGAGAGCAGCCCCTGGGGGAGTGTGAGGCACTGCTATGTCTATGAGGCTTTGCAATGATATGCTTACCTTGAAGGTTTTTTGGCCATTTTCCCTTTAGCTGAAGAGTCATGGACTTTAGAAATCCCAGAAAAAGAATCCCACCTCATCCCATCTTCTTTTCCATCAACAGTTTTGAGTCATGGGAGTGATGGGAAGAAGAAGGAGGGAATCCCTTTCCCATCTCTCAGGTTTTCTCAGAAGGAACACCCCCCCCCCCCCCCGTCTTCTGTTGAGTGCTCTCCTCCTGAGAGTATTTGGACAATGATTAATGGTCCTGGTGGAGATTGCACTTCTTCACAGCCTCTAAATACCTCTCTGTTATGGAGCTGGATACATGCCACGTCCAGTGGGAGTATCAGAGGAAGTCCTGGGAGGCAGTTGCGCCTGTGGAAATTGTGGGGGGGTGGTGTTAGGGCTCTGGTGGAGGCTCTGCCACCACACATCTTTTAGCCAGCCAAAGCTGCTCCCTCCCTCCAGTGAGACCTGCCTACCTGCAGTGTATATGGGCCAAAGGGCAGGTTTCCTGTATCTTTTAGTGAATAATAAATGTTTACGCCATTCCTGTTTTCATTTGAATGCACTGTAGATAATCTGAGTGATGCTTATTTGCAGTAAGACCACTTTACACCAGGATCTTGGTGTAAATTTGCCCTTTATTTAAGACCTTTGCTTGTTACCAGAAGGGGTTAAAGTCGCCCTTGTGGAAAGGAGAATTATTTATGCCAAAGGCAGTTTGACTTCAATCCTGCAGGAAGGTTGATTTTTCTATACAGTTTTATGTTTGGATAGTGCTCAGAAATAGCAGTATAAATACTAAATGCGTACCTAAAATGTACGTACAGGCTTTTCTTTGTTTTTCTAGTGGACACAACATAGGATGGCCCTGCCTGCTTCTTGCTGGAGTCAGCACCCCTCTCTAACTCTCACCTTGCTTCAGCTATGTGTGAAAAAATATTCACTCCAATGGCCTCAAGATCATCAGAGAAACAGCATCATTTAAAGAGGGCATGTGAATACTTAGATAGAGCTTTATTGCATTTTAATCGCTATTCCCTTAAACCTATAAATATACCCTAATGCTAAAATCAGTTTTGAACTTTTAAACTTGATTTTAAGGCCGTCTTTTTTTTCCCCTTTCCTTAACTGAAATGGGAAAAAAATACCTAAACAAAAATCTGCATAATGATTGTGCACTGTAAGTTGCTGTGCTCTTTTGCATAAAAGATTTTCCATATTACAGCAGGGGGCTTTCTCCTGCTATGTCAGTAAGAAGAAGAAAATTCATTTCTTACACCCGCCTGTCATTTGCCCTTTTATGATCGAACCGTATACCATCAGGCAACCACAAAAATGACAAAAGCTTTTGCAACTGAATACATCTGATAATTGCGGTGTTTGGCTAAATTTAGGACTACAGTGGCTGATACTGCAGTGTTTGGTAGAGGAAAAAAATGAAGATACGTTGTGTTATCCTATTTTACAGTCTGCGAGACTTCAGTAATCACCTTACATGATCCATCACCTGAAACAGTGTTTCTATTCTGTTAAACTTCTAGATTTTAAGGATTTTTTTTTTTTTTTTTTTTTTTTAATTTTAAGGATTTTTCTTTTTTTTTAATACAAACCAAGCCTCTAACGCTTCAAAGAAGGGAGTACCCATGGGGTTGCCTTTTCGGTTTATGAATTTTGAGGTTAAAGCGATTCACTTTTAGAGAGAGCCTGCAAGACATGTTCAACCCCTGGGGTTTGTGAGCTTTGGGGCATGAGGGCTATGAGATCTTCCCAAGAAACGTGTTGCTGTACTGGTACTGTAGGAAGTTATAGGAAAGTCAGGGAGGTTTTGCAAATGGAAATCCCACAGAATTTTTCCTTTATATAAGGGAGACAATCTCTATGTATGTGCTGCCTTTGGAAGCATCCTGTGCAAGGTACTTGTGTTAACCAAGAATATTGTATTTACTCAAATAAACTGGACTTAGCAATTGATACATTTTGAAATTTAGGTGGGAGCCACATGGTCTAGATGACCTTTAAAGGTCTCTTCTGACCTCTAACAATTCTATGATTCTGTGATTTTATGAATCTATGATTGATTCAAAATAAAAACAACATGGAACTGCTGGAACAAGTCCAGAGGAGGGCGACAAGGATAATCAGGTGACTGGAGCATCTCCCATATGAAGACAGGCTGAGAAAGTTCAGCCTGGAGAAAAGAAGGCTGCGTGGAGACCTCATAGCAGCCTTCCAGTATCTGAAGGGGGCCTGTAAGGGTGCTGGGGAGGGACTCTTCATTAAGGACTGTAGTGATAGGACAAGGGGTAACGGGTTAAAACTTAAACAGGGGAAGTTTAGATTGGATATAAGGAAGAAGTTCTTTACTATGAGGGTGGTGAGGCACTGGAATGGGTTGCCCAGGGAGGTTGTGAATGCTTCATCCCTGGTGGTGTTCAAGGCCAGGTTGGACAGAGCCTTGGGTGCTATGGTTTAGTGTGAGGTGTCCCTGCCCATGGCAGAGGGGTTGGAACTAGATGATCTTAAAGTCCTTTCCAAGCCCAACTATTCTGTGATTCTATGATTCTATGGACTGTTCCAAAGGTGACTGGCATGAACAGGAAGATTCAACCAAGGCTCTTATGGAGTACCAGTTAAAAGCAGGTTCTGAGTTTGAATTTGGCCAAATTGTGTTGAAATTTGCATTCCTAAGAACATGAGAAGAATATGAGAAACAGAGTTGTACAGAAGTTCAAGGAAGCTCAAGATTTTGATGTATCAGTAAAACTATTTCAATAAGTCAAGACAATTTAAAGCAATATAAGCACTTCCTCTTAATCTACAGTAATCATTACATGACTTGATTAAACACAATCTGGCAAAATATACACCACTTGGGGGACCCTGATGTGCACCTTGCCCAGGCAAAAGCTCCAGTGAGAGGTTTTCATCAGCTGTGCAATGCTAAGGCTTTAAAAACTTCACCAGTCTATAGTCTAACATGAATCAATATAACTATCAGTATTATACTGATATCACAAACAAATAATTCCCTTCCACAGCAGAAAAATCTTTCCATCAGATCATGAGAGGATACTGAAGTGAGAAATGATTTGATATGAAGTTTTTTCTGATGGTTATAATTCGTATATGTAGCCATTTAGGGTTTTCTGAGAGTAGCTTTAAGTTCTTATTATTGATTTGATGTGTTTTAATATATTTTCATGACCTTTCAAAACACATTGTTAAAAATTGTATATTTACTTTGTTACTGTGTAAAGACATAGATACAATTAATATTTAACATGTGTACCTTCAGAATGAATCCTCCTTTCCTCATCCAGATGAGATATATTGTAAATCAGGAGCACTGTCCCATTCCTTCCTTTCCTACTGAACTGGAGAGAAACACCACAATCAAAGAGAGGCACAGTAAATACAGCAAAAGAAAGGGGTAAGGGAGGCGGCAGGCACTGGTCACATTGGAGGAAGGTGCTTAAATAGTATTTTTCAAGTTCCATCTATATCTTTGTTTCATGTTTTATGGTTATTTATTTATCAGGAAACTTGGGTGTGGAGGACAATGAAAAGATGTGTGTATTCTGTATGATGGGGGACAAGAAAATGAATCCAGAGCATGGGGGGTGAGGTCTGCGCCTGATTCAGTGGTACCAAGAAGGACCAGGGGTAGCTTCCAGGCATTTGTCCAAGGGACCCCGTGGTGTTGAGATTTTCACTCTACCTGTAGCACTTGAAGCGTTTGGTTCCCAATGAAAAGAAATGATGAAGTGGACCAAAATGTTAACTGGGGAAAATAGAGATCTTCAGCTCATTTGTCAGGATAAAGCCATTAATGGGACTGTAACTGTGATGAAAACTCAAGTCTTTGACTTTAATAATGGATGATGATAATATTATTAATACAGACATTTCACACTTCATTTTTATTTCAGATTATATTTTAAAATATTTAAAATGGTCTTTATGGCTATTATTAGGACTTATCTGATGTTATGCTAGACTGCCATGTCCTTTGGATATACTGCATACATGCAGGAGCTATGGCATACTCTCCATCAAATAATCTCCCTGGAATTCAATATGCAAATTATGGGACACTAAGATTTGAAGTATGATAGTTTTAATGTAGAGTATGTAAAAAATATTTTTTGGGCTGATACACAGCTTTAATGAAGGGTGGATGATATTTACTATTTCTATGTTAAGATTTTGATGTCTTGGTACTTGAAGCCTGGGGTGCCTCTGGTTCCCAAGGAGGCTTAATCATCCTCTGTATGCTGAGAGCTCTCCTACCTGGTGTGTTATTGACCACAGTGCTGTGGCACAGGACGAGTCCCCAGGATCAAGGGGACTTAGCACAAGGGCTTTGCTGAACTGAAGTTTTAACCTTGCCAGAGGTGACATACATTACAGAGTGGATTGATTCCCTCCCTTGGTTGTAGTTGCATTTGTATAAAGGCGCTATAGGCAAGGACTGAACATGCAGTCCTAGCAGCTGCAATGAGCCAGTGTGGTTGCAGCAGCTGGAGGACTGGGCTATGGAGCTGAGGGAAGAGGTGCAAACGGTCCCAGCAGATCCCATCTCATCCTTGCAGCAGTTGCATTATGGTTTTGCTTTCTTCTTCTTCATGGGCTTGGAAAGCTGCTGGGAGCCTCATAGCCAGTTTGGATTTGTGGGAGGAGAAGGCCCAGCTACTATGAGCTGGCTGAAATGAGCCTTGATGTAGCTTGTCAGCATCAAAGGGGTGACCAGCTGCTGTGGCTTTGATGAGCTAAACTCAAATTCAGCATCTCTGCACTAGAGTCACTTCTGCTTGTCTTGCAGCCAGCCGGAGTGGGGCAGATAGAGGGCACGTGTCTTGCTAGAGGTCAGACAGTAAGTCAATAGCTTTACCAAGCTGAGATACTGGGACCTTTTATTTTGTCAAAACCATATGCTGCTCTCTTTTACATATTCTGGGGGTGGCAGATGGGTGGAAGCCCCTTCCTTTCAGAGCAAAGTTGGCTGGTGACAGCATAAATGCCACTACACCTTCCCAAAGGGGTCTGTGGTACTTACACGATAGAGTGAAGTCTGGGGAAGTGGAGAGTCATTGAAAACATCCACTTAGCTTCTCTTCTATCCTTGATGGCACTGCTTAGCCTAACGCAATCAAACTCCTGTTTCTTACATGGTGAGGTTTTCTGGAGGGCTGGTTTAAGCCCATGGGTCAGTAAAACTGGTAGAAACCAGACACTCTTCTGAAGATCATGGAACATACTGAAGACTTTATACTGTCAGATCAACAAAGCTCCCAGCTGTCTGGATAGACACAGTCTCTTCCCTTCTCTGGCTGACATTCAGTCCCCTTGCTGCAGCCACTGGATGAGACAGCCCTGGCAGGTAGTTACCCTCAAGTTCTGCTTGACTGGGGAGAGGAGTTTTCCCTGTGAACCAAAACTCTGTGCCTCGATGGGCCCAGCTCCCCCACCCCTTCATATCCTTCAGGATCCTCCCTGCTTCCCTTCCTCGAACACTGGCTTTGCTGCTGCTACCCTTCCTGTGCCCTCTGCAGCCTCTTCAGTGCAGCCACCACCACAGGGCTTGCAAAGCCACTGGAACCCCATGGGCTGATGGAAGTGGTGTAGTGAGTGTGCCCAGCACAGTGTTTGGAGTCACCTGAGGTGGCTGCAGCAGAGCCTGGAGGGGGTCCTGGGTAACCCCTGCTGACAGATATTCTCCTGGCGTGCCCTGGCTCAGGTGACAGGCACATTCACTTGCGGAGAGACCAGCAGGGGAGTCTTTGTGTTGTGGTACAATGGGGTGTCACACCTCTGAAGAAGCAGGAACCCTCCTGCCTCCTGAAAACTAACAGTAGCTTTCCCTGAGAGGTTCGTACTCTACAGGAGGCATGTAAACTTGCTGTCCTGATTATACAGCTGCCAGCCTAGTTCTGGGAAACGAGCGCATGAAAATGAGTGCAGAAAATGAGCCTTCTAATAAGGCTCAAAGACTTTGAACTTCCCCCTATTGTCACCGTAGGTCTTCCCTTACTTGCTTAGCAGAGGGAGAACTATTCAGCTACAATCAAATAATGCAAATGACCTGAAGGGAATTCATCCTGGAGACACTTGCTGGATACACTGCTAATATGGTTTCCTCTCTTTCACTATTCAACCAGAATCTAGGATGACCTTTCCAATGAAACATAAAACTTACAATGTGCACCCTTACTAATGTATTCTAATGCAATTAGTTCATACAAAAGGCTTGTTAAATTTGCAGTATCTCCTTTCACCTTTACAATAATTGCTAGTGATCCCAGACCATAAGTGTGTGTCATTCTGCAAGGCTCCTGAACTGTAAATAAAATGGAAAGTTTATATGATAACTCTCCTGCCTGTCTCCTCAACAGTCCTGCTTTTCTTGCAGAGGTGTTTTTTCATGAAGCCTAAATCTGGCTCAAGAGAAAGGGTGAAAAGAAAAGATGTAAGCTGTAGTGAGGTATTAGGACTGGAACAATACTGCCAGTTTACATCATTGTGCTTTTTTGGGGGGCAAGAAAATAAATGATAAGGTTAATGGGAAATATGGAAGCTTACAACATTGCTGGGTAGTGGCTCCATTTTGCTGAGGAAATAGAGGAATGTACTCCTCCCTCGGCGTGTTTATCATGCTGCAATCCCTCCTAAATAGTTTTGTCACACAGAAACCCATGGATAGTTGCGTCTTTATGCCTCTTGAATTGTGCAGGAAAGTTGCCATCCCAAATAAATGTCCACTCTGCCATTAAGTTGCCAGGATACCGAGCTCTAAGGGCCTCTGGAGGAGTGTGACACTTGAGTGAGTGGGATGGTACCATAAGCAAGTCTGGCTCATTAACCAAAGTCAACCCATCAAGCTCATTGGGATAAAGCCAGCCTCAGTGGCTAAGGCAGCCCTGGCTGGCTTCTCCCTGATGGCAGAAAATCCACCTGAGGTGGGATGACAGTACTGCAAAGTACCCTGAGCATCTGGGTACTTCAGAAGGGTTTGAGACAATAATTTTGGCCCATAAAATTAATGAAAGGGCATTAGATCAGTGATTCTGCTCCACATTTTCTCTTGTTGGTCAATGTTCCCCAGCGTGTGAGAGACAGAAACAGGTATGATCTTGAACCTTTGCTCTGAATTGTTACTATTACATGAATTGCTACTATTATTTTGGTAAACCTTTCTTACCCTGAAGTCTTTTTTCTCCTCAAAATAACTTTTCACAAGCAGAGAGTCACTGTGACACACTGAAACAATGCTGCATTTCCATTCCCCCACTCTGGCATGTAAAGTCACAGGAAATGGACTTTTCTAAGTGACTGAGATGAAGTCAGGGAGAAATAATTACTTCTTCAGTCTAGTAGCTTCATGTGCTCAAGTAGGGTTGAACCAGGGTCTCCCACCGTCGTTCTGTGAGACCGAACAGATCTTTCTGGGAAATTCTTTGGCACATTCTGGAGCTAGAAAATCCAAGAGGAGGTAGCTAACTGTAGGAGAGGACTCCCACAAAGGATGCAAGGCCACACAAAGATGGTTACTCTGTGGTTGGTTCTCTTCCCCTACCCGGAAAACTTTTGAAGGAGGACTTTGTGGAGGTTTTTTACATTTGCCTAGGATTTCCAGCTGCCGGACAGGCCTACCACTTCCAGGGCTGCAAACAAACTGTGGGTATGTATATACATGCGTATATTAGCATCCCCTGTGGCGCAGGCTTGGGAAGTCCAACACCAGACTGAGTGATGGCCGAAGATCCACCCTGCTAGTGTAGCTATAAAAGCATTCATTCATGGTGAATCACAGTCTCAAAGTGGTCTGGTGCCGCACGAGGAGCTGAGCTGAAATACTGTTAGACCCCAGCAAGTGGTTTTGGTACTGCTAGACTTGTTCCAGTGCAGCTACAGGAGCCGAGGAGCAGTTTTGTTGAAAGAAGAGCTGACTTGGTGTGACTGTTGTGTAAATCTTGCCCCTTTCCTTTGCGTTCCAGTAGGTTTGGCAGAAGAACTGGCAGATTACAGCTGATATCAAGGTATATGTTGGCTTTTCATCCCATTTATTTGTATAGGTTCTCATTTACAGAGAAATAAATCACACAAAGAAGAGTTTATCATTCTTTGTTATGAGCTTTTTATTATTCACATTCTCACGTGTCCTGTGTTTTTTTTTGATGTGAAGCCTTCTCCTTACTGTCTAAACGGGGAAGTGTTGATATTTATTTAGATTTTAACATCAATATTTACTTGTGGGCAGTTCCTAATTATCTATTGCTAATTTAAAATGGGAAGATGAAGTCCGTGATTTGACAAACTGCTTTCTGAAGCCAAGGGGAAATGCTGCTGTGCAAGAACTGTGACCTGCACATGAGAAGCAATAGGTTTTCTTTGCATTTTCCTGAAGTGTAGTATCTGCAACATCTGACTTATAAACCCCTCCTCAAATATATTGTCAAACAGCAGTAACACCAAAGTATTTGACTTGGCTTTCTTTGGTTGTTGTTATAAAAAGGGAGGGAGAAACGGGTTTTTGACAGGTATAAATTGTTGAAATCAATGCAGCTATGCAGCTGGGGATCTAGTCTTGTGGTGTCTGATGAGGAAGAAACTATCTCTACTTTTTATCCCTGAGGCAAGTTGTGTTGTTAGTTGAAGCTCTGTTTGCCTGAATCACATGTACCTGTGCCGGGGGTAGGAGCTGCTGTCAGACCATGCCCAGTCCCAGCCTGAGTTTCCCTGCTTGGCACTTTGATAAGCTTGTCCTAAACCAGAGCTGAGGCACTAGCTAAAATACAAGCAACCCAGGAGTCTGAGCTTGAATACAAGTCAGAGCTTGCAGGTCTGTCTTGGTCCTGAAAGCATCTTTATTCTTGATCTGCAGGAAAGATTTCCTTGTGCTGTTTTCTGCGCAGAACTGATGGGATCGGGTTTCCTGTCTATCAGGTGACAAGGGGACCCGCTAGCTTGTAGAAGGTACGTGATTAGAGAGGACCCTAGGGTAAGGCGATTCCCAATGGGGCTTATAAGGGAGTGAGTACTGCTGAAACAGCACAGGTTATTGGTTTCCACTGCTGGGAAGCCAGGGCTGGCACCATTGCAGACACTCCCCACCAGTGGATGTTGCTGCAGGCACATCAGAATTTCTTAATGTGGTGAAGAAGAAAGGGGGAAGAAGACAGCAGGGAAGAGAAATCGGGGGAAAATGTATAAAAATTCACTACATAAATTAGCTGCGCTTCTTGCAGCAAAACTAACAGTTTCTTTTGAATGTGAATTCTGTTGCTTCTCTTAACTAAATGCCTAAAGGAATTGCATCACATAATATACAAGGGTAATTATTAAAAATGCATAAATAGTCTTGTAGGTACAAAAAGTTGCAACATGTCTCCAGCAAAACATTAAAAGGTTTGCATACGTCAATGAATTACAGGCTGTTTGCTTTTAATCGCTGCTATTTTGGGAGTTCCTGTAAGGGTGTTTTTAGAAGAAACACATTTGGTAATTGGAGGAGGCTGCCCCTTTGTAATGGGCAGTTGAAACCCAAAGGAGGCCTAGTGAGGATTATTCAGGGTGTCTAACGGTTTTGGCTCTGGCTTTGGGTGTTAAGTATCGGCTAACATGTTTATGCCTGGCCTTCAGATGTCCAAACACAAAGGGTCTTTTCTTTTGCTCCTGGCAAGAATCCAGGCCAATCTTAGAATATTTGCCCATTCTCCTCTTCTGTATTCGACCCATCATTGAGGACAGTGTTTCTCTTGGAGTTTCATCTGAAAAACACTACAGCAAAGGAATGCTCAGTGACCCAGAAGCCCAGTGACAAGAAGAGAGAATTATATGTGTATGAATGTCTGCCTTTGGGAAAAAAAGCACATGGAAAGAGGGCTACAACAAACCCAAAGTTTCTTTCCAAATTGAGCCACCTGGATTTTTCCTTTTCAAAAGTCAGATCTGGTGGAACACGTTTGCATTATTTTTTTAAATTATTTTTTTAATTTTTAATTTTTGTTTAGACAATATATTATGTTGACAGCCTGCTTAATATTACAACTCTGAGATTCAAGAAATAGAAGATATATGTTTGTGTTCAAGAGCACAGGCATCAGTTCAGATTGATACTTAGAGATTATCCTGAGCTAGAATAATGTATTTATGACTAGGGTCAAAGGGATTACCCAGATGAATAAGGCCTAGCAGGATCAGGCTCTGCTGCTTACAGCCAGCCAGGAATGGATAATGTGATATGAAAACAGACCTTTCAGATTGTTTTCTGCAAGCTTATGCATCTGATTTCTGTCTCTGTGTTTGAAGCATTTGATGTAGTCCTTAATGTTGATCAATATTTTCTTTTTTATTCTGTATGTTTGACACCAGACTGTAGCTCCAGCTGATGGAAAAAGATGAGTGCTTCTTGCAAGCAGCAAGAAGCCAGTTTCTAAGGACTTGGGTTGTTTGTAACAGAAAGGATTACCGATATGAACATTGGGGGATCAGTCCCAGGGTTTGTCATCTGAGTGCTCCAGTGTTTATATTAAAAAAGATCAGACAGAGAAAACCTGCATTCAGCCAAGTCCTCATGTTTCTCAGTTTCCGCAGATATGCACAGTATGTGTAACATATCTTCTCAGTCTAAAATCTGATGCGCTACAATGAATGGCAACTATAGATTACAATAAATGCATTTTACTGGCTAACAAGATGGGAAAGAAAACAAAAGGTATTCTTATGTCTTAATTACTGGCTTCTGTATTCAGGCTTTGTCTCAATAAGCGCAATTCCTCAACTGCTTACAAGAAGTATTTAGTTATTGAGAGTATTTGCATGCTGTTGATCTCCTTCTAGTGTAGTTACTGTGTTTGTATTTATAACTCACAGAAGGACCCCAAATCTTTTGATATTCGTGCCACTGTGTCTCTGATGAAAAAGCCTCTCCTTTCCTTAATCCAGATTGCCAGTCAATGCTCCCAACAGTGAGGAAGAGCAAGGAAAGTGAAGTTAACTGACAGAAAAGAACTGGAAGGCACGTTCCTCTAATTATGCAGGTAGTGATTCCAGCACTGTTGTGTTTGCCTTCTCCTCTTAGAGCGTGATGTGGATGGAAAGACTGAAGGACCAGCCATCATAATGCCCTTACAAAAGTTGATCCCTTTCTGTCTGCTGCTGAAGCAAAGGCAAAAACTCCAACTGATTTCAAGAGGATCAGGATTGGGACCTTAGGCTGTACATAAGTGTCTGTGTTGGAAAAGAGAATGTACAGTGCTGGATGATTCTTATACTATAAGATTAGATCAAATCCTTTCAGTGCCCTGAAGCTTTATACCTTAATGCTGGGCTACCTGTGGCAGATAACGAGTGAATGCCTGTCAGCATGGATCATCCTCTCAGCATTCACTAAAAATATACAATTCTCATTTTGCAGCATTTGAGATCTTTTAAAATACAGAGTCTAGTGGGAATACAATGCAACATCAGGATAAGTAGTTCCGATTTTTCCTGATCACTGGCATATCCAAGGTATTTTATATATAGAGATGCCTGACAACCAATCAGTGGACAGCCAGAAAATCAGTTAGTTGTTGATCTTCTTGTACAGGTGTATGAAAATTATATGTATCTAGTCTGAGGGAATGGTTTCCCAGGCAAATGAACTGGTATTTTCAACAGAGGCAGAAATATGCTGATGCTCGTTGGGTGAATGGAATTTCTCCTGTCCCACTTCTAATCTGCCCGTGATGGAAACATTCTTACTGGAGTGTGACCTTGTCTCACAAGTATCCAGTGGCCACAGCTGTGTGGAGCTCCATAACTCCACACTGGTATTCAGGCTGGGTGACCGTCCCTACAGCCTTCAGCACACACAGGATCCTGGGTGGTGGGAGCACCTGTGTCCTGTCCTAACCCCAGTGGGGGCACAGCCCCAGTAGGAAACTGGGAAATATGGTGATTTGACCTGTCTAGGTCAAAAGAGAGCACAACAGAGTAACTACACATTAGAGTACATTGCAGGAGCTGTCCTGAAGTGCTTGGCTGCCCAAATCCTGCTGACTTTGGACAGCTGACTGGAGCTTCCCTGTGTATACTTCTGTGTTTGAGGACAGAGATTTGTCTTTGTGTTAGACACACCATCTTACAGGAACTGGCACACTGTAGAGCTCTGAGACTTCCGAGAAAGCAGGCGTGCCATCATACCAAACCCCAAGCCAAACCCACTACCCAGTGTGGTGGGCTGGGACACATGGCACAAAGCGGCTTAAAGAGCTGTACTCCCTTCTCCCTCCAAAACAGTGTGCCTTCGGCTGTCTTGCCTTCACATCCCAGGCTGCCCACAGGCACTCGGTGGAGAGCGTGCTGCTGCCTGCAGAGCTGGCAGGCAGCCTGGGGCATGGTCATGCCAACAGCAAACACTGCAGGTAGCTGCCCAGCAGCACTCGTGCTTTGTCCCCACCTAATTTGCAGGTATAGGCACTTCACTTCCTGGCACTCAGGTGCCCTCACCAGCCCTTCCTTTTCCAGCAGAGGACAAAACTGCTCAAGCCTGATGCCTCACTGTCTGAGGTTATGGAGGTTAACTCTGAAGACTTCTGGCTTTCTCTCTACCCTGCTTTTTAGGCAGGAGTTGGGCAGTGCTGAAATGGGGGGGACTAAGCATTTCCACCCCACACTTTCATGACTGGAATTTTGAGCTATTCTTTTTTTTTTTTAATTAAAAGCTGCTTTTTACATAAGTAATATACAATAAGTGAGTGAATACCAATTAAAAGAGTATTTCACAACATTAGAGTTTCAGTTGCCTGCTCTATTGAATATTAGTTGGTAATAAGGTTTCCTCATTTCCCTGAGCATGTAATTTTTCCCTTGAATTCTTGAGTCACTGCTTTGATCACTTCTTGATTGCTTAAAGGCTGTGAGTCAGTAATATTTCCCAGTTTTGTTGTCACATCAAAGATCTTTGAGGGGCTTTGTCCAATAGAAGGCAGCCAAGGTTCCTGGTTGACATAGTTCATCACCACGCTGATGCTATGATGCACAGATGAAAATAGAGAATAATGCATCACTTTTACCCATTCGTGTAATCATTTGAATAATATGTATCTCCTCCTTAAATGGGCCAGCTGCTACACAGCATTTTTTTTCCTGGAATTTTTACTCTTGAAAATATGGAGGGCAAACGTTAAGCAGGAAAGGTGATTTTTGTAAAGACATGCTGATGAACGGAAGCAAAAGCACTTGCTTTCCTCTGTTTACAGATTTTTGCAGTTGCTTTATTCAGGCACTTATGACGTGAACAATTCTGCCATTGAAAAGCCTCACATTTTTACAGAAACATTGTTTAATGTGATAATACGCAAAGTATGACAAAAGCCCCAAACAATACAAATAATTTGCACAGGATTCATAGTTTCATTTTGGTACAGCAATTTGTATCCAACAGTGGCAGCTTTGCTCAGCTTAGATGGCTGATGTGCCTCACCACAGCACACCAGACCCTGACATCCTCCTCTGCTTTGGCTCAAGCTCTTTTTGGCAAAACTCAGGCAAATTTCCAAAGAAGATGGGTCTGAGCAAAGTGAGCACCAAATTACCATTGAGACCAACAGCTAGGCAGAGATTTCTTTGGCTTGTGGGAAGGGGGAAAGCCTATTTATTTCACATACTAGCTGCTGTGACCCGGGTGGCACAGGGGGTTTGCATCACTAAAGCCTATGGGCTTTCAATTTGGGATGAGGACCCCTGCAATGCTGAAAGAACAGCATCATGCCCAGCCACACCTGAGCCACCTGAATCATCACTTTCTCAATGGAAGAGTCAGGGTGTGTCCAAGCACCCCTTTGGGATGCATTGTGGGGTTGCATCTCCCACAAAGGGTGAAACTGTGGGGGAAGAGACTTGCTTTGGTATGACCTGAAATCAAAAGGTCCCTCTGAGGAAGGATGTGAAGCTCATGGAGAATTTAACTTCTTCAGGAGCTGTGAGTGTTTCCAGTGTGAACTTCACTGCCATCATTCCTGGAGTAAATAAATCATAATGGGAAGATATCTAAAGGGACTCTGTCACCTTACAGCTCCTATGTTGCAAGCAAACAAATGCTTTTTCCTGCATTGCAGCTCCCACCTTCACGTTATTGAAAGTGAAAGAATTTTTAAAAATCCAATTTACTTGTCACTCTTTCTGCTTGTTTGCTGGTCATGCTTTCTCACTGTGGACAACACAAATCAATGAAGTCAGGTTCACCTGCGTCTGAGTCACTTTCGCTTTCAGATTTTCAGGTTTGGGGCGGAAAGTTCACGGGAATGGTTATTTCATCAAATACAATGGTTTTCACATGCAATTAAAAAAATCAATGGTAATGTTTCTATTCAGACATATGTTTTGTAAAAGTCTGCTTCGGTGAGATTTAAACTTTGGACCAACCTTGGCAGTGTCATTTGAAGGATGTAGCTAAGTAAAGCCTACTGGTATTAAAAATGCTACTTTTCATTATCATGGCAGATGGAGACCAGTTATGCAGCAGGGTCCTGTTTTTATAAGCATTGCATAAATAAGGGATGAAGTACGGTCACAGCCTTTGAAAGAGGGGGTACACACAGCCCTAACAAGAACAAGGATAATGAGACCCTAATATTCAGCAGTGTGAGCCATGACTTCAGCAGCCCAAGAAACCACAGTTCTTGTAGATAACATGGCAAGGGCTGTTCTGCAGAGGAATATGAAAGCAGATGAAAGAGTAACTTCCCAGATATTTACAGAGATTCTCATAAGCACAAGGGGCAGCTTTTGATCAAAGGATATAAATCTGGGTGAATCTAAATGCATTTTTTTTTCCTACTCTAGAGTTCCCTATTCTGTGCTTCTGGAGGAAGGCTCAATTTAGGTCCTCATAATGGTATGTAAAACTTGCAAAATGTATCCCAGATGGGGCAAGCTCTCTAGGTAAGGCTTCCTTCTTGCTCCAGCAGAACTTCAATTCAGGGAGTTACTGAAAGAGTGAAACACAGAATAGCAAGCACTGTTTGTATTCTGAATAATAGCCCTAACCTAATGCTGCTGCCCACATCAGAAGGATTTCAGGGCTGGAACTCGAGGTACTATTTTCTATTTATTTCAGACTAGTGTGTTCCTATAAGATATTGTCAGTAAAATATAAAGTTTAGTAAAAGTACATGGTTCGAATAAGTAAGAATTAGTTTATTTATTTTAAAATGTGAGACAACTCAAAGAATTTGCAGCCTAAATTTTTTCTTTCATAACATTTTAGCGGAAATGTCATTGACTACAAGAAATAAGTTTTGTGGTTTACTATTGACTGAGATGACTAGCCAGAGTGCCCCTAAAAGACTTGCCCTTCTTCCTTTCTGAAGGGTGAGAAGTGCTTGGGCACAGAAGTCTCTGCTTGCATGACTAGCCACTGTTAATAGCCTGGCTAGTGGTAATTCACGTATTTGGACTAATCATTTATACTGTATTTAGCATATACTGCCTAATGCTGCAAAATATAAAGCAGTACAAGTAGTTGATCAGAAACAGATCAGTTCCTTTTCTACTTAAAGAAGTGATGAAAATTCGAAGTCCAGGCACAAAAAAACCAGAAAATAGTAGCTCCAGGTTTCAGACAACAAGCATTGGAAGATGACTGGATCAGAATCTTTTCTTGTGCTCCTGCTGGACTGAGAAATAAAGGTGTCACCTTATGTTTAAAAATGCTGAGACTGCAGATTTTGTTGCGTGAACACTGCTTCATCAAGTAGGTGTCTGCATGCCTTTCAGTCACCGCTCCTTCGTGTTCTTACAGGCAGCATCCAATTGCTATAAATACCTGCAATGTATCGTTCAATTCTCCTCCTTAACATAAAACTTTGGCTTTAGAGGATAATGGCATCTGTTATTCCTGCCACTTCTAAATCTCCCACTGTTGCTAGATGATACCAGGCAGGGTGGCAGCAGGAGGTGATCAAGTTGCTTCCAGGTAAGCCGGCAAATCACTCTGCAGAGCTGTTGGGGCCACTAGGTCCCCTCTAAAGCTACAGGTATCATGGGCAGGAAATTCCCAGACAGTGAACTCTCTTGTACTGGTGGACTGGGAGTTGTTTTTAAAGGGGGGAGAAATGGGGGATAAGAAAAGAAGACCATGTAGAAAATTCCAGTCTCTATTCATAAGACTTGTGATAAAAATGACCTCATGTGTTTCATAGTGCAGCAAACAGAGTTGAAGAATGCAGTCTTGTGGCCAAGAGGAGGGTGTTTCAGTGACAACTTAGGAATATTTGAATCACACAGTGGCTTATTTTGCTGTTCTTTCTTATTCCTGACAACACAGCGTTTAGAAAGGCTCTTTGAGTGGGATAGGGACACTGAGTTTTTAGTACAGATTAACTCAGCTGCACTCTTTCATCCGTATACAGCTTTATAGAAGGAGGGACCAGATTTTTGGCCTTACAGTACATCTTATAATATATCTGTGTCTGTCTGTCATAGATTTAATCCTTTGAGCTATGACTCTAAAAGCCCTTATGGGCCAAACTTCTTGGGGAATGAAGCACTTAACGCAGAGTCTTCTGCAATTAATAATAGAAATACTTTAAAAATACTTTTATTTCCTTAAAAGAAAAAAGAACCTACAGTGATGAAATCTGTTCAACCCCAGCATTGCTGCTATTATACACAATTCCTACAAAGCTTAGAGTGACTAATGACACATCTCTTGTTTGGCCGACACGTTCAGAAACTTCCCTGTTCTCTCATTTTCACCATACAACCCAAGGTTGTCTTTCCAACACATCCTAAATGTAAACGGGCACGTGAGTACCACCTGGATCACCCAATTTCTCAGCCCAGCTCCCATCTAAACCTCTGCAAGGAAAACAAACCTACGGGTTCTTATGGCCAGTTGCAGGCTCTGAGGCATGAGGTGACCATTTCCTTAGATGCTTATGAATCTGGAGATCCCAAACCTGTACTGACAGTGGTGTGCCTAGGACATAGCAAACACAGCTTGTGGCCCTGACATGTCATCATCTACTCAGTCCTCAGGATGTTTCCAACCTCTGTATTTTTGACTTTTTCCCCACTTGCAGCTTTGCAGAGATCTGCACTGGGACGGAAGCAAGCAAGAATTGCAAAGCTTCTCTCCCGTAACAAAAGCTCCCATAACAGCCTGCTTCTGGCTCTTTGTCTGCTTTTTGGAGACGCCCTACCCTCCTGCATAGACACAAGAGATTTCAGCTGAAACACAGGTCTCCCTTTTGCCGTCTCCCCCCTCTTCCTGAGACTTTAGAGGAAATCAAATGCTGCAATATAAGCATGTGGGTTACACTTGTATTTAGTTCAATGGCCTCTTCTTTCTAACAGTTTACTTTGTCTCTTCTAATTCAAGCATGTCAGTAGCAAGTATCATATCTGTGACATCGATAATAAAAATCCCATTGTAAATGCTGGGGTGTCATTTTCCATTCTGCCTAAACAATCCCAAGCTTTGTACTTTCAGGAGTGGCCTCTGTCTTTCACAGGTGACATTTGCAAATGGGGATTGGCATGTGTAAACTGTGCAGCCCACCATCTCATTTCCATACGTACAGGCTGGCATAAGAGCACTTTGTGTCAATGAAGAGGCTAGTTCAATGAAGGGGGTGGTGGAAGTTTGGCTATATTGGATTTACTGCAAGGGAGAAGGTCCTTCTCCCTTCACATGGGTGTCAGCCTGGCAGAGAGAGTGGAGGCACGCTGTGCAGTACACGGTGATTTCAAATGCAGCTCCATGCTCGTTGTTCAGAAGGGAAAACCAGGAAAACCATCCAAGCTTATGTGATATGACTCTGAAATGCTTTTCTTGACATGCTTAGGCCCAGGCTGCCAAGGGAAGTTGACACCTGACTTGTGGGGAAAGCAGCCGAAGGTAGTACTTCCAGAGCCCTGGAGCAGCTGGGCATCTATGCAGGCCCTCAGAGATGTGGAAGATGCAGCTCCCAGTTGGGCAGGACTGCCTTCAAGCCAACCAGGACCTTTTCTGCCTTACCATCATGGCTTCTTCTGTGGCTCTGCCAACATTGCATGGAAGTGACAGTTACCTTTTGAGAAGAAAAGAAGTTATTCATTTTTAGCAAATGTGCCCCTTGGTAAGGCTTGGTTTACTGAGTAGGGGGTCAAAATTGTCTATTTTTCTGAACTTAGCCTTCTTAGACTTGCACCACCATCTATATACTGTCACAAATAACACCAATTACTCTAAATATGTACCAACATATATTAAAGTAGCTAAAAAGGAAAAACTATGAGACTATTTGGCATGGTTACAGCATCCGTGAAAAAGACATCTTTTATGTGTAACACAATTTGCCCAGAATTAATGAAAATATCCAGGGCTGTTTTTATAAAGTAATTTGTCACATTAAACTAAAAAAACCTAAGGTTATGTTGGACATGAAAAGAAACTCCCCGAAGGTCAAAGCAATTAAACATTGGAACAACCCATCAACCCAGAGGTCACCAAGGCCTCATCTAATGAGAATGTTCAAACAGGAGGAAATCCTGCAATCGTCTCTACTCATTTCTTCACCAGGTTAAATACCCATTTGAAGTTCTGGCACAGGACAGCCAATGGAAAAATTCCCATGGGCTTGATCTTGGGGCTGCTCTTTTTTTTTCTTCTTCTTTTTCCCCTTGGAATTGAACAAAACCTTTGTATTCAAACAGATCTGGAATAGTTTGTGTCTTCTATGAATTCCTGTAAACCAAAAGACCTGCAAGAAACCTAGCAGTAGCCCCTTCAGTAGTTTATATCTTTCCTCCTTCCTCTGTATTGGTATTAATAACTAACATTTGACTGTTGTGAAGAGATTCACATTTAATTGTTTCCAAGGGAATGTGTGTATTCACAATCAAAAAAGAACTACTGCAGAAAGCAACTTCAGAAGAGAACCATTCAACAGGACAGTGTTTATATAAATCTGGCAAGTCTATAGTGTGCTTTTAGTATTCAATCAAATCTTTCTGTAGTTTGGAAGTCTCAGTAACAAAAAGGACTCATCACTAACAACCAAAGAATTTGTGTGCTGCCTTAACCTTCTTGAAGGAGATATAATAATATTTTTATATACCTTTCCTTTAAAACTGATGTAGAAAAATGCCAGGTAAGCTCACACAGATTTGTGGAAAGAACTATGTGGGTCAAATGCTACAAATTTTTTGTGAGCCTCAGATGGGCAAACTGTTTTAGAGCCAATAATGACAGCATAGCACAGAGCAGTTTCTTGCCATTTCTTCCCTTCTATGCTTTACTGCCTTAGTGTTTTCACTAACACTGTTCTCTCTTGTTTTCCATTTCTTCCATCTCTTTTTTGGGTGTGTGTGTGGGGTGTGTGGATATCTGAGAAGTATTGCATAGTACTGGGCTGTCTGGAAATTATATTCTATGGGTTATAATTTCCACTGGCATTTCCCTGTTTTAGAGGAGGTTCTTTTACTATAAAAAAACAAAGCCCTCCTTAACCCCCCAAAAAGAAGGAACCAATGTCTTTGTGAAAGGTTGAAATATTCAATGTATTTTTATATTAGACTAAAAGATAAAAGACAAAATAGTGCTTGGGACTATGTACCATCATCTGTTCATGTATGGAGGTCCATTCTGTCCTGGGACTGGGAGTAAAACCAATGCAACTGGTTGGAGTTCATTATGCAGTGATGAAATGTGATAGCTTTTCATCTGGAACAACCTGAGTCTTGATCCAGTTAGATTAGGAACATGCATTGTTTGTAAGACAAAATTTGGTATTTTGTGCTTTGTGTCTAAGCGGGTTGTAATGCATTCCTGTTTTCTACACTTGACTGCTCCTTAACTTTAAATTCAGATTGAATAATAACAGTATTCTGCAGTGTGGAGGTGGTGGTGCAAGTAAAGATTGCAGTAATGACTGACGCTGATGTTTTATCAGCAATCACCATACACAAATGGGAAATGGCTCAAAACACACACTTCATAATGATTTATCCATAACTTCTCTAATTCTCCTCTGTTAAATAATGATATCATTGCTCTAACCATGTCAGACATCATTCATGTCTTGCTTTCCTTCCACAATTGTTTAGTTTGAGGGTTCGTTTTAATTTGATTTCTCCAGCTAAAGAGCAGACACATAGAGCTGACAGGGATGAGAGGGCTGAGTTGAAAGTTCTTCCTTTATTCCCCTGCGAAAATGCACCTCAAAATAGTATTCATACTCACCACAAAGAGGAGAAAAAACATTTGGTGTTCTGAAATGTAGGACATGGAAGAACATCTAGGAGAAGGAAAACTCAAAATCTATATTCTGTGTTTTCCCCACTGTAAGAAACTCCACAGAAAATCAGCTTGAGACGCTAATTTTCTTAAAGGAATCAGAATTCAAACATGACACAATCATTAATATTGTCAATGCATAAAAATGCTCAGCAGCATTTTAAGTCTGAGAAAGTTTTTTAATGTGCTGCCAGTGCTTTTACATGCTACAAGTACATGGTTCAACCAGGTTTCAGGCAGTGTATGCTGGGAAAGGTAGAAGTTGGGGTGGTCCTGGGCAATTACACAGATAGCTTTAAAATGAGTATTTTTTGGTCTAAATGGGTCCCCTTCAAAAAAGAATAAATCAGAATGCTCCACAATATTAAAAGCTAGTATTTTGAACATTATTTTAACAATTATTTTAAAAGATACTAATCAACAGAAAATGGGCAAAGGCTGAATTCGTATTCACTCTGCTGGGCAAGTTTACTGCCCTGTGTAGCAGGACAGGGTGGAATGGGCATATCCATCACATGGTGTTAACCCCACTGTATTTGGGTGAACTTGAGCATTTCAGTGGCAAAAGGGCTCCTGCCAAAGCATAGGAAATGACAATCCGGGAATGATTCTTTCCCCCAAGGACTCTGCTGTCATCTCTGCCTTTGATGTCTGCAAGGTACATTTTCCTCTGAGCTAGTTTTCATTGTCTGCTTCTCCTCGCAGAAAAATGTGTATGTTTAAGGCATGATTCTTCTTAACTAACCAAAAAGCAGTGATTCTCCTCAAGTAGCCATAGATAAGTCCCACCCCAAAGGCTTTGCTGAGATCTATGTTTTCTGAGGCTCCCTGTATTGATCCATAAGGCCTTCTTCTTGTCCTTTTCCAAATCTTCCATTCAGATGTTCTTTCTAAGACTTCAAATGCAACTAAAAGGAAAAGTTTTAAGTAAACACACAGCAACAGCTGATTGAGACCTGGTGCAGGTTCTGTAACCAGGTAGTGGTTCTGTGTGAACCAGAGAGGAGGAAATGCCTCACAAGTTTAGTCTCAGCCACACAGTCCCACGTGGAAGCATCAGGCTCTGGCTTTCATTTTCTGTGGTTGGCTATGGAAAAGAGAGTGATTTTTAAACATTTTTTTCTACACTACCAGCACAGCCCAGTTTCTTCCAGCTCTTGTCTTTTTCCACTTGGTTGATGAAGTCCTGGGTAAAAGATATTAAATTTTACAGGTATTTGTAGACAGGGCTAAAAGCAACCTGGGAACAAGGTAAACCAAGATTGCAACCCACACGTTAGATAACGACAGACAGCAGTGAGTGGTGGACACTGAGCTCCCAGGGGTTTCCAGGGATAACGTGGAAGCCTCCCTTCTTTCAAGGCTCTCCCCCTCCATTCAGTAAATGGAGGAAAGATAATGAGCTTTTGTAATAGGTATGGGACTGCTAATAAAAGCTTGTCTTGCTGACATCCCTTTATTGAAATTATTATGTGTTCCTTTTCATGTTGAAGAAAGATTAAAAAAAACCCTTAGGATATTACTGTTTTATTGGAACCAGAAATCTACACAGTGTCAGAAGAAAGACAAAAATCTAACTCAAATTCTTATCTACAAGCTGGAGGTGAGTACTAAATCACTGTTTCCAACAGATACCATCAGACAAAAGTGATCTCTTAAGAAGAAGCTGACTTTCTGTTGACAGAGATGGACACAGACATTGAATGATCTCAGGGCCAAAACTAAAAGAAGAATGTAGCCCGATCAGCAAAATGTCATGGCTAATAGTATCAAAAGCAACCAAAATAATTAAAAAGCAATAGGTCAGTCACATTGCCACACTTTGATGACTGTAATAAATAATTAAAAATTCAAAACAATGCAGCCTCAGTATTATGGAAATCAAACTGGACTTTAGGGGAATTTTTTGTGACTAGATGGTCAGCCATACGATCATCTTTCCCTTCATCCCCTACCCCGCAATCCTTTTCCAAGGTCTTAGATATGTGAGGTGAAAGAGAAGGTGATAATTCAAGATGATTAGGAGACAATGGTAACTTACTTACGATAACTGAATAACAGCAGCACAATTCAAAACAGATAAAACATAATCACAAACAAGCTGTAGGATTACCCATGTTGAAATAAAAGGATCAAACACTCACAGAGGCATTGATTGCACTTGGGGGTATTCTGGATCTGGATCATGAACTTAATTTATTTCCATCAGGTCTGAGAATGTCAATGGAGCGACTCCAGCACATGAAATTATATGTCTGCCTAGACTGTTAGAGTATCAGACTGTAGAGTGAATCTGATCATGACAAGTCAAAATAATCAGTTAAGTCATAGAAGAGGGGTGGGGTATACAAATAATCAAAAGGCAACAGAAGAAGGCATCAGAATATTCTGCAGCAGTTTCAAAAAGGAGATTTGCTGTGTAACAAAAAAAGCTCTTGATCAACTTGAAGCAACTTAATAGGACTTGAAGGCTAACTAGGCTTTTGCTTTCTTAAAGTGACACTGTAAAACGATTTGAGTGCATTGATACTATATCTTGTGTAATAAAATTGAAATTTGGTTTTGATTTATTTTGTCTCATTCAATTCTGGAAACACATTAAATCAAGCATCCAGCGAAGATGGAATACCGAGTCACTAACATCAAAGACAGTGTTCCCATTGACTTGACTTCCCAGGCCCCCAGCCCCGTGGGCAGCAGGAGCAGTCCTGTCCATCCTATGGGTCAGAGCTGCTGTTGGGGCAAGGCATGCTGCTTCAGCAGCCTGCCCTGCGTGTGTGCCCTCTAAGTCAAATGGGCCTCCCTTGGCCATTTTGCTGTTTGTGTTAATTTTACATGATCAGATGGACCAGCAAATCAAAATACAGAGAGAAAACATGCTCTAAGTAAGGAGATTGTACCTTAAAACCATCTTATCAACACTTTGCAGGTATGAAGAAAAGCAAAAGATGCAATTTGACATGTACTTGAGCTCCTCCCGCTAAGACTGTCAAAGGAAAATATATCAGAATCCCTTCTGATCTAGATGGCATATTAATCAGTACTTTTCCTGACAAATCAACCACTAAATGGAATTATCCATTTTAAGATTGCTGCATAAATCTAATTCAACAATTTGTCAGAAGAATGGAGAAGTTCAAAAATCTCTTCACCAAAATCATGAGTTATACCACTGTTAGTTTTGAATTAAAGTTTAAACATAGAATACAGAAAGACATACTGCCAGATTTCATGTTTGTTGCAATGGCATTCATTCCTGTTATTCCACAGAATTAAGTTGAGGTCCTGATAATTCATGCTTCCTGCTGATGCTAAATTTACTTAATAACATGATTGCTGGTATGCAGAACAGTATACTATTCTTACCGAGATATTGCACATTGTTTTTCAGCTATAGATCCCCAAATGCACACCAGACAGTGAAGATTCTGGTTGTGACTTTGATGTCAGAAAATCTGTAAAAATATCAAGACTCCTACAAAGATTTTGAGATGTTAGTAGATATACATATGTTTCAAAGCCATAAAGAACAGGAGTCATAACAAATACAGTAGGTCAAGTTCACTTCTGATACTGATGATAGTATAAATGGCAGTGGAGATGAGATCTTATACTGGTATAAGTGGTTAAAAAGATAACATACTGATTCTGAGCTAAGGAATCCTGTAAAGCTGAAGCTGTAACAACTAGCAGTGGAAGAGGACCATGAACAGGTATCAACTAACCAAAACATTCCCTTCACCAATATCTTTTTGTGTTGCCAACCTTTAAATGCCACCACTGGTGCATGAAGACAACATCTATTCATATCAAATACAATAAGTAGCTCCTATTTTCTGCTGCTAAACAGAAAAGGCCTAGTGGAGAAGCAGAATGGTTGTTAGCATTAAAACATCTGGAGAGGTCATGATTCTGTGCTTCTGCATGCATGCCTCAGCCCTCCAGGCTTCTATAACTTACTCACTTGTGCAACTTACTCACCTTGGCAGCTTTATAATGCTTCATCACTTATGTCTATCTAGCCAGTTTACAGCTACTTGTAGAAATTATGCTGGATCTTAGATTTTGTTCTGCTGCTCTATTTTTTTTTTTCTTTCCCAAAAAATTGTTTCATAGGAAAATATCTTTTCCCCAGTCTAGCAATCTTATGAAAAAATCAATTCTACTAACCTGTGACTGCATTTTATTTAAAGCAAAATGATTGGTTGGAGTTTTGATTCAGGGAAAAGAAGCAACATAGGGAGATATCTGATGTCTTGCCAATAAATATCAATTAATGTTGCAATGATACCAACAGAATCAGAAAAGAGTGATACCACTGCTCCAGTTTGTCCAAAACCATGGAGCAGGATACAGTCACCCACAAAAAAATTGGTTTTACAACTTTTCTTTTTTCAGAGAAGGATTTTGGGAAAGGCACTTGCTGCGAGCAAAGTTAATAAGGTATTCTGTTAGTACTGAGATTGACAAAAACTGATTTCTGATTGCACTGTGTCTTCTGGCTGGATTCTCTGGTGTCTAGCAACAGGCTGGGCTCAAGCAATGAGCAGAGTGTATGTGGGGATTGGGGTGTTTTGCCTTCTCAGGTAACTTCTCTGGCATCTCTTGGTGGGTATGAGCAGCCTGTAGCTGCCTTCTAGGGCACCAGAAAGACTTTTCTACCATTGCTTCTCTTCATGAGACATTTAGGAAGGAGGATGGCTTTGAACACTGTGCACATTTGTTGGGTTGAGCTGAAGGTGCTAACGAGCTCAGAAGGAAGGTGGCGTGGAGGAGAAACAGAATCTCTCTCACGCACATGTACGCACCGGTATGTGCAAAACCAGCATGACCATGCAAGCCTTGTTTTCTTAGAGAAAGCAAGATTCAGGTATTCTCATTGACTTTGCAGAGCTCTAAGTCAGGAGCATTGTTAGGTGTCAATGATGGCTCGGCTGGGTTGATACTAGAATTATGTTGTGTAATTATGGTAAATGCATTGATGCCCATCTTATGCAGATTATTATCCATGGGAATTATAATGTGTGTTTCCATGCTTTGAAGGGCAAACTTGCAGGGCATTCCGGGGACACAAGAGATGGTAGGGCCACAGGAGGTGGGATGCATAAGCCTGGTGTAGAGGAGAGCATCCCAGCTGCAGTTTTGATCTCACATTACTTCCAGCTGACACCAGGACCAGGAAGAAAAGAATCTGTCTGGGTCAGCAGGCTCAGAAAGAGTGTGTGGCTCAAAGGGTTAAGTAATAGGCAAGCCCTAACCCTGCCCAGACTGTGCTGAATGAATGAGCGTGGTCCCCGTCTCCGTTCCAGCAGTGACAAGGATTCCTTTCCCAGCCCGCCCCCGGGATTCCTCCCGCAGGAGGAAAAGGGAGAAAAGCAAATCCTTTCTCTCTGCCGGGCGCAGCGAGGGCACGGAGCAGTGATCCCGCGCTTCCCCTCCTCACCCCCGGGCTGGCATGTGGCTGCTGCAGAAGTTGTGAGCTGCTATTATGAAATGTAAATGTATGTGCAGGACTTTTACCTCCGCTGAGGAGAAACACAGAATGCAAGTGAGGAGAAGCACACGAATGAGATCTGCTGTTTAAAACTGCCTGTTCAAACAGAAAGAGAAATTGAGATCCCTTTGACAATGTGGTCCTTTTCACTCTTTGAGCAGAATAAATAAGAAGGTGACTGCAGCTAATAATGCTTTTCTAACCCTGTCACCTGAGAATTTCAGCACATTCTGTGAACTTTTCTCACTTACCTCTCTTAAAACCCATCTCTGTAGATGGAGAGTACCACTTTCCTTATTTTGAGGAGGGGAATGCTAAGAGCTGTTGGAGGGGTTTGCCCACTTCCTCCAGGAAACCTGTAGCAGAGAGAGGAAGCAGGACAATTTGATCAATTATTCTGCTCTTTCATGTTTGTGTCATTTTTCCCTTTTACTCCAAATAACTTCAGAGATTTATACTGTAGCAGATATTTTCCAGTGCAGATTCTAATATCCTGAGCCCACTGAAGTGTACCATATTTCCTGAGGCCAAAAGACCATCCTTAGTCTAAGGTGCTGTGTGAAGCTATCTTCATTTGGCTTATGATAAATAGTCACAATAACACTTGGGCCAAGAGATTATAGACATTAATCTTGCCTCAGAACTATCTAAGATCATTAACCAACCCAGCAGAAAGTCAATGTATGTCTCTATAAGTTGAAATAATCTTAAAAAATTATCCTCTTCTTGACATCTTTTAAACGTAACTCCTTTAGCCTTCCTGGGGAAGAAGAGGGCTTAGCACAGAGGACATGGTTGGAAATGCATTTCTCTTGGGTGCATTCCATCCTCTTTGCCAGTAAATCCTACTGTTGCACACAATTCCTGTGAAAACAGACCTTGTTTTTGGTTTTGTTTTCATTTGGAGGACCTTATAAGTGGCATGCTGGCAAATAGCCAGTCATGCAAAACATACTTTTTTGGTTGCAGTGTTGTTCTATGGGTATCTGCTGATACAGTTTTGACACCAACTAGAGGGGCAAATATAAGCGGAGCCCAAGGTTCAGTCCTTGTGGATCCAGTGGTGGAAGCGCAACTGTATGTGAGCATTTGTGATTTTCTCAAGAGCTTTCAGTGCTGTTGTATGCACTTTTGATTTAAGCTTTGGTCATAGACCACTATCTTCTCAGAGGCATTCCCAGGTATGTCTGGAGATGCGTTTGTGTCCCTCAGTGGGATCAGGCACACAGGTTTACAAGAGATCTTTTGGGGTGAACATGTTCCAAAAGACCAGCTTGGACCTGCTTCTGCCTCTCAGTCAGAGAACAATGTTCTTCCTTCCCCTTCCAGTAGCATATTCTGGATAAAATTGGTGCGGAGGCTTAGGGGGGTGAAAGAAATAAGAAGGGTAAAAAAAATAATTTGGGTAGTAACTGAGTAGTAGCTCCTCCTGCTGCAGGCATTCCATGATATTGGCTGGGCTTGATACCAAGAGTGAAGAAATGAAGAGGCAGTGATATCAAGAAGCAGCTGAAAGCTGAAGAAGCAGGTGTTACCAGACTTGCAGAAAAGCTATTTGGGACTGCTGAGATGCCTTCTTCCCCCCATGTGGGACACCATCATATCAGGCAAATGACAGTACCAGTCGACAGAACCAATCAGAAGGTGAGGGACCGAGGTGCTGGGTCAGGGTGTCATGGATTACCACAAAAAGGATTGTTGTGTTGAGTGAGGGAAGAAGAGGCCTGACACTGAGCTGCAGGTGTGGAAGGAAGGAGGTGACTGCAGGGCATGCATTCCCAAAATGTCTAGCTTGGCACGTCCGGCTGTATAGGTGCAGCTTTGTGGAAGATGAGAGAGCTGCGCCTGCTTACACCAGAGATGGGTTTGGACTAAAAGACACAATGAAGCAAACCTGAGAGAGGCAGAAATCTAGATGCAGAATTATAGATATGACTGAATCCCCAATGCATTTTTAAACTTAATTTTAAAGGGAAAACAATGGGAAAAAAGCCTCAAAGCCACATATTTAAGTGTTAGTTTCACAGTAATACCTCCTCAGAGATCTGATTTTATCACTACTGAAAGGAGAAAGCAGAAAATGGAATTGTTTTTGTTGTTCTATCATGTTTATGACATGACAAAAACGTGGAGTTCTTCTGCCTTTTGCTTTCACCTTGTTGAACTGCTGTCAGGCTTCTGTAAATCGTTTGCACCGTAAACAAGCTTTGTAAGTGAAAGGGCAAGTGCTGAGAAAAGCCAAAGGCAGAGATTTTATATTGAATCTTTTCTTACAGAGATAACTGACTTCAGCGTGGACCAGCTTTGCCTAGATCTGGGAAGTAAAGCCAAGCATCATTGAAGGCAACAGTATAATGAAGCTGAAACTACGGAAAATGGACTAAGTCTCTGAATATGCTGGATGTGGTTTTAGGCAAAGAGTAAGATAATTGCAGCTGGGGGGACTGGTTTTAAGCAAGAGCTACTGCCTTGTTTCTCCATATCATGTCAGCCACAGATGTGTGGCAGACGAGTTCCTGGAAAGACAGACATCTCTTACACACTACCTGGAAACTGCTCGTTGTGAAGCTACAACTGTTACAAATGACAATGTAAAGTTTTCAAGACTGTCTGCCCCCACCCACCAGCGGTGGGATATCAAATCAGGAAGAGAAGAAAATGCTTTTTGCTCACGCGCGTGGCTATTACAGTGTCAGTACTCAGCACAGCAAGCAGTTCTGCTCTTCTGGCAGGGAGCCAGTATGCAAGGAAAAGGCATCGGCATGGCGTAGAGCACCACAGTGACAGGCTGGGGTGTTTTATCTTGCTAGGCACTGCTGTACAAGCACAAGAAGAATATTGGGGAGGTAGGGTCACACAAATAAGTGCATCTTTATTGCACAGATTCAGGTACACACAGTTCATGCTTGCAGTGTCCTCTTTGCAGATGCAGTACACTTGATAGATGTAGAATAGTATTTAAAGAGCTTGAGAGGCAGACCATAGAAGAAAGGTTTTCTCAGGAGATGTGAGATGTTGGAGAAGCACGGGTGAAAGACTAACTAAGCATGTGTCATCTGCTCCCCAGCCAGCAAGACACCATGTTCTGGAATGTGTCATGTGCAGGAGCAGAGAGAAAGGCCAAAAGGATCTGCTTTGTAGCAGAATGTCTCTTCAAACCAGAAGACAAGTTGAGGAATAAAGAAAACAGAAGAGGAAAGAGAGATCATAAAGATTTGTTTTCTTTGCAACTATACATTTTTGTGTCACTAAAGACAAGACTGTGATTTTGAAACTCTGATTATTTCATCCCTGACGGTTATCTAAGGTAAATGACATGAATTCGTCTCTGGAGAGGCCTGCATCTTGCCATGGGCTATATAGGGAGTCTAAGTATGCTTAGACAACTAAAGGTTGGCAGAAGGAACCTCTCCTTCAATACTCCTAAATCTTCCCTTAACAAGATTGTGGTTTTCCTAAGTGAAACTGGCAGTCTGAATCTTGTTCCCAATGTGTTAATTACACCATAGCCGTTAAGCTGTAGTAATGTTTCTTGAAGAATGGTCTGAAGAGAAAGCTAAGAATCAACTCAAATGCCTTGCTGAAGCAGAGCCTGAGAACCTCTGCTGAAGCAGGGACTTCTTAAAGGCAAAACCCTAAATACCTTTATCTGAGGCTTTAACTGGTTATGAAGTGTAATGATGATGAGGTAAAAATAATATGCATTTGTAGGCTAAGAAGATACATTATGGTTGACAATAGTGATCTTTGTACCCCATGTGGCTTGAAGATTCTCTGATGCAGCACATTGATGTCCACTTCATTGAAACAGTTATCAGAAGTGCCATTACGTCTTGTTTCCAGAAGTTGCGACTCACCCCAAAGGGAGAGCTCAGCTCAAGCCCAGGGTCAATTCTGCAGCCACCAGTAATTCTAAGGAGAGGCTGGCAGGAGATTACACAGAAATGTGCATTCAATAAAATCAAAAGGATTTTGTCTCCCTAAAGGTTTGGAAGAAATTAGTTTATAGATAACTCGACAACTGTTTGCCCTATGGACATCATTCTTTAACTTTCACTGAGGCAGCACATGCTGTTATCCTGCAGATGTCCAACTAAGCAGAGGAGAAGCAATAGATGATTTTCCTCGTCAGCTCTATAGCATATTTAACACTTTTCTTAGGTTACATCTTCTATGAAACTTATATCAACTTCAAGGTTATTTTTAATAGTGGTTTTACAGTTTGCCAGCTACTAACAGTATTTCTTTGGAAGCCTTCAAAACCACCCCAAACAGCCACTTTCAGCCATTCGTTTAATTGTCTGTCTAAGAGATTGTAGCTTTTAAGACAGACTCCCATAGCTTCAAATCTTCTTGATCCTTCTTTGACTCAGCTTGACATTTGGATTTTTCTGTCTCAACCTTACAAGCTGAATTGCATGCATTTTCTCTTAGAATCAATATATTTGATAATTTTCTACATGGCTTAAAACTCAGAAATAAATTGATTACATAGTCTTTTTAAAGCCAAATTAGATTTAAAGACTAAAAGTAAGAAATATTCTTAGTGAGGAGTACAGTAATTCCTAAAATATTTTTCCCTTCCTTGCCTAGCCTTGCCTTCTTCCCTTGCCTCTCCCTCTCCTAGACAAGGCACACTGAACAAGTTTCCTTAACAGAAAGATATCACACCATTGGCTAAGTGTTTTCAATTGATTCTTTTTTCTCAGAGGTTTTCTTGGGACTTCACTTTGAAAGTTGATCTGCAAATTGTATTTTGGGTTAGAACTGCTGAATAGACTTTCTGAAAATCCCCATTTATCATTACCAAGACATTACTAGTTAACTATGTTTTGAAAAGACATTTCTTGTCCCAAAACTCTGATGCATTCACGGGTAGATTCCATATTCACTTCACTATCTGAATATCATCTTCTTTGTAGGAAGGACAGAATAAAATAGCTGCCATAAACTGTAGTGGACAGGTGAGTGAATTCAGACCTTTTCTTTTTTTTTCTGGTGGACTACCTGAATACAAAGCTATCAGAAATTGTGACTGGTTTATGGTAGACTTGGACTGACATGATGGAATACTGTGGCCCCTTTGTGGAGGCAGAGAATATAATAGAGGGAGGGTAATTCATATCATCATGCAGAGCTGGAAAAGGAGCTCCAGGATCTTCAAGCAAGAAAAGGGGTCTTTGTGGCATTGCCCAGCACTCAGTGTTTGCCCTGAATCTTTCCCAACAACAGCTGGCTGAAGAAATGGATGCATCAAGATAGTGAAACTTGCTTTCATATTTGGGATCCTTACATTTCTTATTAGCTGTATTTCAGGTGCCTCTCTGCTGCAGGAAGAAGGTTGGGCTACATGCACTGGTAGTTTTTGAGAAGGCGCTGAAAGCAAGATGGTGTTGGCAGCCATCTAACATGGGCAGTGACATATCTGTGCTTTTGATGATGTGCCCTGCAGGTTTGCTAGGTTCAAGCAGAGCATTTTTATTTGGCATGGTCTCTGAACACTGTAAGGTATTGATTTACAGGTCTGGTACAGGTAAAGCAGAACTTGTCTACCCGCATCACGGTGGGTGTGTATGGGCAGGCAGGAAAAGAAAAGGTCTCCTTGCAAGTCAGGGTAGTGTAAAAAACCTGATGCATTAAGGTGAGACCTACATAGTTTGAACAGTTTTAATCAATTTTTAATCAGCTTTTACTACACAACAACAATTTATTATAGGTTTTATGTGATTATGGGCTTACTGTGATTTTACTTGTTCACTTACCATAGTTTTTATTGGCTTATGGTGATTTTAGGTTTTATGTGCTAATGACATTTTGCAACTTTGCTAAAAGCTTATCTGTACAACTTCCCCATTTCTCCTGCCTGGAAGAAGAGAACATTGCTATGGGCTGTCCCATTTATTAACCAACCTGTTCAAATCAGAGAAAAAATAATGTAACTGATGCATTACAGACACTTTATAAATGCAGAACAAATAATGTATTGCAAACACCGTGCAAATGCATGCACCTGTAGCCATGTGTGCTTGCATAAAACATTCAGTACTGTGGAAGGATGGAGCATAGATGGAAGCTCTAAGCCCTGAGTGGCAAAATGCTCCATCTCCAAAGTGCTCTTGTTCCTGGAAAAGCTGCCAGGACAGGGAAACTTGTATGGTGGTGGAGGGATCCCTAGGTACCAGGGCTGTTTCCAGCCATTCCTATGTTTTCTGCCTCTGCCACTAAACAGAAGGAACTTCTTCAGCCAAAGGGAGGGGAAGAAGAGGATCACACTTGATCAGGGACACTTTTGATATTTTGGCAGTCGGACAGCCTACTGGGGACTTGACAACTCTTGGGATGTCACCAATGTGGTCCTGGTTGAGGGACCTGCCCAGCAGCTTCCTTAGCAGCCCTCTGATACTGATGGGCATGGAGATTTGAAAGCCTTATCTCAGCAGCAAAGCAAAACTGAAGCGGTCCTAAAGACATGAACATTCCTGGAGACCTTGCCATAATTTCAGGACCAGTAGTACTCACATCACAGTACCTTGAATCCCAGTATGCTCCTATAGTGAGCTAATTGTGGCTAAATGGCAAGCACCTTCCATTCTGAATGGAGCTGACTGGGGACTGGAACTGGCAGGGGAAGGGTGAAGGGGATACAAGGCAGCAAGTAGCATGGGGGATACAGTACGGTACAGAGAACTGCAGGTATAGTCATTAAGGACTTCATAGACCAGAGTCTAATCACCTCTAATGACACTCTCTGAGGTTCGTTCACAGCTTGGCACGTGGGCACTTCCTTGCCCACAAAAGCAAACCCTTTGTTTTGGGTACAACTGTCTTCTTCCTGCACCTTTCAGAGCATGTTTAAAAGTTTTCAGAGCAGATTAGGGGTCCCTCTGCATGCCACAACACTTGGAGAGATGACACTTCCATTTCAAAATGAACTACATAAAGGGACCAATCTAATCTACTTAAATCATAAAACCCTTCACTGGCTAAGGAGAGTGTCAGTGGGAGGATGGCACATCATGTCTGAGGACAGTTTGGAGCCATCTCACGATTTGGGACCTTATCTATTCCAGACTTCCCTTGTGCTAGCCTAGATAGAAGCAAAAAGATGCTGCAGGCTGTTGTGAGCAGCAAGGTTATCCTGGCTTTGCTGCTTGCTCTGCCTGTGTCACAGCATGAGAGAAGCCAGCAGGCTGCTGCTGAGAGTGAGATCAAGTAATGATGGCCACGGTGGGGGACGGCAACAGCCAGCTCAGCTCTGCAGATCTTCCCCCAGGCTCCTTGTCTCAGCTCCATCCCTTCATCCTTTTCTCCCTGTCTGGGGCAAAAGCTGCCCCAGATGTCCTCTACCTGGAAAGGAAACCCCACTGTGCCAGTGGCGTTGTGACGCTTTGGGCTGGCTTTGGCTCTGGGTTTCGCTATGCTTTGCTGGGTAGAAAGGCTCCCCAAAAGCAGTTCAAAGACCCTGCAAATAACCCTCAAACAAACAAATCTGCTTTACTGGTTAGTACTGTGTTTTTGTCTTCTGTTTCTCCATTCAGTGATATAAGGAAATTAAATGTGAATTAATCTTGTAAGCCAGCATTAATATGAACTCTATTATCTTTTTCAGTCCCTCAAACTACTAAGGTTGTCTTTTAGGTTGATTTTTGTTTTAGAGACGGGAAAGTTACACAATAGACATTAGAGAATCACTTTAAAAAACCTCCACAATCCTGCATTGAAATCCCATCCAGCAAGGGAGAGAACTAGCCTTCGCCCGGCTGAGATGCAGTCACATGGGTGTCCAAAACAATGAACACACAGTGTCGACAGCTGAGGCCATTGAACTTTATGTCACTTCTCAACTGCAGCATTACTCATAATTTATGGCTATACTCGCCTTTCAACCTTTAAAACCTTTTCCCAAGTATTTGCAGCATTCTCACATAAATATTGCTACAATAAGTAACATCAACATTTAGTAGCTGTTTTTCAAGAATAACCGTGTGACACTATTATGGCATTCCATTAAACCAGCTGCAATGTGAGGAAGGTCTAAATCAAATCATGCCAGCTAAAGGTAACATTTACACATATACAAGAGAACAATGGATGGGAAAAGTTTATTCTGTGTTTCAGGACTTAAATGGCAGTTTTGTCTCCTTTCATGGTTATGCGAGATGTTTCTGTCTGGTGAAATGACCCAGAGTGGACACAGACTGCAGTTTATGTTCTAGGGCTATTTGTTACTTTCTCAAAAAAAGGAAAGAAAAATTACAATTACAAAATCCATGTTTTGGCTTATTTATTCATTTTCTCAGGCAGAAAACCTAGTTTCTAAGGAACAGGGAATGTTGTCTTTTCATTAAAGCTATCAAATGTTGTGAAATGACTAGTAAAAAATTCCTTGCCAGAATTGTTCACTGTCCAAAATGCATTACAAGGACTAAACGTAAATGACAGATAGTTAGCTTGCATATAGATACGTGCTTAATTGCCCTCATCCCTCCTGTCTACAGAATGCACTTAAGCATATGTTCGTTTAAACACATATGCTTCATTTCTGTTCAGGTCGACAGGATTTGAGCATGTGCTTAAACATAAGCAAATGCTTAAGTGCTCCTCTTGACTAGGGGTGGTTTTCTGAGGCAAAGCCAAAAAATACTCTCTTGGAGCATTTCTTCTTGCCCTAGGCTACTGCTTGCTTCAGTTGCACTGATGGAGCCCTCCTCCTCCTTCCCAAAAGCCAGCTTATGCCCCTTTCCTCATTTCCTCAGGGCTGATGTCAGGTACATACATACCCATTGCCCTGCCAGCTAACCCTGTGCAATGAGATCTGCAAAATGCCCGTGGTGGAGAGAGATGGACAGGAGGGAGGCAAAGGTATGGGGAGGAAGAGAAGGGGAGCTTCGCAGGGGAATTCTCAGCCTTCCTTCAACAGGGCAAACGTTGGCAGTGTGTGAGTCTGCGCCAACAGCACCTCGCTTGCACCCAGCCTTCTGTCCTGTGGGCACAGGGAATGCACGCAGTGCCTTGTGTGTCTCCTCACACGGCCCCTGGGCAGAGCGCCATGCTGCAGCCCGTCCCTCTGCATCCAGCAGAGCCCGATGGTTTCAGATCACTTTGCTGTAACTTTTGACAATATCCAGCCCCAGCCCTCGTCCTGTCCCTGTCCCAGCCTCCCCTGCTCTCCCCGGGCTGTGGCAGCACTTGGCTTAGCTGAAGTGCCCCTGTTTGAAGGTGTATGTGGGCGCTTTGCAGATGAGACACCTGAGGCTTGGCTGCATGACTGCATGGGTCCCTGGTGGGAGAAACCTCAAACTGCACGGCAGTGCTGAAACCATCCATAGAGCAACACAGGGCCCGATTTCTGCTCTCTGGTGTGCCTGCAGAGCCTGCCCAGCTGCTGCTGCTGGTGACCATCAGCTACAAACCCAATACAAGCGTGTATATGTATACAAGAGAGAGCTGGCGGTGCTCAGTGCTGTTTTCAGATGCACTTGGGAACTGTATCTGTTGTGCACCATCAGCTTAATTAAGATAAGGATATGGAGTTTAGGCTATATCCCCATAAATGACAGGGCAGGGATATGAATGATTTATATGGTATTAATTGTACTTGCGAAGCACAGGTCTGTCAATATGCATAAATAAAACCATCATTTGAATCCAAATACGGGAGTGAAAGCACAAGATTTTTTTTTTCCTTAACAACTTTCCAAAATTCCCACTGTTTGTCAAAAAAATAGCATATGTTGGGCAAAAAGTTGGCAGAGGCTGGAATGCCTGGGCACTAAGTAGTAAATGCACGTCCAAAGGCAACTTTGGGGAACGAATTGGATTCAGCGAAAGAAGACTGGCTCCTCTGCTTGCCCTGCAGGTAATGTGTTTGCCTGTGACGGCAGCAGATTATTTGTTCTTTTTTTTTCCCTGACACCGAACTAAAGAATGCATTGTGGGAAAACCGTCCTGACACATGACACTGTGCAAAGGAAGATCACAGCGTGAGGCAGCATCAAGGGGCTTACTTGGTCTTGATGCACTCTTGCACAGCATGGGGCTCCAGAGATGAGGGTCTCTTCCAACTAAAGCACTGGTGCAATTTGCACAACTCTCATGAGAGCGTACGGTGAAGCTGCTCTCAAAGCCCTCATGTAAACAGGGCTGGGGAAAGAAAAGGGAGAGTAAAAGAGCCTGCACCATGCACGGGAAAAGCACAAAAGGAAATAGTTCAAAATAGGCTGAACTAAGGAGGAGGGGAGTAAGGAGGGAAGTAGCGTGGAAAGGGGCAGAAAATTAAACCCAAATGTTAGGAGCAGAATGGAAAATCCTAGCAACATAATGGGACGGTTAGCACCACTGCGACAGGAGCGGTCAGAAGAAATGTAGTACGGGAAGACACTGGATGGCAATGCACAACTAGAGATTTCGCTTTCAAGGCAAAACTGTAGCTGAGATGCACTCTGAAGACTGTGCCTCAAATATGCAGCCCTTAAACTTCTTCAAAACCTCCTAAGTTCAGATAATAAGTTTGCATAAAGAGAGAGAGGGAGAGGAAGAGAAAAAAATAAAGCTGGCTGTAAGTGTTCCTCGCTAGCCTGTCTCTGAGCAACAGGCCCTCCTGTACTCACTCTCCCTTGTTGCTCCTGCTTATCATAATATGCCACTTTTGCACATCAAATTTACATTTCAAAAAATGCTGTATCGCTGCTCTAAAATTAATTATTAATCTTTCATCAGTCCCTTCCATAGATACATTTTTAACTTTGATTTTGCTACCCGTTCGGGGGGAGGGATTGGAGGGGGGCGGGGGAGAGAAGATCCTTTAATCTTGTCACTTTTCTGTGGGGTTCTCCTCTCCTGTGCTGCTACTTCCAGCCCTGCGCGTCCCCTAAGCACTCTGGAGGTACAACTTCAACTTTCCTGCTCGCTCAGAAAAGAAGCTTCCCACACTTTTGAGAGCAGGAGTTTTTCACCCTGCAGGAAGCAGTGCAGCGAAGAAACTGCTCCTCTTGTTTGGCCTGGCATTTCAGCCTCACTAAAGTGAAGCTGTACTGATAAATTGGGCCCGAGGCTAAATAGCTAGGTGGATTATATGCCTATGCGGGGCAAAGAAATCAGTGTGGGATTTACATGGCCAATGTGCAGTATGGGTTTACTCATCAATCAGCTCGTAAAAGTGACTTGTAGGGAATGGTCTGAATATTGGCTATTTACTGTTAAAGGTAAGCAAGCACTGGAAATACAGACATTTTTTATTAGTCTATTGAAGCAAAAGTCCTTCTCTTGCCTGCAATGGAAAAGTAAGAGGAGCAATCAGATGGATACTGGCGAGGTGGGAGCTGCTGGCAATCTCTGTACTTGTCCCAACCCTGGTCTGGAACTGTGCCAAGTCCTATAGCTGACCTAAAGGAAGGGGAAAAGGCTCACACAGGATGCAGTTATGTTAAGAGACACTTCCATCGATTATGGAATAAACACATCCCTTTTTGCCTCTATGCTGCAAACATATTGATCACTGGCTTCATAGCCAAATGCATGTGCACAGGTGCCTACATGCACACACACACACACACACACACACACGTGTGTGTGTGTATTCCCTTTCCCCAGAGATGCACAATCTGCATGTTCATAAAATTGAAGTGCTGTGTGTAGGCTGCTTTCTTGAATTAAGGTGGAAATACTTGCCAGACTCTATCATATTTACTGTGTTCTGCTCAAAAGGGGAGAAAAATCACCGAAGAGGAAGACATATGTCAACACAACATGGCATCTAGTTAAAGGCCAGAGTCTCCCAATTATAAGGAACCATACTTTACACATTGCACTTTTAATCTTTCTTTTCACATGTAGTCTAAGAAATATGTAGTCTTTTCAGCAGCTCCTTTGTTGCTATTTGCTGGGTGTATGTGTGTGTGAATGTCTCTCAGGATGTTGGACTTAATCAGAGGTGAATTTGGATCAATAGACTATCACTTACTAGAAAATCAGATGAAGTACAAGGGTAAAAGAAAGCTGAAAACACAGAACAAACCACATCATTCTTGTTTTCCAAAACCACTACCCCTGCATGTTTCTTCCCAAAACTGTACTTGCTTGTGGCCATTCCCAGGTTATGCAGCCCTCTCTTTTATCTGTCACACCAATCAGCAGATCCACTGCAAAGGGTGCATACTGCAGCGCCTTAGCCTAGGCAGTACTTCACCACCAATAAGTTAGCATTTGCATGGACACAGCCAAGAGCTCTTACAGCACACCTCTACATAAACATTATCACGTCTGCCTTTCACAGCTGGAGAAACTGAGCCAGCAAAGTTGCTGGAGGTGAGAAGGAGTCAGCATCAGACCTGGATCAGAACTGAAGCCTTGCTCAATCACAGCTTTCTTCCCCATCTTCCAGACAGCAATCTGAATACAGCCGCACATCTATTCTCTATGATTTATTCTGTGTAACAACACTGATTTTTTCTTTCAAAGCAGACTTTGATTTCAGTTTGTTGACAGTAGTTGTGCATGTATGTGTAATTAGTACAGAAAGCCCACTTTGTATATTATGCCTCCACAAGCCCCTGGAAATGAAGTGCCATGATTCACCTTGCATGCTCTCATTTGGAGGATGCAAAGTAAGAGCTAGTAACTGTAAGTGTGGGTCTTGTTTCATGAAAATAAACAATGCTTATGTGGATGTATGACAGATGTTTCACCCTGTCGAGTGCATTGAATTCCTTTTTAGCCAAACAAAAACAGCTAGATCACGTAGGCTTCAGAGTAAGTGTAGTTTCAGCAGGAATGCAGCTCATGCAAAAATCCAGTATTGGCCTTGGGAAACGTCCCTTTTTGTCCACATAAGAGCTGAATAATGTTTTTGGCTGAAAATGCTATGGATTCTTAATCACGCACAGACTCTCCTCAATCAAAATACAGGCTCCACATTCCAATGAGTTGCCCCCTCTGCCTGCCCAGCTCACCAGCCTACCTGAGGAGCAATGTATCAGAATAAAGAGGTGGGAAAAATTTTCTTGCCTCTCAGAGCGTCTTCTTTCCTTTTGCAATGATACAGGTGGGTTTTTCTTCAACCCAGAACCTTTCTAAGGGCTAGTCTTAGGTGACCTTTTTTTTTTTTCAACAGGCCTGGGGTATTCCCTTATTATTTTTTTCCTTTGCTGCTCTGGACAGATCGTTTCAGTAGAGTGGGACCATAAAAGCATTTCTGATGAAAAGAAGTATGGTTGGGATGGACAGAAATGAATGAAGGCGTTAGGTCTTCAGCGTTTGAAGGAAAAAATAAACAGCGCAGAAGCACTTATCCTATATGTCCACCTGCATAACACTCCTCTCGCTAGCTAGAGATGTGCTTGAAGGCCCAGGACCAGGATGTCTTTATCCTTCCTTACCCATGTTCCCCTTCATTCACCATGGGCTTGTGTAAAGACTTTTGGCCAGTTTTGTTTCTCTCTGCTTTTCCCTCCAATGCATGCTGCGAAGAGATTTCTTAACTCCTCGTTCCTGCTCCTGTCTTTGCTGTGGGGCAAGAACCAAGGTTGCAAGTAGCTTTTCTCACCTTCAGGAGGATCTATGGCCAATCCTCAGCCCTACTCCTTAGGTAAAGGAGACCTCATGCTTCTGGAGACTCCACTGATGGCTGTTAACAAGTCCCGCAGCAGATGAGCAATTCTCATCCATAGCTTGGTATCACAGGAGGTGTGTCACATGCGAGAACAGGACATTTTTCCCAAGCTGGCTTCCTGTGGCACCGAAACACGCTGCCCTGCTCTGTGCCCTACTGCTCGGCAGCTGCTCAGCAGCTGCAGGAATCCTTGTGGCATCAGCAGCTGCAGCTCTGCAGGAGAGCGGGCAGTGAAAGGCAGCATCCTTCTGCAGCTTCTTCCTATTTCATCCTCCCCATCCTTCATTACACGCTGAGCTATGCTCCACAGCACTTCTAATTACCAAATGAAGTGATCGCACACAAAAAATGGACTGAAACAGAGCCGTGGAACACAGCAACTGGATGTACAAGTGCCACCAGCTTAGGAAAGGCAGAGGCACAGGGGCAAGCTCTTGGAAGTTGGAGTGCAAAATTGCTGTGTGCCTCTCTTCTTAGTGACTACAAATGTGCACACACATCCAAATGTTCCCCTCCTGACGGACACCGGATAGCTTAAATGAAAGCCCAGTAAGTTATCTAGGAGGTTCCCTTGTGGAAATAATTTCAGTATAGCTGACACATTGCAAGCTCACAACCTAGCTGATAAGGTCAGCTTCGTCTTTGGCTCACACACTTGCCAAGCTATTTATAAAGATAGGCTCATACGTTGAGGTTAAAAGGATGTATTAACTGGAGGGCCAAATCTTAAAGTCGGGATGAAAGAGCATTGTCAATCTCACATGCCCCCTTTGGTGCAATCAGCCTTGGCAAATGATATCCAATTGGATTTAAAGGGATCCAGAAGTGCAGACAAAGTCCTTGCATCTGACTTTCCTTCCAGGCTTGGGACTAAGGTCATTATTGCAGGCCAGTGCCACTGGAAAAGGCCTATGGCCTTTGACCTCATCCTATAAGCATCTTATGGATATTTATGCTTTTCTTTCCTCCATGGAGAAGTGGTAGGAGGAAATGTTCTTTGATTTTGAAATTCATATCTCTAAGTGAGTTTCTGGATGCTTGAGAAAAGAAGAAAAGGCACCAAAGATATTTCACATCTGTACATCCCAATCCAGTGAAAGATCAGCTCTTTGCATTCCAATCCTTTCTCAGTTTGGGCCTCATTTGCCACTTACAGCAGGACATGAACCAGCAGTTGTGAAAGCTTTCCCAAGCGGTGCTGTGCCATTGTGGGCTGTCTCCCCTCAGCAAAGGATTGTCTGCCACGCTGGTAAGCTTGGTCCTGTGTGTGCACCCTGGGGCTGGGTGATGGGCTGTAGCCTGAAAAGCATCTTGGGGTGGCATGGGCTGCCTCTGGGTCTGAACGGTACTCACAGACACGGAGAAAAGGTAAAGGTTACAGGCTCATTGTGCTGCAGGGGTCAGGATGGGGCCAAGAAAAATCTGAAAAATGGCAGACCTACTCCAACACATCTGGCATTAGAGTTCTAGGATTAGACAAGATGAATCCATGTTTTGTGCTGACTGACAATTTGTTTGTTGACCACTCCATCTTTACTACAAAATACATTTTATATTAAATTAAAATATTCTCCAAAGAAGAAAAGAATTTGAAAGTTGAAGAAAAATCAAAGTGTGTTTGAAAGAAAACCATTTCATATTTATTTGGTGAAATAAGCCAAAATGAGGAAGGGGGCAGAACAGAAAGATGGACAAGAGGAGGAATGATTAAAAATAGACTGATTGCAAAGTATGTCTAAACATTTTGTTAAATGCTGCATTTTCCTGTTGCCCACACAGACCAAAGAAGACAGTTTTGTAATTCAAGCAGAGCTGTACTCTGTGGGTTGGGAAGCAATGCACTTTGGTGAATGGGAAGTAGGTGGGAAGGTGGGCACTCCTCTGTGCTAACTGCTCTCTGCTTAGATTCTGTTGATAAGTCTAAGACTAGAGGCAACTACCTTCTACTAGTTACCCGTTCTGGAAGCAAAAGAAGGACAATATCAAACTACTCACCTTTTTATCTCTCTGCTTCCACCAGAAGTGAATCGGGTGGAGTGGGATTCATGTCTGAGGATGGGCTAAATCACCACTCAGAGATGCCTGTTTCTGCTCTCTGTAGAAATAGATCAGAAGCCAGATCTTAGGAAAGCTAAAATCAGGTGAGACAAGGCCTATTTCCCTTAATGTTGGTACACCTGAAGCGCAGTAAATGAGCACAAGCCTGATGTAGTCAGACAGGGCCAGCTGTACCCTTGTTCTGCAGTGGTGTGTGGGGGCAGAAGGAGCAGACAGGCAGGCTTTCTCACGAAGACTCCCCTTTGCAGAGCTGACAGTGTAAAATCCTCCAATGGGAATTATTAATACAAGGATGCTAATAAAGAATCCACAAGAGGGTACCAGTTCCAGAGCTCTTCTAAGAGTAGTCTGGACATCCTTGCCAGAGTGTCTAAAAGGGAAACTTGAACTTCTCAGGGAAAAATATGCAAGGTATCCACTTGTGGAGTCAGACCTATGTGCTGGTAAATGCGGAAAGAACTTTATGAGTTGTTTTCTGCACATTTACAGATATCTATAAGACATGTAACTAGGTACCATCAAGCATGGCTGTGTTAGCACACTGGTCATTAGGGATTAGAGAAGTTAGCAGCAAAGGCAGAGCAGTTGGTCTTATTGCAGCTGAGAACATCAACAAGGAATGAAGAAAGATGTGCCTGCTCTATGTGCCAGTACTGGCAAAGGAAGAGCAAAATGTCATCTAACAAGGACATCTCACTTCTACTAAGCAGTCTGGCAGGAGTACGCTGACAATTAGGATATAAAATGTAAGTTTAGATGTCCAAAATCAAAACCAAACCAAATAATGTCTGAGACTAGCTGGAACTTGTCTTAACACAGGACAACGTCACTCTGTGTAGGCCACCACCACCTCCAGACTGTTTTGCTTTCTCCTGAAACATGAAGACAATCTGTCTGTTTGCCCGCTTTTTTTTTTTTCTTCTAATGTGTGCTGAATGGCTTGGCCAATAGCTGTGAAACAATATTTAACTATTGGCAAAAGCAGCCTGCATTTACTCTGGTAACTGTATTTTCATGTACTGCATTTTTCTGCCTTTGTATTTTGAACAAGTAATCTCCCTGGGGGTCACAATTCTCACCTACTTGAACTCTCAAGCCCACTGCACCTGCACATGTCACGGAGATGATCACCCTGTGAGTTGTTGGATTAAACTGTGCTAGCAGTTTCTTCTGCAGAATAAACCTGTCTTATTCTCTTTTGCCCCTCCTCTACCATGCCACATTTCTGCTAATTACATTATTTCAGTGGTCTCAGGAGTCCTTTGGAAAACAAGAAGTGCCAGTGTTAGCAGGAGAAAGGCATTTATGCTTTACTAGTCACTATTTTCCATGGGCATAATATTAAAGCTGAACAAATAGGCCAGCACTAAACGCACACAAATCCTACCACCAGCAGCTTAGAGCTGCCAGACTTGGTTGTCTTGAGCAGGCAGCAGAGGGAGGTTTGTAGGGTCCCCCTGAGGCAAGGAGAGGGCTGCTCCCTTCCATCCAGGCGCAAGCTCAGATGTCTCAGAAGGGCCTTCATTTGTGAACAAGCACAGCCTTTGCACACCTCATGGATCAAGTGGAAATGCAGTGGTGCTAGGCAGAATGTTCCTGTCCCTGTGCCCCATGAACCCTTCCTGTGAGATGAACCCTCCTGAGGGCTTTGAAACAAGCAGATGAACGCTACCATGTAAGTATTTGTATCCGAAAGCGTATGAAGATCACACCTTAGGGAAGCAATACCAAGAACCCACATTTGCCTTCAGTATTCCACCTAACAAATAATGCTTAATTCCTATGTAACATTTCTCAGACTCCCAAGTGCTTTGCAGAAGGGATGTCAGATAAGGAAATGGAAGCAAAAAGCACTGAATGCCATCCCTTGTGTAATTGAACTCCCCTGTTTCAGGTCTAGCCACTAGGTCCCAGTGTTTAAATAAGGTAGGAGGACTTCTGCAAGACTGTGGGGGACCTGGTGCGCTTTCAGGTGTGCTTTCAGCTGCCCTAGACAGACCTAGCCTGTGCCCAGTACTTGGAACTGGGAAATAACGGGGACACCGCTGGTGCAAACTATAGGGGCATAGAAACTGCAGAGGAAAACCCGAATGTTTAACTATCTTTAGCATCTTATAATGCTAAAGATTATAAGCATTTATGTGTTTATTCCCTGACTACTCTTACCCAGAGAATGTTATTCTTACTGCTGTATGGATGAGAAATGGCTTCAGAAGGCCTAGTGATGCAGGCGTAGTCTGTAGCAGAAAAAAGTTTGTACTCACTCTCCCACACCCCAGGCAAGTAGCCATCCTCTCTCCAGCCCTTCCTGCCTAACACTGTAAGCAAACCCATACACGGCTGTGAGCAGAAGAACTCTCAGCAGCTATAGAACAGGCATCACTATTTGCTCCTTAAAGTAGTAATGGAAAGCTAATTAGAATGGCAAGTAAAGTGGTCAAAAGGAGAGGAAAAAGAAAAGGAGTGAAAACGGAGTTTCATTTGACCATACAAATAGACAAAGAGGTAAAACTTAGATAGGAGCAGAGGTGTTTGAAATAGCTTTTGGAGCATTCAATCTATTGCCTCTTCACTCCTGGTGGAAAAGATCGTGTATATCATCTTATAGTGTTTATTGTTCTAAATAAAGCTCTACACCGATGGAGCTCTCACACTGACTTCATACTCCATTGTACTGGCTTCTTGCTAACACTTATCAGCTGAAACAACATTATAACATCACAGAGTCCAGGAAAGTGTATTTTATGATGCCACTAGAAGACTCTGTGTGTGTGTGTACAGGGGTAAATACACTCTTTTTTCTTAAAGAAAGAATATGACAGTACCAAGGCCAGCAGCCTCTAATAAATGGAGCCAGACCTGCTGTTTGACCATACATAGATACTAACATGAAACAGTTTTGAAAAGTCTACAAGTTAATAAGTTTAGAGCTTTTATAGTTACAGCAAGTGAAGTCCTCTGGGAGATGCAAAGGGCAAGACGCAGGAAGGATGAAAGAGTTACTTCTGTGTGTTTGCCTTCCAGTTTCTCAGGTGTATACCTTGTGAGCAAGAACGTGTGATTGCCTGAGCACAAGAGAGGATGGCATCCTGGAAATCGATGATGGAACCGTCTTTGTCATTGTTTTATCACATCCCAGTAATAAAGGTAAAGCTGCATGGAAAAGCATGTCGAAATACTGCTATTGTTCAGTCTAGAAAACAATCATGACCCATTCACTGTTAATATGAGAAGTGGTCTTCCAGTTTTCTCTGATGTTGTAACCTAAGATACCACTTAAAGGTGATGAGAGTTCATATTTGCACTGTTGACAATGCCTGAGTAGTCAGGCTGTTTGCTGTGAGCTTGTGAATTAAAAGTGGAAAGGCTTTCAGGTAAACACTAACCAGAGAATAAGGTCTGGGTCCATTGCAGTTCAAGCAATGATGCAGGAGCCCACATGTGTTGTACAGCAGCTTTAGTGGTCTGCATCATGGTATATGTGATGCCATAAGGCCTTGGGAAAACACATTTGGCAAACTGAGCTCTCAGATCTCGTGAGGACAATGAGCCAAATGGAGAAGTGTATGATGGAGCACAGAAGAAGCACATAGTAGCTTATTTGCACATTTCTTCCATGTAGCATAGAATCCATGACAATTGTGTAGACTACACACAAACTCAAAACTGTTCTTAAGATGAAGTAGTTGCAGTCTATCTGAATTTTATTAATGCCAACCAGCAAACAAAAGCAGACAAATCCATATATTCGGTAAACCTGTTAGCTTGTATTTAATTTAAAATGTATGATTAGTCTCTCATGTGATACTTTCTTGGATCAGGGTCAAGATGCCCTTCTGAGGCAACGAGACACCCTGTAGAACTACAGAAGAGAAAGGATCTATAGAACAAAGTAGATTTACCCAAAAAGTGCCCTAAGGATCAGGATGCTTATAAGAAAGCATTCTATTTCAGAATTAAACACTCAGCTTGCCCATATAAGAATAAATAGTGTGGTCAGCTGAGAAAAGCAGCCATATGAGGGTCTTTGTATATATAGCACACATTACCAGCAACAGGGAGAACAAAAGGCCAGTTTAGGAAGCAGAATTTGGCAAATTTTGCTCAGTTCAGAATAAAGAGATGTGCAATTGATCCTTCCTAGATTCTGTTCTCTTCCACGTTTCCCAATTATACATAATATTTCCCAATTATATATAATTTTTCCATTAAGTACCACAAGTGTTTTATTATGGTCTGTGGAAACTTCCCCTAAAGGAATTATTTGACATTTTTTTCTTAAATGAAATTAAGTGAATTTTGTTTCCTGAAATGAAACATAGGTTTCTGATGGATTTGACTCTTCCATAAACAAATATAAGTGGATTTAATTGCTCTTGAGTAAGATAATCTAAACTCTGTTTCTGTTTTAGACATAGTCAGGGTTAATAAAATAAGAAGACAGAACTGGAACTGGTCTCTGGGTCACTTATATGAGTCCTTTGCCACTGACTTCAATGTTGTGTTTTCCCTTTCATTAACTCATCAGGCTCTGACAACTGCAGTGTCTTAGACAGACTTGATGGCTTTCACCCCCAAATGAAAGTTACTTCCTCAAGGCAATTCCAAGACAATGGCAGGATAAAATCCAAGTATCCTGAGTCTCTGTCACTTACTCTGTTATAATACCAAAAGAACAACATGTCCAAAAGAATGTTGAAGGTGGATCATGCTCATAGGCTATATAGAGGAAGAAAATTGTATTTTCTCTCTCCAATTCACTGGAATTCTCATGAGAGAACAGTGACCAAGATAAAAGCTCAGCAAAGACAAACAAAGCAAGAACTCCACTTCTTCCTCAAAAGATGTGAAAATAATGTTAGCTGGAGAGGGCTTTGTTTTGCTTTTGCTTTCTCTACAACACAGAGAATGTTAATGAACTGCACTGTTAACTGGGACATAATCTTGTCTGCGAGGGATCAGGGGAAATTTAGATGTGGGGCTATCTCAGATAATGAGAGGCAATTGGGAGTTTTTGGAAGAGCTGAGAAATTGGCATGTGGAAATTATAATTATAGATTTTACAGTACGAGAAATACTATGGAAGAAACCTCTTTGGTTTTAACTGTGAACCTTGGTAGGTAGGGAATTAGGATACCTGGTGTTAAAATCTCCTCAAATCCCTCAAAGCTTTAGTGAAGATCTAATACTTTTGCTGGTACACTGGAGTTTGCTTAGCTGATACAAATCATATTTCCAGGAAAATTTGTACATTACACTCACAGATGTCAGCCAGATGATACAAGGATCTTGGCTTGGAAGCTTCTTTTCTCCTTTTCTGTTTTGCTTAAGAAGAAAGGAATTGCTTGTGTGCTGTTTACTAAGAGTTCAGCATGAAGTCTACTATTTTAGCCACTAACACAAACAATCTTGACAATAAGAATGTATTTTTTTCATCTTTCTTCATCCAGACAAGTAAGCAGTCATCAGTTATGATCCCACACATGAAGTTCAAATTTAGCACTACAGAAGTGAAAACTAAAGCAATTTGTACCTTTACTATTCCAAGGGGGTCCATTTTTGCTCTGTTTACTATGCAATATTTCCTCCCTTGAAGTCAAAGTTATATCAGTGTCACTGACCTTAAGTTGAATCATAGCAAGAAGATGATACCCTGGCATTCCTGGCATCATCTCCTCATTACTGAGCTTGCTAGCTAGCATGTGTTTTAAAACATTGCTCAAGCATTTGTTTTCCTTGAGTTGTAGTCAAGCTTGATTTATTTGAGTTGATAACTTCAAATTTAACAGTAAAAAATACATTTTAGAAAAACAGATATTTAACTAATGTCCAGGAAACAAATTATCAGCAAAACAGTTTTAAACGTTTCTGCACCCACTATATAATCTGTTTTAATAATAGCCGAGTCCTCAGACTAACAAGAAAAAACAGCTAAAATCCAAAAGCATGTGAATGTCTATGGAAGCACAGTTTTCTGTGCACCTTGTCGTGAACAGTTTGATAAACAGATAGTTCTGATTGGACAATCTTATTTCATTTACAGCTCTTATCCTTTTGCTATGGAAACAACCAGAATATTAACATGGGTGTTCATTTTTCTGCTGCACTGGTCTGTCATTTTCTCTGTTTATGTAGTTTTATTGGTCCCCAGTAACTTAGCATTTCAAACACATGTATGTAAAAGCACACATATGTACACATATGCACACTGATCACAGCGTGTTATAAATTAGCAAGGTAAGTAGAGGAGGGTATCTCTGTGCCATGCTGGCTCCTGCAGGAAACTGCGCCATACAAAATGTAATAGAAATGTTATAAATGGTGCACCTCAATCCTCCCCAAAGGGACTCCATATTTCCAATCCTGGAGTACACATCTGAGCTTACAGGCACAGTTATACCGAGCCTCTCAACATGTCCCTGAGTCCCAGATCAAAAATATTATCTCTCTGCTGCCTGATCCCCATGTCTGAATATACAACTGCAGCTCCAAATCCATTACAGAACAGCAGATGATGCCACTATGGATTTATGCTCATTTAAATTGAGGGGGATTTGGTTGAAAAGGTGTCCATGCCATATGGGGCTCTTGCACCCTCCCTCCCAATAACCTCTGTGATGCCATTCCACTGCTTCCTTCTTCCTCTGTCAAAACTCTCTTAGTGCTTAACAGTGTAGGTGGCTAGCTAGTGATGGGTGTTGGTGTTGCTTTTTATTTCCTTCTTTTGTCTGGTCTGCCACATCCGTTGCTTCTTGTCTTCCACTCGAACTACTTGCAATGCTGATCACTTTTGGGCTGGTCCAGCACAGGTCAAATGCATCTCTAGCCTGTCTGGGCATTAAGGACCATGCTCATCATTCTTTAGGGAGTAATGGAGTTGCCTAATTTGGGAATGTGTCCGCACTACAATGGATTTCTCTTCATTGAGGTGGAAAAGGCATTTTGCCAAGACAATTAATCCTTGCTAAGGTTTGGAGGGGTTTCAAAGTGCTTATCTTGCTCCATGGTCTAAAGAAGTCTAGAGCAAATATGCCTCACAGAGCATCATAACTTACGTGGAATACTCCGGGGCTTAGGCAACGAATGTAAAAACTTCCAGGCACCATACCACCAATCCACAATGACTACTTGCCCTGTGCAGCTCTTTGTTACAGTAAGTAGCACAGTGTTACTAATTTTGTGCAATGGGCTGGCATGGAACTGTCATCATCCTTATTTTCCTTGAACACAAGGCCAGAATCTGAATCCAAGCCCTGATGGGCTTTTCCATACCGTATTTCAAATTGGTGTGTTTAGATGGGAAAGTCAGAACCACTGCATTAGTGCCTAGGATATTTGGCTGAACCTGATGTCTCTATTTTTGAGCATATGGTTTATTGAATTGTAATACTTTTCAAGATAATTCTGACTGCCCTATTCCAAAGGATTTGTATTCTCAAGTAGAACATGCACAAGAATAAAGATTTTGATTGCAGCTTTAATATGAAAGTAATATGTTTCAATTGACTAAGCAGGTGAAACAATCACAGTGGTCTGAATCACAGGCCACTAACAATTTAGATAAAGGGATGCAATATAACAATTAATGAGCTATACTCAAATTCTTCATTGTTCATTAACCCTTCAGAGGCTGCATATCTACATATAGCCTGTGCTTTCCCTTCATTTTGGAAGCACTCTGAAAGATGTCAGAGTTCTCAAAATATGCTGCTAAGAAGTTGGTTTAATGTATGGTGATATGCATACACATTATGAAATAATATGTACAAAGCACTGGTAATGGTCCTAACAGAGGTAATGGAATTTACTGTAATTTCTACAGGGTGAAATTTTAGTTAATATCCATTACAGAATCAGCTATCTGAAGCAGAGCTGGGTTTGCAAGATCAGTCAGCCTGGGGCAAAACTCTACTTGAAAGAGCAGCAGGATAGGAAAGCTTTCAGGGAATGGGTTACCCACTCCCTTATTCTTGACTTCAGCTCCAGCTAAAATGAAAACAACCCAAGGCCTACTCTGTTTTTGCATGCAATATTTTTCTTTAGCAACATGGCAAACAACTCCTGCTACTGTCACACATGTTGCAGCACATGGTAAGCTCTGGAGAGGTCGCCATCAATCAATCTCGTGAGAACCATTGCTTTCCTCATGTAGTTCTTCGACCTTGTGGGTTGTGGTAAAAAGGCTAGAAATATGAACCCTGAAAAGTATGAAGAAATTTTTGTCATAAAAAACCAAGATCTTTCTTCCCTTTTGTTTTCCTGACTCTGCCAAACCTTCTTCCTGAGGTCCTTAGGGTGGGGGCATTTGAGCGGGTTGCCAAGGCAGTTTCTCCCTTTGTATGTTCTCACTCCTTCCTATTCTTTTGGCTCTATTTGCATATTTGCTTTATTACTTGACAGAGATTTTTAGATTTGAAATGACAGATATACATAGATTTCTATTAGCTCAAGTAAATAAGAGTTTTTCTCTTGATAACAAGGGGAAAGACAGCATAGTAGGCTATATTTCCCCTTTTAGACAACTCAGAACTTTTCATCATTGAATTTGACATTCAGGTGACCTACATACAAATGACACAAAATCATCATCTGTGTTTTACAAACAGGGAGCAGAGATATGAGACATATTAAAGTGGTTTTCCCAAGGACACACTGCGAGTCTTTAACTAAGCTAGAACTCAAGTAGAGGGCTCCTCAAGGCCATCCCAGCATCTCATTCTCCTGCCAACTGAAGACACTAAAAGACCATAAAAACGTATGAGACAACTGAGTGAATCACATCCTTAATTCCTCCACTTAAACTTTGTTTTTATTCATAAATTCATTAAAGATCAGAGCCCCTGAACTGAGTTACAGAACTGTGCTCACTACAAAGCTGTTTGTTAATCTCAAATGGACTTTTACCTTTATGATTATGCACTGGGTGCAGTTAATATACTTTCATTTACCTTTTTATTTTTAACTCAGATATTAATAATGTCAGCTCTATTCCAAGCTCTATGAATAAGGAATACCTGTACAGACCAGTATCACACCTGCGTGGTTGTTGTGGTTTAACCCCAGCTGGCAGCTAAGCGCTACACAGCTGCTCGTTCACTCCCCCTTGCATTGGGATGGGGAAAGAGAATCAGAAGAGTAAAAGTGAGGAAACTCATGGGCTGAGCTAAAGGTAGTTTAATAGGTAAAGCAAAAGCCGTGCGCACAAGCAAAGAAAAACAAGGAATTAATTCACAGCTTCCCAAGGGCAGGCAGGCGTACTGCCATCTCCAGGAAAGCAGGACTCCCTCATGCATAGCGGCTACTTGGGAAGACAAGCATCACAACTGCAAATGTCCCCCTTTCCTCCCTCTTCCTCTGGCTTTTTATGCTGATCATGACACCATATGGTCTGGGATATCCCTTTGGTTAGTTGGGGTCAGCTGTCCCAGCTGTGTCTTCTCACAACCTCTTATGCACTCCCAGCCTACTTGACGATGGGGTGGTGTGAGAATCAGAAAAGGCCTTGACACTGTGCAAGCATTACTCAGCAATAACAAAAACACCTCTGTGTTATCAACACTGTTTTTAGCACAAATCCAAAACAGAGTCCCATACCCTATCCCAGACAAAACCAGCAAAATGGTAAATGGATTACCTTTCCCACAGTGCTTGCGCAAATGTAATTCCAAACCCATGGAAGCTAGTAGCTAAGAGACCCATCAGATTAAATAGATTTTGGATCAAGTCCACTCTTCTTAGTCTTAAACCAGCCACGTATGTATTGACTAGACCAATATTACTTGATATTCACATACAGATAAGAAATTGTCTCCATTCTTCATCCAAAATAAGTTGCGTGTGGAGGAGTGTGCAGGGCAGGAGCTAGTTTTCTCCTTGGAGCAGAGTGGCCCAAGAAGAGATGCTCTGTGGCTTCCTCACAGCTTATGGAGAGGGAAGCAGTCTTTTTGCAAACTAAAGGTTAAGCCCAGGCAAGCTTTTGTAATTTTTCCCTGGTCAAAGAAGCAAAGTTCTGTTCACAAAGGACCGTGCTCCCTTTCCCTTAGTAGCACCTAGTGACAATTTCTGCTACAGCAAAGGTACAAAAGATATCCTTAAAAATGAGCACTGCCTTATAAAACACAAAGTCCTTGGTATCTTGGTGTAAAAGCATTTCTCCTTGCTTTTGAAGGAAATTAATACAGTAAGACTGCATTATCACAAGAGGTTGTGACTATGTGGATTCCTGTGGCTTTCTGGTACGTGTGCATGGTAGCTATTTCAGTTATTTCATATAAAATTTGTATATATGGCACATACTTTATTGTTCCTGAGGCTCAGCAGTACCCTGAAATTACAAATTTTTGTTTCAAAAAGTTTGTATACAACTAAACGAATTTAAGGTGGATGTGGGCACAAGCAAATAGAAAAGGAGACAGACAAAAAATAAACCATTATTTTAGAGCTGGGATTCTTGACTACTTTGGAAAAAGGATTTCAGAAAAAATCCTACTCTGCATTTCTTCCCCTGGTACGTCAAAGTTAAAAATCAAATCAATACCATCTTAGTATTAGATGGTGGTGACAGCATGCGGACATCAGTGCTGTAATTAAAAAGCCATTCAGCTCAGTTGGTAAAATGTAATTTTAGCTGTAGTCACTGGCTGTTTCCAAGCAATCTATTTACCCCAAAATGTCCTCAGGCATGGACTGAAGAGTGTGAAATGATCGAGTTTTAGTTATCCTCATACATAACAAATTTCAATTATAATTCCTACTGTAAAAAATGTTATAATAATATTACACTGAAGCCCCTGTGCTAACCGGCACCAGAAAGAATAGAAAGAAACTTCCTCTGCTTTACTGCTCTGATTAGTCTCATTTTACACGGGACTTCTTTCTTGAGCCTGAACAGGGCCTAACCCCAATTGCTGACTGAGGCACAATCCTGTGCTGCCCTGGTCTGTGGTCCACACCAGAGATCTTCCTTGGAAATGATGGTGCGAGACTTCCCCCACTCTGATGAGGACCATCAGAAGGATGTCCATTATCACTTAAAGATGCTGCTTAAAGAAAAAGCTCAGGGCCACTCATTAAAGTAGCAGTTAAATAGTAAGGGAAGTTAAATAAAGCACACACAGCATTTAACTTTCTAAGCTGGAACTATCAACCAATTAAATATCGTGGTTAAATTAAATATTAAACTTATTTATATATAAGAAAATTGAGGCAGAAAATCAAAAGGCCAGTTTTGAGGATGGTACCTCAGGACTGCTCTACAAATGGCATTTCTTTGGGGTTAACTTATTTCTTTGTAAAATGCTGTGTGCCCACAAGCAACTTTGTTGCAGTTACAAGTCATCTGATATTCTAGTGCACATTAGGAAACCCACAGGGACGGACCTGCCCTCAGTGCTGCAGGGGTGCCTGAATCCTCATCCCCATCCATATCCACATCTCCCTGCACTGACTGCACATCTGCTCACTCCTCCCACTACTTGGCCAGCTCCTGGTGTAATTCCTTCCCTTCTGCTGTATTGCTGGGCCACGAATTCATCCTGTCAGGAACCACCTTGCTGGTTAAAAGTGAGTGCTGCTTCAGGACCTCTGGGCTATCCTTCTGTTTACTCAGCAGTCAGATTCACTGTGTACCCAGATAGGATTCCACCCCCCACAATCAGAGCAAAACCAGCTTTCCCAGCACATGAAAGTGATGGTGTACAGGCTTTTGGAATGGTTTATAAGTATCTTCCAGAGGATGACAAGACTTCGGCCAGTCCTCAGAAGGTCTGTTGCTGTGTTAGAGAGGTATCTGCTCCAGCTGCCAAGGGTTTCACCACTCACCTCCACATATCTCCCTGGGGCTGAACATGATGCAGACCAGGAGACTAGTTTTGAAAGGAACAGCTTATTGGTGTGATGAATCCAGAAGCTGTGCCAGGGGCTTGGAGATCCAGCAGGTCCCCAGACCACACCTTGGACTGGTTGGCACAAGGGCATGTAAATGCAGCAGTAGAAGCAATCATTTCTGGTAGACAGGGAATAAAAGTTTCTTCCAGAAAGGGCAGAAATAAAAGTAAAAGCAGTGAGAAAATATATTTGCTTAATTCTATGCTAGATCTTACAGGGTAAAAAGGAAATGTTCAGATAAAAAGGCAAATCACACTGCAATATGCTGTGCAAATGCATATGCAATTTGGCATTTTCTACTCTGTACTCTTGTCATTGTAGCTATTATGCTCTCACCTCTGTCCAGTGAGCTTGGCACTATCAAAAGTAGCGGTGGTCAGCTAGGAATACTGTATGTGTCACAAGGCAGATGGTTTGAAAGACAGCCACTTAGACTGTAGTGTCAGATAAAAAGTTTAGAACCATTTTCCTGATTCTCAGTTTCATCAATGCCCTCGGCCTTGCACGGATAAGTGACACAACGAACTAAATGGGCTGAGTCTTACAGTGCAGGGGTTTCCAGAGAGATTTTGAGGCCCTACCCTTTGGGCTGCTGTAGAGTGCAGGTTATTGTACACTGCATTTTATGGTGACCTGTGCTTTTTAAAAAGTGAAAACACAAATTAGACTGTGTGCCCTAATCTGGCATGCAGCTGACTCCTGTTACTGCAGCAGAGAGGAGGCACCACGCAAGCAGCAGCAGCAAGGAGTTTTCTTCGTTCCTTGCTGTGTCTCTCTGCAGAACTCTTCTCTGGGGGAGATGCTGCTCTGTAGCATCCTTTGAAAGAAGATCAGCTTGCAGAAACACACATACAATTACTGGCCTGTCTCTGCTGCTTCTCTTTAGTTAGCTAAGTCCCTAGCAGCATTGTTAGAATCATCATTTTTTTTTCCACCCTCAAAATTTGCCACAGCTGCTCTGTTACCTTTCCATCTACGTTTCTTTCTTATGACAGCTCAAAGAGTCTCCCAAATTTGGGCTCTTTTGACATTCCTGTCACAGTTTACCGAGCTCACTCACACGTGAAAAGAATGAGCATTCCCACATGTATGGCAAAAAAAAAAAAAAATCACAATTTTATTATTGTTTTCATGGCCAGGTTAAAATTCAGGGGCACAGCTGAATTTTAGTGCAGCTGCTGACACAGAGGAGTGACCATAGACTAGAGTGTTCACAGTTTCTGGCTTGCATCAGAGGGAAAATGAACCCAGTGAAGAGAGGATGTGTTCAGGCAACTCTCACACGTGTCTTAAGAGAAAGGTGTAATGATGGAGGAATACAGCATCTTCTAAAGAACGGTAAATGGGATAGAAAAGGACAGAGAAGAGTTAAAGAGGGCTTGTAAGGATGACTGAGAGCATTGTGGCTTTTGGGGAGGGCACAAAGCCTCCCTCAGCCTTTGGATCTAATGCAGTATCCAGCCTGTCGCACTGCCGTATTTTGGAGACACATCTCACTCTATTCCTGCAACCAGGCAGCAAGGGGAAGGGGGGTCCTAGGATGTTCCAAATGGATGCAAGCACTTTTGCTGTCCTCTAAGCAAAGAACATCCATTAGCTTCCCACCTGCATTGCTTTGTGTCATCCTGAAGCACAGACTTATCTGCACATCATTTATTTTTAGGTTTTTAAAAGATTTTAGCTTACTGTATTGACATACAGTGCTCACTATTTCTCCCTGCTGTCAATAGTTAAAACAACATTAATTGACATTGGATTTATATCCATGGCGTGTTTCTTGAGTAACTCATTAAAACTCCAGGCTCATTGCCATAAAATCCAAATATGGGGTAATGTAGATCTCATATACAGTCTTGCAGGAGCCCCATGTGATGCACAGGAAGAGCTCCTCACCACAAAATGACCACTACCTTACTCATTAACCACATGTGCCTATTTATTAAAAATTAAGAGGAAAAAATCTTCCTTACTCTTTCCTAGAAGCTCACTTCATTGCTCTGTACAACATTCAGCTGAACAAGCTGTCAAGTGGGAAAAGGAGTAGGAGGTGACCAGCTTTCCCTTCATCCTTTCAACTAGTGTGCAAAACACCACACAGCAACTATCAGGGGGAGCACATATTTTTTAGTAGCCTGCAGGCTAAACATCCCTCCTCCATCTACCTATCTCTCTAATGCACGTTACACTGCCACTCTGTAAGTGCTCAGAATATGCAGAAAGAGCTACCAGGAAAGCCTGGGGACCAGAACTCAAGCTGGCTCTTCCAGAATAGCTAGATGAATGCCAGTACTTACTTTGCCCATAAATATGGGGAAGAAGGCATTTTTATCAGTGCAGTAGACAAAGTAGTATTTCTCAAGACTGAAAGATCACAAGGTATCAACACCTAAACTGCAGATTGCTGATAACCAGGAGAGTATGACAGGGTTTTTATAATGTTTTTATACTGCTCCCAAGTAATCTCCTTCTGGCCACTGCTGGGCACAGGCTACTCAAACAGGTGGCTCTTTGGTATGACTTGATGTTAGGTGTTTTCCTTGTATCTTAAATGATTTCCAGACTACTGAAACACCTTAGTATTGGTGAGTCTTCTATGACGAGCCTTGCAGTGTGATGACAATACACCCTAACCTGCTCACAGAGTCCAAAGTCTGGTGGCCAGGACACAGAACATATGTATAAATAACCTGAGTACACTTTGGCTATGTATGGGTGAATTAAACATGCCCAGGACTGTCTTCTGGCCAGCTGGCCTGGAACAGCTTGAATCCACATGTACACAGACTGCTTAATGGGAATAGTCTCTGGACTGACCTAACGTCTGTAGCATGTCCAGGAATCGCTTGGGCGAGTGCTAGCTGGCCTGGGTCAAAACTATGCCAAGCACCTTTCTAGTAATTTAATGGTTCAGACAATCAAGCTTCAGTGCCAGAGAATTTTCATTTTAGTTGTTTAATTTACTTGGGTAGCATTAGCCTTTGGGAATCCACGAGTCTAAGCTCATTGATAGCCTTCTATATATTACCTACTCTTATTAGCAAGAGTAATAGCACTTTCTTGATAGCAGCACATATCTCCATTACAACAACTTTGAAATGGTCTGCTCTGAGACAGCAATCAAGAGTGGCAAGCTTCCAGGTAGTGTAGCTAAGCACCTGCCTGTATACTATGGGGCACTGTGCTGTTTCTGTTCCAGAATGACGTTATCCACATCTCTAGCAAAGTGGGCACGAGTCTCCGCAAGTCCAAAGTCTACTGCCAGTAACTCTAGATCTGAAGCACTCTTGTCCCATAGCTCCTGCCAGTTGGACAGGTCTAAAAGCACAAAACGAAATTGTTCATAGAAAGAAACTGGGCAGCAGCCTCCAGAGCCCTAGCATATTCCTCCTTAATACTTTGGTTCAGAGCATGGGTGTCCATATGTTTGCAGTGACCTGTTTGTGGCTGGCATTCCTGTGATCTTTCCTCCAGGGTGTCTGATCCTGCTCTAGAAGTAGAGCTGGCTGCAGAGAGCAGAGGAATGCTGGGATGAAATAGGACAGCTATATTTTTGACACTAGAATTCCTTTGGCTTCAGATGAAAATCTCACTAACAGCAGCATGAAATGCTCTATGAAGCGGGAACTTTTACTGTGGAGCTAGCAAGAACGTGGTCCTGCACTGTGTTTGTGACCGTGCTCTTTAAGAGCTGCCCATGTGCTGTTTTACCATTCTTTTACCAGATGGCAAAGACACTTAATCTGAAATAGCAGGACTTCTCTCTGAAAACAGAAATACAGAAATTTCCCACAGAATGCAACATGATGTAATACTGGTGGACAGGGTGGCTTTCTGGTGACGTGTTTCCATCCCTTCCGGCTAAGCAGCATTTGTGGGCATGCAGCGACTGAGTCTCAGGAGAGGAGCAGTGTCACCATGTGGGGAGCACACTGGTCCAGCAGCCCCACTGCGGGTCCCACTTGAAGCACACAATCAGGTGTAGCAATACCTCAGTTCTGCATTTCAGGCTGATGCAGTTCTCATAGAATCCTGTTACTTTGAGGGAATAGGATCAGGCAAGCTCTCATCCACAGGAAGGCACAAGCAGAGGGTCTCCAAATCATGACGGCAGCTTAGGAAATCAGTGGATCTCCTTTTTTTCTTTATAATTGAGACAGATTATAGACAGTGCACTTCATTCTTGGCAAGTGCATGTTTCCATCTCTCTCCAGCTTCAGCTGAGCAGAGATGGCATCCAGCTCAGCAGCAGCAGCTGGACTTGCACTCTGATGTAGGATAGTTGCATAATGTTATGCAATCTCTTCTGTTCTCCTCCCTCACCCCACTGGGGATCTCTCATGATAAAAACAGTAAAAGGCTCTTGATTTATTTTGCTGACTAGAACATTTCATTATATTGATTCAGCTCATGAAAGACCCACAAGGAAATGGAAAATAGCCCATTATTTTTAATTTCCAACTGGAAAAGTTACAACACATTTCTATTTATGATGTTCATTTTTTTAAATCTAAATCATCAAATTCAGCACTCATTTTTAGCACAGTCTATTTCTATCTTTAAGGAAAGACTAAGGCTTGAACTTGTGGTTCTCTATATCGCAAGTTGCTGAGGTTCAAAGAGATTATTCATATATATTTTGCATGGAGTTGGTGAGGAGGTGAAACTGCCAAATATCCTGAACTTCTCTATTTTGGGAAAGATGGTGGGCTAGGATGATCTTATAAAATGTATTCACGGCTTAAATTGAACAATTTAACACTCTGAAGCTTAAGTAAAAAATTAATAGAAGGCAAATCTTTGAAGTGGTGGCATGTGTGTAAGCCTCTTGTCCCCTGCAGCCAAAAAAAAAAAAGTCATCAAGGCTTCAGACAAGCAGCATTAAGCATTTGAATTCTCCATAAAAATATTCACGATGTAGAGCAATTACTTGTTTTTGATATTAGAGAAAAGTTGCTAAAATATGTTTATTTTGCTTCTCTCTGTATAATATAATTTGTAATATGTGCTTTGCATGACTTCTGCTTCATGGTAGATTCATCATTTATGGTGCAATCATATGCCCCTATGCACATACACATATATATATAGATTTATAAACACACACACAAAAGATCAAATAGACTAGATGGCCAGGAATTCTTAACACGTACTCTGTTATTTCTGTGTTGCTCTTGCTTGAAGCACACGTTTAACGTTTTACTTGACTTGGAAACTTAGTAAGGTAGATGGATTAAGGAAAAAAAGCCAAAGGTTGAAAGGATGAATAGCTTAGAGAATAAAGCATTGGGCACTTACAGTACTGCTGGCATTGAATGCAAGGAACCAGTCCTACAGACCTCAAAAGGGTGAGGAATGAAACTCAAACACACCCGGTTTGGTCAGCCCAAAAACCTAACCAAACAAAGACATCTCAAACCTGCAGCTTGGGTTAAAGAGCTAAGACACAAATCCAGTACAAAAGGCTTTATTCAGACTGTTTACCCTTTTGTATGTATGTATATACAATCAAAACTAATTTTTTTTCAGACCCTGATGTGAACCAGTGCTCTATACAAATCTGGGGGGAAAAAGTCCAGCAAGTTATTTCACTGACAAAAGTGGCCTTTATGTTGCTTCAAAAGTGGCCTTTACTCTTTGCAAAGTTCCTTTAGAATAAGCTCTGCAAGGAATTTTGTGGAAAACAGAGCTACTTTACAGTATTTTCTCTGCATTGACTCTTCAAACATACTAAATCTGTGCTTTGTTAACTAAGCATTCAAATGTAGAGAAATCCAAAGAGCAGGTCAACTTTCTGTCCCTAACGACAGCTTTCCCTCTCAACCGGCCAATGGCCTGGTCACACAGCCTAACCTTCTGCCCTGGAAGATTTATCATCAGCTTTGCATACGTCGTTGTCTCTTTGAACTAAATGGGGCTGCTCGACATGCCTTAAAATGTAGCTCCTGTGTATGTCTCTGCCTGACTTAAGCCCAAGCGTTATTAGTGCCAAAAGCTAATTGTAGGTGTTTTGCTCTTGTTGGTGGGTTCAAAATTTAGCACAATGTGTGTCTTGCTGCCTTGATTAAACTGTAAACTCTTCAGGGAATGGGTTGCCTTTTATTGTCCATGGCTTTCAGCATACCCAGACACTAACTTCAGCTGGGGTCTTTAGGTGCTACTACGATACGGATATATAAAATGCAGTATAAAAAGTGCCACCAAAGAAAATGGAAGCATGAGAACCTGGCTACAGAAGCCTTCTGGGAAAGATATGAAAGATAATAAATGAAGCTAATTTAATCCATCTGAAAACAACTGATTAAACCAGCAATTAGATTAGAAATAAAATAAAAAATGGAAATATATCCATAAACATTTCCTACCCTTTTCAATGGAGCAGTGCAAAGTCAATATATCAATCACCCCTACCCAAGCCTTGCTTTGATTTATTCCCTCTTAAATAAGAAAAAAAGAGATAACCTATATGACTTCTGCTGCAAAGTGTTTTTGCAATACTCAAGAGAAAAAAATCCATGCCTATACTAAAAAAACTTACATGTATCTTCTTAACCAGTAAAAAGACATGCCTGCAAGAGTTTCTAGAAGCTCAAAATGGACCAAATAATACATTGGTTCAAACCTTCTGCTTCTTGTCTGCAGATATTAAGTATATTGCTGTGAATATAGAGCTGAAAGACTATTCAGATGCAAGAAGGCAATACTCAATTTCTCCTGCTGAAGACAGTTTCTTTGTCAGAATTAGAGGAATTCTAAAGGGCTTTTCACTTGGACAAAAAGCCGCCTGCCAGCAATGATCATGGTTAAACAAAAAGCATGTCCAATAGAGCAAGCCACTCATGTGACTATTATTTGCAACCCAGGTACTGGGAGCAAACTCTGGCTGCATACTTTGATCTAAATACACCCCAATTAAGGTTTGACTGATTATCTGTACTCACAGAGTGGAGGTAGGCAAATTTAACAAACGCCAATGAGGAAACTTGGGTTTATGGAGTAATTTAACAACGGCAACATAATAGCAATAACATAGGAGCAGCAGACCACCTGCTCCTCTGCTGGGTTATTAGAAATAACTAATTCTCGTGAAGAGCAATTGTTAACCAACCAGTCCCGAAATACACCCTGATGGAAACTGATATTAAGTTACAGTTTTAAACCTCTTTGAGGAAGTCAAAGGCCTCAGTGGTTACAGCAGAGGCTAACCAAAAGATGTGTGAAAACAATTAATGCTTCTCACTTTGTGAATTACATGTGGATTTTGCAGTGCCATTACCTAAAAAAGATGAAGGTATAGGAGAAAACCTTCATGAAAACAGCCTACAGAAAATAATGGAAACCATTAGCTTATCTTTATGTTGTTTTATATCACAATTTAACATTTCTCAGAGATTCATTGCTTTGTTAATTGGGCAAGTTATAATTCTAATTTCTTTTTTTTTTTTTTGCCTTGCATTTGGCGTTTTGGTTTTATTAACATAGTTGCTTAATCACTACTGAGAAACATAGAGTGAAATTTTGAAGTAATAAATACAATAATAAATCTTATAAAAATGGAGATTGTGCCATGAGATTGATACCAATAGATCTAGAAGATAAAACTGCAATATGAAGCACCTTTCTTGTTTTGGTGGGTGAGAGGAAATAGGCTAAAAACATGATGGAACAGTGGAAAGATGCATAAATAATTTGAAGGCTTTGAAAACAGTATGGGGTAATTTCACATTTGTGAACAATAAAATGGGGAAATTGGTTCAAAAAGCAGAGTTGTTAAGAGTTGTTCCAAAGACTATTGAGATGGGATATTTTCCCAGAAGCTTTGGCCTGGATCCTAAGGGACTAATTTTAGTTTCAGGTGACCTATGGATGTGAGTCAGAACCTTGGGTAAGCATGTGAAAATAGATGCCCATGCTCCATTTGTTCCTTTCCTCTTACCACTTGTATAAATGACAATTAATATGCACATCTGAACATGCATATTCACTGCGGGACTGCAGACACTAGAGACCTTTGCTTCATTGTCATAACGTGTTTTTTCCCATGAGTAAATTTACTGCTAATTCTTTCAGCTCTCACAACTGAGCATTGTTAAAAATAGAAAAGAAAAAAAAAAAAAAGGAAAAAAATTATTCAGACACAGCTAGTGAGAAATCTGAAAGTTTTGATTAAAAAGATGTTGACACAGATGTTGTGTGAGTTCGTGTCTGACAGCCTCCTTTGCAGACTGGGTTTCCTGGACAGAGTAAGCATGGGATTAAGCTCACCTCATTTCAGAAGTCTTAAACATAAGGTGTCCTAACCACTATGGTCTTTCTTCACTGTAGATAGAGAGAAAAAAAAAGACCTTTTCAGAGAGCCATTCATCTTAGGCTTTTAAGACAGCTACACTGCTTGAATTGCCTCTAGAGGGGCCTATTTTCCTCCATTACAGTGAAAGTCTAAATTGAGGAGCTGAGTTGAGATGACTAACTCCTAGGCATCTGCTTTAGGGCAGATCTTCTCTTACAGATATCCATGGAGTTTCTCTTGCATGTCAGGCAGGCCATGGTCATTGTGTGCTGGGCTACCGAATGTATCAGAGAAACTTTGACCACGAAGGGAAAGGAGATGGCTCCCAAACTCGTAAACAAATGAGAATAAAACGAATCTGCTTGGAGTGGAGCTGGCTGTGAAAGGTTCAGATCTGGATCTAGACTTGGACTTTGGAATACAGTAGCCAGTGGAAAAGAGCAGGGGCCAAAATTTGTATTAGGGCTGGCACTGTTCTGCCTGCGCTCACAAAATGCCTCAGGTCAGTGGCTGGCACTAAGTGCCATATGCAACAAAATTCCTACACACCCTAGAACCAGCTCAGGGCTGCATGTCAGCTTAAACTCACAGTTTCTTCCATTTATCAGCTCCTGTCACAAATGGAACATTACAGCAGCAGAGATTTGGGGGGGTGTGTCTGTTAACCTTACTTTGCTGTGAAAATGTTCATGATAGTCCTTTTACTATCAAGATGTAATGCTACTGATTAAATTACAAATGACACACTACATCAATTCTTATTAGAGATGCTCAGGTCTCTGAGTATGTACACTCACGTGGCTGATACCCCTTTTGCCCGTTTCTCATAACATTCAACCCAGTAATTATCAACAAAGATTTCAGACCAGACTTGAGGTAGTCACGCGTTTCACTGTCAGTCAAGTGGCTTATGTTTTTTGGCGATGTTTATGTGATATCAGGGGTCAGAGGTTTTTAACCCTACTTCCCCCGGTGGACTATTACAATCCTCTGTTGGAATTTGCTGGGAAAGTAACATATCCTATTATGCTGCCATCGATTCTTCATCCTGTAGCATCACTTCACAATTCACAGATGTGATATCATTAACGCTGAAATTTTGCATCATGTAGAACACTTTGCTTATTTCAATAAGACCTGAAAGATCTTGGGACTAGTCTTCAGATATGATGAGACCTGTCAAACATGACTTCACCAGTTTCCATAAACAAACAATAGCTTATTATTTAATGATAGTTTTAGACAGTACTAGATACAACTTGTTCACAACTAGTCTGAAAAGGTGATTATCTTTTGCAAATGGTTGTCTTTCACATTTTTTTATTCAAAACACAAATACACTTGTCAGGAAACTGGAAATGCTTAATTTTTAATGCAATAGTTTAAATTTTCTATTATGACAGGGGAGAACCCTGGGGGGGGGGGGGGAGAAGCAATGAAATAATTAAGCTGTTTACTGAACACACACACACAGAGACACACACACACACACACACAAACACATCCATTTTGGTAGAAAAGCTTGGCAAAATGAAAAGCTTTATTGTATTCTTTACAATACTCTGGGCCCTACACATGCAATCTGTGAAAACTTTGTAAGTCCTGGATAACCTCTATAATTGGATGAACTGAGAAATGTAACATGATAGTTTCTGGAAGTGGCACCTCAGCTATTCTACTTTTATAGTGGCACTTATGCTCCTTTCATAATAATAATGATAATAAACCTTCTTCGTTTTTTTTTTTCTAACAAGTCACAATATGATGAGAACACAAAGTGCCCCTCAGTATAATTCTGCAGCACAGACTTGGCAAAAATTTGGAAGCAGTGCTGTGACAGAAGAGCTGAGAAAATGAAACAGATAAAACAGTTGACAGAAGTAAAGTAACTCTAAATTGAGATGCAATAAATAAGAGCCACTGAAGCATTTTGACCTATAAAAAAGTGGTTCTTTTGGATAAAATCCACTTACACAGCTATAAGGCAGACTGAATTTTAAGTAAGATGCTGCAGAGGCGCAAGGGCACTGACATAGTCGTAGAGTCACCTTTTAATAAGTGAAGTGTTAGGGGGCCAGGCAACCCATGGGGGTGATACGGAGCCACTTGCTTCCAGGTCACTGCTTTGAATCTGGCCCCTTCTGATGCCAGCTGAAAGCCTAACTTTTTGATGACTGCTTGGTGGTCTTAAAACCTCCCCCCTTGGTTAGGTTCAGCATGAGAAGGTGTTTGCTGCACTGGCAAGTGCTTTCATCATGATGGTGGATTTGCGTCTGGTGGTTGGTGCAGAACAGGGAGGTGTGAATAGGGCACGTTGCTCCGGTGCCCATAGCTCAGGGTAACTCAGGGTATTGACTCCCATATCGGTGTAGCTATGTAGTTAAAGAAGCTCCCTGCAGTGTATCAGTCTTCAGGACACAGAGTGCTTTATTCTGCATGGCTGTTCCTCAGTATCATTCACGAAAAGTTTGTAATAGGTGATAAGCCTAAAAGTAAGATAATCCTAAAAATGTTTTCGTTTATGATAGGTTGGTGTTATACCATTTTACATCTATCCCCCACTGCCCATACCGTGCACCACCTGGAACCCCAAAAGCAAGCTCACAAAACAGCATCACATTTTCTAGCTATTTATTTATTTGCTACACTTACTTTCCAATGGAGTGTGTGCAGCATCATATTTAAAACATGACCTTAGAAACTTAAAAACCCATCTGTTTCTCCCAAAGAATATACAGCTGCCAGAGAAAAGGGGACATTCAGTAAACTGCATGTCACTATCAGCTATTGATAGCCAGTGATTTGTTCTGAATCCAAAGGCTAAACCAACCCTCATGCTGCTGTATGTCAGATGCAATTGGTCCAAAGTCAAAGTTTTACAGCTCAGACAGGGCGCACTTTATCCTTCAGGCTGCTACTTAAGATAGCCATGACCCTGAGGAGAACCAGTCAACAAAACAGACAGACAAGAGGATGTGATTTGTATGCATCCCTGAGCCTGCTCAAATCACCTCTGACCTGCAGGTCAGGCTGCAAATGACAGCAGAGTGCATGCACCTGATCAGACAGCACATTCTCATTAGAAAGCCTGGGAAAAGGGGGCAGTTACACTATGTTTACTCATAGACCAAATGCAATCTACCCAGGAAATGAGAAGAAAAAAGATCAATTTAGCTCAACAGAAGGATGTGAGCAACATGTAAGTATGTTATGAAATGCCAAATCAATCTGCTTATTCTTATAAAGCCAGATGGGAGCTCTCTGCCTGGGTGAGGTACCATGAAGACAGGTTAGCAATGAAAAGGGGGTATTTATTTGCTGCAGAATGCCATGCCAGGAGTCTTTGCTGGGGTGCCATAACCTCTACTGAATAGAGTGAGATCAATGATCAGAGGCATGTATAGGCTTGATTTGATGCTGGTGCTAGTCGAACATCAGTGCAGTTTGCTGATTTGACAGTCATACAGTCATCATTACTAATTTACATCAGCATTATGTAATTTTTTCTGGAAGAGAAGGCTGGATTTACCCAGCAGAAGGGCAGTGATCACATGGAAATCTGGGCTTTACTAAATTTGGTTGTTTGGATATGGGAGCTTGTCAAGTTATCAGAGAGATTGAGCACATTGTTTTGCTGCCAGGCTTCTACAAAGTTTGGAGACAGCCAGTGCTGAGGTTTCGGTTTAGGACAATAATCAGCATGTTTGGAGTAAGGCTGGGATTTGGAGGGTGCATGCGTTTCGTGACTGTATTACTTAGTGCAGAGACTAAGGACCACTCTTCACTGGTTCCCAAAGTTTGTGTTACATTTCTTATAAATTTAATCTGGCACTAGACTGAAGGCTGCAGTGCTGCCACGATCCATCTATGCTAAGCAGGCCTGCTGATGGCAGGGGGGGACCTGTAGCCTGGGCACATGGTGCCACTCATGCAGACACTAAGGAAATGTGACTTGTGCCTCCACTTGTTAGGGGCTGCAAGGACTGCTCTGGCCTTGGTGTCAGGTCAGACCTGGGGCTACAAGGAAATCGTGCTGCCCACCTATCGCCTTAGTCCTAATGAAGATCAGCTTAGCATGCAACTCTTCTGCCTCAGCTGTTTCTGCTCCCAGCCCTCACTGTGCTGCCTCCCTGCTTGTTCCCATTTCTCTGCCCAGGCGCAAGACGTGGCACTGGCTGCAATGGGCAGGAATTCCTGCTCAGTCCTACCACAAACTGACAACAACATGGAGGTTAAATCCCCATGTTCAGTCCTGAAGAAAACAAACTTAGGTAGAGTCCTTCTGGAGCTAATCTACTGCCAGCACACACCAGAAACATAGTACTAATATGCTTTTTGAGTGCCTTGTGAAGTTGTTAATGAGGAGGTCAGCATCCCATCCTAGAACCATTCTCTTTGAGCATAAAACTGAATGTAATGAATGTACTGCTAGACATGGGCTTTTGCCATTAATGTGAGATGGGAAATAAAACTGAAACAGAATTTGAGCTGGTCCTTTGCTTAGAATGAGGGGGGCTCACTGTGTGAAGCTATTTTGCATTTTCCACAACATATCCACACATTTATGATATCCATGTCAGCAGAAAGGAAAGGAATCCTACACACTGGCATTATTTTAAGAGGCATCATTTCTGTGAATTAAATACATACATTTTTTTAAAGCTCTCCATATAAGAAATCTGGTGACAGACACACTCTGGTGAGGAGCCATCCTTACTTTTTACATAGGTGTCAAATGACCACATATTATAACATTAATGTTGTTCTGATGCCTACTAGACAGTCATTGAGGTCCATGAGTATATCACCTCTTGGCTGTAACATGTTTCAGCATCCTGAGCTGGGGAAGAGAGAGAATGCTCCTTACAGAGCTTCCTTGTGCAGAAGAAAGATGTGTCCCTTTGAGTATCATGAATGGGGTCACAGCAGTCTGTATTCCTAGTAAAATCCTTCCCAGTGTGCTGGACACAGTTCTAGGGAGAAGAATAAAAATAGACTTTGTTGCTGGAATAAAATAAGAACAGAGGAACAAGAGAACAGCTGTACTGAGTCAGACCAAAGGTCCTTCTGCTCCTGTCCCTGACAGTGTCTAGTAATAACTGCTTAGGGAAAGATTATGAGGAGGACAGCACGCAGTGACCATTCTCATGGCAGAGTCTCTTCGCTTTCAGCTATCTATAATTCAGGAATTTCCTGACAAAGATGTGGTATCCATTCAACTTTTCTTTCTGGGCTTTGCATAGTTGCTTTTTGAGCCAATTTGGCTTCCACACCATCTTCTAGAGAGGAGTTACACGGTACAAGGAGCCCGAGTACCCTGTGTGTGAAGGAGCAGTTTTGTCTGTCTTATAATTCTGTCTAGTAGTTTCATTTGGGGCTTCCCAATTATCAGACCGAGAGAAATTCTGAGATTCTGATTGCACTAGGAAGAAAAATCATGAAGCCAGAAAATCTCCCTGTCATTTATCTTTGTTGTGGTTTCTACTACATTACAAGCTGTGCAGTTGTTGGTAAGCTGCATTGTACTAACAGGAGCATATGGGAAGTACAAGAAATGACAGTGGAGTCTGGAAGGAAATGCATCTTGGTATCGTATGCACACCTGTAGGTACAGATGAGAGATTTTGAAAGCTTACTACAGTGTGTCTGCGGGCTCTCAAAACCTGCACTTTCAAAGACAACAAAGCAACAACTTTTCAAAGGCAACGAAAAGCTAGCCATTTACAGCGATCTTTTTTTTTCCAAAAGATCCCTTTTCCCTTTTTCCCTTTTCCTTTTTCCAAAAGGAAAAATAATGTGGCCAAATACCATGTTTTCATCTGTGATTATAATTTCATTGTAGCTTGTTTCTCTGATATGTCACCCACAAAATCTAATTACATCCCATCTGAGCCCCAAACAATACTAACGTGTGATGGATAAGATATAGATTGTGAAGAGTTAGGCAAAGCATCACAATAACCGTTTTCTTCGAGTTTCAGCAATGACTGCAAGTAGCATGGTTTATATTTTGTGAACCACTGAGCTTTCCAAGTTTGCTGGACAAACTGCTCAATTCATGTGTAAATAAAATATATCGCATCCTATAAGAAAAGAGCAGTTGATAAAAAGGATCTAGCGCTGTAGGTCTTTATGATCAAGAGAGGGAAGAATTTCTTTGTGTCACTACAAAATGTTACTCTGTCCCTGAAAGGAAGGAGACAGAAGGCTAGTTCTATGCAAAAGCCTGACTGCATGTGACCGACCCAGCAGGAGAAGGGCTGGCTCTCTTTCTCGGGCTCCTTCTGTTGCAAGACATAGATCCTAAGTAAGTGCCGGATGCCTTTGCCTGATTTCTTGGGGGCATTCAGGCCAAGTGATACATTTTAAAACAAGAAGGGGAACGAGCACAAGCTGGTTCTCCTGAACTTCATTGCTCTGCTGAAAATGAAGCACAGCAAATACATGTGAATTCTACTCCTTTTTTGCGTTGCACACTGATAATGACTCTCGTTCGCGTCACAAGAAAGGATTTCATCCTTTTCCTTCTTCCTTTTGAACAGCAGTCCTTGTTTAAAATTATCTTGTCCCTTCTGAAATGTGCTTTTTCAGGGTGACTGAGCCTAGAACGGCTTGAGAAAAAACATAGTCCTTCCAAGTTGGACTGCATCTCATCAAAGTGTTTTTCCCCTTAGGATTTTATGGAATGTTACCTCACTTTATGACAGTTCACATCACAGCGTAAATGCTGAACATTTCTGTAAGTGAGGCAATGCACTGTGAAATGTCAGGCAAATGATAAAATCAATAATCTGCAAGTTACCAAAGAGAAATGAAACCCATCGATGTCAGTAGTTTTTGGGTTAAAGGCAGATTCTCCAGAACGATGATGGCCAAACACTTTTGGGTTGGTTTTGTTTCAGTTTTAAACCCAGACAGCACAAAAAAAATGGCTCTTTGTGAGCAATTAGGAGCATCTTTACATATGCATCTTCCATATTTTATTTCTTTAGCTGAGATGGTGAGATTGAAAAATTACTTGTTTCTTATCATCTTTTCATGCCCTCGATGTACATTCTGTAACAAAGTTAACTTGTATTCTTAACAAGCGCAGAAAGAAAGCTTTGAACAATACCTACCTGACATCAAATGGTGTATTTCTATTGCACTCAGGTCTGAGGGAAAAATCAAAAGATGAAGATTGGGATTCCGCTTGAACAAAGAAAAAAAAATTCTTAGCCAAAAAAGAATAACATTCATAGAAATGTTCTCTGCAAGTCTGACAAATCCTGGCGTAAGTATCTTTTTGCATTTTTTTCCCCCAGAAATTAAATATTTGAAACTAAAATTGATTTTTAAAGTATCAGCACTGAAAGAGTTTTAGCACAGTTGTTCAGTTTTGACCTTCGGTTTTCAACTGAAAAAACATTAAACTTTTATGAAGGCCTTCCCTCCTGCCCAAATTTCCCCTGAACAATTATAGCTACTTTTTAGCCAGATTTATTTAATCCTCAGATTGCCATGTCCAGGAAAGAAAAGCTATTGGATCTTTCTGTATTCACTTTAAACTTTACAATATAGGAGGGGAAATGTACTTAACACTGGGATTAAAGCACTTATAGAACAAGTAAAATAAAGTTTACTTTTAATGTTTTTATTGAGCTTATTTATGTGCAGGATTCAAAAAAAGACCATGGGAGAACTTGTAGGATAGGTGTAGCAGCTCTTGAAATGGCTGCAGATGCACTGACAGACTAAACAAATGTAGTGCTGGAAACAAAGTGGTTCATCTGCAAAGGATGGATACAGACACTTTCATAAACCTACAACAAAAAAGACCCCAGCAAAGCCAGGCTAGTGAAAACATCCTGATACAGTGATGTACGGTGGAGGCTAAAAGGTCAATGGCTGTGGCTAAAAGTTATCAAGATAATTACAGCTAATGCCTTGATTGGGGAAAATAAGCACCACCACGGAAGCTTTCCAGCTTTGCACCCCTTGCAGCCTTGGGAGCGCTCCTCCAGGCAGGCATTATTTTGCTGATATAAAAGGCTATGGGCTTTACAAGCATCACACCTGCAGCACCACTGCTCCTCGGGGAATCATTCAGCGTGCGAGCGAACACGACCCTGCCGACATCAAAAGTTTCCACTTTCCCTCACCCCTTTCAGGGGCTGCCCCTCCCCTCTCCCTGGGCGGCTGGCCGCGGTCTGGGGAACCTCTCACTTTTTGTCCTCTCCCGACCCTTCTGGACCACATTCTATGTTTTTATTCAGGCCATCTGCTCGCTGGGGAAGGGAAACCGGCGTCGGCCGGCACCACAGCCCCTCCTGGCAGTGAGCTGCTTGGCGATGTTACCTTTCCAGCCGGCCGCGGCCCGCGCGGGCTGCTGCCGCTGCCGCCGAGGAGGGCTTTTATTTCCGCTTAAATATATGTGGCGAGGGGTAGGTTTGTGGCGGCGGCCTCCCCTGCTCCCCCAGAGTGGTACGGCCGCCTTGTTCCTGACAGAAGTCTTTCTAAAGACCTGCTCAAGCCTCACTAAGCAGCTGTGAGTTAGGTCATTTTCCCAGGAGTTTTACATGTGGAAAACCGGGTATTAGGAAGGCCTCAAAAAAGGACACCATCTGGCCCCACTGAAAAAAGGGATCATGACACTTTCTGTGGTACCAACAGGCCCTGATGAACCATAAAGGAATTCAGGCCTCGACTGTGATCCGATGGTGACTGGCCCAACAATCCCCCTCCCCCGTGACAGCCTCCCCCATTCAGCCCCGCAGTTATCTCATAGCACAATGGACTTTTGTGCCACGCTGTTTACTGGGGGCGTCGTCAAATCCAGTCGGATTTCTGGGCTCGGCTTCAGCGCCCCTGCTCTTTGCTGCTACATGTAACACACATCGGGAGAGATAAGGACACAAAGGCGGTGGCTTCTTTTTCTTTTTTTTCCTTTTCTGCTTTGCTTTCTTTTTTTTTCCCTATTGCTCCAACCCCTCGCATTTCTTTCACTGTAAGAGTAAGGCTGCAAGAAAGGTCCTTGCTGGGAATCAAGAAATTCCCTTCCCCCCTGGCCCGTTAAGTCAGACATTGTGGATTAAGGGGAATTTGCACTATTGTTTCTAAAAGTGAAATTAAATTAGTGCAGATCAGGATTTACATCTTAAAGACAAGGTTTGTGAGGGAAAAAATAATTGATCTTTTTTTTTTTAATTTTATTTTTTTAAGCAAACACATCGTTATTTCCTCATTTTGATTTTGGAATCATTTCTGTCTAGGTAAAAAAGTGTTTTACTATTAGCAATGTTGGACTTATCCCACTTTTTATTTTGTGGCCTGATTTCAGTGTGTGTTTAATATTTAATAGTGGCAGTGTTTTAATTAGTTTGCACACTGGGGTGCAAGCTGTGTACGGCCACAAGCAGAAGTAGCCCCTGCCTCCTCCCACCAAGGATGTTTCCTTCTCTCTGCCATTCTCACTCCCACTCCAAGAGACAGCCTGGGAAAATAAACAGACCTTGTAGCCTGCCCTCAAGGTCACTGCATTGACCTTGAAAGGGTAGGGGGTACCAAAATCCAGAATCAAGGAGCCTGCAGGGAAAGCGACCTTCTGCCTGCCCCCCCATCCCGGCACCCCAGTTTAATCTGAGGCTTGGTGGTGCTTCCACTCGTCAGGCTCCCATGGCACCACTGGTGGTAAGGACCCCTCTGCTGCTGGGACACAGCTCCTGAGGACAAACCCAACAACTTTGACATCATCAGAAACCTGGCTGGAGGCTGACATAACTGGGCCAGCATGAACATCAGGACCAATGTGGCATGTGGCTCCCTGTTAGGGCTAAAATGGGTTAAGTTTGACTGGAGGTTTGGGGTGTGTTGCAATTCCCTGAGAAAGATCTAGTGCCAGTTTCATGGGGATGTGATTAGGTTATATGATAGACTTCCATTTGAAATGGTGACAGATATCAGCTGTTAAGCTGGCTGTTTGCCCTTCCAGTTTCATGTTCATGTACCCTCCAAGAGGGCATTTCTTGTGCCTGGCTTGCTGCCTTCACCCTTTTGTGCAGCAGCCCCTGGGTTGCCTGGGCACTGAGGTGATCATGAATGCACAGCCTGAGCACCCCTGCATTACACTGGCTGTGTGTGACAAGTCACAGAACTGTACCAGGGAACCAAAATGCTATTTATTCTCCTTTTGGGAAGGAGGGAGAAGGAACTGATGTGTCTGGGGCAATCAGCAACTTAGTAGCAGAGATGGATAATCAAACACATGTCCAGGAGTATCAGCCCAATGCTTTAAAGTATTTATGGAAGTTTCGGTTACCTCCAAACTCTTACCAGCTTTCTTGAGTGCCTAATTGAGCTTTGGACACCCAAATAGAGGTAGGGAGGGTTGGGGAAACATTTCATTGCAACATCTCATATACTGCCTTAATTGGTGACCCCAGACATTAAATATCGGTCAGCTTATTACTTGTGGTTTCATTACATTCTGCTGATTACACATGCCTCCCCAGCACAAAAGGCGGATCTCTTCAAAAGGCCCTGTATTATCCCACATGTACCCAGTAGCACATCTGATGGCAATCAACAGTCTTTAACGAGATCATTCATTCTCTCATTTTCGGTATTCTTTTACTACCCCAGGAAATGTTTTACTCTCCATTTCAAGAAGAAAAAGCATAAAGAAGAAAACCTGCAGAGTAACCCCATCCAAGTGAAAGGTTGTAAAACTTCCACAGAACGAAGACTCTGCTTACCATAGGACTAGCATGTTGTTTGACAAGATGATGCATTAAAGACCAAATACCAAGGAGATTTTAAGAAAAGGCTAGTTCTTAGAGGTATTGCTTTATTATTTCACTTTTGAGACAATGATTCCGTTTCCTATGGGTCACAGTCTGTACGTATAGCTACTGATGGCTCCCAGTAAGTAGGGTATTTACAGTTTATGCGTGCCAGCTTCTCTGTGTGCTACATTGAGAGATGTCAGAAAGGAAGAGCTTAACTGTGAAAGAAGGAATTGTGTGTGCGTGTGTGTTTTGAAAGGTCTAAAGATGAGGTCCACAGCAGCTCGTATCCATTTACTGAAGTGTTTTCACAATTATGCACACAGTTATTTATCCTATTATGAGTTACAGCCTTTCAGAGGTTGCCTCTAACCGTTTAAATGAGAAAATTGCCAATGACACTCTGAGCCAAGAAGGAGGGAGAGCAGCCCCTGATATGGGCGTGCAATGACTATCAGCTGATTGGCACACACGGCGAACCCCCAGTGAGCCCGGTCCTTGCAAAGGGCTTTGGGGGCAACAAAGAGCCCTGGCTAAGACAAGAAGGAGCAGGAGGAGGAGACTGTGGCACCTTGGTTTGTGCTTTGCTCTGCCACCACAAAAGATATTTATCGTCTATTGGCAACTGTTTCAAACAGAAGGAAAACCAGGATAAGGATTTTATCGTGCAAATAGTTAAATATACTGTAATCTGTGGTACACGCTCACTTTTTATTCAGAAAGCCTTGCTCGCTGTAATGAAAAATGTCAGGCTCTTTTAATAAAAGAACAATTTGAAAACTTGATATATCACAAAACCATTAATTTTAGCTATTATCTGTTTGACACTTTTCATAGCAACGATTTCACTCTGTAACATGCTTCCCAAGGATTAAAATGATTTTAAAGGATTAAAATGTTAATTAAAAATATAATAGAAATATCAATTGCTGAGAAGACGAACATAAGTATTTGTCTCTTTAACTATATAATCATGCTGCTGTGGTTTCCTCCTGGCTCTTTACAGCTTGGAGCTCCAGTTCATGAGGAGGTAAATGACAGATCCAGGAGCAATTCTGTTCTTTAACTATTTGACAATGCATCTGTTTACACTTCACAAAGGCAGCGTTATGTCCTTGAAATTTCTAAAGGTCATTGTTAAAGGGATCAATTTTTTTTTTTCCCAACTGTGTTTTTCTGAGCTTGTAAGAGCCCTGTTCCCGGAGAGCGAGCGGCTGAAGGGGGTGGGAGCAGGCAGGTCCAGCAAATTCCATGTGACCAGTTCAGCTGCAATAATCTCTTTTCTCCTTCTGGTCCAAGCTACACATGAGAGCACTCTAGTATCTTTCATCATTATTTGTCACCCTTTTGTGTCGAGCAACTTATATCCACAGCCATTCCAGCAATTAAAATAAAAAAGGACCAAACATTATTCACAGTGAATAGCTCGGAGACCAGTGACATCAAGTACCAACCAACCCATTGAAGGCTGGGTACCTGATATCCCTGGAGTATTTTATGGAGGGAAAAGAAAATGCAAACTAAAATCAAATCCAGCAAACACACGGTTATGCGAAGAGTTCAGAGCCTGATTAAAAGATAGGCTCTCTACAGCGATTTGTCTTACAACATGTTCCTAGTAACAAGAGGAGGGGGGCTGCAGAGCAGAGGGGTGGGAGGACAAGTTCTCAGTTACTAGACAGCTAGCTTTAAAAGACTGACACCTTCAAAGTTTATTTGTATGTTCAGGCACCTTAAGGGACCACAAGGCTGCATCACCCACCTTCCCAAAGGCTGTAATTTAGGAGATCTTCATCATTAGTACTCTGAGGAAGTTAAACTTTTCTGCAGCACTAGTCAAGTGAATTGAATGTGCTTAAGTCACACATTTTTTCCTCTGTGCAACTGCCTTCCCTGTGCACCAAGTACTGTGAGCGGGGGCATTTGTATGCTTAGGGAGATACAGCTCCTTTCTCACCTGACCAGGTAAACAACTTCATCTTCTAGCAGTTGATTATTCTCTATCCAATATATTCATTTTCCTTTCAGAAAGGCACAACCCTCCCTGAACAAATCCTTGGGTTTCATTTCTCCTGAAATATTAAGCTAAAGCATATTTTATTTTCAAAGGGTCTTCAGACTGAAATGACAATGAAATAAAAACCAAACCAAAACCAAACCAATGCCCAACCTCAAAAGCAATGCATTTATGTTGTATCTCTTAAAGCCGGTATTAATCCACAATGACACAAAGAGAAATGACTTTTTTTGGCAATAAGAGGAGGCAAGAGATTCATCTATTTATGGAAGTGCTCTGATTGTCTAACCTCAGAGTTGTGTGGGGCTATCTGAAGATATTCATTAGTAATTTCTGCAATGAACAGATGAATACTCCGTGCTGTTCAAAAGTCTATCACATTCTTTTATAATTTGTTCAATTAGTTAATTAGTGACACTATTAAAGAATTGTCCTTTATTTCTAATCAGTGTTTGTGAAGATTGGGTTTTCAGGTTCTGATTGTTATGTTGCATTAGACAGCCATACGCTAGCAGCAAAGCTTCCTTCTTTTCAACAGGTAGAGCTCTACAAGAAATCATAAATTTGCCCTTACCCTGTTTAAAGAAGCTGAACAAACTGAATTATCTTTCTTACCACAGAATGGAATGTTCCATAATTCTGAATGACACGATGACTCGTAATAGTTTTCTGGATTCTTTTCACAGTTTTCCTACATCTCTTCTGAAGTGACTGAAAGAATGTTCTCAGTGGTGCTATTCAGACACAATTCACTTCCATCTTTAGTATTTCTCTGCTTTTAAATTTACTATTTCTCATAGCCAAAGCACTGGACTGGGAGGTTTGCAATAGTACATAATATGGACATTAAGTGGATTTTTAGGGTCAGTGCAGGCCAGGCCAAGAGATTCACAACTTGTGAGTCTAAAATGAGTTTATTTTTTTGTTGTTCTAAGATGCATTACATCATATTTGGAATATCACTAACATTTGATGCTTAAAGACACTAGTTTATTCAGCAATCTAGGTTGCTTTGTTTACCTGATCTGCCTCTATCATCAATGTAGAACCTCACCAACTTTGAATTACTGGTAAAATTTACTGCAAATGATTTATATTTTCTTCAGAGCACCCCCAAAGTACTGAATGACAATGAACAGAAAAGAGAACCTGGCAACACTGTGCTTAGTCTCTTCCTGAGGCTCTTGCTTGATCTCTTACTGAGGTTGCCTCATCCATTAATTTGCATTAGCATAGAATCACAGAATGGTTTGTGTTGGAAAGGACCTTAAAGCACATCCAGTTCCAATATCCTGCCACAGGCAGGTACACCTTTCACTAGACTGGGTTGCTCCAAGCCCCACACAACCTGGCCTTGAACACCTCCAGGGACGGGGCAGCCACAGCTTCTCTGGGCAGCCTGTTTCAGTGTCTCACCACCCTCACATTGAAGGGCATTCTTCATTATACCCAATCTAAATCTACCCTCTTTCAGTTTATGTGTTAGGAAGCTCCTCTCCTGGCCTGGGCACAAGCCTCTAGAACTGGGGGAGCAGGCAAATGGATGGTAACTCTGACGTCTGATTACTTTAGTGACCCCTCCAGTACATGTTGTATGGATTTGGAACAGTGCTGCTTTTTAGGCACTGATGTTTGCTAGTGGCAAAGGCGGTGCTGCACTGTGAGCTGAGGGAGCTCAGGGCTCTCAGCCTCTGGTGGGAGATTTCCCTCCCCCATGGACAGCCCTCCACTGAGGGAGGGGGGAGGAAAATGGAAATGTGAGACTGGGAGAATTCCCAACTATTCCTCCACTGGACAGGTTCTGTGACTCCGGAAAAATGGTATTCAGAGTACATCTCCTGTACAACCTGTCCCTGGTGAGGTTTAGTTGTGAAAACTGTGTGCCCCGCATTGCTTTAGAGGGCCTCTGCCCTCCAGTTTGAGCTCACAGATGCAGAGGGAAGCTTAATTTATAAGCATTTTTTAAAGGGCAAAAAGAGGAGAAAAAATACTGACATTACCAAGGATATTTTTCTATTTACAAATGACATGAATAAAATAGTGATATATTAAATGCACTGCTCTGTTTGGACCAGATGCTTTCGATTTGTGAAAAATGACCATGCTTCTCTCCCGAGGAAAACCAATCTTTTGCTTTAATGCGATTTATGAAAGAAATCACCATTTGTACATTACGTTTAAAACTTGAGGCACTGAAGAGTGTTGCTGTTTGTAAGAAGTTTCCTCAACTTTGGTGAACGGTGAGCTGTTTGTAGAGATGTCAGCCACAAGATTGGTGGCTGGACCTAGCAGATTTCATTCAGAATGGCTCTGTTTTCAGTTTGAAAGGAACTGGCTGAAGTGTTGCAAACGCTTGAAGATATGCATTCTGCATTACAATGAAAGTGGTGTCATTATACACATTACACTCAACAACAGCTTCTTAATACAAGGAGGACATCATAATCAAAATCTGCTGAGTATAAAGCACAGGAAACGAAAGAGAAAAAAAACCAGATACAATCCTGGATATAGCAAAACTTGTAGCCAGAGCTGCAGACATGGTTTTCCCAGTGATGCTGCAATAACTTGTACATGACAAAAATATTTGGTTTTAAAATAATGCATCAGTGATACTTGAGAAAAAGAACATTCAAGAAAGGTAATAGTAAACTCCTGTTTACCCTTCACTTGCTTTCCTCTCCCTTCCCTCCTCTCTCACACCAGTTGCCTACATCCTCATGTAGGTGACCCTTTTTTGTTCTTTGAGAAGCCTTCTTCCTTTGAAATCCAGTGTCTCCCCCAGCACCTATTTCCTGGTAAGACATTTAACCAGAAGTATCTATTTCAGTCCTTTCTCCTCTGTAGATAAACACCTAAATGAGCAGGGGTTTGTATTCCTGGAATTTATTTGGGATTCAGTTCTAATTTTATTGCTTCCTAGAGGAATAAAAAGGGACAAAGGAAAAGCTTTCCTTGGATGACAGAATTGCACTGTGTCAGCATAGAGTGAAGCACCTGAGACCTCCTTCCTTGGTGTCAGACTCCCAGGGCCAACTTTGACAGTATCCTGGCCACCCTTGACAGAGCAAGACTCTGACCGAGACTCTTGCCTCTGGACAAGGTGAACAATAAATATTTCTGCAGCTGAGTTTTAATCAACCCTTTACTGAAGTGTCGTCAACTGATTTTCCCTGTAACAAGCAGAACCTTAATCTAAGAAGTCCTCAGGGGTGCTCAGGATAAAATGCTTGTTTTCACTGTATGGAAAGGCCAGCATCAGGTGGGACAGAGGACATACTGACTAAATGTGTTTCATTTTGTTTAATTCTTGGAAGTAGTTTGCCTTTTATCACAGAGATCTGTCACCAATTTTCTTTCTAGAATATTAGTTTTTAAAAGCATCTCCCTGTGAACACCGTAATTAATTGCAGAAGGGAAAAGAAAATACTGTGGGGAAGATGTTTTCAACATTTATTTCAGGCTTGTAAGGACCAGCTCTCACTTCGCTTTCCACCATGTACTATGATGGGAGCAGAAAGGACAGGTCATTTACCTGATTAAGCTACAGCTTTTCTTAAATGCTAGATTTTACCAGTGGCTATTGTGTTGTACTGGGTGTGCTATGAACACATGGTAAAATTTGCTTTGATGGCAAAGAGGCAAAGACTGAACACTTCTAGAAATCGTGCATTATGTTCATAAACTATTGCGGAACAACTGAAAAACCTCAGATATAAGTTATTTGATGGAATAAAAATGTGTGCTTTCTAAAAATAGTATTTCTGAAAAGACAGAACATAGTAGTAACATTTAAGTATGTTTTGGAGAACACAGTTCAAAATTAGTTGAACACATAAGTTGAAATCATACCTGGTCATTCTGGATTAGAATGTGACAACACATGTATTTATATTATGTTTTTAACATCCTCGGTCAATCAAATGCTAAAGTATTCATGTTGTTGATTAGTTCAGTGTTTGATTCCATTTTCTTTCTGCAGACCCTTCCCCAAACTCCCATCTTAAAGTATTTCTGTGGCTGACACATGGATTAAAAGAAAACACACCACAAAACTTTGACAATACTCTGGATTACATAGAATACTAATGAGGAAGAAAACTTTGATGTGAGGTGGAAGTAGGAGTGATATGCACTATTTTTGTATGCATTCAAGGACTCTTTTTCTTCATACTTCCTTACCAGGTGCTGGTTATTTTTCTAAATACTGGATAAAAGAGATATTTCAGATGTGAAAAACTTTAATGAGAAGATAAGCTTTTTTAATGATGGAATTAAATTTTCCCCTGAATGCTACCATTGTGGAGCATATTTCTTTATAGCTTTTTAGTAAAGGGTACATGAGCCAGTGTGGAAAAGGCATTGCTGCACTGAAATGTGGGAAGGCAGCAGGCAGGGAGAAAAATAGGGCTTGAAAAGGAAATTCCAGCAAGTTGAATGGAGCTCTAGGATCAAGAACAGCATATATAAATATATTCACTGACTTCATCTTATTGAAAACACCACCAGACTCAGGGCAAGTTTTATTCTGCCTGATTGGGATTGCAGTTAATAGATTTGGCAAATAACGTACAAAAGAGAAATAGCAGATGATCTCAGCTGCTTGCATATACCTGGCTTTCATCCCAGCCAAGGGACATGGCAATATTTGGAAAACACATAGAGTGGGATTTGAAGGGTTGGTGCTGTACTCTAAAATCCTTTGACTGCAACAGCCTGTGGGAACTGAGTGCTCTTTGGTGCCAGCTGTTTTGGGAGAAAGGAGTGGAAGATAAGCATGAGGGACTTATCACTGACTTGCAATGGGAAGCAAGGTAGCTTCTTGTGTTTGAAACACTCAGACATGGTACGTGAGGATTTCCTGGCATCAAGAAGACACAACACTGACTGACAGGTTCCACCTTTATTTATAATAGGACCTTTGTCAAATGCCAGTGCCCCATGTTCACAGGTATTCCTTGGATCAAAAGCAGCAGGTAGTCCTTGGATCAAATGCAGCCATGACAGACAGGTGTAATATACTTTAGGTGCAGATCCTCATCTAGCATATCTCAGTGTTGATCTATTGTCTGGTGGTATGGCTAAGCTATAACAGGGAAGGTCCTAATACCCAGAGAGCATCTAATGAGGTGACTTTGAGGTGCCTTACTTAGTCCTTCTCTGATGACCTAAAAATACCTGTGTGGTAAAAGGAGCACAGAGACTTTCAGTCATATAGACCTGGCCATCATTCAGCTGACCTTGATGTTCAGTAGAGATTTCCAGAATACATTTTCTGCTGCTTTATTTGGTGCAGCAGGCAACAGCACTAGCAGTAGACTTCCCTGCTCCCTTGGGTGGGTAGAGAAAACTTCTACTGGCTTTACTTCAGGGTGCTACTAAGGCCTTGGAATGGTCCAACCTGGAACTTGGAATGATCCAAACAAAGGATTTATTGTTCACACAAACACCTTGGTATTAGTCAGTATAAATTAACTACACTGATAGTAACCTTTATTTTCTGTGGCAGAGCAGGAACAAACCAGTCATTTTCTCTGTTTCAGAAGACATTTTGCATCTAAAAAGGTTATTTTGTCATTACCCAGGGTATGATGATTTTGTATTTGTTTTTGTTTCCTGAAGTCCACCCTGGTGGTTATTCTGAAGGAAAACACAACCAGGCTAGATGAATCATTTGCCTCATTCAATTTCACACATGTCACACTTGCGGCTGGTCTTGAGCAGGGCCTTGCAGTGGGTGTGGGGAGAGATCTGCCTCTTGAGTAGAGCCTGAAAGAAATCTCCATGAGCACTGGATGCGTCAGCCTTTGTCCAGCTAATAACCAGAAATGGAAGTGTGAAGAGATAGACCAGTCTTTCAGTATAGCTGATGAAAAAGGGAGAAATTTGGGCTGTTGCAATGCTTTCATGAATTTAAGCTTTGGAGGGCTGTAGAGAGCAAACTTTCTGAGCAGTGAAGCTATGTGGCTCCAAATTCTACCACAGACCATTGTGTAAATTACACAACCTAGTCACACAAACGAACAAATCCACTGTGCCTGCAATGTGGTTTTTGATGTTTCATGGAAGAGCTGATCCCTCCTCTTGGGGATCAGGGATAATACCAAAGGGGTACAGTGCTTTTCTTTTGGCCTAGTGGGTAACAGGAGCTTGTATACTAAATAAGTTATCTGCTAGGAAATGTAGGTGTGCTGCTCCTTCAGAGTGTCTGTGGGATGTTAATTCAGAAGTGGTGGGAGATGATGGCTAGCGGCACTGCACAGGGCTTCTGGGGACAGGCAGAATCCTTTGCAGTGTACTTCAAAGGGGGTTCTCAGTTAAGGGAAAGAAAGGATAGATTTTGAAGTTTCTTTCTGCCAGAAGGCTTTACTGTGAGCCCCTGAAGTTCTTTTTTTTTTATAACCAAGGATGAGACAGGTACTTTTTCTTTCTTTTCTGCTTAATTTGGACCAATGTATTTTGAACCCTGTGTAAATTCTCATATGAGAAGACTAAATATACTGTTTATTTCTTTGCTTTCTGTGTTGATCTGGCTTCTTTTTTATTTATTTATTTTTAATTAGATACTGAGCCTCGAAGGATATTGACAAGGAGACCTTAACCACTGGTTTGGCATTCATTCAGCATTCATTCCTGAACCGAGTGAAATTATTCTTTGGCATTAAACACTGTATGAACATGATGCTTTGCTGCATCAGACTGAATTAGTCACCACTTTCCAGGACTGAGCCCAACCTTTTCATACTTTCACCTTCACTTTTCTTGAGGGCACATCAGATGCAAGGAAGGCCTGATCTGGGATTGAATTTAAACTGTTTTACAGCTCTTTTCCTCCCCTTCACTGCATTGGTTTCTGTCTAAAAGAATGAAAAACAACTCTACCAAGTAAGAGACCTTCAGTTCTTGTGTTCTGAAAACAATGTTTGTACAGGATCAGGACTGGAATCGAATGCTTCTCTTACACCTATATCTAGTAATACAGTACTCTCTCAGGGCACAATTAAAATTCCTGTTGCACATATGGCTGTAGTGGGAATATCCTCACAGGGGACCACAGGGGCTGGACAGGACATGTGCAGAGACCCCAGCCCTTTGGTTCTGTGACCTTAGCAAGAACCTGTGAGGAGGTGATTAATTTTCCTGTTAACCACCTTAAATTGAGTGGTTTGTTAATGACATGAGGGAGGGCAATGAGATCTCTTTTGATGCCTCCCGGCAACGTCTTCCCAATGACATTGTGCTGTGTGCCTCAACCCTCTTGTGTTCACAATTGGAGAGGCTTGTGACAAGGAAGTCTGAAAAATTTCTTCCAGCTCTAGGCCAGAATAGGACACCACCTGGAAGTAGACCACAGACAACCTATTGCAAACCTAGACCGCAGACAAACTATTGCAAACCAACAGGTACAATCTTGGGTAAAAATTAATTCATTTTGGAGTGAAAGTTCTCAGTTAGAACATGCTGAGATATGTTTTGGATTTTTTTAAAAAGTATTTCCTCAAGCCACATCTGTTTTGGAGCTGGGAATCTCCCAGCTTGTGCTCACAAAGCACAGGCTAAATGTGGGTTTCTCAGGAGGTCTTACAACCCTTTTTCATATAGGCATACTATTTATTTACCACTTGTACTAATCATGATAAGACCTGCTGGTCCATGCAATGAATTACAGCTTGATACAGTAGGAAAAGTTCTCTCCAGATGCATGCAGAGAGCTTCCATGACCTAAAAATGCACCCTGGGTAAAATTCAGCCCTCAGTTTCCATGTGTGAAAAATAACTGACTGTAAATGATGATGCTAGATGGTACTTTAAATAGCATCTTACCTATTTGTATACTTTGATTATATTTTGGACATAAAAAAAAGGAAGACTTTGAACTTTCTTTCAGGGATAGGATTTAACATTTTCTCACACTATATATATATACCTCAAAGTGTCATGTTTGCTGAATTATTTTGCAGTCTATATCAGTAAAATATATGATTTTAAAGAGGAGAGATAGTTCCACGTGAACTACTGGTGGTGCAATTTGGGTTAAGCTATGATTTTATGTAGCTACAGTAACTATTATCTGTTCCATTTTAAATTTTTAATTTATTTCAGTCAACAAGGTTTAATCTTGCAAGAAGATTAAAAAAAGCACAATTTTTTTAAGGCCACCAAAGGACCAACAGCCTTTCATTTAATCCACCCATAAGTTGGATGCCTTGAAAAGACGTGTGACTTGTTTGGCGCTGACCCTAGCAGAGTATGATATTAATAGGTTATTGACTTGGTAGGTCTTAAACAGCCAGAGGGAACATCATTTGCAGTAGCTGCAATGCACTGGAGGTTTGTTTCATTGATTGGGCTGTTTAACCCATCATCTCCAGGCATTTAAACAATGATATACGCTTGACAAACCTAATATTTCATTCTCTATCTGGGGACCATGAAACAGAAATTAAAGGAAAGAAAAAAACAACTGGACAGATACATAGCAGAAAATAATGATAAATGAGAAGGAAAATCTCAGACAGATAAAAGCTCAAATTTCGGACTATACCACAACTAAGAATTATGTAAAAAATAACATATTTTTCCATAAGAAAGGTGGGGAAGTAATAGCTAATACATCTGATCCATGAAAGACTCAGTATGTATTCTCAGTTAGTATGAATTCTAAAATCTTTGTAAATTAGGAGTTCTTTTGCTCTATGCTGTCAGAGAATTTGATGTGGTAAAAAGTGTGTTGGAAGACATGGCCCTTTGTGTTTACAAAAGGTAATGGCAAAGATCAACCAGGTGCTGAGAACACACAGCACGGACTGAAGGAAAATAATTTAATTTCCAGGACTGATGCTAACTTTGCAGTAAAGACAAATATAGTAACAACAATAACAATAATAACGTAGGGCTTCTGGGTATGATTAGATAGAGTATGACATGGAAGGTCCATCTGAGGTATTTATAATACTGGTTATATCATGGGGTCTTGCATGTGTCTGCAGCTGAACAAGGGAAAAAAATGGAAAGCCAATGTTATTTTTCTGTCTTTGTATCCTAGTTTCATTAGAAGAACACAACTACAGTATAGGAGGTCCTTGATATTTTTTAATAAAAATTGTGGGCAATATACTTACAGGAAAAGTGCAGGGTGGATTCAGTTCTAATAAAATAAAAAATCCTCTTTGAGTCAGAACCACGCTTCTACCATGTGCTAAGAAAGCATCAAATATACAGATATATAAGTCTTGAGAGTAAAGCTGGGAATCATTTGGTTAGGTCATCAGTGTATAGTAGCAGTGGGATTCACTTCACTTCTCTCCAGATCCTGGAAAGTCACACTGAATTGGGCACTGGGGTCCAGAGTGGTGGGTGCACCTCATTTAGCTGCAGCCCTTTAAAAATCAGGCATTCACTTTGAGCTAGGCATCAACAGACCGAGTGTGTGACTTGCTGAGTTTCATGGGCACCTCTGGCAGCAACATTAGCAAGGCACAAACCACTGTCTGGAGGTTTCCCTCTCTTCCCATTGACCACTGAGGCAGTCTAATCTTTAGACAGCTAAAACTGGTCTGGTGAAAATGGCTATTTGGGATTGCTTAGTCCCTTTGTCTTTGCTTAAATAATCAAGTCAGTACATGAGCAGAAATGCTTAGGCCTTACTTCTGCAAATGAAAGTGCTATAGCCGCATGGAGTCCTAAAAAAGCTGAGGATATTCTTATACTGGAACAGACCTAGCTAGAGCCAGCAGCATTCAGTCAGTGGAGAGGAAAGGCTCTATGGTCTTCAGAGGTAGCTCTGATTAAAGTTACTGAGATGGAAAATGAAACAACAGTGTGAGACTTACACAGCTGCTTGCACATTGTGGAAAGCAAATAGAACAGAGTTGAAGATGGTTTTGAGCAATCCAGAATGACCTATTAGAAGAAATAGTTGAAAAATTATGGAAAGATTGTTACAATTGTTATTATTTTTAATTAGCCATTTCCAAAAAGCCTGACTAGAAAATAAAATCACTTTGGATGGAACATGCATTACCTAAATTTAGCCATCTAAGAGTTGGTACCTGTTCTAGTGTAGTTATCTAAGCTCTCTTTCTAATCAATGAAGATGGATAGGCACTTTGAGAAGGCAGGTCCTCTCATTGATACTAGGCACCCACATCAGAATAGGGTAAATGATTGCCCGATGGGAGTGGTCTTTCCTTTTTCACTGTAACAGACTAAGTGGCCCAGAGTAGAAGACCTTAGATGTTTAAAATCTGGGTAGAGAAAATATATGCTTTGTGAACATTTTCCATACAAATTCACAGCATCTGAACATATTTTTTAATCTTCTAAGTAATTTAGAAAAAATGGAAAAAGAACTGAATTAAAATCAACAAATGAGTATAATAGTATTGATTTGTATGATTTCGCACAGAGGATCAGCTGGATGAATTGATGTGGGAATCTTTTACAAATTTAATGTCAATGATTCTATGGCAAATTGCAGTTGTGAGGGATATCTCCAATACATATTTTATTAATATTTATTAGCACACTTGTCACATTCTGTATGACTGAATATATTGCATAGCTTTTCATTTGTTTCCCTAGAAGAGACAAAATGAAACCCCTAGATTTTGATACTAAAGCATTTTAAATTCTAAAAAATCTTGCCTTGATCTTCGAATATAGAGGAGTATGGTTAATGTGGAGCAAAAATCTGCACCCAAAAGTGTGTTTTTCACTAGAAATACGAGGTGCATTAGTATTGTGTTTGCAAGCAAAAGCATCTGAAATGCCAAACTGCACCAATGAAGAGTGGTACCACAGGACTCAGTTCGTAACAGTTTTTATTTCCCGTGTGTGAAAGCCTGATCATCAGTTTTGCTTAATTCAATAATTTCTGTTAGCTTCATGTGGCTCAAGGTTCTACCTCCAAAGGACACAGAAGCTTACGTGGAAGAAAGTATTTCTGTTTTCATTAAAACATGCTAAGAATTAAATACACCTGTCTGAATTTGTAAGGAAGAATTTTCTGGATTCATTCTGTATAGAGCCACACAGTTGAGGCTTATGTTTTCCTCTACCCTTCTTCAATAATATAGGCACACTGTGAAAGTAACCAGACTAACTGTGGGTGATGTGCACCTGCATTTCTTCAAAAACATGTGTTCTGCTCCTGAAACACCACTGCTCAACATAACACTTATCTGCACACAAGAATATGTCCCACTTATGTTGCAGGTATATAGTCCTGATCTGCTCCACTGCTTTACAACAGATCAGGATTGAATTATTACCAGAGAGAGTACATAGATATACAGTATTTGTTTAAAAGCTGAAGCAGAAGTTGAGTATGTGTTGAGAGGGAATTGTGAAAATTAATTATTTTAGTATTATCACGTAAGAAGCGTCAAAGGGGAAGGAAGGCCCTCTTTTTAAAAATATTTACTAATGGAGTCCTAAGCAGATGCTGTGAAAGCAGCATAAATGCTTCTAAACATTTACTATGATAAATACTTTTTAATATTACTAATTAAGCTTCCTTTTTTAGCGCCAGCTGATATTTATGTATGTACTTCCCTCCTCAGTAACTGGGTAGTTGGTTAGGGCACAGTGTGCAGACCTCTCTCTGTTCTGAGTGACTATGTTAGCTTTTCTGTTGCAAAGGTACAACCTTAACAATATTGCAGTGATCAGCTAATGTATAAACTTTGCCTACTGCGTGCAGATATGTGAGACCCCAGAATCTACACAGAGACTAATAATTTAAAAAAATCTCATGTCATAGCAGTGCTGTGGTTTAACCCCAGCTGGCAGCTAAGCCCCACACACCCACTTGCTCACTTCCTCTATGTCTGGATGGGGGAGAGAATTGGAAAAGTGAGAAAACCCGTGGGTTGAGATAAAGACAGTTTAATAGTTAAAGCAAAAGCCGTGCACCCAAGCAAAGCAAAACAAAGAATTAATTCACCTCTTTCCATGGCCAGGCAGATGTTCAGCCATCTCCAGGAAAGCAGCTCTCCATCACATGTAATGGGTACTTGGGAACACAAACAGCATCACTCCGAATGTACCTCCCTTCCCTCACCTTCCTCCAGCTTTATATGTGAGCATGACACCGTATGGTCTGGGATATCCCTTTGGTCAGTTGAGGTCAGCTGTCCTGGCTGCGTCCCTTCCCAATTTCTTGTGCACTCCCAGCCTACTTTGCTGATGGGGTGGGGTGGGGTAAGAGGCAAAAAAGGCCTTCGCTCTATGCAGGCGCTGCTCAGCAATAACTAAAACATCCCTGTGTTGCGAACATTACTCTCATCCTAAATCCCAAACCCAGTAGTATAAAAGCTACTAGGAAGAAAATTAACTCTATCCCAGCTGGAACCAGGACAAGGAGAAGGGAAGAGGATCAGAACCACCAATAAACCTGCAGTAAGTAATGAAACGGTTAGGCAAACAAACTATGAGACAAAATATAACTCACAACTCTTTTTATTATGGATTATGCAGATTGTCTCTTACATGTGCCTATTTCCACATAGAAGGAGCTCTTGAGAAGAGCTCCAGACTGGCATCCAGTCTTTTTCTGGTAAATGTCAGTCTGCCTACTTTTCTCTAGCTCCCCTTTATTACTTGAGCATGAGCTTCATTGGGATGCTTGAGGCATAAATCTGCTATGTAAATTATATCATACCACCCTGATAAGTGACCGTTGTAACTTACGTTCTGCATAAGGCTATTATAAAGTGTTTTCTGCTATGTAAATCTAACATGGTACTAGACAGCACACATGTAAGTGACCATGGGGGGCGTTTTTCCTACAAAGTAGCCTCACTGAAATCAGCTGGAGATACGTGCAGCCATATGTGTAACCTTGAACACATTTATGCATGAGCTATCCAATAGCACAGTCTGTGGATGGATCCCCTGTTTTACTCAGGAAATGTTTAGGAAAGACATGTTGGAGATGCAGCATATCTCTAAGGCTGTATGCTAAATATATCCTGCATGGCATCCATTTAAAATACAAACAACATGCTTTGCAAGATCAAACTCTCACAAATATGTAACTCCATGCATACACAGTTTTGCATGCTCCCAAAATACTAATGCTCCTGTGCTTTCTGCATCTGGAGAAATACCTTTATTTTTGATTCACAATTCTGGTTTTGCTATTTTACCTTCCATCATATTAACAGGTAAATGTTAAAAGTGCAGGTAACCAAGCGCTTAGGCTCTGTTAAGAGTCACTCAAGAGAAACAGATTTTTCCAGTGAGTGGTAGGAGAGCAGAGGGAGAGACATGGGGCACTCCTGTCCCATCTTCCCAAGCTGATCTAAGACACCCTTACTGTAACATCTGCTGGTAGGACAGCTCTTTACCCCACTGCCTGGGGTAAGGAAAGGTGAAACCATTTTTCTGTTTTGCTTGAATTGCATCCTAACCTTCCTTTGACTTTCTTGAGAGAGAAAATGTAAAGCAGCAGGAAAAGGAGGAAAACGTAAAGCATCAGTCCCTGGACTGATGTGAATGAAGAATGTGCTTTGAGCCACCCAAATCTTTTAACCTTGATGGAGTAAAGGGGATAGTTCACCCCAGAGGGTAGAAAGTTCTCTGCTTCCCCCTTGTTGTGCTTTAAGCCCAGCCGGTTACTCAGAACCACGCAGCCACTCGCTCACTCCTCCGCTTCTTTCTCCCTTTCTCAAAAACTTCTTCCACTGTATCATTATTATTACTGGTGGTAGCAGCAGTGGTTTGTGTTATACCTTAGTTACTGGGCTGTTTTTATCTGAGCCCATGGGAGTTACATTCTTTTGAGTCTCCTCCCCGTCCCTCCGGAAGTGAAGGGAGGAAGATAGGGAGGGGAGTTAGGGAGTGGCTGTGTGGTTCTGAGTTACCGCGGGGCTTAAACCACTATACCTCCGGTCCTTTGCTGAGTCTCCAGTGTGATGGACACCTCTCAGGTGGAGAGAAGTCCTGTTTGGAAAAGAATGGAATCATGTTACTCATTTGTTCTCACTACATTGACAAATGGCTGTTTAGAGGAAACATTTTGGTAGAAATCTGATCTGAATCAGACTGGGAGGAACAGGCTGAACTGCTTTTTAGTCATCTCTCTATTAATTTCTAAATTTATATATAAAACTGTGGGACTTACAGTCTTCTTCAAGAGTCACTTTGTCTTGGTGTCCCTGTTAGAGGTCACTAAACCTAAAGCTTCCCAGAAAGTTTCCCACTGAATCATTTAATGACTGGAAATTGGAGGTAATAGACTTGAAAACGTATTCTCATTTCTGCAATTCAGAACCCTTTATCTGTGCCATGTAGTCCTGCTAGAAAGAGCAAAATGGCCTTTAACAAAGCCTATTTGCAGAATAGTAAGAAGTGTTAAGATGCCAGATGCATCTCATTATGAATTTTAATGAGTAGATTCGCACCTTGTCTTCCATTAAATAAATTACATGGTCTTTTTGAAACTCTTATTTGGCAAATTTGAAACTTGTTTCAAGTAGACTCTATGAGAGTTTAGGACTGTTCCTCCAGGGTGCAGGCCTGTGCTCTGTAGTCTGCCAAAGAAGGCAGAAGGGTCATACTCCTGCAGCAGCACCTCACAGCTCCTTTTTACCCTCGACAAAGAGAGCACTGCCTGGAACATGATTAAAAGTGAGAGTCAGAACTGATGATATTCTGGATTGCATGTAATTTTTATCTCAGGAAGTAAAGAGCTAAATTCGTATTCATCATGCAGAAATCTCCAGAAAAATAAAACAAATATTACAGTGGACAGGGAAGCATATTCTGGTGCCATTATCAGAGCAAATGCAAACTCTTTCATAACAAGACCCTTCTGGAAAATGGTTGGAGATATTTTTTCAACAACAGGCAAGTATCTGAGTGTCTGAGTCTGGACTCTTCTGCGCCATTTCACCTCTGAACAGGTTTGAAGCTTACAGGCTCCTTGAAGTTGTAAGAAGGCATTGATTTCAGCAAGGGATGTTTGCAACACTGTACTCTGCAGGAGTGAAACCGAAGGGAGGAAAGAACCTTCCTTTTCTTTGCATCCTGAAAGGAAGGACGTTGAATGCACTTGTTCAAACTAATAGTAATTGCAAAAGCGAGTCTTAAAGTTGAAAATACGAGACATTAAGCTGCCTTGAATCAATGTGGTTTTACTGGAATCAGTGACTGCACAATGCTTCAGAGAAGCAGAGGTCTTAGTCCTTCTTTGTTGTACAATAGCATTTCAATTTTTCTCTATTTATGGATAGTCAGAATCTATTTCTGCAGAAATAGATAACAGACAACCTCCCTGAAATAGGTTCCTCAGACCTATGGCCAGAATTCTTGTGAATAACAAAACCTGTGAAATTAATGGGATACACCATTTTACTCCAGCATTAGAAAAATGGTCAGTTCAGAAATTCTGAATGCAACTATACAAATTGCAAAATTTCACTAAATATTATAGTTAGCTATTTTCAGGGTATATCCAGGCAGAAAAGACAAGCATAGCCTTTTCGTCCTGGAACAACTTGAATCTGATATGCTGCTCAGCTTTCATTCCTTCATTCTATCCAGCTTGTGTATTTTGTACATTACATACTGCAGATGTTGATATAATTTTATTCCTCCTGATATAGTGAAGGTGTTTAATGAAAACAACCATCCCACACTTGCATATATGGAAGGGTGTCCTTTTAAACAGTACACATGGTGTCAATAGACTAATGCACGATGCTGAAGAAGAGTAATTTCTTTGGCAGGAAATATGTGTTTCAAGGTCAAGAAGAAGAAATCAAGAATCACATCAAAATCCTGTGCATTTTTGTGTAAGTGCAATGTGTGTGTATATATAATGGATATTAACAAATAACTGGATTTGGTTTTAAATATGGTCCATTGGACACAGGACATCCGATGACCAGACTTTATCCAGTTGAAGGAAGTGATCCTGACCCTCTACTCTGCTCTTGTGAGACTTCACTTGGAGTATTGTGTACAGTTTTGGTGTCCTCAATATAAAAAGGACATGGAGCTGCTGGAACAAGTCCAGAGGAGGGCCATGAGGATGATCAGGAGACTGGAACACCTCCTGTTTGAAGACAGACTGAGAAAGTTGGGGCTGTTCAGCCTGGAGAAGAGAAGGCTGAGTGGAGACCTCATAGCAGCCTTCCAGTATCTGAAGGGGGCCTATAAGGATGCTGGAGAGGAACTCTTCATTATGGCCTGTATTGACAGGACAAGGGGTAATGAGTTAAAACTTAAACAGGGGAAGTTCAGGTTAGATATAAGGAAGAAGTGAGGCACTGGAATGGGTTGCCCAGAGAAGTGATAAATTTTCCATCGCTGGTAGTGTTCAAAGCCAGATTGGATGGAGTCTTAGGTGCCATGGTTTAGTGAGTGGTGTCCCTGCCCAAGGCAAGGGAGCTGGAACTAAGTGATCTTAAGGTCCTTTCCAACCCAAACCATTCTATGATTCTATGATTCTATACCTATACATTTCCAGCTCTGTGTATTTTGCAAATCATATGCCAAAATCTAGTACCTACTTTCTAGTTTAAAGTACAGAGCAAAAAATGTTGGGTTTTCTTGTTTATTTCAAAGGGGAAGTATTAGAAATCAATTACTATGTTTTTCTGGGTCAAGCAAATACAGGTGAATTAGATGAACGGGAAACCAAGTGCAAGCACCAACTATCAGTAAAGCACCACTAGTTAAGTTGCAGCAGATTTATGAGCTTTATTTTCTACCTTAGGCCTGTCATATTTTTTCACCTTTATGTTAGTTAATTGCAGAGTAACATAAATTAACTTTGGAACACAGCAAAAATGGGAACTTTATTTATGAATTTCTTGGATTTCTTTACCCCAAGCCAAACAACTAAATTGCTACTTAGCATAAATTATTTATTGGCCCTGGCTCAATACCATCCAACACCAGCCCCTGGAGGTCTGGGAGATATAAAAGATTTAAAGCATCTGTGCAACAGCATTGGTGCAGCCACAAAGCTATGTTTCTTTCCAGAAGGGTCCACTTTATTTTGTTGTAAATAAATAGAGCCTAAATTTCAGGGGAGGGCTGGGTAGCTTCTAGTGGGACTGTAGTGTTTTGCATATGTTAATTACCCACAGCTGCATGACAGAGAGACAAACTGTTTGCACAACTATTCTGGGGAGACCTGTTGACAAAAGGATGAATTCTAATTTACACAGAATACATGAATGCTATAATTTCCTGACACTTCTAAAAATGTGTATATATGTAAATCCATTACAAAGTGATTATATATACAGTCACTTTTATCTTTATAATCTTTTTATCTGTTTATCTCTACATACATATAAGGAAATGATAAATAAAGCCAGGGTTAACTTGAAAATGGGCATATGCCATTCAGTATACTCACATATAAACCCAATCTCTTAAATTTAATCTGACAAATATGTCCAAATAATACCCTCATCTAGGCTGTTGTCTGCAAACTATGGTTGATGCCATGCTGCATGGCTCCCATGAGCTTGCTCTTCAGCTACACACCACCTCCACAGGCGTATTGTCTTGACTCTTCCCCGTTTCAGCTCATTCTCCATCATGCTCTCCTCAGCTTCTCCCCCACTTTTGAAATGGCAGGAGCCTGGTACACTGGTACCTCTCTACAAAGAGAAAGTCACTAAATGAAAGAGCTGCAAATGAATATGTAGGTCATAACTTAAGCTCTGAGGGACCCCATATGCTGAAGAACAACTACCTGTGCACTGATTTTTGACCACACAGCTGAGCACTTCTGAAAGTATGTATGCAGTACACATTTTTTTGTTCTGTAGAAGAACTGGCTTCTGCAATGCCTGTGTACAATTTACTGTCTCCTGTTATGCTTTTTTTTTTGAAAAATTGTCTTATTTCTCTGTCAAAATGTCAAAATAAGTTAGAGTAAAATTTTATTTAAAGTTTTAAAAGGACTTGGAAAGCCTTCTAGAATTATAAAAGCCTTTTAGCTTCATTAAAAATGTCCTATTATTTTGTTGCTGTTTTTGTGGTTACTGTGTCCTAGGTAGCTGGTTCTGGCAGTGGGAAATGTCACTGCCTAACAAGAAAAGAGCAGCTGCAGCAGCGCCAGTACAACAATCTGTGATGACAGCCCTTATCTCATACATGTACATGTGTGCTTACCTCTACTTTCCTTGGCCAGTCCTGTTGATTTTATAGTGAGTCCTGTTTTGGGGACAGGAGCTCAGGTATCGTGTACGTAGTGGAGTCTTTATATCACTGGGCATGAACTGACAAGGCTTTTTTAATACTTTAGAACAACAAAATTAAAATTTAAGTTGCCTCCTTAATTCCCTTACACAAGAGTAAAAAGTATATTCCTTTTCAGTTTCATTAGTACTTAGAGAAACTGAGAAAGGTAAGTGCTCTGAGCAGCCTACAAGCAAGCAGAAAAATACTTCTTTCAACATTTTAAAGGCAACGCATACAAAACTGATGAAGGATGGATGAATGGAACAGGACTGTGAAGTGATTCATGACTTGCTGCAGAGCAGAAGAGCTGGGAAGAGCAGGTTTCCTATCTGCCAGTCCATTGCGCTATCCAGTAGAACAAGTATCCCATCAAAAAGATAGCTAAAATCCTGAAAGCAGGTAATTATTTTTAAATACAAACCCACTGCCTCCTTTTCTCCATGGATTTGTTCCAGGAACTGGAAAGGATCATGTGCAACTATTGTGCAGAGTGTTATTTTCAAGTAGTGAATCGACATGGAGGGTAAGAGGTTCCAGTGGTCTGAGAACATGGACATATTTACCTGAAAATTACCTGGAACCTGATTCTGTGGTTTTCATCATGGAGACCAAGAGTCATGACATACTGTAAGCAGTCATCCTCTGGGCACACAAATAATATTGGGGCAGGCTGACCTCCAAGTATCATTAACAGAGGCATGTACCACTTACTTAAACATATACAGCCCCTCCTGAGGACTTATTTTGCATTTCCAGTATTAGTAAATGGAAAGAAACAGAACTCCAAAATTCTAGAGAATTTAAATGCAAACTGAAATATCAACTTATTTTTACTTTATTTCTAATAATTTTTTATTGATATGACTATTGTATTTTTCAATAAATAGTTTATAATATGGCAGCTATAGAGATGATAAAATTATAAAAATGGTCAGGAGAAAAAAAGCAATTATGCGGGGGTGAAAATGCTGTTTTTGAGGCACATCCAGAAAATCCATAATCATCAATAAGGCTTGGCCGATGTGCATTCAATAAACCCTTTGTATGAACTCACAATGATTTCACATATATAATGATTTCTTACATACAATTTTTTCTTCTTCATATTTCTCCTTTTGCTTTGACAGTATGTTTTTTAATTACATCCACTTTAGTGAGTTTAATTAATCAACCTGTTCCTCTGAAGAGTCAATTTTATAAAAGCTCTGCAGTACTGTAGAGGCAGTGCTTATTTTCTCTCAGTGCTCATTCAGAAAGGAAGACCTCTAAACCCTGTCTGGGGCTATTCACACTTACTGACTCCCCATTGGTAATTCAGCTAGAGTTTGGCATCACTGCTCATGAGGTCTGCCAAGGAACCACATCTCCTGCTTCTGTGTTCAACACAATTTGCTCCTTGCTGGGTGTTTGGGATCTGAAAGTCCTGCTTTCAGTATGCCAAGTGTTTTGTTGCTAGTCATGTTCAACGCAATCCTTTATGACAGCAAAGTCAAGGAAAATCTTCGCTGTGTTTTAAGTACACTCTTTAAACAACCTTAAAGGTTTCCCCATATATCCTTAAAGACCTTGTTTTTGATCTACATCAAAACTAATCTGTCTAGGCTCTGCTTCCTTGTTTATGAAGAAGGAATATAGAAGGCCATTCATGATCTGACATCATTCAGTACTGAACTGTTAAAAAAAATGGGCTCAGATGAAGCCAATCTAGCAGTGACCTAAATAAAGGAAGCTAGCTATGAATCAGGAAACTTCCCTTGCTCACTGTGCTCTCACTGCGTATTTGTTTAGAGGCATTAAATTAATCTTGTTGCTTACATTTTTAACAATAACCTTTGCTCACAGATAATTAAAATTACAATTTGCAAGTGAAAAATCAAAATAACACCAAGTCTGAAATAAACTAAGATATATAAAACCATCTCTGAGCTGTGTTTTGTGTTCCTGTTGACAGTTTTTCTTTCTCTGTACAGACATGAAAAATACCCCGATACTTCAATGCAAGCTGTCATGCAGAATCCTCAGCTGCCAGTATGCCAGTATATAGTGTATTTGAAGAGTATGAGAAAATACTGTCAGTGCCAACAGATTCCCTAATAAAAATAATAATGAAGTCTTGAGAACTGTCAGCCCTTCAATTATGCAGCTATGACAGTGGCTGCACATTTGCAAGAATCCAACCTTGCTACTGGAGTGCATGAAAAGGCCAATGAAGCTTTGTCAGAGCCGGACACGGTCAGGCACAGTATTTCTGTTCTCTCCTCTGCGGTCCAGCCATTTCTTCAGGATGTTTTGCTTTAACTCCAGGTTCAGCTTTGCTGACATAAAGAACTGAGTAAGTTAAATGAATTCTAATCCTGACACACACAATAAAAGCAGAGCGAAATGCTCAGTCTTAGTCTTGCAGTGCTCCTTGGATGAGGGCTCTCAGTGACATTAAATTAAGCAGTTAGAAACCAGGTAGAGCCAGCAGAAAAAGTATGATCTATTCTTCTATGCTGTCTCTAAAAACTGCAGGTCAGGCACTACTTTTGTTAGGAAAATAACATTAGGAGGACATCTATATAGAGCCTATCATTGCCTTGGTAAGACTGACACTGAAACCAGTAATCAGCGAAATCGGAGGCATCATATTTCTTGTTTGAAAAAGAGCAAGCTATTGACACAAAGGAAGAATCCATCTCAATTTGTTCTGGTATTTCCTGATTGAGATCTATCAAAATGGTATCTCTTACTTAGTCATAACTTAGGTGTAGCTTTCAGAGAAAGCCACTGTCATAGCAAGAGATAAGGCATAATTATTCACAACTGCTAGAGCTTAATCTTTCTCTTCATGCTTAACAAATAAAAATAGGTTCACTTTCTCATTGATTAAACAAATAGCAGCTGTTAAAGCATGAAACCTGAAATACTCTCTTGTGATGTTACGGTTTCCACCTGAGCATTAACCCAGCATATTCCTCTACAGCTGGAGCAGTCCGATAAAAGAGGGATTAAATACAGTCTCAGTTTGCCCACTGTTCATAGAAAACCAAAAGGTGACAATCCCCTCACACCCCAGATTTTGGCCCAGCCTCCCCTTGTGAATGAGTTTGTGTGTTTCCCAAAATGATCACCATGAAGGGAAAAAGTGAAGGGTTGAGGGAGCCAACGTGTTTCTCCCTGCATATGCATGTAGCTACTAGACCTGAGCAGGTCTTTCTCTACAGCCTGTATGCAATATGTACCTCTGCCAGAGGACTAATTAACTGAGATAATCTTTGGCCTACTCAGAGTCAAAGAAAGGCCACAACATAATTTGCTCCTTCACATTGTGGTACGCAGGAAGATGGCTTGATTCCTTCTCTTGTAGCATCCTCAACCATGTATAAGACGCTAAAAAGGAGTGAGAAATCATTCCAGCCAGCCATACCTTCCTTTAAAAAACCACAACTACTTTTCACAGTGATACAATGTGACAGAGTTCCTGGTTGTTCCTTCTCCCTCGCCTCAATAAAATACACACTTGCGGTACTTGGTACACAATAAGGATTTCCCTGGAGGGTAAATGTAGCACTGATACGAGTGCTTCGGTTTAATCCTCCTTTCTTTCCTTCTCTTCTCCCTTCCTCAGCTTCCTCCCGCCTCTGTGCCTACCCTCCAGGCTCTTATGGGAGTTTCCAGGTAACTAAAGGCTTGCAAAGCCAGTGCCTTGGAGTGACAACTGCAGACAACTGCAACATTTAGGAGTGAGTGACATATCATTTCTTTAACTCTCCCTCCTCCCGAGTCTCTCACAATAAGGCTCCAAGCCACTCTTTACATTATATATATAGTTCTATTACTGTTTTTGGTTAGCAATTGGTGATATTGTATATTGTAGCAGGTACGTGTCAATGAATCACTGTGTATTGATATATACCTTGGTCGTAGAATTATGACTTACTCAAAAAACATTGAACAGAGTAGCAGGTAATCATGGGTTTATTTTATTGATTTGGGACAAGAAGTATAGTCATGCAATCCTTATGTACAGCAGAAATTTCACTGCACCAGATGTTTCAATTTTTAATGTGTAAATTCAGTGAGATATTACTTTCGTTATAGTTAAAATATGTACCTTTTTTCTTCGGCGTAACAGCTGCGGGCAATGCAGTTGTCCTAGCACACAGCAGAGTTGGCCATAACGTCTTATGAGATCTCAGAAAAGTCTGAATATCTAAATATAATATCTAATATCTAAAGCTAAAGACTCCCTGGAAGGAACTAAGTGTGTGATGGTGGAACCCCATACTGTCAGGCATTGATGGGTGCTCCTTACGCAGGATGAACATTTTAGCCTCAGTGGCAAAGCAAGTGCCCAACAGTTCAGATGGATTGGGGCCTGTGTCAGAATGAATTGTCTCTACTCTACTTGCTTTCTTGGGTGTCGAGGTAGAAGATGAAGCTCAAGCACCAGCCACCAAACTCACCCTTTCTGTCCAGGACTGAGACAAGGAGTACTGTGGGAGTGTTGGGCCCCATCAGTGAAGGCATTTGATGCAATTCATTTTGGGAATTCTGAATATTTTCATGGAAGGTCCAAATGTGAAGGCTTTGACAAAGGGCAATGACTGCCGAGACAACTCTGCTGTGGTGGGGACAGACCCACACTGGTGCCATCTGGATAAGTTCAGGCAAGAGATGAGTGCTAGGCAGGCTGGTGATGAGCTGTATGTGGCTGCGTTAGCTTACCATCCTGGCACAGAGCTCCTCACTGGCTGATTCACACTGATGAGCGGTTGCACAGTGCTCTGGGCGACCTCAGGGAGCCTCCTTCCCCCCACAGCTACCTACCTTGCATTAACCCAACATGTTCAATTTTATCACACTGTCCCCAGTGTGTAGAACTGCCTTGTGGCCACTGTACTCCCCTCTGTGACAATGCCGGTGGTTTTCCTTCCTGCTGCCAGCAAACCCAAGTAATGTTTCAGCATAAATTACAGAGTAGTTGTAGGTGAAAAAAGGTCTGTATCTCAGTAATGCAGAGGGAACTGAAAGTGCCTGTTATCACTCGGGGAAGGGGACCATTTGTTTAGCAGATGCCCTGACACAACCCTCTCTAGGAAAGATGTTCTCATCCACCCTAGGGGTGACTTTGCCGACAGATCTCTCCATCCTCAGGGGAGCAGAGGAGGACTCAAGCACCTGCTCTCTATATTTTCTCCACTATCACAATGATCATGAAGGAAATCATTAGACAGACCAGACTTCCAGCTCCCATTATTTTTAACAGGCGTTGCACATCTAATTTGAAATGCACAATGCAAATATTTACCTTCAAGTGTCAAAGGAGACTATAAAGATCTTTATGGATCTTCACACTTCAAGGACTTAATTCATTAAAAGTAATTATACATATGTGGGGATTACTTCCACAGTGGAGCTGAGATATGCAATCAGTTGCCAAGTAGGAAAGTACAACATACACGCTATACGTCTGTGTGTTAGCTTTTATGTGAGGAGGAGGGCTCTCGTACATCAGAACATATGTGTATAAACAAGGCTGAGAGATCTCACTGGAATTTGCCACTGAATAAATTAGGGAAAGTCACTGTGTGGCACTGGAGACTCCCAGCGCTGCAGACAAGCTCTTTTGCGCTTGCCCACCTCCTTCACCTCAGCCTGAATACTCCACATGCCTCTTCTTTTTAGAATGAGAGCAGTTTTAGGAGGCAAAATATTAAAAATAGGCTTCGATTTTCTCTGCCCCGTAGAGATTTCAAGGTGTCCAGCAATTTGTTTCCAGTGGAGCCAGTTTGAAAAGATTGAGGTTTTTAGCCTCAGATATTTATTTATTCTGTGAGAACAGGCACACCTTGATCCTTGCTGGTTGTTTAAGGGGCAGATGCTGCTATTTTGAGCAGGTAACTGGAAAAAAAATTAGTGCTGAAGTCAATGGTTGAGAGGAGGCAGTCAATTAAGTTCTCAGACACTAATAATCCGTTCTTACTTGTAAATCATGGGGACTCTGTTTTAAGTGCTTGGAAAACTTCAGGCATGAATCATGCAATAACAAGCACCTTCTTTTTCAGAAAATAGTGTTAATAATTTAGCTGTCTGGTTACGGCAAGGTAACCTACTTGTACGCCACCCCCAAACTGAGAGCATCTTGGCACTCACCACACACACAAAAAGTAGTGGGGAAAGAGCATCTTTCTTTTCTCTCTGGTTGTGCTTGGGGTGCAGTGGTTTTGAAGAACAGCTGTCATAAACAGGTCTTTATTTCTCCTTGTGAAGAATCCCAGGTCCTTTTCCCTTGCCTTGCCTCAGAGGATGTTTATACCTAGGCTCAGCCTCTGCACAACTCCTCTGCTGCGTATGCTTGTCAGCTTTCTGGCATACTGTGCGAGCTCAGTTGCCTGTAGGGACCATGCTCAGGCAGGGAGGGAAGAATCTCAGGGGATCAGGACAGAGACAGGGAGATTGTGCAGTATTATACCATATACTCTTAATGGTATATATTAACATTAGCCTGTGCTTGATGGGGAGACAGTCCTGTGAGCAGAGTCTAAGGATGAAATGATTACAGCAACACATGCTTCTTAGCAGATTTTCAGCTCAATTTGCACCGGTTGGTGAAGCCCTGAGACTATGGCAATTTAGTCCAGTTTTTACATAATGGATCTTATCTGTCTTCATAGAACAAGTTTGCACTTCATAAAATCTTATAGAATTTCACTGGCTATAGTGACACAACCCAGCTGCTGTTGCTGGTAATGAAAATTTTATGGCATATGAAGCACATTAGGATATTATTGGGTATCTGTTGCAATATCAGACATTTGCCTTTGACATCAGAAAGGTGGTAAACTAATGATGAAATGTGCTTCAAGGGTACACCTGGTTTAATAGTGCCTATTACGTTTGACACAGAGAGGCACGAACCATGTTATCTTGCATTTTTGCAAATAATATTTATTCTACAAAGAAGTTCATGCATGCAGAATAAACAGCATCTTCCTGGTGAAAGCATATAATTAGCTGAAATCCAAGAAGTGACAAATATTTGCTTTGCCTGAAAGTTACCGCATGAGATTCTCAAGTTTGAAGTATTCCAGAGACAGCCTTCACGGTTTCATAAGTGCACAGTGTTGCTAAGTACTGAGTGACACAGGTTGCAGGTAGGAAATGTCTATCTAATATGGAAATTATGCACCCCATTTCAACTTTGTTTTGTGTTCCTTTTTGCCCTCTTGGAACTCTGCACACTTCCCCCCTTATGGGAGATTCAAGGAAGCTGTAGGATCTTCCAAGTATCAGGGACTAAAGCCCATTGGCTGCTCTTGAAGCTGCTTGAAAACATTTGTTTGAAAAAACCAAAAAAAACCCAAAAAACAAAACCAAAGGTTTTCCAATAAAAAAACCAAAAGCTGTTGCAACTGAATTAAGTTGTATTCCATTAAGTTCTGCCTGCGCTGTTGTTTTGTTTAGCTATCTGGGGGAAAAAATGAGAGTTTCCCATTTCAGTACTTGCAGTAGTCAGGGTTTTTAATTTTGAAATAACTTTCATTATGAAATGTTTAAAATGTATCAAAGTAAAATGCATCATGACCCCAAATATTTATGAAAAATCCGTCGCCTACTGATTTGATCTGGTAAACCACAGGAGATTAATTAGTCTTGGTTATGTGACTTTTCAAGCACTAAACATGGCTGAAGGGGTTTTGCTTTTTTGTAGCGTAAGCCCGTATTTTCATGTATTTATATAAAATATATAACATATAGGGGAATTAGTTACATGGTAACATTTACCACTGGTATTTTACCCAAAATATGAGCATCTCCAAAAGCTATAAGGCTATGTTCATAATGAGAATAATTCAATGTAATTTTTCATCCATTAATTCAAAACTGCTCCTTTTCAGTTGCTTTAAAGTAATTTGTACAGTAATTAAAATATAGTGTGAAAATAACCTTTATTTCCCTTTTAAGTCAGAGGGTAACACATACACACTGAGTAATCCAGACCAAAATGTTTTTAGGCTATGGACTACAGTGTCTTAAAGTAAACCATATGCTTCCTCTTCTCTTCTACAAAAATGATTAAAACCAAAATAAAAATGTAGAGGACTTTCCTCCAAAGATACTCAGCATTGACTGAAGGGCTGTTGTGCCCTGCTACATCTTGAGGGTTTCTGACATATGTCCACAGGGTTTCTAGTTCTAGACAAATGTCCAGACAATTAAATCATTTAATTCTAGTATTAAAATGAGAAGAAATTAAACTTCCATAAAACCCCCTAACCGTATCAAACTCGAATATCTTTCCTCATCCTGCTCCATTTATGCAAATACATTTATAAAATTTCATAAACCAGCAGCGTAGCAGCTTAAATGTTTAAAAATAAAACTTCTGCAGAGACATTAGCTTTAATTCATTTCAGTGTGCCCTGTTTTTTTTTTTTTTCCTTTTGGATTTTATGAATTAAGGTTACATTGTGTTGGGGTTGGGATTTTTCTTTAGCTGTGAATTTCTGTCTTCGTTTGGCTTGCAGACAGCCTTTTCACAGTGTGGTGCTGTTGCAGGTGAGGAGCATCTGCACCTCTTCCAGGCAGAAGCATGTGTTTGATAAGGATGTTGATGGGTCACAGGCTGTCACCATTCATCCTAAAAAGCTTTTTCTGACTAACCATCACAACAGAAACACACTGTAATAAGGCTACCAGGCTCAGTATTGATTTCCCATCTAATATAATATCATGATTGTATATTACTTGGTTTTGCACTTTATTATTCCCTAGAATGTTAACTTTGAAGTTTTAAAAGCCTTCAGTTCTACAGCTGCAATCCTTAACACCTCTGCAGTCTTCTATGCATCACTTTGCCATTCTTCTCTTCCCCATATTCTTAGCTGACCTGGTGCAGGGGAAAACCCCTTCCTGCTTACTTCAACTCCTGAAACACAAAAACATGGCTTTAAAAGATGTAGCACTATTAGAAAAGGGCTTCTTCAAAGAAAAAAAAGCCAAAACAACCCAAACCCAAAAAGATGAACAAACAAAAAAGCATCTGTTTCCCCTCAAACTTCTTTACAGGGTGAGACAGGAAGGTTTGTGGGAGAGCCTTGCACTCATAGGGACTTCAGGGGACTTGGCCTCAGTGTTGACTCTCAGAAGGGGCCAAATTCTCTCCTCTAGTCCCTCTCCCCTTTTTGCTGTCTTGTGTCCACTTTGTCCCTCTGGACTTTGAGGTCTTCAGGACATTCTTCTGCTGAATGTTCTTACCCACCCATCAGTTGGGTTCTGCTACATGCTGCTGTACGTATCTAGGTATCTATAGCAATCCAAGTCAATCAGAATATAAAAATGTCTAGTTGAATTCTCCTCTGTTCCCTGATGATATTCAGGAAGGCAGCACATGGTACCTGCAGATGGATGGCAGCTAAAATGCCTTTTAAAGCTGCAAGCAGAAGTGGAAGTTTGTTTTCATGCATTTTCTATCTTTCATTTGGATACGGCAAAACATTTATTAATCCTCCTCCAAACCATATGCCATATGTCTAATGAGTGGTAGGTTCAGTTAATCATATAAACCCAACCAAGTATAGCAAAAAAAACCTTGCAGAGTAGGTGAAAAAGCTAATACTGTAGATCTGAGTTAAATAAATGAAGGAGATGAAGAATATGCAGGGTCAGGTCCTCTGGGAAGCTCAAATAAATATTGAGGCAGCTAAAGTTTGTCTGGGTACTTGAGGTGCTGTCTTGATAACTTTTGAACTGCTGGCTGGGGCATCTTCACAGGCTTTGTGAAGGCTCACGTTGCAAGTATGGATGGCCCTGCTTTGTAAGGTTTAAGAAGTACTCTCAAGGCTTAGCAGATATAGATATTTACACAGCACTTTACCACATGATTGCTCTAGGCTGTAAAGAACCAGTGGGAAACTGAACCCAGAGGTTTCCCAAGCTCACCAGTGGGGTATCTAAATTACTGCATGAACCCACACTCGAGTTTTGCAGATATCTTTTATTGAAGAAGTGACATGACTGCTCATAAACTGTGATAACACAGAACATCTGCAAACTTCACAATGGAATACTTGAGGAATTTATTTTATTATTTTTATTTAGTTTTAATTTATTTTAATTATTTTATTTTATTCCTCCACCATTTTACCAGTTTTACCAGGCTGTGATATCTGTTACGATCTTCTTGCTGGGACAGCAAAAGCTGACTGTGAAAAATGAGTGTTGACAAATTCTGCGCAAATTTCTGTGCGTCGTTCAGTGCCAAGTTCTAACTTGCAACAGCTCTTCTATTCTCTAGAAATTAGTCTGCAGTAGTTGCCAAATTACAGCAGTTATGTGGCTTGTGCAAACAGGTCTAGGAAGACACAATCATATTCATTTCACTTGAGCCCTAATTTGACCTACAGATTTGATTTCCAGCTTCCGTAAATTCAATATACTACTAAACCACTTCTCCAGAGAGGCCCCTGAGTCCTTTACTCACTGGAAATTCTACTCTTATTTAATTATAAATATTTATAAAACCTGTGTGATCTTTCAAAATGTGAGAACTATCTCGGTGTTTATAATTGTTATAAAAAATATCTCGAACCCGCTAATTGAATGAAGCTTTCAAATGTGAGTAATTTTTTATTTGAATTCTATGTCCTTATGTATTATGTAACAATTAGTAATGATGTGATGGATAATTTTTTTGGAACAGCTCCTGATTCCATTACTCAACTACTCGATCGACCAGTAATTATGAATCATATCTTTAATTAGCTGCTGCTCTTCAGAAACATATGAAAGCCAAGGGCATAAAGTAATTGGCATAAAAGTTTTCCTAATTAATTTATCTGTCCATGTGAGTAACCAGGACTGGAGTCAGGGGAACATTTATAACTCCAGGAAGGCCAGGCCTAAAACCCGATGTCAACTGAGATTTATATTTCTGAATTATAAAAAGCACAACAACAAGCCACAAAATTACATTATCCTCAACTCCAACAATGCAGCATATAATGTGTTGTTCGGAGATGAGCAAAAACTTCTTATTGATCCAATTCATTTTCATCGTATTCTCTAGTGGGTCTTTCAAATCTCTCTGGCTATTTCCCTCCTTCCACATAGTAACAGTAATCAACCACATTAAGCAATTCATTAAACAACAGCCCCACTGACCACAGGGAGTATTACAGCTAACATTCATTAGGCAACTAGCAACTTTATTTAAGCAGAAGAGAGCTCGGGAGTGCAGCACTCAACTCTTTGTCTTCCAGGAGGAGCCTGTGGCCCACCTAGGCAGTACTGTATCTGCCTTTCACAAACTATAAAACCTTTAAGCTGGCTGGCACAGACAGTGCCTTTTTTCAAGTTGCTGCCTGGGAGAGAAGACAAAGTGGAGTGTGTGCTGGTTTAATTCTCAGCCTGCCAAAGATTAAGTTAAAATCTGAGCTCATTGTTAAGTATGGGTTGTTAAGATTTATGCCTGATATAAAAATAAAATCTTACAGTATTGATATTTAGGTCCTATATTTTTCAGATCTGATTTCAAGAGGGCAAAAGTTGTAAAGCATCCAGGTTTGTTCATTTGAATATCCTGGCTTGCCTGGCACTTTGCAGTAAAAATGATATATATTGTCCTTCATAATAACAGAGGAAAGGCTAAAACAACAATGGAAAAAAAAGCCTTTCTACAAACAATGTTAAAAAAAGTGTTAGAAAAGTTTCACTAAGATTTGGCCAGTGTGTCTGTATGCTGTTTTTGTCCTAATTAATGAAAGATCTAAGCTTCACATTTGTTGCAATGTCCCCGACAAGGAGATAATTCTTATGAGTAAATAAATATACTGCTGTTCTCCTGCTTGCTCATTTCTTTATTTCTTTTTTTCTAAGGCAGACCATATTACAGAAAGGGGGAGACAAAATTAGACAATATTACTCAGCATTACTGTTTGTAGAAAGATTCCTACAGAAATCCAAGCTTTTTTCCTCAAAATTCGACACTCTTAAATCATTAAAGCAATGTTTAAGTAGCTACTTCCACAGTCTACTCAGTGGTTCCATGGAATGAATATATATGCACAAGGCTAAAAAAAACACCTTCCCCTTCCATAGTGTTATTATTTCCTATTACTCCTATGAAAGTATAATCAAGTTTGGCAGAGTTACTATTAAATCATACAATGCTTGAAATGACTTCACTTCTTGTATAGTGTAACTTAGCATTACTCCCTTGATTTCAGAGAAGCTAGATAAACTGAGAAGCTGATTCATTTTGTCACAGCCCTATTCTGGTTTTAAAAGCCTCTACTTCAGCATTCACATTATTGCCTATTGCTGGTACAGAAATTACTAAGAGTATTAAAAAGAATTAATGGCATTACTGATTACTGACAGTTATAACTGGAGGGTAGAGTCAATGCTGCTATAATCTGAAAATACATTTCTGGGGTGTTTAATTATATGAAACCTGATGATTAAACCTGCAAACCTGCAACTTCTCCAGAGTACCTCTTCCTGCTAGGACATCAGCTTTCTGTCTAAACCTTGTATCTCACTGGCAAAATACCTGATCCATTCTTTCTATCTCACATATATTGATTAAGCATTTGAGATGGTGCCATCAGTAAATAAAAAACTACTAAAATTTTTAAAAATTCCCCATTTTTCTCAGTATTCAGTACCAGCAAGTATAAAACCAGAACATGTGCAGCATCTGTCAGAGTGGTGCAGTGTGAGGCCCTGTGGAAACGTGGGCTCAAGGCTCACTTCAGTCTTTCTCTCAGAGCTCTCGTGGCCAGAAATGTGGGAAGAAGTAGGAGGATTCTTGCCAGAAATGTGATATTTGTCCCCTCCGTAAGGAGGGGACATCCCTGGGGCATAGGAGTCTCCCACTGAGGAGAAACCACAGGGCACACTTAGAAGATGAAGCTTGACAAGGGATGGGGCTTAGTCCCAGAAGCTAGCTGGGAACATTAGAATCACAGAATAGTTAGGGTTGGAAAGGACCTTAAGATCATCTAGTTCCAACCCCCCTGCCATGGGCAGGGACACCTCACACTAAACCATCTCACTCAAGGCTTCGTCCAACCTGGTCTTGAACACTGCTAGGGATGGAGCATTCACAACTTCCTTGGGCAACCCATTCCAGTGCCTCACCACCCTAACAGGAAAGAATTTCCTCCTTATATCCAATCTAAACTTCCCCTGTTTAAGTTTTAACCCATTACCCCTTGTCCTGTCACTACAGTCCCTAATGACGAGTCCCTCCCCAGCATCCTTATAGGCCCCCTTCAGATGCTGGAAGGCTGCTTGACATAGCTTGAACCTTCTTTACCTGCTTGTAGGAAAGAGTGTCAAGAGGCAGAGAGATGGTGGGTCAAAATGCTGGTAAGAAAATGAGCTCCAGCAAGTGGTGTGGGCTGATGGAAGAGCACCAAAATCAAATACAACCCATTGGGCTCTGCTGCCTCCCATGACCTGCTGCTCACAAGCACTATCATTCAGAAGAAAACATAAGAAAATAAGACATTTATCTCACTCAGACATCTTGACAGCCTTGTGAGCAGAATGTGTTTGGTTGTATGACTAAATATTTTGGGCAAACATGAACCCTGGGTCCACGTTTCTGGTCAGGCAATTCAGAGCCCATACAATAGACGAAGCTCTAGCGTTGTTATGAGATTTAAAGGGCAAAGAGGGTATTGTGCTCTTCCATGACACAGAGCTTGCGATTTCAACTCTGTCAAACTACCCTTGGAAAACAGACCTAGTGACTTATTTTATTAGCAACAGAAAGTGTTACAAAAAGTGTATCCAACATATACAGTTGACTGCCTGTATTCTCTGTACTCTGTTCTGGTACCAGTATATAAATGCATTTGTACTAAGGCACAGAGCTTATTATATATGATGAATGGCACTGAAATATCAGTTTTATCCTTCTTGTAAAAATAGGGGCCATAATTCATGACAGGTGCAGCCTCCAGATGCCAACAGTGCTATTGGTTTCAGGGCCAGGACCAGGAAGACACAGATAATTTTGCTAATTCCCTCCATTACATTATTATATTCTTACCTACAGTGTGAGACAGCTTATCATGGAATCATTAGAGAGAAAATCTCTGTTCAATGTTACATTGCCAAAAATTAAATGTGTGCTGCAACTCTCACACTACCTTTAAAGCATTATGCATTATACACTGAATTCTGGGAGAATACAAAGTGCTTTATTTTTGTTTGGTTTTGGTATCTGGAAAGTTTGAAGAGCATCTTTTAATGTTGGGAATTTTTAAAGGTCTCTATCACCACAATATCTGGGCACAGTGGTCCTTATTATATATACGCTTTCATGACAAAGGACCACTGAGCATTGCCATGGTCCCTGGAACAAACTTTCCTGAGTCTTTCTTTCCTTCCTAGGTCCTGCTGAGTTTGTCACCCTAGATGGGGACTACTTAGTTGTTACTACATAGTAACAACTGCTATATTAATGAAGGGGAATTGTTGCTTCATTTACTAATAATACAGGACCACTGGAGAACCTGTCTGCACTCCTCTACAACCTTGATTACACCTCCCAGAATTAGGCTAATATTGTAATTCTTGCTTTATAGGTGAGATGAGGCACAGAAAAGAAGTTTCTTGTCCAGAATTTTCATAGGGAAACTAACAGTGCAGGGATGCAAACCATGGTCACCCATGCTCCAGGTAAGTGCTGTAATCACTCGGCCAGTGGGCATTTAATAGCTTTCAAACATTCTTTTCTTCTTTTTCTTTATTCTGTTTTCCCAAAACTTTTAATTACCTCATTGATTTCAAAGAGCTCCCACTGCCTCTTGGACAACCTTAAAAAGCATTCATTTTTAGAAACAATTCTGCTGATATGTAGTTTACCTGATGTAGCTTTCTTTTGTTATTATTATGCAAATACCTTTGGAAGAGAATAAGTGTACTTCTGAAGAATTGCCCTGCTAATATTGTTTATTTGTGTCTGAAGCCATTCTCATCTTGCTCTTGTAAACATAAGCAGCAAGTATGGAATATGCAGGAGAGCAGACTACGAATTAAGTTCACATTTTCCTTAAATATTTTGTGAAGGTGCCTTACCTGAGGTGTCTACCTTACCTGAGGCTTGGATTTTATTTTCACTGAATTTTTACAAAAAATGGCCTCTATAAGAAAAGATTTGGCTGCATTAGAATTGCACTCCCCTGCTGATCTCTGATATGACAGATGGGATCAACTTAGCTGCTTTAAATGACAGTCACCACAGGAGGACAGAAAGGGAAGGGGACTTGCCATTACTTACAACCCATCAAAGCACAAGTCTGACTTCATTAAGATCTTCATGGTGTCCGACATTCACTCACACAAGATACCCAACAAAACACAGTCTAAATCACTATGTGGTGAGTGCAAACTGGTTGAAGACCTCTGTTTTGAGAACAGTCACCAGTGCCTTTCACAGGGGAAGATTCAGGTGGGCCCTGCAACACAAAGTGCAGAGACCACACAAGGCTTGAGAATGTAAAAGAAGAGGGGATGAGTATGAGAGGGGTAGCAAACATTGGAGAGGGCAGGGCTCAGGAAGATGCTAGAAATTGCCTGTTCACTTTGACACCCATCTTCTCCCTTCTTTAGAGCTTCTTGACCTTAGCGTCCTTTGAATTGCTCTTCATCCCTTTCCTCTCTGTTCCTACCAAACACAGCCAGTTATTAGAAATTAGCCACGCATGTATAGTGGGTAATCTAGGTTGCCCTGGTTGCATCCAAGTGCAAGGGTTGAGATAGAAAATCACTAGATTTTAATGTTCATACAGTGTTTTCAGGTCATCATTACATTCACTCTGATTACATCACCCTTTCAGTTCCACACTCACTCTATTTTGTCCATAGAGATGAAATTCTTGAGCCAGAAACTGTTGCTGTGTTTGTACAGTGCCCAGTACAGCAGAGTCTTTTGCTTGACTGATCTACAGATACAAGTGTATAAACCCAATTAATAATGTAAAGTTTAACTACAGCTGATATGCACATAGGTAATACAATCTAATTTTTTCTTAGCATTTAAAAATGCTTAGAACTATATTAGCTATGAACAATTTCACTGTCTTACCTCCACACTGTTAAATCTCCTTCACAAACTCTCAGAGCTTCATAGGCACTTAGGTGCCCCATTCTCCTTCCATTTGACCAAATACCTTTGAGGAAATATTGAGCTAAATTTATAGCATCTACAATACATATCCAAGATCCAATATCTCCTTCACACCTAGGTTTCACCTGAGCCTTTACACTGACATGCCCAATTTTGTCCTTGCATCAGACTTTCAGTTTCAGATTTGCAAGCGGGCCACAAAAGTGAACACACACAAATGCAGCTGTCCTACAGGACTGAAGCCTTAATGCCCTGTAATGTCATGGATGGGAACTTGGGCTATTCTGCCACAGATGTGGCCTCCATTCTGTCTGAAGTCAAATGTCTAAATCACTAGCTGCTTAATGTGTGAATCAGTGGATTACGATATTTGCTTCTTTCCAACAGTATTTGAGGCCTTGTCGAATATGGTTGCAAAGTGCTATCAGGGAAGATGCTGAGTTAGAACCTGTGCACACAAACCTGGCATGGAGATCATGGTGAAATCCCCACTCTGACACATTAAACTCCCCCATGCCAAGCAACATCCATGGCTTATAGTCTCCCTTTTAAATTTCAGATCTCCACCACCTTTCAGTAAATGCGAGTTATAATCAAATAGAAATTAAACATTTTGAAACCGTAACTTTAAATCCATCAGAGCAACCTTTTTTCTATCTACTAAGATGCTACATTTGCTTTGTACCTGTTGGAAAAGAAGATCCAAATGCATGGTAATTACAGGCAGTGTCTGACCTAAGTTAGACTAACAGTTTATCAGCACTACATAGTCTTCTGCAACACTTTATTAGTAATAAGTATACCTAATGCAGAGTTCCATATTCTCTGTCATTAAAAAAACATGAAAACAAATTATAAGCATGTCATCACTGAAATGCAAGTACAGTGCAGAATGGCAGCTTATATCTGTTCTTTATCTCATTAAAAAAGGCTTACTAAAAGTGGTTTGCCAATTTTCCTCTTACTGTTCTTTAAATTTACTGAAGTATATTGTATTGGTACTTTTTTCTACCTGTTTAAAAAACACTGGAGCAAGAGAACTACTCACTACTGGTCTATATTTCTATATCACCCAGTATTAAAATATATTTTCTGCATATTTCCTTATGCTGGACTGAAAAGTGCTCACACAAATCAACTCAGTTCCATATAAATAACCTGAATCAAAATTCTTCCTAATTAGAAATCCACTCATCATTTTCCATGAAGATATGTAAGTAGAGGTTTTTGCTGCATGAAAACTTGGAAAGTTCGAAGGTTTTTGAAAAGATTTACCAGTTGAATATAGGAATAATTTCATCCTGACTGCAGCAGGAATGGTCTGCACTAGATGCACAAAAAATTTCTTGTATGAGTTTGCCCTGGACTTTTATACAGGAGCTTGATGCACTGACAGATTTCTGCTATTTTGAGGGTTCCTGTTCCTGCTCAGCATGGGAGCCAGTGGGAGCAGGGAGGTGGTACCTGATCAGAAGCTGATGTTCCTGCATCCCTGGCTCTCTCCTGGGAAACCTAAAGCAGAGCAGAGGACAGATTTGGTATTGCTCTCTGCCAAGCCATTCGAACTCAACCCTGGCACCAAGATTCAATGCTAAACATCTACGTAAAAAAGAAAATAATCTGGGGTGAGACCCTCGTCCAGAGCTGCAGTTAAATAAAGACTTCCTCTCTAAAAGCTTTGCTTTCCCTTGCAGCCACTCCACACATTATTATTTGGCATATGTTTTCGATCTTTAAAGTGTGTACGTGTTGATTTTGTTCCTTTCAGCCAGTTCCTATTCTTCCCCTGCCCTTAACACTTCCCCCCAGCTTCTCTTCTCCCCCTCCCACCCACATCCACCAGCTCCTCCTCCCCCCCCCCCCCCCCCCCCCCCACCTCTGGCATTACAGAACCACTGCCTCAAACTATATAAAACCCTTGGCCTCAAACCAGAGAAGACCTAAATGCAGGAAAGTAAGGATAAATTAAAGTGACAGGGTCTCAGCAGTGGAAATTAGTGCAACTCTTCTAATTGCATGTCTAGCCTGAATGATGGGATACTTAATTCTTACACATCCCAGACAATTGCTTTATACTAACATGAGCTCTGGGAAAAAGGCAGATTCCAGAGACATATGGAGCAGTAGATGGAGTGGAAAAATAAATCAGTTGTCCCAGCCACAGTGGAAAAAATGCTTTATCTGCACCGTTAATATAAGGTGTTGCCACCATTAAACAAAACTGATAACGTCTCCTTCATTCATTCTTACTATAAAAATAGAACATTAAATAATTAAGTGGAAAAGTGGGCTTTAGGCTCTATTTATTGTTACTTGAACAAGAAATGAGCTTTGGGTGAGGAGGTTACATTCCTGTAGTTAGTGGACACAGTCCTAAATACAGGATCTCAAGAGACATAGTCAGGGGAGCAGAATGCTCTACTCCACTTCTATAAGGGCTGCTAATAAAAGGCTTCAAAACTAGCATGGGTTCTTATATCTATTTAACCTTTTGCCCCAAGAAGCAAAGAGCATCTGGTTAAATGGAGAGTAAAAGCACAGCTACTTTTCATTATCAAGGCTTAGAGCCAGACTATGTGGAAGCCTGAGCTGCCAAGCCTGGGTTAAATGCTTGTTGCCTTCACTGCCTGAGGCCATCTAGCGTGTTTAGAAATGATTAAGTACTGCAGCCTAGAAAGGACCTGTCCTGAGCGTTCATCTCTGACTTCCAGCAGAAAAGAGAGCCTGGCAATGACAGAGGCAGATGGATGAGTCTCATTAGTATGGCGAAGCAGCGAACCAGACTGCCTTCACAGAGCTGTCCAAAAAAAAAGCGAGCAAATTAAAACAGGAGCTGAGAAAACCAATGAGCAAGTGTTTTAACTCTCTGATACCTGGATTCATCTCCAGCAGGTTAGGCAGCTGGCTGTCCTTCCCAAGAACCTCTGATCCACAAGCAGGTGATGAGTGCTTGGTAGGCATGGAAATTTCCACCTGTCCCTATTTTATTTTTGCATCTGTTTTTTGGCAAGCTTTGGAAAAAGGCAAGATGCTTATACATACTACACCTTGCACATGCAGACTTGGAATATTCTGTAGTATGTCAAGAGCAAACTAAGGCATCCTGTACTTACATTATTCTATTCATGCTTAAATCATTATCAAAACCCACAAAGTATGGTAATTAGGTTATGACAGAATTATGGCATACAACAACAGCATGGGGATGTCAAATCTCTTGCATAAATAACTATTACGCCCACAAGAATGATGAAGATGTGCAGTAAGGAGGATTATTGCCACTCTGAAGAAGAACATCTTGCTGACTGAGGCATTATCTGAAACACCCTTGCACAAGAAAGTAGCAACTCTAGCACAGAAGTGCAAGAAGCCCCAGTACAAGAGCTCTGTAACCCAATGGCATCAGACGCACCAGCGTGGAAGTCTTCCTAGTGTGATGGACTGGCAAACTTGCAGCTGTTTTGACTGAGACTTTCTGTAAGGCTGATGGGAAATTATATCAATTTATTACCCGCTTTGAATTGTTTGAGTTGATTCAGGGACCATCTAACCATGAGACAAGAAAGAAAAACCATTTGAATAATTCAGAGTGCAAATTGCTGCATGCAAGGCAGCCATTTTGCTTTGTCTTTTCATGCAAGATGAATAGTGTAGCACAGTAGAAACGTACCTAATGCCCTTCATTTTTCTTTTGATGAGGTAAGTAGGATCAGAAGCCACAATTTAAAAGAAGAACTTTGAAAGCAGTCAGAGATCTAGCACCTCAGTGTAAAAGATGCAGTAGAACTGCCCCAACAAAAATGACATCACTGTAGATCTTTAAAAGAATTGGAATTTTGTGACAGATAAAAGTGTATGTTTTATCTGTATGTTTGATTTATACCAGCTGTATGTTGGTATCTGAATACTCAGGCGTATACTGGAGAAGATATTGAAGAAAAAGTTTCATTTTCCACTATAGGTATGTGCTGTCAGTGAGGGGACTGATGAAGTCACATAAGAAAAAGAATCTCATTGAGGTTTTGTTTTTCGTGAAGTCACAGAAAAAGACTCCTATAATTGCTGTAGAATGTAGGATTCCTGGGCACACTTTAATGTCTCTGAAGTCTACAAGGACATGATTTTCAGATGTGTTATCATCTCTGTGCAGTCCCAGTTCTTGTTTCCTACTCAGCACTCATGGGTTGCGATACTTTCGTGTATGCTCAGAGACTCCATTCCACCATTGTCATTGTGCCCAGGAGAGTTTGGAAACAGAGATGTTCTTTTTTTTTTTTTTTTTTAATTTGATATTTTCTATTCAAAATGAATGAGAGATGAGTGCTCAAGAGGCATTAGGAGCCTAAATATTTCTGAAGAGGAGGAACAAAATCACTTTTCTCCTCCAGTGAAAATGAGCCATTACAACAAGGATTGGGAAGCTGTAGGAGCCGCCACCTCCTCTCCAGTTCCTAAGTTATTTAGCATTCAAAGCAGGAAAGATGACCTGACAGAGCATCTTTGTCATCCCTTTATTTTCACTTGCCACCTTCTCCTCTGTGCTTTCTTCTATCTGCCAGTGCCAGGCAGCTGACCTCTATCCACTGCGCATTCACTTGTTCCAAGCCAGGCTGGGGCTGTTAAGGCCACAATTATCCAGCAGGAGAATATCCTTCTTTCTTAATAATCTCACACAGATGATTATAGGACCTAAAAGCCTATGAAAATATTTCTTGTTCGCTTTTTTGTTTGGCTAATAGAGATTAATGCCATTTTTCCCCCAACTGCTTCAATTCAAGGTTATGTTAAGTTAGTGATTAACTTTCAGGTTTCAGGAGAGACCACAGTAGGCAACTAATCTGAGCTGTGATATAGCAAGAGTACAGACAATACCGATTTCTTATATTTAATACTTGTTTGAACTGGAGTATTTCCCTTTCTGAAAATCTAATCTTGAATCAAAAGCTACTTGAGATGACGAATTAAAAGCAGTTCTTCCAGTGGTCAGATGCTTTTGATATCAGATAATTATAATTCTTCACTAATCTGAATTTATCTAGTTTTAACACTCAGTCATTCATCTGAACACCTAAGACATTTTGAAAGAATGGTGGCTATAGTAAATGGGTTAGGCTTCAAACTGCGATTTTTCAAACCAGTGCCTGACAGATGTAGGGCTTGCTAATAAAAGAAAGACTTTTAAATAAATTGCTTTAAAACCCAACTGCTAGCCACAGAAAAGTATGTAGGCATTTAAAGGACACTTAAGCTTACATCTCTGAAAATCTCAACTGAGATATCACCTAACACTAGAAACCGCAGTCTCTGTCATTTTTCACCTTTGTGTTTCTCACAAGTGCTTCAATATTGCCCAAGCTGAACGATGCCTAGAGCCTATCATCATCCACAAGTGAGATGTTCTTCCTCTTTGCTTCATGCAAGGTTTGAGATAAACATACAAAATTGCACTCCTCCCAAGAGGAGGCTGCTTTCTTTAAGAGTCCAGATTAAGATAAGTTTCCAGGCAAGTTTCTGCTTAGAGGACTGTCCAGATGCAGGAAATCCTCATGAATTTTGTCCTTAGACTCATGAGATTCGGTCTTACCCCATCTCTATCCAACTCCATGCTTTTCCAGAGGGTAAGGCATCCTCCTTCTAGCCTTTGAGACTGTGCCATTATGCAGATAGGGTAATCACTTCACTTTTTGCCTTAACTTCATCACTTACAGTCCATCATAAGTTACTGCTTATTTTTTTTCCTGGAGCATTCTCATTTTCTGCTTTCATGGTCCTGTCATAGTAAATTTCTGCTGATTGCAGACAATATCTAGGCTTTTTTTAATCCTTCTCAGTATAAATGTTTTGTCTTTTTCTTTGAGAAAAGCCAGTGAGGGAGTAGGTAGAGCTAAAGTCCCAGAAGCAGGACTTCATCAAGTGTCAGCTCTGCTGGTGACAGCAGTGGCAGGAGGCAGAAGGGAGGCTGGACATCTACAGTACATACCTGATCCTTACACCCCAGCAGCTGGGTCAGAAAGGAGAAGCTAGGTTGTGGAAGAAGTGAAAGGAGGAGCAAGCTCTTTGGAAAGCAACTCTGCTGGAAAGTTGAAGGAGCACAGGGGAGACCGTGGAGCATCACCTGCCCAGGCATCACTGCAGGATCCTACACTGGAGGAAAGAGACTCAAAAGAAGATTATTGCCCCCTCCCAGGAATTTTGGGAACGTGGTAGCCCTATATTTGTCTTATTGAGAGGCACATGTGGCCGTAAGGAGAAGGTGAAGGGGAAGAGAAGAAACTGAAAGATGGGAAGGGGGTCAGTGGAGTTGGACACATACAGCTCTCACTATGGAGACCTGGTGGACTTCTAGCATGTGGCACGTTGTGCACACAGTGCAGGTAGTGACACCTGCAACATGCACATGACTGCATGCTGCTTGGGAGCACAGACAGCATGTCACTAAGCTGGGCAGACCTACCTGGAAAATACTGTTTAGCTCCCTCTGTATTCAGGAAGGTTCATGACCAGCCACCGGTAGAGCCAAGTGATGACAGACCAGCAGAGCCATTGCCAAACTCCTGGGGGGGTGGCTGTGATGGGAAGGGGCCTGGGCTCCTGCCATGACTTACATTTGGAGAATAGGATCTGTGTGTCTCATTTGCCAGATCTCACACAGAAGCAAGCTGCTGACTGGAGGCTAAAGAAAAGAGATCTCCTCCAAAATAGTATTTGGTGCCAGTTATAAGATAATGCTCATGGACAGGGGTCAGGAATTATACTGCTGTGCCGACCTCTTGAAGAAGAGAGAAATAGCAGTAGGTTTACAATCAGATTCAATTACATATTCCAAATTGACCATGAAATTTTATCATTAGGTAACTAACCTCTTCTAAGTAGGAAAGGTGAATGATGGAGTGAGACTGCCTCACTGACTATTATTGCTTTACCTGGATTCCTGTGTCTCCCTAATGCATCTACTAATCCTTTAGTTTAACTTAATATGAGGAAGAAGTTAGCTTTGTTCAATCCATCTGCAAAATGAGAAGATGCCAACTTTTCCCTTATACACTGGTATTTATTTTAACTAACAACATGAAAAAGAGGACTAGAGTTAATTACTTTCAATCAATATCAACTACATTATTAGTTAATGGGAGTTTATACTGCATATTTGTTTGTGAGCTATTTTCTGATGTGTTACATCCAGTTAAACGCCTTATCTGTGTGTATTTTTAAATAGAGAAAAAATGAAGGCTAGAATCAGTGAATTTGTAAACACTGGCATATAGAATTATTTTTACTTAATCATAATGAGGACATAAGTTAGTAATGTGAGAGTATGACTTATTTCTGCAGACCACATGTAGTAAGCTCTACATATTTTTTTTTAAAGTTGTTTGCCAACTGATTCTGATTATTTATACAATCTGATCTTTAAAATTACAATTTAAATATAAAAGTATTATTTATAGATAACTCTAACAAGTTCTACACTTTGTGTAGCTGTGCAAGCTTTTTAAAGCCCACATGTACACACCATACTTCAGCCTGTATTGCACCTTCTTGATGTAATCTCATTTCTGTCATTTGAGGATCTAGGAAAACATTCAAAACCTGCAGATTTGCTTGAATGAAGCCAACTCAAATCATAAAAAAAACAAAAAGCAGTACACTGTAATGAACTTGTCTATAGCTAAACTGCCCAAGAGTTCTGCATTTACCAACATTTTCCACTCCTACTTTGACCTAATATTCCCTCTTGACTCCTATACATCTCCTTCTCTTTTGCACCATCCCAGTCATTAACTAAATGGCTGTGAGTAATAGTAGAGTAACAAGTAGATGGAGCTTGAATGAGAAATAAATGAACTATATATGACATAACTCTTTCTCTTAAAAAGGACTTCCTGTTCCATTATTACTTTATAGTACAACAAAAGCCTGACCTGAAAGTTAATAAAGAGAGCATGTTTACTAATTAGGCTTTATTCTCATTGGTCCATGTTAATTGCAAAATATCAATCTATCTCACTTATGAATATGCAAATGTATGTCAGAGTGGCACAAGTTTCCAGTACACAGTACTCTGCTAGCTTTAATTAGATCAAAAGTGAGTCCAGTTCAATTCAGCAAGATGGGCCCTACTCTTTAATCAGGAAAATAAGTTTGTCTCCTAACAGTATCTTCTTTTGACAGTCAGCAAACACTAATTAACAGACATAGCTATATTAATTGCATTACTCCACTGTATTCTTATCAGCTAGCTGATGTTGCCTGTTTGCTAATGCAAATAGTTGCTTCTTTGGTAAAGTCAACTTGCAAAAGTCTTTCTAATGCTAACTAGCAATCAATGCATATAAGATTTCTAAGATTTCTGTAGGGAATTCTGCATAATAGATGTATTCTGTCTTTTGAGGTATCTACGGCCATTTAGTATAATTATTCCTTAGAGCTGCACCTATCATATTATCAGCTTTTTCGGAGGATAAAGAACACAACTTATTTGTTTAAGAACAAAGGACTATAATCATTTCCTTTAGGAATCACTAAATCACTAAGTTAAATGAAGATGTATGACCCAATGGAAAACTCGCATTTATAGTAATTATGGTGTTGTTACTTGTTTTTTTTTTTTTTCCTTAAGATTCTGTTAACATCTTTTAAAAGGCAACTTACTGGTTTTACAAAGTAGTGAGTTGTGACTTGACAGCCCTGGAGAGTGTAATCCCACAGCAGCATGGATTTTATATAGCTTGTGTTAACAAAGCTTCCCAGGGTGCCCTGTCCACAAGTTTTGCCTTCAGCTCTATTCTTTGAGGGCCACTGGGAGGGCCAAGAGGGTAAACCAGTCTCTATGTTAGCTCAGCTCCTAATCGCTAAAATTGCTAACTTGGGTGCTGATAAACGCCACTTGCAAGAGAGTTTTTATCATGTAGACAACAGGCTGCCATGAGTAAAGGCTGAGATCACCCACTCCTTTAACACAGGCTGCCAAGCAGCCGTTCCCAGGTTGTTAATGTCTGGTCCATACTGGCTAGCATGGGTATCCTAAAAGGGAGTGGGCACAGCTGTCTATCAGACTACATCTCTCTGTGTAACCAGCAGGAGCTCTCTTACCTTTACCCATATGCAAAGCAGCTCATAATAAATGGATCACAATGACCATACATGGTGCACACACAAATTCCCATGTGCTGCTAAAGCTGGGCAAAGTTAGTCACACAGATTTTGAGCAACACCATAACTAAGGTGGCCAGTAAAAACTTACAACTGTACTTTCTTAATAATGTACAGTTCCTTGTACTTGGCTGTGGGAAGATATGACGTGAGACATTATCACCCAGTCCAAACACCGAGGGACAGGCTGGAGACAATGACATCAAGTCAAGCTGGTGTTAAAGACCACAAGTTTTAAACTTGTGATGCAGAAAGCAACAAAGTCAGTGGGGATCACATACATATGTTAGCTGGGTGCAATGATCCTGAAGTAAAAGCTCTGTGCCCACTTTGTATTGCAGCACCAACATTGTTGCTATAAGTGGAGCCACACCAGAACAGAATAATACTTATGATTTTTTCTGGTATAAGCAAGACTAATATGGTTTGGGGCTAGTATTCCCGAGTGGAATCTGCAAATGGAATTATTATGTATTATTTATATATTTACTGGTATACCTTCACACGGTTGACATTTTAATGAATCCCTACAGGGAGGGAGTGGAAGTGATAATGAAACCTCCATGGCAAAGCCTCTCCAGCTTTCCAGTGTAGCTGGGATTCCCCTTTATTCTCCCCCTACAATTTGCCTTTTATTTTTTGGGGATAGGAAAAAGAAAGGGTAAAGTTAATAAGCTTATGTATAACAATGACATATTTTTCAGTTTAGCAAAGTTACCCAAATGAGCCTACCAGCAGAATACAGAAGTGTAATACACAGAACAGCCAGCTTTATGTGCTAAACTTTACATGGCTGAAACTTCCTGCAATGGAGAGATGATATATTTTCAATAGGCTTCAGTTGCAACTGGCAAATCATTTCTGAAGAGACGGCTGGTGAAAAATATGTTTCATATGTCAAATAATTCCAGTGTCTTAAAAAGAAGTTTAGTGATGTAAGCTTTTAGGCAAGTACTTGATATTTGTCAGGGACAATTCTTTTGGGGTAAAAAATGTACCTACCTCCCTGGGAAAAGTTTGCTTGAATTTGCATGTTAGTCTTTGAAGAAAACCTATGTTGCATGTATTCTCTAGACACCTCTTGGAGGAGTCTTCAGGTAAATGCCTTGCACTTTAATCTTCATTAAGACGTAACAAGAAAGAATCACAGACTTCTAGCTCCATGGTTGGCTTGGCTTGTGAGAAATGAAGACCTCGGGCCCACTGTAGGAGAGGATCTGGTTCAAGACCATCTTAAGAACCTGAACGTGCACAAGTCCATGGGACCTGATGAAATCCATCCGTGAGTCCTGAAGGAGCTGGCGAATGAAGTTGCTAAGCCGCTGGTCATCATATTTGAGAAATCATGGCAGTCAGGTGAAGTTCCCGACGACTGGAAAAAGGGAAATATAACCCCCATTTTCAAGAAAGGGAAAATGGATGACCCAGGGAATTACAGACCAGTCAGTCTCACCTCTGTGCCTGGCAAAATCCTGGAGCAGATTCTCCTGGAAGGCATGCTAAGGCACATGAAAAGCAACAAGGTGCTTGGTGACAGCCAGCATGGCTTCAAAAAGGGGAAATCCTGCCTGACCAATTGGGTGGCCTTCTATGATGGGGCTACAGAACTGATGGACAGGGGTAGAGCAGTTGATGTCATCTACCTGGACTTGTGTAAAGTGTTTGACACTGTCCCACATGACATCATTGTCTCTAAATTGGAGAGACATCAATTTGATGGATGGACCACTCAGTGGATAAAGAACTGGCTGGCTGGCTGCACACAAAGAGTTGTGGTCAATGTCTCAATGTCCGGCTGGAGACCAGTAACGAGCGGTGTCCCTCAGGGATCGGTGTTGGGACCGGTCTTGTTTAACATCTTCGTCGCTGACATAGACAGTGGGATTGAGTGGGCCTTCAACAACTTTGCTGATGACACCAGGCTCTGTGGTTCGGTTGATAGGCTGGAGGGAAGGAATGCCATCCAGAGGGACCTTGACACACTTGTGAGGTGGGCTGATGCCAACCTCATGAAGTTTAAACATGCCAAGTGCAAGGTCCTACACCTGGGTCAGAGCAATCCCAGGCACAGCTACAGGTTGGGCAGAGAAGAGATTCAGAGCAGCCCTGCGGAGAAGGACTTGGGGGTGTTGGTTGATGAGAAAATGAACATGAGCTGGCTTCAGTGTGCGCTCGCAGCCCAGAAAGCCAACCGTATCCTGGGCTGCATCAAAAGGAGCGTGACCAGCAGGTCGAAGGAGGTGATCCTGCCCCTCTACTCTGCTCTTGTGAGACCTCACCTGCAGTATTGCGTGCAGTTCTGGTGTCCTCAACATAAAAAGGACATGGAACTGTTGGAACAAGTCCAGAGGAGGGCCACGAGGATGATCAGGGGACTGGAGCACCTCCCGTATGAAGACAGGCTGAGGAAGTTGGGGCTTTTCAGGCTGGAGAAGAGAAGGCTGCGTGGAGACCTCATAGCAGCCTTCCAGTATCTATAGGGATGCTGGGGAGGGACTCTTCATTAGGGACTGTAGTGACAGGACAAGGGGTAACGGGTTAAAACTTAAAGAGGGGAAGTTTAAATTGGATATAAGGAGGAAATTCTTTCCTGTTAGGATGGTGAGGCACTGGAACAGGTTGCCCAGGGACGTTGTGAATGCTCCATCCCTGGCAGTGTTCAAGACCAGGTTGGACGAGACCTTGGGTGATATGGTTTAGTGTGAGGTGTCCCTGCCCATGGCAGGGGGGTTGGAACTTGATGATCTTAAGGTCCTTTCCAACCCTAACTATTCTATGATGCTATAAGATAAGCAAGAACTGTGCTCTGGGTTTCAGAGTTAAAAGCCAGAACAGCTTGAATGGTTAGGCACTAAGTTAGGATCCTGCGTCAACTCCAAAACAGGCAACTGAGGAATCCATGTGCTTCCCCTATCAAACAACGGCTATGGTCTGAACTAGACTCCCCTGCCAGTGCTGACCACCATTTTTATTAAATACTGAAATAAATACCAATGCTGATTATGCTTCTTTGGTCTGGTGACAGGGATCAACACTCAAGAATCAGTTCTTGCCTCACTCAGTGTCACCTCAGCCAGTTTGGGATGAAAGCACCAACATAGTGGACCAATGGGAATCCCTACCTAAGACAGCTGATGTTCTCTGGGGAGGCTGAGGATCAGTTCCAAGTACAGAGGAAAGTATTGCACCTCTTACCCCCCAGAAGGTTAATGTAGTGAGTACACCCTGGGGTAGAGAGGCACAGATGCCATATTCTGCAGCTGAATTTGAATTCAGCCTTTCACATCTTTTGTTTGTGCCACAGAACAGTAAAGCAAAATACTGTATTAGCCTTAGAGAGTGATTTAAGTGAAGTATTTCAGGCTGGTTTGCTTAGGAAATGAGGCTTCTGTCCTCCTGGTTCTCCACTTCTCTGCCAGCCATTCTTAATAACTTTTTAGTGTGTTGGGCAATTTAACCCAAATTTGAAAGAGGAGCAGAAGTCTTAGAGACAATTAACTGCATTTTTTATAAATCTGCAGCTGGGAAGTGGAGAGAGACACAGCATGAAAACCCCATTGAAAAGAGGGCAGGAAGAACTCGGATGTGATATGTTATGTGGCTTGGTAGTAGCCAGCTGCCCAATCTGCATATGCATGGCTCCAGATTAGCCCGGGTATGTGCTATTTCTTGCCTGACAGATGTCAGAGGGTTTACAGAGGGAGACAGAACTATTGTGGTGGGAGCGAGGGAAGGAAACAGGATACAAATCTGTAGGAACAGGCTCCATGAGCTGCAATACTCATAGGACAACTTGTTTTCTTTTTCATTTTTGGTAAGAAAAAAATACAAATATTGGAGGGTTGTACCTAACGGAATGCTTTCCTTTTGCTTCATTTCCTCTGTCAGCTAATTAAAAAACTGTTGTGTAGCCTAACATTTTTTAAAACAGCAAACTGTGAAAACATACACAGTAAAAATTGCACTAATACTGATTTCCAGCATCCAGACAAGCAGGCAGCACCAATGTCACCAAAAGAGAGAAGGGGAAGGATGAGGAAGAAACAAATTTGGGTTCTCCAGTCTCTTTTTCAGGGAACGGTGGGAACAGTGGCAGGGAAGTAAGACAGCTCTAGGTTAACAGGGTTTGACAGCAGGAGCAAACGGGAAGGCTAGAGGATGGCAGCATGCTGTGGTGAGCTCTCAGCACATAGCATTGCACCAAGAAACAGCAGTGATCACTTCCTCAGGTTTTCTTTTTCATCTCATGGCAATTAATCCAAGCTTTCTACACTCATGACGTATCACTACCCAAAACAGACACTGGGTTTTTGTTCAGAAGTTTTTTTGGAACATAGATTGGTGAAAAAATAAATTCCTCCACCTCGTCCTCATCGTAACCCAGGGTCCTGACACAAAAACTAGCAACAGAACGAATAGGGAATGACCAGGAAATCCATTCTGCTCCCTAGCTGCAGTCCTTTCCCCAGCTTCTGCCCCCACTTACATGAATGTCAGAGTTTAAGTACTACTACAAACTGGTTAGGCTGCTCCCACAGCACTTAAGACCATGTCCCTCCAAACCGGTGTTGACGTGCATCCCCCAGCATACCTGGCAGGGTCTGAACAGGCTTCTCAAAAATATTCCCTAAGTTAAGCATGATTTTGTCCCAGCTCTTGGTCTTTCTTGTTAATCAGCCTTTTCCACCGCTTCCTTGTGTGCTCACTTAATGCATGTTTCATTATCTAATAAACACCAGTGCCCCGTGACCCTGCTGTCAGTGCTAGCTGTGCTTCCCCAAGCTCGGAAGACATTACAGCCACACAGTCTCTGATAGAGCAGACTCCACTAACTGTAATTCACTGTTTGTCCCAGCCTTTATATATGTGATTTTTCTTTGCCTGCCTTAATCCAGTGCTATGTGGAGTTTTTACAGATTCTTTGCTTAGCTTGTTCACCTTTGGATTTAAATCAGGACTTTACCAGAGCTGCCTAAAGATTAATTATCATACAGAACAGTGCTTAGAACATGACTGACCATCCCAGCAGGTATCAGGTTATTGTTTAACTCTACTCCCTTGTCTTTGTGTATCTATTATTAGCTCCTATTTCATGCTTGGCATATGGTTACACTTAACACTTTCTCTAGTAAAAAGAGAAAGCCTGCACTGTAGCTCCATGGAAAATCACATTGGCACAATGATACAGTATCATAAGCTAGTAGCTCATTGCAAAAGAACATAGCAAGTACCTTATTCCTCAGGTTGTAACATCTTTGGAGCAGGAACATTTTGGGATTGTTTTAATTATTGTTAATTTCAAATCGGTGTTTGTCCAGGACCTATTCCAGTTACCCTGGTTCATGGTTGCGCCTCTAGGACCAGACTGGGATCAGAGTCATGGTGGGAGTTTACAGCAGTCAGAGCAGCAGAAATGTTAAGGCAAGAGAAGGAGTCCAAACACAGCATGAAACACTTTCTTGTGTTGCGTTTTTATTTCTCATTGTTTCTTGTGGGGTGCCACACAAGGAAACTTTCATGATTTCCTCTGTTTTCTAGACATATAACAGCTAGGACACACCACATCAAGGGCTTCAGAAACAAGAAATTTTTCCCTTTAAAGGGCCTGTAACCTATGACATCAACCAAAGACGCCCCCAAAATGAAGCTGTAAATTTGTCACATGGGCTTGCATGCTACAATCCAGCTGAAGGAGGCAATCAAATCAGTGGCACTTGGTGAAGATAAAAATCTTTTCTTGTGGGACACTCAGGTTTGCTTTTTTCTCTGCAAAAACTGCTGTCAGAGGCTGACCGCAGAGATTTGAGGCCAGGCAGAAACATCTACTCCCTTGGCTGAAAAACCTCCGTAACTCAGTCATCTCCTCATAATGAGCAACTCTCTGCGTAATGCAGGCGCACGCATTTGGCACATCATCAGTGGTCCTGAAATTTCAGAGATGGGATCTTGAGATGACTAGATGCTGAGCAGCCAAGTGCATCTAGAAAAAAACACCTATTGAGTTTATTCATGATGTTTCCAACTTCCAAAAGAGATGCTGTTGTGCCTTTGAGTCATGGCAGAAAGCAAAACCTGGTTCCATACAGATGATAAACTCCTTAAAGCCCACTGTGTATTTCATTAATGAAGCTGGATATGGAGCATTTGTGCTGCGGCTTGGTGACCTGACAAGCACAGACAGCAATGGTCATGAGGAGAAGGGCTGGCTTCTCTGTGTACAAAAACACAGCCTTCATTTACAGTACAAGTATTTGAAGGCAATTCTCAACACTCTCTTCAGCACAAGAAAAATTGTTACCTCTAGCTGTCCTCATTGCCAAAACTTTAATCCTTATCAAATGGAAATTACCATCTGTCCATTAGGTCAATGACTGGCACTTGGGTCTCATTGATTTAGCTATTATGGAAAAGATATCATATAAGATACACAATAAATTAGACTCTGTCATGGATATTTGGTCAGATTTTGATCAGTCTTTCCAAATGAGATAATTAGCTATAGCTTTCTAATTTTAAAATAGTGCAAGTGTTACAGATTAAGTGACTGTAATCTCTCTTTCTTATCCACTTTTCTTTTCACTTACATGCATAATGAGGCTTTTGTCTATAATTTTGGTGTCATACTAAAAACATTTAAAGATGTAAGGAGGAGATTTTTCTCCTCTAGATTGAGATGTAAAACTTCTTTATTAGTCAGAATCAATCATTACAAAAAAAAATTAAAAAATATTCTCTCTGTGTATTATAAGTAAATAACAAAATGACCCAAATAAGCTTCAGTCGTTTGATCAAAAACTACAAAATATTTTTACAACTTCAACACCTTTTCTTGAAACAATTGCAATGTCACCACAGACATCTATCATGGCTGTCATAATTGTAATATGCATGGGCATTACTTTTAAATTTCTGTCACACCAGAAAGACAAATTAATAACTGCAGAAACATGGCAACTGCCTGTGTTCAAACATGTAATCTGGGTTTTTTTCCAAGGTTTTAAAGGTCTCGCAGGCACACACTTGAAAGCAGCTGCCATTGTCAACAGCTCTTTGAAAGTCAGTCCTCCCTTTGGCAATTGCAGAACCTGCCTTTGTTAAAGTGGATACATGCAGAAAGGCTGTGCCTCTTATTATGGGCTACGTGGATACATAGATTTAATCTATAAAATCGCCTATAAAAATCTTTCTTCCATCCATGTCCCATCCAGCACGCTCGGAAAGCACTTTTCTCCCTTTTTTCTGGGTTGCACCCGTTGGTTCTTGCAAGTTTTGAGCACAATTATGGTGGCCTACAGCTGACCCTTGCTACCTCACCCCTCTATGCTCCGCTTTGCATCTCAGTGTCATGCCTGAGAGGTTTTAGGGACACCTAGGTCGTCATATCATGCAGGCAGAGCGTACAGCATTGACTTTGCTGGGGAAAGCACCAGTCACCTCCTTTATCCCCTGGTTCTTCATCCCCAGCTCCTCCGGGGCAGCCCCACAGGCAGCTGGCTCAGGGGACTGACAATGGTGAGCAACAGTGGTGATTTGCATTTCCATTTCATGTTCGTCCACAGGATAGGTTACACAGGTCAGCTGTTGGAGGTGTTCTGACCTTTGCTTGCAGGTATGATGGTGCAGACTTACGGCAATAAGGAGGACGGATGGAAATGCCCACTTGGGGCCAGGGGCTGGCAGGACTGGTTCTTCTGTGGCAGTGCTGGCTTTAGCAAATGTAAAGTGTCTATGAGCTACACATTTAAGTGGTAATGAAAGCGTATATATCTGGCCTCACTTTCCCACTGTCAGATGCATTCTCCCCTCGTCTGCCTCAGACTGAATCACTACAGCTGAGCTGAAAATTAAAGTTTCTTAACAATAAGGGTTGGGGGAAGAAAGAGAGAAGAGAGCACCAAGCAGCCTGAAGGGCTTGAACCTTAAAATCCCAGCTGATCTTAGAGGAAGTTGTATCTTTGTATCTAGCATAGCACGGAACCAGCAGTCAGCCCTACCTATTAGCTCAGGAGCAACACCTCCCCCAGCTCCCGCTTCCTCCTTTCCTACCCCACAGGCTTTTACTAACCGTTTTAAAGTACTTTTCTCTGTGAGCAATTACCATGTCCTACTTGTTTAGATTAAGTTGCTGTCAGTTCGTTTTCATCCAGAATCCTACTTCAGTCAGACACTAAGGAACTGCTAATGAGACAGTGTAATCTGAGTTCAAAGAAAATAGCGGAGCAGAAAACATTTTTCCTGGTTAAAACATTCTCAACATTACCTTATACACTGGGCTACATGTAACGGGATCCAGAGTAGCTGGCAAAATTTTGATCCAGTTTTCCTGGAAATACTCAAAATACAGATACAGTTAGTCCCAGTGGAATTTATAAACCTTCCAGAATAATTTAAGGTGAAACAGATTTGTCCTCTTGGACCTGCAAATAGCATAAAGCAACATTTCTCAGGGAGGTGAGGACTGTCCCACCGATTTCCAGATTTTACTCCCAAAGGCTAACAGATGATGCACATTTCAATACTTAATCATTTCAGTTGTTAATCCTCCTAATCCAACTACAGCTACATGGCTACTGGGATGCACTACAGAACTCCCACTCACTTGTCAGGAAAGCCTTATACGTAGTATCTCCTCAAATTCTACATTGTGGTTATGATTAGGTAGTATATTAGTATAGAAAATCAACACTAGAACAAAGTTAGCAAATAACACAACCACAGATGTCCTTTGGGATGATAATAAGAGCAATACCGATACCATCACTACTACTACTACTATTTTAGTTAATTAGAAAGTCTTTCCTGTTTTTGTTATCTGAACCTGCCTCAGAATTTTCAAGGAGCTGCAACAGACTGCCACAGAAATTAATACATCTAGCTAGGGGAGCCAAATGTATACAACCTTGCGATAGAATACTCCAGAACTTGACTGTACAACAACAGAAAAGATGAAGAACATCTGGGGCTACAATAGTGCAAAGGACTGGGAATACAGACATACATGGACACCTGGCACTAGAACTTTCTTGTGTCAGTCTTGACTACAAAAAGTGGAGCTCTGAGCCTCTAAACAGGGGCAAAATCTGCTTCTTGTTTTTTTTTTTTTTTGTTTGCCTGGTGCTACTTCAGCAAAGCCAATGGCATTCTCTGACATTTCATGGATATATTCTAGTGCAGGATTTGCTGCTGATGTTTTCTTGCAAGCTCCCATATCCTTAGAGTTGGCTGTACTAGAACATTTAAAGCCAGGCAAACTGTATCTGTATTAGTTTCTCATTATTTTTTCATGATACCTTCTAGCCACTGTAACTTCCTCAGTGCTGTAGGATTTACAGTTTATATCGTGAAAGTACTATGATGACCCTGAAGACAAGTATCACATATTTCCAGGTTTGTTGTGCTACTAAAAAAAAAAAAAAAAATCTACCAAAAAAATCCCAACCCAGTAAGACACAAACTCAGAACTATTACTGATGAGGGTACCTAATAATGAGGTAATTCCCGAGATCCTGTTTCACAGCAATCTGAGCAGCACACCAGCATTCCTGTGATGTAAAATGAATTAACAGCCATATGATTCATTTTTTAGGTCCTCTCCTGCCTTTCCGTGTAACTTCCCCTCTATTTGCAATACTATTTTCAGTAAATCTAATTTCTTGCCCAGTTACTATTTCCTAATGCATCTCTGTTTAAGGCAAGATTTCAGTGGAGTAACAATCACACTTGTCCTTTTTTTTTTTTTTTTTTTTTAATAAATGCCATATATGTTGTTACAAATTTGAGGGTTAAAAGCTCAAAGTGCACAGATGCACATCAGAAGATGCATAAAATCACAATCTACTTCTATTGCACACATACTATAAGACATATTCAGGTGTATATATATTTGTTTTAATACTCAAAAAATATATGTGCTTAGGTTGTCATGAAAAATAAACTAGTAATGTTAAACCCCACACCTTTCCGTGCAGTAGTAAAGATGCTATGTTAAAGAAAACCAACCCAAAACTCAACTTCAAAACACACCAGAGCAAACCCCCCTACCATATAGTTTAGGCCAAGCTGCCAAATCCTATTACAAATTCAATCCTATTAAAATGTTCCCAGGTTTAAGCCTGCTTTGGAGTTTTTCATTAGAGTGCGTGACCCCAGCCCAAACCCCTCCATGTGTGGTCAAGGGACCTGCGGATAATTGTAAACTTCACGGGCTCCCATTAATCTCGGCACAGTCAGATATTAGCGCTTGTAAATCAGCACCTAAACAAGGACAATGGTTAAAGCCATCAATAGTCTTTTAATGAGGCAGATCAAAAACAAATGGAAGCAGCGGGACACCGGGATCTGCCAAGGCGGGGCAGGGGAGCCAGGCGGCTTTGTCTTCCCCCGTCGCCCACACGGCTAAGGAAGGGCTCCAGCACCGCGCCGCCAGCTGCCGGTCCCGCACGGCACACGCGCGGCAATGGGCAGGGCTGCGGCCGCCTGGGAACCACCGGCTCTGACCGGCTGCCGTGCCGGGGGAGGGCGGGTAAGCGCTGCCTCTCACACACGGTAAAGCGGCCCGGCGCAAGCACCCCCCTCCGATCGGTACTGTACGTCCGGCCGCCCTCCGCCTGCCGGCTACCGCCTTCCCGCCGCGCAGGCGCGACCCCAGTCCCTAACGCACCCCTGTTGCCGGGCAACGCGCCGCTGCGGGCAGGGGGGAGGCCGGGCGCGGAGGGTCCTGCCCTGTGCTCCCCGGACCGCTCCACCCAGCTTCCGTGTGTGCTGCCGCCCCTCGGGTCGGGACAGCGAGGGAGGAAGAAAAGAAGAGCGGAGCTGCCGGCCAAACTTGAGAGGGGAGCGTGGCTGGGCCCCCCTCCCGGCCCGGGCCCCGGTGGCTCCCGGTCAGCGCTGCCTCGGGGAGGGTGGGAGTGGTGCCCCAGCTGTGCTCGTCTTGCCTTTAGAAAGCCTCCGGTATTTGGATGTTTAGATGGGGGATGCTCCCCCCATCCGTTAATTATCGCTGCCGTATTACGGGTTACCAAAAGTAAAGAGCTGGGTGAGAAAGTGGAGGTGAAAGCCCGGTCCCGTTAACGCCAACATGGCCATCCTGCCGCATCCCTTCAGCCCCTGAGCAAACAGGGGTTTGCCGGTGTAGTGTGTAGGGTGTGAGGGAAGAGGCCACTAGCAGTACCTCTGTCTGTGGTTAAGGTTGGCATGGGGAGAACATGTTCTGATACCAACTTTGCACGAGGTACAGATTTGCACCCCGTGCAGTGATGGAAGACTGCAGAAAGCTATGCGGGCACTGATGTCTTGCGCTCAAGCAAATATTTGAGTTTTTTCTTTTTTTACCCCATAGAACTGCAGAGGTTGCATGTGAATAAGAGTTAGTCATTAAATCACTGGGAAATAATTCTGTGGCTAATAATATTTTCTTTCTAATGAGATCACCTCACAGTCACTGGCACTGGTACAAACATTCCCAGCTAACTGCTCAAAAGAGGTTGAAGTACAAACTGCATATAATTCACCGCTTGAGAAAACTATTTCAGCACAACACAATGAGAGATACTCTGAAGTATTCCTGAGGCAGGAAGAGTGTACCACAGCCAGGCTGAAGTGACTGTTTACATCAACCTGATTGCACTTATCCTTTAGCAAAGCTAACAGCTCTCCGCATTATTAGCCCGCCTTCTCAGTTCCGAGGACCGCACAGATGAAGGATGAAACTGAATTACGTGGTGCCAACACGGTGTGTGCAGTACTACAGGTCAGCAGTTGGAAGTGCTTCAGCGTTGGGTTGGCATGGAAGGGCGCTTTTGCCAGGTGCCCAGCCTGCTTTATGAGGAAGCCTGGTAAATCCGTCTCCTCAGAACGCCCTTGGCTTGATCACAGCCAAAAGGTGGCAGTGTTCAATCCGTCATCCCTTGACCCGCAACGCCTGGGCAGATGCCTGCCTTCAACAAGGGCTGTCATCGCACCACAGTGCCGTTCTTGTGCCGTTTCATTGCAAAAACCCTCTTTCCATGGACTTAAAAAATTAAAGGAATTAAAGAGCTAAGAGAGTTAGAGGACCTTAAGCTGAAGAACAGAAAATGCCCAGATCACTCACTGGTTTCCCAGACCCCCTCCTCTGGCTTTGCTGAGAGGTACCCACACAACTTGTTCAGTCCATGGCTTGGTTCTCCTGGTCTCATACCAAAATAGGAACATGGAACTTAATGACATTTGAGGCTTGCTGACTAAACTTAACTGTTTCAGGAATAAAGCTTGTATGGAGAAAAGAATAATGCAGAAGTAATGAATATCCAAGGCATGCTGTCATGTGTACATTGAATAGTAACACTTATTACATATACACACACATATATGTATATACATACCTATATATGAGGGAGCACTTTTCAGTTATGATTATACAATCTGAATGTTTATATGAAAAAATAATTTTGATGATTAAAAAAACCCCACCTTATTGTCTCACTAATTTATTTAATAAAAATATGAAAAGCAAATAAATTGAGTCCTGAGAGTACAAACCCAAGTGAGTCATTGGATTTCCTGTGAAAACCTAGAAAAAACCAAAATAAAACCAATTGACCCAAAGCAAGTATTTCCCCATATATTTAATGGGAGAAGCTTAGTCTTAACAGCTGAATCTCTAAGCAGGAACCATTATCCTTTTTATGGATACAGGATACTACAGAACTGAGGAGTACTCAAGTTCACACACTGAGTCAAGGGCACAGTAATGAGTAGGGCATAGTCTGTTCTCTGCCTGCTGTCCAATACACTGTAGTACTCTGCCATGTAATTTAATCTAGTACAGGTTGCAGCATTAAATAGCAGCAGGGACACAAAATATTGTTGTGTGCCAACCCCAGAAACTATTAAACCTGTCTTAAAATTTTGCCCCTTTGTTCATTTGTTCCTTTTTCCCCTCCAAGGGAAAAAAATAAAGTGGTGAAATTAAACTATCTTTTCAATCCCAAGGTGAGAACACTCCTGTTTCTCCTGAGCTACACACTCCTACGTGTGTAATTCAGTGAAAGGAAATAACACAAAAAGAAAACTGAGAATAAAATTGGGGATGAAGACCCTCATGAAATACACTCTGATTATTAGTAAGTATGCTCTGATTAAGTACCTTGACATCAGGTGCAATACTTGATTACAAAACATTTCTTGTTGGCTTTTCAGTAAGGACTGTCTTGACCAGGAGAAAGGTAAGAGATTTTAGGGTAGTCACTTAGAAGACGACTTGCAGACTCTTCTTACCCTGACATCAGCCTTTGCCATTAGGGACCTCGAGGCATTTGGAGCTGTGTGTGGGGTCAGTTAACTCACACTTACCTTCTTCCTCCGAGAGATGTCAGAAGGTAATTCTAGACACCTGTTTATCCTCACCGGGAGTGCCACATGCCACTTACCTGCTCCATGTGTATGTAATTGCAAAGCCAGCAGGGGATATTGGATGATATTAGGAGCTATGGTGCCATTAGTATGCGCTGCAGCTTCTTGTCATTAAATGCGGAGTATACCTTCTTTCTGTTGTCATCAGGCCTGAATAAGGCAGGAAACTACAGGGGAAGAAACTGCTTTTTCAGGCAGGAAAAAACAGAACAAGCTGAGGTGGTTAGAGCATGACTTTGGGGTGCTTTGCTTATCCTTTAGCAAACAATTTATTTTCCTAGCTGTCATGTCCCACTGCCGGATGAATGTGGTTTCTCAAATATCAGCTGTGGGTTCCAGCTTTGCTGTCACCTACAGCTGGCATGCTGTGTTGATGTGCACCTCACTGAAGTCAGCTACACGCCAGGTACCGCAAGTGCCTTTCTTCAAAATGTCTCCCCCTGCTCCCGAACTGCACATGAGCTTCTCTCAGCATTGCTATTACCTTGTGCCTCTGTTAGAGGTGCAGAAATCTCTGTACATAAATCCTGTACATCCTGACTCTTACTACTGCACTGGCTTCCTACTAATTTTTCCAAGCAGTTTAACATGTGGAGATGACATTAATGTCACGAGCTGGTTAGAAGTTAGATGCCCTTTCTAACCTAGATATCTTGATGCCATGAGTACTCACTGGTGTGAGATTATCACCTTCAGGAGGAAATTAATCTCTTTTTTTTTCGGAAACCAGAGTGAGAGGAGTCAGCTGCTGAAATGCAGCTTTTCTCTGTGTACTCTAGAGAAATCTGCATTAGCTTAAACAGTATGTCTAACTTCTCAGCCATCAACTTTGTATAAGAACAGTATCAGCTTGGTAATGATTACATATCCTTGAATGCTACATTTCATTTGTCCTTCCCTGCCTGCTACATTTGGTGACTAGTCAGTTTCTAGCTTTATCTTAGATAAATCTTAAAACATAAAACATTGTAAACTAAACTATTAAAATATCATACTCACTATCACCAGCATCTTGTTTTATAGGATTTTCCTATTAATCATGGCAGCTCTATTTGTGAGGGAGGTTTGTCAACCAAAAAGAGATAGAACAATCTATGATTCTCAATATCTTTCTGAAGACTGCACCTCATATATATTGTGAGTTAGAAAAATGTGATGTTGTATGGCATAGAAAATTAGAATGAAAACTTCATGAGAATAGATGCTCTGTAAGATTTCAAATGATTCTTATGCCATAAGGATGGTAAAGATACCATTAAAACATTGTAAATAAAGCTATTCTCTCAAAATTTGCAGCATCATTTTGTAATTTTAAGAAGTTTGGGAGAATGGAGTGGTATTATATGATATAAAAGCTCATGTTGTTCTAGAACCTGATGAGTTTAGAGTAGAGAAGAGGTTCAAGTGTCAGCACATGGCATGTGCATCTCTGGGAAACTGTTGGAGGCAGGACCTTGTAAGTATCTCAAGAGTGAAGAGCTTACTAGGATGTTCTGAAAATTTGCATGATAAGTGTCTGTAAAGTCACAGGGTGCAAAGTTAGTCCTATTTAAATCAGTAGGGTTACTGATTTAATAGACCTTTCTTCTGACTTCAGTGCTACCACTCTTGTTCTTATTAAATTTGCTTTGTGGCCAAAATACTGAAATTTTTCAGGGGCATTAATTGTTCCAGGAGATAATCAAATAAGAACGCAAATTTTAGATCTTATTTAAATCATGCTTTTACTACAGGTAAATCAGTAAAGCAAAAACCAAGATTGAGGCTACAGTGTGAGATTTTTTGTGTGTATGGAGAGCTTATTATTTATATTTCCAATGGTTTGGTTAAATTCTGTTGCCTGAACTATAAAATATTAAAGATCCAAGATAAAAAAGTGCTCCCATGCTTCAAATCTGACCAATTCTATTACGTGCACTATTGAAGGATGAAACTTTTCTCTTGGATCAAAATGCTAGCAAGGAATATTTATATTTTATATAAAGCTATCTTCAAGGAAACAAGTAGACAGTGAAGCAAGCAGCCATAAAATGACTTCTACTTTGAAGTAGGTCAACACTGGGTATATTATTCTTATTGCAGCAGTCATGTTTAGTTTTTCAATTAAGAAAGGATGTGTCTATGAAGTTCTTCCAGTTTTTATTGATCCCTTTGTAATTTCTAGGGTGTTGAATATCTGTATCATATGTAACTAAGCTAAGGAAATGTTTCTTTTGTGACTTCATCTGTCACTGAAAGGAATGGATTTGGCCATTTCTATGCCCATCCACTTTACTATCAAAGGACTTTACATTAAAGGAAGCTCCATATATTTTTAATGTCTGTTAGAATGCCACCAAGCTCTAAACTCCTCAGTAGATGATAGACTGCTGCAAAAATTCTGATCTGTGTATTTCCAAGCCCCCAAAACATGATTCCAGTCCTGAATCTCTGGGAAATTATCCCAAGTGCTAAATACACTTTGAAGCAGTGTAACTATCTATTCCATCCTCTCAAGGCAATGAACAGTCACAGAATTATAGAATCATAGAATGGTTTGGGTTAGAAGCAAGCGACCTTAAGGATTATCTAGTTCTAACCACTCTGCCATGGGCAGGGACACCTTCAGTGTCCCCAAGTCCAGGCACATACTGATGATTTCTTTGTGGAACTTGGGACCCATTATGTACTTTAGAACAAAAGGGAATTAGGCAAGGCAGAATTACTAGTTCACTACCAGAATTACTTATCCAAAGCAAATTTCTAAACAGCTTACTCTGCCACTGAATGCTGAAAAACCACAGGCAACCTCGTTGGTCTAATTTCTTTACAGCTGTGATCTTAAGGATGGGCAGGGCCCATAACATCGGGCAGCTTGGCTCTGTAACATAAGCATGGGAGACTTCTATACCACAGACAGGCTGTTCCTTAAGGAAGGAATAAGAATATTAATTTGTATTTGTCAGGCTGTCAGAAGGAGCATTTTCAGGCTTCTAGCCACCCATGTGCTATGGGAAGTTCCTGTGCTCTCTGGTTTTGGCAGGTCATTATATGGATGAGATATTGAGTTCATTTGCTCTAATGTGCTGTATGGAGAACTCCAGAAATTGGGGTAATTTCAGTACAGATGACCACAGTGTCTCTTCTACCTAGCTGTGTAGTACCCAGTGCCTAATAGAAACAAGATCTATTTATCTCAGGTAGTATAAGAACGCAAAGTACAGCAGTCAGTGAGGGTTGTAATCCAGAGTTAGAAACGTAAAGGGTTACGCAACTGAAATTAGGTTCATCACAAGACAGGGTTATATTCTTTCTCCTCAGTGTCTCACAGTACATAATCATAATTTTCTTGAGTATTTTTAGACTATGCTACAAGAGAATAACCTTATAGAAAATGTTAATATTTGTTCAGAATAATTCCTTTTTATCATGCTTCAAAAAAGTAATAAAATTGCAGTCTTGGATTTGTTTTATGTGGTCCTTGGACATGCCTGTAAATAAAATTAAAAAAGGCTAGATACAAAAATATTAAGAAATCACATGATTCTCATACACCTTCCAAGACAGATCGAATGAATGGACTAAATCTTTTACCCTGTGGCCACCTGGTGCTGTGGTCTACGTAGAAACTAGTAATTCTGCCTTGTCTTGCAAGTACGAAGGCTCTCTTTTTTAATTCACAGTTTCTTTCCTTATTTTCACAATGCTAGCAAAAGGAGATATCCAGAGCTATCTTATCATTTCCCATTATCTCAATCCCGTTTAAGAGGCAAAAGATTGCTCCCTACCCTTAGCAAGATTTTTGTATCCAGTATATTTGTCTTCCTTGCCTCCTTCCCCGTACCAGCAGAAAACTTTTTATGCAAACTTTGTACCAACAGGTCATGACCACCGTGACCACTGAACAGGAAAGAGAAAGGGCAGTAAAACCCAGGCCCCTGCCCTTCCTCAGTCCCCTACCAACACATCAAAGACACAAATGCTTAGTTTTTCCATCCGTGATGCCACCCAGCACTCATTCAGACTGAATGCCACAGTATTTGGTTTCATCAATCATGCCTCCTCTCCTCTCCTCTCCCCTCCCTCTTTTGAGGCTTAAATATCACCTACTGTTTTCTGCTCTTCCCACTGGATCTTCCTTGAGTGTTCAGTCCATTCTGGCATCTTCCTAGAGCTGATGGACCCTGCCCTGGTCCCTCCAACATGGACCAAACCAGCCTCACATTTCAGGGTTCTTCTATCTGTGTTTTATTTTTTTGCTAGTTGCGGTGGCTGCTGCTAACCTAGCTGAGAAGGTAGACTTGTGCTCTCTTTGGCTTTGGTTGGTGTGGCCTAACCCAGACTGCCTTTGTGCCATACCTTCAAGGAGTTTTTCTTACGAACACAGCACGGCGAACTGAACTGGCGTGCCAGGCTGTGTGCTGTTAACAGACCAGCAGCATAACTGGAATCTGCTGGAGGTGCAATTAAGCCTTTCTTCCAGTTTCCTTTCATGTGTGCCAGATTGGCCTAGCCTGCCATTTTATTGAGCCTGACAGCAGCTTTCATCCAAGCGACATTGATGAGAGTGTGTAGTTGCTCACACCATCAGCCTGCCAGCTCCAATGGACAATCTGAATAGCTGTGATCCTACATTAAAATGTCAGCATTAAGGGAGGAGAGTGCACCATTTTGTTGCACAGCTGTAAAACCACTTCAGCAAGGCTTTCAAGCTCATTATTGCACAAGCAAGGGGTTTCAAGCATGAGTGCTTATGCCCTATTCTCCACACACCCCCCCTTGTCAGCCTTGCTTCTATAAATATGCCTATTTATTTATTTATTTATTTATTTTTAATAGTATTCCTTGCCTCATCAAGGAGCAGCTTTCAGGCTATGGCAGCAGCAAGGTTGCAAATGTAGCAACAACACAAACTACAACTATGGGGCAGGACAGTCTAAGCAAATGAGGATCTGTCTTTCAGAGACAGCTAGAACTCATTTTCAGTAAGTTGCATGCAGGCTGTCTTGCCAGTATAGAAAAAACATGCTACCAGAAAGTGGTTTGGTAAGTAGCTGAGGGTAATTAATTATTAAAACAAATAACGCAAAAAGTTGGAACATCTAACTGCAACACTTCCTTTCCCTCTTCTAGGAGGACACACCTGCTCACAGATTCTTCATGATAAGGTCCCTTAATTCTTTCTCGATTATGCTTTGCACTTTGCAGTGTGTTTATTCGGAAGGGTACTCAGGAAGGCAAAGAGAAAACAAGAAATGTACAAGAATGTGATGATGAAATGAAAAATATCTATTTTATAGAAAATAAATATCTGTGTGGAAATCTACACACACATATATATATATATATATATATAAAACTTCTCTTACAGAGCAACAGCTTCCCTTCAAAACATCTCCAGCTTTCCAAATATACTTGAAATTCCCATCAGGTGCTCAGAATTGAGCCTTCTCACATACCCTGCTGGCCCTCTCTGTTTCCTTTTCCCTCTCTTCTCCTCTCCTCAACTTTCCTCTCACAATAAAGAGCACTGCTGTAGCTGCATTTTGACACAAGTGGACGCTTTCCTGAGAATAAATAAATTCACCTGCACACACAGTGTATCTTTATTCTTGTTGATGGGAAAAAGAAGTTTTTATTATTCTGGCAGTGCAGAGACCTTTTACCTGGACAGACATTCCATCTCAAAACTGCAGCATTCTATAATGAAAGAGCTCCATGCCAATTTGCTGGCTTTGCTAGAAGCACATTGGGTGTTTTACGCTATTTCTAGCTTTGATGAAAGCCCTTTGGCTTCACACCAATGTCTGGGAGACAGCAAGATCACTTGCTGATGGCTTGTCATAGAAGTGATCTGTGTACATGCTGACCAGACCTGAAAATTCTGCTAATGGTGCCTTAAAAAGGGTCATGGGCATGGTTAGGGTTGAAATAGAGCTAGCTACTTCTTAAGCAGGGGCTCTATTGGATCTTAGTCCTGGTGTCCAAGTGTTATTGATACAGATTTTACAACAAAATTAGTCCATTAAAGTCTTCTTCTATGTGACCAATGAACTTTGCCAGTTCTTTGGAGCCATGTCTCAAAAAGCTTTCCTAGATGAGTCAACACTTAATAGTGTTTTTCCTTAATTTATTAAACTTTGTGTGTTTACTTTCTTAATCTGTTTTGTGTTTTTTTTTCTTAATTACATCTTGAATCTGTGATCTATATTTTATTAAATTTGTTAAAATTGTTAAAAAGGAAGTCTGTTTAAGAAGGGGAGACAAGAATAATAAAATTCTCATCGGTTTTACATAAAGTGGTAGCTGGATGAGAGACCCATATTTGACATTTTCTGAAGGAAAAGCAGGCTTTGTTAGTACAATGGTGTTGTTGGCCAGTTAGATTTTTCATCTACGTCCAAGCTTGTCCCTGTGTAGGCTTGCCATTCCCTATGGTATTGTCAGAATGGATGTGTACAGAAACAGGACTCTTTGCAGGGAACGATTTCAGAAGGATGGTGACAGAGAGAAAGGCCCCATTGGAAACCAGGCTGAAAGCAGAACTAGACTGCACAGAACAACCTTTTTGTAAATACACTGATAAAACTTTCTATTATTCAGATCCCTTTATATCACTTACAATGAATTATTACTTGATTTACTGCACTTTAGGAGATCAACCTTCACTCCAGTAGTAGTGTGCACCTTCTCTGACTGATTTTCCATTTTATTAGCATGCTTAAGTTGTCATCTGAACCAAACACTTACCTTTCCTGTGCTCTGACTCTTTCTAGAAGATCAGTCATTTATACGCATTAGCACTTGAGATGTGGATGGAGCTTAAAAATTCTGTTTATGCAAAAATTAATCATTGAAGAGCATCAGATATAATTTTAGGATTATGTGGGCAACTTTAAGAAGGGATGGCAAGCAGCCACCTCTGCTGTTTCCTGATGTATAAATTCAAAAGTCTGCTAGCGCATCAGGTTGTTTATTTAAGACAAGCATTCTTCTGGGCAGCTGACAAGGAAAAGGCTGCACCAGGTCAGTGCTTCTCTCCTTGTGTGCATACCTGTTTTTTTATGCTTTCCCATACTTACTGTTCAGACCAGCCATGACCTGTAGGCACAGAATTCTGCAGTATTTAGAAGATTTCTTTATCCATTTTTAAAAATGTCTTTCTTCCTATGCTGTGGGAAGGTAGTGAAAAAACCCAAACCAGCAAACAACACAAAACCCCAACAAAATAAAGAACACAGCCACTGTCAAGTAATGCTTTTCTTTCCTCTGGGTTCAATTTTCCTGATAACTTAAATGTCTCTTACACTTGTGGAGATTTGTTTTACTGTTTGATACGTCCCACCTGCGATGCATCACTGAGCACGAGATACCCACAAGGGAGCAAGCTAAAATGTATTTACCTGCTCGGAATTTTCCCTTTTCTACAGTGGCTGTGGAAAGACCCCACCCAGAACACTGTCTCATTTGCATCATTTCTCTAATCGTCCTTTTGTCCCTCAGAAAGCACTCCTGCTGAGCGCTTAGGGGAGAAATCCTTCGATTCCTTCGTTTTGGTATCTTGCTTTACCATCTTCATTTCCATTTTTTGTTTGATAAATTAAATAGATAAAAGGGAACATCTTCTGCTCAGAGATGGCTAATCTTGCAGAATGTTTATTCATCAGGATTTGTAGTTTGGCTTCCCATTTTGGGCAGTTAGCACTAGTTTGAGAAGCTAGCAAAAAAAGAAAGAAAAATCAGATAGCTTCTTTGTTTAGAGTAGAAGAATAATCCAGCTCTAATGGGTCACAAAGGACACAGTATCTACTCCAGAGAAAGAGAATTATGAGTAGGTGAGTACATTTTGCATCTCTCTCTAGTTTGTGGGAAGTGCTCTGTAAATGACCTTTATTTCCCACCTGGGCTCACCAGAGCTAAGGCCAGAGATAAGGCTGCATCATGAACTGTGTTTAATAGCTTTCCCAGCACTCCTGATTCTCATTGTGAGATTGGCAAGAAAGTACAAGGTGGCAACATGCTCCGTTCACAGAGTGGAGCCAGGTCCTCTGGAAACCCTGACTAGTCTTTGATGCTAGGACTGTAAAATGGGTGTCTTTAACAAGCACAGCCTGCTTTCCAAACGCCACCGCTTTTCCCCAGTATGAGCTCCCTGCTCTGTAAGAGTTATTTTGCCGCCCTCAAAGGGGACATCTGTAGTCCAGGATGGTCCTTCAGAAGTTGTCACATGCTGGAGAAGACATGTCCAGAATCATTAGCTTTGCCCTAACACTGGTTACTTGAAGTCTCAAATTCATTGTCTCCTTTGTTTTGAGAAACATGCTGTGTTTAAAGTCTATGGCCCTGAAGAGAAATATCTCATGAACTCAAGACCTTTGTAGCACATAATTAATATTAAATGGTTTTAAAAGTGTATGATGCACTATATCTCAAGCATGAGTCTCCCCACATAAGAGACTCAAATCTATTCAAAAAGCAAATTAACTACAATACACAGTCCTAGGTTCACTTAAAGTGGCAGCTATTTTTTCTAAAAATATGGTATTTTGAAAAAAAAAAAAAAAAGAACCAACCAAAGCATCAGAAGAATAGGCACATCAAGAATTTAGTTTGGGCAAACCACTGCTTTATTAGTTAACATATCTGGGAACTATCTTTCAACAACTCATCCAGGACTGGCCTTCTTTTGCATAAAATCTGTTCTACTTGAGAGAAAGGCAGACTTTAGCCTTCCTTCTCTTTCTCTGACACGTTAGGCAGAGGTTTGCCGTCAGCAGTTATCCTATCATGCTGGCCTTTGCTTCTGGGCCTGATACCCTTCCCTCAAAGGGGAACATAAAGGGAAAAGAGTGGTGGTTTCTTTCTCAGCAGCATTGAGAAAACCAGCACAGATCACATGTTCTTTAGGAGATACCTTTCTTTTAATCTCATTTTAACCCCAGGTCACTTCTCACAGTCTGCCCCAAAGCACCATATAGCCTTTCATTATCCAGTACAAACTTAGGAAAGATTCAGTCTCCTTTCTGAACAATTACTTCATAATTGAGGAACTGAACACATGACAAGTTATGGAAACAGTATCTTTACTACCAAACCTATTATCACCCCACCCCCACCCCCCACTTTTCTAAGAAAAATTAGGATGGAGAGCCCATCAAGTTCTTATAACTCAGATGGCCAATTGCTGGAAATTCCCGTTGAGCGGTTGGCTAGACGTTGGCAGCAACACCCACCTGATCTGACCCTACTGACTCTTAAGAGAGATTTTGTACACAAGGTTGAAAGAACATTCTCCATTAGTAGAATGAAATAGTAGATTTTATTAAAAGTAACCAGTCTTCTATTTTCAATGACAATGTTTCAATGCAATGCTGTGATTCAACAGGAACACTAGGAGTTGTCATTTGTGCTGTAATAAATTTTAACTGAGAGGGTATCAGAAACGCACCCTGAGTTATTTATCAGGTTAATACTAGGCTTTTTCCAATTAAGTCTGTGGAAGGGTTGTGTAAAGTTAAGGCCTACCAGCATTTGCAAGTCGAGCTTCATCTTTTGCCTGATCAAAACATGTGGGACAAAGGCATACCTAAATTTTAGGTAGGAAGTCCTAAGACAACTTCTAGAGATATCTCTACACGTAAAGGATGAGGAGGGATAGGCATTTCTGAAGATCCTGAGAAATCAGTCTTGACAATTCCACTGAACGTTTAGGAATCCAACACGGTGCCTGTCTCAGTTTGAGATGCAAGCTGACCAGCCTCTAATGCAGGTAGGATCTTATGGAGCAAGGTGCTCTTATGAGAAATGGAGGCACTGGCAACAATGAACAGATGTGACTCCCTCAGGAGGTAATGGGGGCAGAATGCCCATGTGCCAGATGTGGGGATTTCCAGCAGGAGGCAGGCAAGACACCAGCAGTTGAGCTTCAGTTTTAGCACTGAAGACTTGAGTAATGCTGGGGTGTAGGCAGTCCAGCTACTTGTGATTTAGGTGGAACTTTGGTTCTTGAATCCCAGCTTAGATTAAGTACAGAGGGACAGTACCAGGCCTATACTTTTGAGCAAAGAAATAGGAATCTCATGGAATCACCAGTCTTAAGGAATGGATTTTAAAAGTAAAACAGGAAGACTTTCAGAAGTCGTGATAAACATTGCAGAATAATTTGATAGATCCTATATATCAGAGAAATACAAGTTTTTCCATTCCACATCCTGAAAATGCTACTATGCTTTTTATCTGCTAAAGATCAGGTAAAAATTCAGTTTACAGAAAGCCTGAAATACAATTTAATCTTAGTGGCACCATTAGCAAACATGTGCACTTTCAACTACTAGCACAGCAAAGCAAGCCAGAATCCTTCATTAGAGGAAGAACAGTAGTTTCTGTTCCCTTTCCTAGTAGTACTTCAGTAGTGTTCATGTGAAAGTAATTAATATTCTATGAAATAAAATGATAAAATATTAGTAATTGACAGATAATACATTTTAGTTCAGAAAAAAAATAAATGCAACATAGATTTGAATGAAAGCTTCTAAATACTATGGAAATCCAGTTCAAATGATCTTGGTACCCTAGCATTCTCCCTTAATAACTTGTTGTATCTCTTTCCATGCAGTATCTAATAAATCTGTATGACTTCCTGTAAAAGTGTGGTAACAGGTCGCTGGTGAGCATGTAGGTCAGATGGTGCAGGTTTTTTGAGCTGCTCAGTTCAGTAGTGTGTCACTTAGTGGGACTAAAACTTTCCCTTTTGCTATCTGAATCTCTGAAATTGTATGAGCTGGTGGCATCTGTTATACTATGACTAAACTTATATTATATATGACTGTTATACTATGACTAAGTGATGGAATTGTCTTTCTACCAGAAAGAATTCAATAGTGGATGCTAAATGCTTTTTTTCTTTGTAGCTCTCAGTACTGTTTTAAACAGCTGTTAAAAGTGGCCTGTGCAATGGGCTGAAGAAGACTGTTTCCAAGCTGTATAACAAGTTCCTGAGAACATGGTGGCTATGCTGCAGGTACCATGTCTTGTTAGAGCTAAATTATAGAACAAGGATCATTACGGGATTTGGAACATATTGCCTGAATTAACCCCGATAGGAGCCTGCTATTGGCAGGATGGTTTGGTTTGTAGGAATATGAAGATATATTCAGTTACTGAAAGCCCAGTAAAGTTTTTGTTGAACAGAATTATGTATGGTGCAAGGTAAAAGCAAATTCAGCTAACTTTCTGTATTTGCATATTCATTCAACCAAAATCAAGAGGTTTGTATCTAGGCATGCTAAGCTCCCTGATGCCATTGAGTTAATAATTTATCATTATTTATTACCAGACATTTTGAAAGACTGTTATGTCTTGGCATACTGTACATAATTTGAATTAAAAGTAGTCCAGCTTTTCACAAACAGGAAGGAAATGTGTGGCAACTGAGAGAAGATTAAACAGAGGAAAGTAACTGCTTCAGAGATGTGGTTTAGATTATTTTCCAGAGGAGTCAAAAGGTAGACAATTATTTCTTCTGAAATAAGGAAGTTGGAACATGCATGCCTGAGTGAAATTTGATCCATAGGATTAAGTTTGTCATTGCAAAAAAATCGGTGCTATCATATATAACCATGTGTACATGTATGTTTAAGGGTGATTATACAGATATGGAAAATAATGCCTACTTTATTGACCTTCTAAATGCCCTCCCAGGAGCTTTTCTCAACACTGTCAAACATTAAAGACTTTTGTTTGAAAGTGTGGAATTTGCTTTGTATTTCCTTGGAAAGGAATACATCTTTCACTACCACAACCTTCTGTAACCCTCCTGCCCTCCTCACTCCCACACCCCCACACAAAGACACTCCTTAATTGTATTACTGTTAGGCTGACCTCCAACCCCTACTAAAATGAGGACAAGGCTAGTTTTGTGTTTCATGGGATAACAATTTATGAGCAATTAAAAATGAAGAGACACAAAGCATTCATCACAGTCTCAGCTAGACAGGCAGCTGAGGTCAAAGGTTCTAGCAATGAAGTGTGCACAATATATTTTTATTTCTGTTTTCACTAAGAAGGAAACGGGTTAGCTAAAAATTATGGCGTGCAGCCTCCAGTTCAAAATAGGTGCACTTAATCTTTCAAGACAGTCAATGCTTGGGCAGATAGGTTATGACAGCAAACACACATACACACACACATGCTTCCAGTGTCTGTAGAAGAATTCAGAGCATATTATTGGCAAACTCAAACACACAGTTGCTTAAAATGAGATGCGCTGAGTGCCCTTGAATGCTTATGCAGCCAACGACTTTGCAGTTATAGCTGCCATGTGAAACATACCTTTTTCTCTGATCCCTAAAGATGAAGTATGGTAGAATTTTATCCCCTTTGTCCATATTTCAGACTGCGTGTGGGAATCCATGGAAACTTCATGTGTTTACATTCCTGAAGCCACAGTATGTAATTTACATAAATATGGAAACAGTTTCCATGTTAGTGTCAGTATCATGGTACTTTTGTGTCTCTGACAACTGCAAAAAAAATGTTCTGCAGAGATTTTTTTGTTTTGTTTCTGTTATTCTTTTAAGATAGACCATACAGTTCCAAAGCTGACACTGACTGCTGATTTAAGGTCTGTTGTCTCAGTCTGGCACAAGCAAAAGTATTGGTGAATCATCTATTGCATTATGCCATAAATCTGGCTCAGTGTGATTTTGCAATGTGTCGTATTTCCAACCTGGATCCAAACTAAAAGCTGAGAGTGAACAGTTTTGAATTGTCGTTCTAAAAGGACTCGACCTGCTTGTTTTATCAAAGCACCTGAATGGCAGTGCCAGCAAGAACAAAGTGAAGCATTGCCTAATGGGCTCAATTTTGCTAGAACTGTGGATGAACATGGGCATATATATACATACATGTACAGTGCTTGTGGGATTACAGTAATTGAAAGTCCACTTACATAAATAGGGACATTTCTAGCCTTCTGTAGTAATTTTCTATTAGAAGAGAAAATGTAAGTTAAAAATGTATTTCATTTGCATCAGAATCACATCACTTTGCAGGTGGATAAATAATGCAGACTACCAAGGGGTGCCTAGGATCTTTGTGCTCTATTTTTGTTGACTGAAATGACACTACAATTTATTCAATAAGGGCTTCTTTTGAGTAAAAAAAGTGATTTATATGAAGCATGACATCTTTTCTTCTGAATTAAGCCAAATGATCAGTAAAAAGGGTTGGTATTGATTGGACTATAGAATATGGTGCATTTGTTAAATGGGAGTTTCTTTTCACTGGGGCTGAAAGCCAGTAAATAGTTCTCAAAGAAAGCAGGGGAAAGGTAAAAACTCAACAAGACTTTTAGTTGCTGTTGGAGACTATAAAAAAAAAGGCTTAACAAGAAAGCAAGGTGAGAAATGTAGTGGATTGTGTCAGAAGGATTAATTTTATTTCTGCAATTTTGAGAGCATTCTTCAGCAGAAGAGATGATTCTGTCAAAAGACTAGTCAGATCATAGACATAACAATAGAAAGATGCTTTAATCGTCACACACGTCTATCATGCAAACAGTCTAATAAAGTGCTACGCTACAGGCTCGGCCTAAGCTGCCCAGGGATATAGACACTAAAAATTGATGGGAGCTGCTTGTGTGCTTCTCATGACCAAGTCAGTTAACAATCAACTATGTCTGGGACTCATACTGCAACAGAACAGTGTCTCCCCTTAAATATCTCAGAGTCAGCCACACTGGCATTGGGGAGAACTTCTAGGAGGCTCTGGGAAATAGTTATCTTTCTTATCTCCTATGTTAAAGGACAATAGTGCACAGACTTGATTCCTTCTGGCTGAGTAGGAGCAGTGTATGGGGAAAGAGTAGTCTCTCAGGACTCATAAAAAGCTGTGTCATTCAGGGGCATTATGTGAGCTAAAATACAGAAATTATCATAAGAATGCTGATTTATGTATATAGCATAAACATTGTATAACTATATAGAATGTATATACAAGGGTATATATAGTGTTCTATCTGTCATTGCTGTTAGAATATGCAGTGGAATATAAAATTTTTAATTTCATCTTGACCAGAGTGAGCCTTCAACAATGCATGCAAAGTCTTTCCCTGAGTAATTGCAAACCTGGTATCAATGATAACCTCAAATTTTAAGTAAAAGAATACTTTTTTTTTGGGTGGCAAATTCCATAAGAATTTAAGAATGAAATGATGATAATTTTAATTCAATATTTTGGCTCCAACCGTAGCTAATAGCAGATTTCTATGGAATAACCGAATGGGCAAAGAAATGAGAATACGGCCATGCCTCCATGAGTCCTTAAAATTATGTAAAGATACCTTTCCTACAGCATGTCTCTATTTGGGCTGAAGAGTTTGTTGTACTTGAGAATCACATGTGCTTGGCAGCTGTGACCTGTCCAGCCATCAGGGAACCAACATGATGCCTGAATAGCTCAGGAGGCTGAGACATGATCTGTCTTACTTGTTGTACCTCTTTTCACAGAGGATCTTTCAGCTCCTGGCTGGAGGATTTGTCAGATTTATCATGCAAAATGGGAATTAGGATGTGTAATTGGGGTTAGATTATGCTGGATGCTTGTGGAGCTGTGTTATGGATGTGTTCCATTCTCTGTAGCCTTTATAACTGCCTCCTTTAGCTCAGTTAAGGTTATATTCAGGTTAAAGTCAAGGTGAGTCTGCATGTTTCATCTTCTTTCCTAGGCACAGAGGAAAGATCCCTCAAATTTTCTGCTCTTCTAGTTTTAGCAGAATCCATGAACATTTTCATATGTTATTTAAAGACTGACTGTGGGGTAACAGTTTATTATAGCGGCATGGTGTCCGGACCTTTAGCACTGCCCAATGTGGGTATTCCTGTCAGGGAGTAGGTTAATGATTTCTTTCTTCTTGCACAGCAAAAAATTGCCTCTTTTGTCTTACCAGATTACAAATTGAAGTGGTTATGAAAAAATCTGTTGCCTGCATTGCCTTTAATGTGTTTTTTTTTCCTGTTCTTTAAAACACAAACAGCCTACCTGCAAGGAGAGCTTGGGTTGGGAGACAACTTGATCAGCCTGGGACAAAGGTCCCACTCCTAATTGACTTCCAGTTGCTAGGTGAGGGGCAGAGCAGACCATATGGTGGTAAGATGTCAGTGATGGGTTATACTGCTTTGATTGGATTCCGTGACAGTCATTCCTGTTTCCAGGTACTTTTTCTTTTTGTGGCCATCTACCAACCTGCCCAGTCTTCCCGTGTCCACACCCTGCTTCTGTCTGGGATCAAAGAGTATTTTTCTGAAGGTCACCACAGCTAGGTTTGGTGCCTTGTTCTGCTAAGGAATGACTATGAGGGGTGGAAGGGAAAGGAAGTGAGGAAGGGTGGGAGGAGAGGAAGAATGGATGTCTGGGAGAAGGCAGGGAGTGCATTCTGCAGTTCCCCTAAGAAAGGGATGAATGCATCCCCTCTGAGCAGATATCTGATATCCCCTACAGAGAGCTCCCTGGGAAACCTCTGATCTGATTATTTATACTGAGCTCACAGGGGCAGTGTCGGAGAGTATCAAGAGGTCACAGGATATTAGTTAAAGCATCACTACATTTTTGGGGGATTAATTCCGACATTTTGCTTTCTAATGTGGAACACTTCTCATTTAATTGAGTTAATAAATTCAATCAAATGTTAACATTTGGTCTGCAAAATAAGGAATCAAGTCTCAAAAGCATCTTGATAAATGACAAGAATCTTAAATAGGTGGCTTCATAAATTATCGATGCATGTATTTACAAACACATCCACATACACAGTGGCATGAACGTGCCCTTTAGTAAATGAAACACAGCACACCTGAAGCCTGAATTATGTCTTTGGTGGAAGCTTTTGGATGACGCTGACTGACCACTACGTGGGCAGCTTGTGTACTTTTCATATACCTGCTCTAAGTCTGTTTCACCTTGATCTTAGCTCAGGCCACTTTACACTTCTACAAAGGCTGGACACAACTGCCCTGACCCATTTTTCTCTTACTAAGAGATTTTTGGTGTAACCTAAGGCTAATTATTTTGTTGGTAGTGTTAGAGTTTACACCGTGAAGAACTGTGAAGTCAGGAATATTAAAATGTTTGTAGAATTGACAGGCACAGAGAGCTGGGTGTAAAACAGAAAATACAATCCAAACCCTTCAAAACAGCACACTCTTCTACTAGCTTTCTTATACGGTAAGGAGTTTTGCTCTGCACCTCCTCTTTTTAGACTGCTGTCTGCTGGTCTGGTGTTGCACTAGCCCTATCCCTGCGGCTCAGATCTGAAACAAGACACAAATGATCCTTGAAGGCAACGGGATCTTCAGCAGGAGCTTCTGGGAAGCTGAGGATGTTTGGAAATCAGATGGCTAATTTTTAAAAATCCGGCCCTAAATATTTACAAGAACTATGTAACATTTCACGCCTCTCCGCTATCCCTCTTTGTGGCCTTGATGAAAAACATCACAAGAAGAAGTGCCCTGGTCCTGACTGGTTTCCAAGTCTCATTAAATACAATGGGTTTGCAAGTGCTTCTGTACATACCGGCTGCACTACATCATCCCTTGCATTCCTGGGGCTGAAAGCTGCATAAGGCAGCCAACAGGGAGGGGATAAAGAACACACTTTTTGAGTCTCTGTTTTCCCAGCTTCTATTCTTTGCTCCAACCAAAGGAATGAAATTGCAAAGCCATTACCTCATTTCTGAATAGTTTGGAAGGCAGCTCGCTTTGCTGTTTTGAACTCGGGGTGTTTTTCTGTTACATGGAAAAGTGGAAATCTTGTAACTGGTTTTTGTTTGTTTGTTTGTTTGTTTGTTTGCTTTATAAAACTCACACTTCATCACAAAATGAACATGAAATGGTAGTGAGTTGGAAGTTGAAATGCAAGGGTTTGCAGGGACTTGTTTCCCAGAATTTGAATACAGGCATATGTTTCCCCTACGGCTTTTAAGATTTTTAGTGATTAATTTTTTTTTCCTAGAATTTTGATGCTGCTCTCTCATTTTTGCTTCCCCCACCTCTTTTTTTTTAAATGCCACCTCAGTTTGGTAAGGAAAAAAAGTATCTTTGGGATTTTGTGAAGCTTTCTCATAAATCCTCTGCTTTAATTTGTTTTCTTCAAGTTGCTCAGTACAAAATGTACTAAAAAATTCAATGCCAAGAGGAGGATCATATGAAGAAGCTTTAATTGTTCAAGTAAAATATCAAAGACTCACCTAGACAATCACGAATGGAGCAGTTTGTTTGCTCATGCTATCTAATTAATTTGGTTTTTCTAAGAGTTTTTTTTCTTGAATAGAGAACTTCAAAATATCAGAAAAGCCTCAGTGTGTGCTGTTAAATCATAATTAAATCATCAGATATTCTCATCTCAGACCTCTTGCTTGGAGATGGTCTAGGCTTTGTATCCATATTATACATCATGCTCCTTTCATGGGGATTGGGGCTGAGCAATTGGGTGCCTTCTGCCTGCTCGTGCCATAACAAAGCTAAAGTCATTTTGCAATGCAAGGCAAAATGAAGGACTTCTTCATCCATTGTATAGCTTTTTTTTTGGCTGAGCGTTTATGGCAGCCCTGACCCGAGTTACACAGTGTGCTGTATGTGCAGAAGCTCCTGTGCCTTTGTAGATGTGTAGTGCTGCTCCATGTGTAGACCTGATCCAATATACAGACCTTCATCCTTTTGATGCTTTGCAAATATCATGGCTGAACTTATCCACCTTCCCAGTCTCTTGTCCAAGAAATACGTGGCTTCCATAAGCCAATGCTTGTGGTTTTACTTGGAGCATGGGTCCCTTTTCCAGTTCATCCCTCTCTCCCATGTTCTGCAAGATGTAACAACCTGATCCTTGTCCCTCAGCAGACTACTATCTCTTTATGATTAGACATTATAAAAGAAATAATAACAGAGCATTTTTTTCTTTTTTTTATTCATTGTATCTTTTAAAATTCACATATATGATAGCTGTAACAAGCAGTTACTACTGGTTAGTAACTAAGGTATACTACTAGTATTTTTTTTTCAACACCTGGATATTATTTTATGAAACAAATAACTATCAGAAAATAATTGTTTCATGGAATGTGTTTATTTTCCAGTTTTGCCAGTGTTTGTCTACTCACCAGGTTCAGAGTGATTGTTCAATTCAAAACACAAACCCTCAAGAACACAATAAACTTGCCAATTTGAAACAGAAATCCACAAAATCACAGTAAATTTAATTTGCCTGATTTGGATTTGAATCAGAAAACCATATCCATAAAGCAATTAACCATTAAAATTAATCTCACTTAAAATCCTATGCTTATGTATGTTATGCTGTAGATCCTAGAAATGGCATGTAACAGGCAGTGCTTCTGCTTTTCTAAATATTAGGCATCCAATTTTCTGCAGAAGAAAAAGAGCGAGGCAGAATATCTTTGTTTCAGTAAATGCCAAAATATTTTGCAGAATTGTAGTGGTTAAAATTTTTAAAAAAGCCACTCTCCCATATCCAAACTGCTGTTGAAAAGGTCAACTTCAACAAAATTCTCATCATATGAAAATTTTAGGAAGATTTTGCTTTCACTCTGACACAGAATAAAAACAAGACTTAACACTTCATGAGCTGTCATTAAAAGGAAATGTTCCTTTAGCTCTGGTGGCAAATCCAGGACTGTGTTTCCTTCAATGAGTGTCATTAACCACACCTAAAAAGTGAATCCAAAGAGAGTGAAATTGTCACTGTCTGCAATAAAGGCATCACCATCTCCTTGTGAGTTATTGATGTCAAACCTTGGTATAACTTTCTTCTCGCAAAGGCCTTGATCTATCAAGGAATTTCAGAATGTGTTGAATTCAAGTGCAGAAAGTAATCTAATATTAATGAGATTACTGCCATATTTTTTTTAAGTTCAGACATGTGCTTAAGTTGCAGCGGAACAAAAAAAACCCACCCGAACATTCAGGGAGCTATGGCACAAAGTATAAGAACAAACTGTAATACTGGTTGTAAAAATTGTGTGCCTTTACTCTAAAACTAGTAAAACGGCTTCTTAGTAGATGCATTTGAGCTGAGTTTGTGCATAGCATGCACTGTTGACTCTTCGAAGGTGATGTAATAGCAGCTAGATAGATTGCTTCCTGTATCGTGGTTTAGAACTCTCCTCTGTTTATGTTTACAGTAAAAGTATCTTATACAAGGGAGTGATACAATATATGAATGGCAGCATTATATAAATGTTACACACAGGCCATTAATATATAAACCCTGCAATATTTTCTCATAGTTGTTTTTTAAGAGGACCTTTGCTCTAACCCTTATAAATATTGCCAGCAAAGACACATACTCTTTTTTCAAGACACTTCTTATTGTTTCTCCCATCTGGTGCTAAATTCTCGCTACTCCAGCTAGAAAAAGCATAGAAACAAGCTGTATATGAAGGGAGACAGGTTAACAGTATAAAACTTAAAACAGTGCAGATTAGTGTACTTCTAATAGGTAAAAGCAGTGTACTGTTTCTCACTTAACAGTGAGAAAGATGTGTCAGGATACTGCAGTGCCAGAACACAAGTGGAAGCCTTTTAGTCGTAACCAAATGTATAATTTTAGCTGTCATTACTGAATATGTCTCTTCCCACAGCATATTTTCCTTTGAATCTCACCTGACCTTCAAGACTGTCGTTGCACCCTTTTTGCCACAAAAGCCCTTTTGTCTCCATGTCTTCGTATGTGTGTGTGTGTGCGTCCATTCTGCCAGTTTCCTCCTTACAGTGAAGAACAACTGCTCAAGCTTTTCTTGGTTTTGTTTGATAGTCACAATTTGATCAAAAGAGATTAAATGAATCAGCAAGTGATAATATGAAGCCATTAATACAACTTTTCTGCCCAAGTGTTTTGGCAGCCTTTATCTGCTGGCTTAAACTTTAACAATTACAGGCTTCCAAACTAATTACAGCACAGAACATTATAGGATTTATGAAATTTGTCAGCTATCACTTAAAAAAGGGGGAAGGAAAGGAAGGAGGAAAAGTTCATAGCTATCTATTCTTAACATGTCCTGAAAGTTCCTCAGAACAGAAATAATATGCTATTGGTAAAGCAGCTCTGAGCATCTTGACTTCTAATTTGTACACTTTGTTCATTTTTCATGCTTCATAAGCAAGTGTATGGAAAATGCTGTGCAGATCTTATGCCAGCAAAATGTCTTCTATACTATTTAATTTACAGCATCAATGCCTTAATTATATTAATTAATACACAGCCTGTAAATAAGTTGACAGTTGTCTAGTGAAAACCCTGCTGTGGTTTTCCATCCTTTGCCAGACAGAGCTCTAGTCCTTGTTGCTTGAGGTAGATCACAACAGGGAAAACCATGGGGGTGACTAATGGGTGGCAGAGTGTTTACTGGCTGGGAGAAGCACAGGTGGCACCAGCACATCCCAGTGTTTCTGCAGAGAGGAGTGCAGCTGGGGATGTGATGACTGTGCCCCCACAGGAGTGCTATGGGGTATAGTCCCTCCTTCTATCTGGAAATGTAGCTCATAGGTTCTCAGCTGAACAGTCAAAAGGCCAAACACCACAAATACAAGGAGACTCTGATCTCTTTTGGATTAAGGCAGTGACACGTCAGAATCATTTTGCCAGTTATGCTGGTTAAAGTCCAAGACAGTAGTGTCATTAAAGGCAAAATTATTTCTTTTTAGCATACCAGTGATCGCTGCACATTTCAGACATCACAAGAAAGGCCTCCCCAGAACCAAGAGATTTCCTGCAAAATATGATTTAATATAATTATTATACTGATTTCTGACCTTGTTGGGCTGCAATACTTGAGGGGCTGGGAAGGTTTTCTAAATGAAAGTGAAGATCTAGTTGTAAAACATTACTACAGGAGCAAAGGTTTAAGAAAAAACCTAAATAATGCCAGAATGAAATGCATCTTGCCCTGACACATGCTACCAAGCTGAGGAGCCACATGAGACCTACGGAGTTTCTGTTCCCAAGGAGCATATTGTTAGTGGTTGACATTGTGTCCATACCTTCTGCCAGAAAGATCTCCAGTCTTAAGAAGGTCCTTGTGAATTTTTCTGTCCTTAGGATAACTTTAGTCAATGAACATTCCCTAGAAAACATACCAAGAAAGCAGTTTCATTTATAGTACCAGCAACGTAATTCCTGCTCTGCGTTGGTGTTTTCATTCCTACTAAAGCAAAAGGATCACATATAGAAAAGGGAGAGCAGATTCATCTTTTGAAGTAAGATCAGATTTCTGATGAGGGAGGTGACAAATACCACCATCTGCAACAGTGTTTTTTTTTTGGTGATTTACCTACCTGCATGCTTTAAGAACCTACCTGAAAAGCAATTTGTTTCACTGTGTGTCATTAAATTACATTGCACTAGACGTGTAGGAATGCAGACTTGGTTGGGTCAGTTGTGAAACAACAGTTAGGATGGAGGAGGCCACATTTGTGACCATAATTTCTATGCACCAAAATGACTAGGAGCCCAGATACCCCCTGAAAAAGATAAACCAGCTTCAAGGTTCAGCTTTGAGCTGCTTTTATTATTCCACTTTGGTCTGTGTGCCGTCTAGATACTAGGTAATGCTGAGTGGTTTTCCCACCCTGTCTTTTATCACTGGTTTTGCCAGAAGTGATAGGTGGGAATCAACAAGATGACAGCTAACAAACATGGATTAGCATGAGTCAGGCTCTGCCCCACAGACTCTCCGTCACTACCAGTCTGTACTGAGGCAAAAATTGCCCAGCACTGTTTGAAGCTATCCAGGCCTCTGTTCTGTTCTCCCTTCTCACCAAACTCCCAGACATTAGTCTCACTTTTTTTCCTGTGATTAATTAAGCGATCATCTTCCTTACAGATTTATTTCATTTTCTTAAAAAAAAAAAGGATGGCATTTTTTTAATGGAACCTTAAGATTTGATCAATGTCCACAAATGCTGTAAAAATGCTGTAGGCAAAGCAACTATTTTTAAATCAGTCTTTTTTTCTTTTTTTTTCTACATCTCATTCCATCTCATTCCATCTCATTCTTCTATGGAGGAAGTCCACAGGTAAAAGCTAAAACCCAGGCTGAGGTGAATATAAAAACAAACCTGTACTCTGATGATCAGCACTGTAACTGATTCAACACAGACACTCCAATACTTTTCACTGGGACAAAGTGCCTTGAATGCTTGCAGTGATGTATGCACGTGCAGACAGACACACGTATATGTATAAATATACATGTGCCTACAGACACATAAATGTTAATTTGCTAAGTATTGTTAAAGAGCCACTAAAGTGATGTGATTCATGGTTGAATAGCATAAATTTAGTCTGGCAAAATTTAATCCAGCTAATTAGGACTAATTCAGATGGAGGAAGGTTTGCCTACGTTTCAGCATGGGACACACTCCAGCTTGTGCTATAGGAAACCACAGACATTCAATGTGATCTTATGTTGCTAGTTTGTAATGAAGTGTGCTCCACCATGTCTTGAATACTGCTACAACATGTGCAAACTAAATTGAAAGTACTGTGAATAAATGTGAATAAAAATATTTACGTGGTTTTGTATCTGCAGTGTTGTTCTATGTACGCTGGTATGATCCACGAGGGTATTAAGAGGCTGAATGGATCAAGATTCTTATATTTATTATATTTGTGATGTATTTTAGAAAAGATACTTTGCCAGATATTTGTTGAAAGAACATGAAGTTCTTTTAGTGCTGAGGTTTACATTCATTAATACTAAATCCCACCAAAATCATAAAGATAAATTATATAGTCCGTGTTCAGTGAACACTACTCATGAATCTCTTACTCTGCTTAGTCAACAATTCTGCTTCTGATCTGCCTTACACTTTACATTTCATACCAGCAGCAGAGTGCTGATGAGATAGATAGATTTGCCAGATCAGTCTAGACTCAAATCTTTTCCCAGTGTGCCCAAGCCAGAATTGGCTGAAACATCAAATATGAGCATGATGCTGGTGGATCTCCTTTCTTTACCATCCCAGCACATGTCTTTCTATTTGCCTAGCTGTGGTGAAGATTGAAATTGATCAGGGAGGAGATGTGCCAGCTAGCTTTTCTTCTGAGAAAACAGTATCCTGTCCTCCCTCATGAGTGCTGGATCTAAATTCTTCAGTTCTAGATGCTCCAAGTTATAATCTTCACTTGACACATGACAAATGCTCTGAAACACAGATTGCTGGAGCCAAATATAGACATCTGGGAATCTGAAAAGAAGGAGAAAGAAGTAGACATGTGCTAGTGGCTTTAAAACAAATGCTAATAAAGGAAAGAGAAACGTGATGATTGCCTCTCCTGGAGGATTGCAGGAATCAAGCCCAAGCCTCAAAAAAGGTGCAAAAGTTTGGGAAAGAGGGTGAAATAGATGATATGTGACATGACAGAATTTTTAGCAAATGTAGAACTTGAAAGAGCTCAAACCCCCACAAGGCAGTATTTAGCTTTCTCTCAGTTTACACTGTAGATTATACCATTTCTTCTTTTCTGTTACAGAAATTGGGTCCTTTCACGAAGTTTACCTCAAAGTCAGGGAGGCCAACAGTAAGACATTTTATAGCATAGAGTCCTGTCATGCAAACCAAAGTGGGTGATGGCCAAATATGTGATGGCTGGGTAAAGCCACCATGACTGGGAGTTAAGGGTTTGCTTACAACCTACTGCCAGGGTTACTTTCTGGATCTAGCTAGAATAAGACTTTGAGAGATGTGTGTGCTCGAAAATGAAGCATGTGCAATGTAGGCATTCCCTCTGTCATCTCATGAAGCTTGGGGTGGACTGCTGCATAGTTAGTTTTGTTTATCACTCATGTTTTGATGTATCCTTGTATGATGTAAATGAACATTGGTTAGACAGCATAAGGATTTGAAATGAAAGAAAAAAAAGCACATATAAACTCCTATCTATAATATCTTCTCTCAGGAGAGACAATGACCAAAATTTTAAAGCCAAATGAATAATGTTAAGCTCTTGAAAACATTACCAGGCCCATAAATAGGGATTGGAGGTGAATACTGAATACACCCAGTTTCTGTTACCTTCACAGAAGGTAAAGCTGAAGATTGACTCCGTTTAAAAAAATACACCAACTAACAGGTTGCCTAATCAGGCAGAGCTTGTGGCTGCAGGCTTCACAGCTATTAATAATCTGCTGCGAGAAGAAGGGCAGAAGAACGGGGAGCAAACAAAGGTGCCAAAGAAAAGGAAGAGAGAAGTGAAGGGATTGGATAAGAGCGAAAAGAAAGCGCAAAACGGGAAATTGCATGTTGGAGACTGTGAACTGGGAAGAGAAAGGAGAAAAAGAAGAGTGCAAGCATCGATGATGAAAGAAAAAGCTGGAGGAAAATGGGTGGGCTGCCGTGAAGGCAGAGAAAGAAATGACTGAAGAAAACCCACCCAGGGACTCTTGCCAGTCATGGACAACACAAAGCACTGACCCAAGGGAAAATGATTCTGAATCCGACTGGAAGACAGTCAAAGCTGTGGGCCTCTGCGTGGGATTTGAGGAAGGGACCTTACTGATTTTCCTCAAAGGTGGGTCTCCATGGGTTTTAAATGTGGAAGAACATATATGAAAAGGCATTTTTGATCCCTGTCAGAAGACAAAAATTGGAAGAAGACTTGAAATGTACTATTCTGTATAAGGTGTCAAATAGCAGACAGACAGAGAACAATTAAGACTGCACAAGGCTCTCCATCAGCAGCATACAATGGGAATAGGATTTTCTTTTTCCCCGGATGTCAGCCCAGCCACTCAGGCAAGACGAAGAGAATTTCTTCCACTTAAGAAATCCTTTGTTCAGGAAAGGGCTGTTTGAGCCTCTGTTCTCTCCCCAGCCAAATAGTATGTAGTTTTCATGGAGAAGACTTCACTTTCCGAGGGGCATTGGTAACCAAACAGCTTCTGGACAAAGTGCAAAGTGCAGTGAGTCCTGAGTATCGTTGGACTCTGACAGGAAAGCTAAAGAATGAATGGAAACATTTTTGAATGCCAAAAGGCTGATATTCATTCTTGAAAAATCTGCCACAGTGGTTTTTGTTCTGTGAACCTTGCAAGAGCAGAATTCATGCTTGTTTTATACAGGGTGGATGCTTGGTCCTGTCCGTGCTTCTGTTGAATCATGTTGACTGTATTCTCAATACAAGAAAACTGCGTGTAAATCTGTATAAAACTTGACTAGGTCCTTGTGGAACTGTAGATCATTCCCATGAAAACTATTTAACTAAATCATGAATAACCAGAATCTATGATAGTTTAGTTAAATCTTTTCTTTTCTACTGGTGTGCAATACTGAGTATTTAACAACAACAAAATGTAGTGGAGATATTCAACAAAGAAAAGAATGAGACATCTGCACTACCAGGTTTTATTTAGCTTTTGCTCACTGAGATTAAAACCTCTGGATTCAGCAGAAATTTCTTATCTGGCTGATTTTTTCTCTTGTGCCATTAATACACACGTGCACGTACATGCAAAAATGCTGGAATGTACACACACAGATGTGCCTATATGTGCATGTACCCCCCTCACACAGAGAAACTTGGAACACAAGTTTTATCATTCAATTACTTGTACCAATTTAGTGAGCTCTGTGGATTTTATTATCTTGCTGATACTAAAACAAAGATACCATGTTATCATTTTACACATTTATGTGTAAAACACTGAAAGACTCATAAAATTATCAAAAGGAATGTATGATTTCCCAGCATGTATACATTACTTGAAATTTCTTCTTCATAAAGGCAAAATAAATCCTGGTTCTGGTTTGAACTACAGAGGTACTGCAATCAGCTATCTTTCTTTATTTTTATCTGACTGTGACTACATCTAGTGTCAGTATTTACATGTAGTGCCCTCTTTGCTCTCAGACCAGACTAGAGTTCTCACAACTGGGTTTGACACTAGATCCTACGCAGTGCAAGGAAAGAAACCTGTCTGTCCCACAGTTTCAAGAAGCCATGTAACTAAAACGCTCATTGAGTTCTTTACATCCTAGTCTAAACGCAGAAATGCTTGTGCGTCCATTCTGTTTGCAGTATCTCCGTTATTGGGTTGCTGATGACTGGCAACACACCTTACACAAATCTGCATCTTCAGATCACTTGGAAATTTCACCTGTTGCCAACAGTGGCTATTCTTCTGTTAATCCTTCTCACCAGGATCTCGTTATATCTGTGCCCCATTGTCCGCCCTCACTTTAGTTCAAGTATAGTGTTATACACTGGTTCAAATTTATGTGCTTTTAAATGGTTTGGTTCCTTGATACCCAAGGAGAACACCTCTCCTTTCACTTATGACCAGGAGGCTGAGATCAGCAGAAGGGGGTGAAAGCTTTCCAAGCTGTCAGAGCAGAATGTGGGCTGGCTGGTTGATAGGTCACAGAGCAAAGCTTTGCTTTTCTTTGAGGGGAAAAGAAGGAATGGGCTGTACTGATTGATAAGGGGGCTATGAATGCTTTGTGGGTGGAAGTGGAAGTAATTTTAGTTTTTTGGGTAGTATCTCTAATTTAGAACTTCGATTTTGAGTGTGTATTCAAGAATCACATGGGTTTATTCATAAATAGATCAAGTGGGTTCCAGAAAAAGTAAGCAATTTTGCAATTAGCTACATAACTTTTATCCTCAAATGCTTTCTGCTGCACATATTTGATGTTCTTTTGCTGGTACCCTGTGCTTTGTAGTCTGGATGTCTTTACACATCATGAAACTGTCTCTTTCTAATCCTTCCTTATTTTCATCAATTTAATACAAGTCGAATGTTACAACAGGGAAAGCTCCTCCAGTTCTGCTTTAGCTCATTGGCTTATTTTTTTCAAACCTGGAAATGCCTCTTATTACAAAAACTATGAAGTACACATAGGACAGGACCAAAAGTCCAGGTTTAAGCAGAATTCATGTCATCATCATTGTTCTTGAATGATTCAGAATAAATGCTGAATTAACAAAAAAAAAAAAAAATCTGGAAAAGGAGAAAAAAAGCCATAAAAGAATATCAAGTGTTTTGTATTCTCTACTATATTATCTGCTACTACATTTGTACTGCATATTTACTAAAGTCAGAGCTGCACTACCCAGTGCTTCTCATTTTAAAACAATCATTTATGGGTGTTAAAGTGTGCCTGCGAAAGCAGAAGTGTACTATGTCAATCAAAGCTAATCACTGGTACAGGCAAAGTGCTTTTGTTGGCCTCCATGCTCTAAGCCGCGCTTCCACATCTGTGTTTGAAGAGATTAGAGAGGTGCTTCATACAAGAACTGTATTAGTTAAAGCTGATCGACAGTATTTGGAATAAATCATAAAAAAGTTGAGTGCCAGAAGGAAAGGCATGGCAAGAGAGTTTAAAATGGACTAGGGCTAAATCCGGCTCCTTCCATCCTTCCCACCCTTCCCCAGACACACACACATAAACATCTACATGCTTGCTCTTCTGAGAGTAATACTGGTTATCTGCCTTCAGCCACTTTGCAGCTAACATGCAGCTGCATGGCCAAACATACATGAGCTTGTTTTTACTAAGATGCATACCGTTTATTGGCTGAAGCATCGATATTGTGTTTGATGTGTTTATATCACTCGGGACTGGCAAGGGACGGGGAAATGGGTGTTAAAGGAGAAGAGCTCTAGCAAACTGCTGTGGTTGGGAGTTCTGCAGCTCCCCCACCTACATTTCCAGCAGCAGTCTCGCCTCATGAATGCCATACACTTTCAAATAAATTATGAGTGACAAGTATTTGAACCAATAAAGAGGGCACCATATTTTATATGCAGTAAATTTAATTCCAGATTGTGTTTCACCTCAGCAGTGTGACATGTTTATTGCTGCTGAAAGATGAAAGCACCAGGAGTTAGAGACAAGCGTCAGCAGTTCTAGTGGGCACCAGCAAAATGAAGATTTGACAGACTGGTGGCTGAGCCCGTGAAATGAAATGCCAGATCAAATTTTACCCAAAAGGGGTCAGATGTACTGTCATGCCCCCAGACTCTCAATACCAACTGAATAAATGAGTCTGGTTCAACAAGCTGCAGAGGAAGGTGGTGTGCAATCCATAATTCACTGCTAGAGGGCTATGATGCCTTTCAAAATGCACCGATGATTGGTAGTGCCAGAGCTGGCTTTGAGGATGTAATGTGATGAAGTAACTTTATTGGTGCTGAGAGCTTTTGAAAAGTACTATAACCAACTTCCAAAATTTGTTGCCTAGTCTGCCTTTGTCACCTTTGTCTCACAGGTGGCCCTGCAACTGTGTGTATTAACAGTGAAAACCAAGCAGTAAGACATAAACTTGCTCAACAATATATGCATGCATTTAAGAGATTTCTTTCTGTTGTGGTTGCCCAAATCTGAGGAAAAGTCTTCTGGCAATCAGCTAAGAAGTGATATTTGGGTAACATCACTTCAGAGGCTGAAAATAAGAAAAAGAAGCGTTGTGCGTATTCGTTCCAGCTTTACCACCTTTCGCAGTGTGCAGCAGCACTTACTCATGTGAGTTGTCCCACTTGGAATTCTTAGAAACTATTTGTTTGAGGGTTACTTAACATAAGTAAGTCTGGTAGAATTGGGTCTGGTATTTGCATATAACAAATTATATTTAGGGAAACTTGTGTGCAGGTGTAATTGCACAGTGCAGAAAAGACTTTTAGGTAATCTTTTGGTTTTAGTAAGACACGCTCACTATAGACTTTCTGGCCAGCAAAACAACTTCTACTGACTTTTAAAAGTTTCAGATCAAATACCATTCCTTGCCAATAGCCGCAAACACTAAAATATTCTATTGGTGCTGGTATCAGCAACAGCGCCTCCAAGGTTCAAGTAACAGCAGACTGTCAACTCTGCAGGTCAGCAGAGTAAACTCTCTGCTTCTTAAATCCATCCTGTATCTGCTGGGAAGACAAGACATATTTCAAGCTGCTGCCTCTAAAACATGGTTATAATGTTTTGTCTTCATGTAACAATGGATGGCTATTCCAGATATTTGCCTCATTCTAGGTTATAAATCCCCGAGTTTCCAGACTGAAGCTAGTCATGGGCAGCTCATACCTATTTGTTCTTGTGTCTGTCTTTTCAAAATAGCTTTAAACCTGTGTAAATAACTTTTCACTCTCCCAGGTATTTGCCAGCTTGATGTGTATATAGCCAGTCACCTGGGATTTGTTTTGCTAAACTTACTGAGATCTTAGATTTCCTTCTAATATGACAGGCCCTGGGGACCCTGGCCTTCACAGTATTTTCCTGACACTACTCCAAATATACCAGCAATTGTATATACCCTGAAATTTGAGTCAGAGCATGGGGGAGTAAAGCTCTAAACAACATTCCAGGCAAGGAATATATTGTATAATGGGGTCCATAGGTTCAAACCTCTGTCAGAAAAACATTGCTTAGTCATTCTAATTTTGCCTTTGCCCTTTTCATGACAATCCCATGGAGGACTTTGGAGACAGAGTACAAGTACCACTAGCACCTGGGCAGGGCAACACCTCTGACATCTGAAACATCTTCTTCCTAGTTTCAGACTGTCTGAACTCCCAGATGTTATCTGATATTTGTGACATTTAAATAAAGTGACTGGCTGCCTTCTCCATGGATTTGACAGTACCAGCTAGGTGCTTGTTCTAGGTATTCTCCACTGCCATCTCCCATTGCCCCTGTGCACTCATACATAAGACTCTGGAGAACATATTGATAGGATTTTAGTTGGCCCAGGCACTTACATGAGTGGCCCGTCGGGCTCTAGACTACTCATACATGGCTGAGCCTCAGCAGAAGGCTGCAGACCTAAGGAGGCAAGCACCAAGTGAGGAACTTGACACTAATGCTGCTAAGTCTGATCACCGTCCAAGCCCATTTTTGAAACGTACAAAAACAAAGGGTTTAAATGACACATCTGAAAAGAAAGAAGCAGGTGTGCTTCCCCGTCCCTTGCTTTATATTCTGCACTGAGGCCTGAATCTGTCTGCAATTCACTTCGCGGTTACTCAAGGCTGCCTTCACCATTAGGTTGCCTTGGTTCCTTGTCCCGTTTGTCACTTTCTATCTAGCATGGATGTGCAAATCTCTGCATGGGTCCTGCAGAACAAGGTACAGAGGTACGTCACATCATCACCAGAAGATGCTAGAGTTCTTGAGCTGATAGCATAGAGCAGAATACAGGATTAAGGCAGGAACATAATGATTGTATAAACAAAGTAACATACTACAGCCAACATCAGGCAATGCGGCCTCCATTTGAGGAGGGCATTTTCTTGCTCTTTTTACAGACCAGTTTAACCCCAACTTCCTTTCAACTTGTCAGTCCTTTTAAATGATCCCAGTGGCTGACTCTTAGAGAGTTTTGAATAAACAGTACAGGTTTTATTAGTTTAGAGTTTGTTAATCCATGTTTTATTTTAATCCAGCTGTAATGAAGTTAATGGACTACAATAATTGCTACAATAAAAACCCATACAGTGCATTGCACAGACAGTACAAACACCACCAGCCCTGGGGCAGTGTTCACAATCTGCAGAGATTCCATGAAACAATTCAGCATCTTTCCTCAATAAAATTAAATAACAAAAGTTGAATTTATTCAGAAATTTAACAGGTGACATTGTGTCAGACCTTCCTGTTACTCAAACTACAAACTTCGTCACCACAGGTCAGTAATTCCTGAGCTGGATAAGTGCCAGGCCTAGATTTACACAATTACCTAGAGCTGTGTTTTTTTGCATGCTTCATATACACATATATATGTGTATTCAGCAGTCTCAACTAGTGCAGGTATCTATATATTTTTTTTTATTAGCTCCTTTAGCTTTGTCTTAAATTTTAATGCATTTTTCATGCTGTGTTCTATAGGAACTGTCACACAGGGAGAAAGGATGTATTTACACTGAGCTAGCATCTCCTCATCTCCAGCTGTTACGATTTGATTGTTTTCAATATATAGGTATTGCAGAAGCAACACTTCATAGAATGTCACCCAAAAACTCCTAAATTAAAAGCCTGAGAAAAAAAGGCAAATATTTATCCAGCTCCTTACGTAATACTGTATTAGAAGGTTGTTTTTTTGTGTATGTGTGGTTTTTTGGTTTTTTTTTTTTATTTTTTTGTTTTTCTCATTTGTAAAGTTAGGGCATCACTGAAGCTTTCCTGCAGAAAATCTGAAGGTTTTACTCTAAGGACTTTCTGCAGCAGAATTCCCAATGAGAACAGCAAGAATAGGCATTAAAAAAATATTGATCCTGACAAGGCCTGTGTTTTGCTTTGGCATCAACAACAAGATCTTTTTCTTTCCTATGGAACCAGAACAAGTATTATTACTAGTAATAGAAACAAAAAATTATTTCTTTTAATAAAAAGAGAAAAGGACAATTCCTATGCAAGGGATTATTTTTTATTTTTTATTTTTTTTTTAGTTTTTTTAGTTTTATTTATGAGTAGTTCCCTAATTATGCTTCTACATCATCAGATCCTTTATGTCTTCCTATAGCTTGTATATATTTTGATTTTTAAAAATGTAAATCATTACCAGATTTGATCCTGAGATATACCCAGAAAACAGAAATCCTTTTATGTGAATAAAGCAAGTTGGAACCCTTTTACATTTTTTATTACAATAACTTTCCAACTTACTTTTATTTGTTTTGTATGAAAAATCGACTGAAAACAAATGAATTCCATTATTCTAATGCTTAATGCTTTTCACCCATTCCTAACCTCACTAAGGCTAACTCCTGAAGACCTGCAGATGACCTGATTTTACTCCCTTATGCAAATAAAGTTTTCATTTGAACTCTTTTGGAGTTTTTTGTAATTAACAAACCTATGAAATTTAGGTTTTACTCATTCTGTATTGCAAACCCCTCTAAAAGGGAGATTTTTTTTATAGATATAAGTATTTATATATATAAATATATATTTATTTTTATGTATAATTTCTTAACAACTACCTGCTAATCAATGCAACACATGTAAGCATTTAATTGTAAGCCTGTTCATAGATCCAGTAATGTCGATAAGGTTATCTATATGTTTTACATTGCATAATCAGTTGCAGAATTGGACTCTAATGCTTGTTATAGTCTAGATCATTTCACTTTAGGGATTAATAGGGTATCTTACTCCGCCAGACCCTCAACTAAGACTAAGCTGAAATAGGTTCTTCCGCACATGATCTTGCTGAATAACTCAGATTTTATGAAGTTTATCTTACTTCAGTATACATCAACCTTTTGTGAGGGAAAAATATTGAAGTAGAGCATGAAAAAAATATATTCAATGTCTAGCTCAGGCAGAGTTTCTTTGTCAATTTGGGTAAATCCATTGATTTTTCAGTGCCTCAGTTCTCCATCCATAAACTGAGGAATTAATATTAGCTCCTTTATCTGCCTTGTCTATTCATACAGAAGACCCCTTACAGCAAGGATTGTCTCTTGCTGTATGTATTGCATTATTGAAGTGACACTGCATCCCTTCCCTTCATTTCTCTTTATGTTCATCTGAGTTAGCCTTTAAGGTTCTATAAGTATGAGATACTTTATTAATTTTTGTAAAGTGGTTCATACTATGAGGAATGATAAAAATAAAAGCAAGTAATGAATCATATTTAGCAATGAAAATACCTTATGACTGTAATTGATGGCAATTTCAGCAGTTGCCCTCTGTAAAATTATCTCAATTTAAACTCTTCTGACAAACATTCTTCATTTTAAACTGTATTTCAGATATTTTTTCTTCAATAACCTTAGCTAATAAAAGTACTTTGATCAGATCATTTTTTTAAAAACTTTTAAATTGTACTCACACTTTTTTGCAGGCCATATCCTCAGCTGGAGTAAATCAAAATAGTTGTGAAGTTGTTCTGTCAAAGTGTAAAGCTCTGAAGAGTAATATCAACCTGCAGGTAATGACTTATGCTGGCTCGGATCTCCTGTCTTCCTTTACACCACGTAAAGATCTTGGCCCTGTCCCTCTCAGTGAAGATCACAGAAATCTGTTAACATCAGGTAGCACCACTGTCTTTCCTCCCCTCTCATAAGGGTTTATCCTCTAAAAAAACTTTTCAGCTCTTTGTCTTTTACATTATTTATTTATTATTTAACATTATTAGAAGTTTCAGATTAATTTGAATATTTCTTTTGTTACCTGAGCAGTCAGCATTTTGAGGGAAGGAACTGTCTCATTAAAAAGTTAAGTTTGCCTAGAATCTGATTCCAATCTAAATTCCAATTTTTGCCTGAATCTAGCAGAATTCACCAAACCTTTGCGTGTGTTGACCTAGATGTTAAAGAACATGCAGGTGTTGTACAGTGATAGAGAACATAATTATTTACAAATATTTCTCCTAAAATAGCACACAACTGAAATCTTACCTGTTTGCATCACTTCTGAGTGTCCTTCCAAGATGAGAATATATTTGGGTGCATTTTCTCTGCTTTAAGAGCACAGTCACACCCTTTGAGCTGTAGAAGAGGCATGAAGGAGGGCTCTGATCCTGTGCACTGTGATTTGGCTCGTTTATGAGGAGACCTTCTGCAGAAGAAGACCCATCGACCCATCCAAGCTGCCTCCGTGATCAGGGTTTTGGCACTGAGACAAAACATTTATGTTACAGTGTTAGAATTTTTTGATTACTGAATCTCATGAGAAATTAAGGAAGAATACTAGTTGAAGAGAAAGGTAAGTGGCAATACAGTGCACAACTGGGAAGAGTATTCCTGCAGTGTTTCACGAAGGAACTTTAAAAGCAGAAGAATCATTATTCCTAACCCATCTTTGAATTTAAATTGCACACTTAAGCAAACTTTGAACTGTACCACACAATAAACATAACAAGTAAACCTATGCTTTTAATAGTTAATCATTTGATGCATGACAAGTATCATTCTGAATTCTGTGTGAAATGATTCACAAAAATCATTCAGTAAATTAATGTAGTTTTGCAATATTATCAGTAAAATAGGCAAGCAGCCAAATGTCTAATGACAAATTGAAGGGCTTTGAGATGTGTCTGTCTCTATGCAATATCAAAATTGTTTTCAAAACAGAAGCACCCTGGAAAAAATTGAGCAATACCACGTGAACCATAGCACTATTATGAAAATTCAATAAATAAATAATGTGACTTATATGCAAATAAATTTATCTATCCTTCAACTTTGCCATCAAAGATTTTTTTAGTGCCCACTCTGACTCCTAGTGAAATAAATGGCAACATTTCCTTTGGCTTTCAGGGAAACAGCTTTCAGAGAAATGGATTTCATCCTATATCCAGCACTTATTCAGATTTGGTGTACTTTTTAGGTAATATAAATACCACATCTGTAAAGCCTAAAAAGGAACCACTCTGAAGAGAGGGGTAGCAGTCTGTCAAAGCAGTGATTATTGTCTGGAGCATTACCTGTCTTGCAGGTGCTATTCCCTTTCATTTATCTTACAGCCTCGATCTGATGGATTGGGGATTATTGCTCTTTTGGCAATCAGATCCTTAACATGTCTCCTATTTAATTCTGGGCTGTAAAAAAGGGAAAATTAAAAACCATTATGAGACCTCCATATAATTAATCTTCAGATGGCTTGAAGCTTAAGCACGTAATGTCCTCAGTATACTGTCTACTATAACAAGTAACAGGAGGGAAACAGAGGTGACATATCAGTACACTTTATCCAAGGGAAAAAATGCCAATTGTAGCATTAAATATAAATACAATAGTGTGTTGGCATAACGTAGTAAGGTTCCTGTACTATTAAAGGCTTTGTTCTAAAGCGTATCTGTGTACACAATGAGATGATGAACACAGTGCATCACATAGCTAAATTTAATATATGCAGGGGTATGATGTTTGCAATGCATGCATTTCAGCAGGTCCCATTAGTGCGCCTTTCCCCTCCAGTGAAAACAGAATGAACCACAGCCCCTTCTGGTTTGCATAAAGCAAACAAAATTAGATTTGCTTTGCTGAATTGAAACCCGCTTGGGATTGTGAGCCTCTCTCGGGGACAAATTACTTCAAACAATCCCTTTGTACCATAACAAAATCAAAAAATTCAGGCCAATCAACATGGCTCAAAACCCTCAACACAAGAATTAATAATACAACCTAGTCTATTTTTATTGCTTCTGAGCTACAGATCCTTGTTTTAATATAATTACACTTATTTGTGGTCCACATGTTAAATAAGCTTGCATATGTTAACTAATGTGACATAAAACAACTTTTATAATTTCACTATTGCAACCAGTTTTGTTGCCCCTAGAGTAACATCCCTAACATAGGACAAACTAAACTTTAATTGCATTAAATTAAGTCTGTATTATGAATTTTTGGGGGCCTATATAGATAGAACAGTAGACATTTCTGAAGTTAAACATGTCAAAAATATTTTACTTAAATTCCACTGTAAGTCATATTTCCGGATGCATTTCCAAATCTAACTCTTCCTTCAAAGAAATAACTTATTGTCTCTTGCAGAGAAAGATCATTTAAGGCGACACAGTGTTTTCACTGCTTATTAGCAAAATACGTTTACCCTCAATGCTGTAATCCAGGTCACGAGCACAATGTACTTGTATGACATATTTCACTCCAAACTGATTATTATGATATTTCCAGATTTATTTTAGAGTACATTTTGATCATTGTGACTGCTTAAACTGGAAACACCCTGTAAAAGAAGGCAGAGAGTTTATTTGCTTTCTTCACCAGACACACCCAAAACGAACTGCATGGAAGTATGTTTGTCTTTTCTATTTTCATCAATATTTTATATATTGCTCCAGACAGTATTATTTCTTAGCATTTTTCAAACTTCAACCTTGGTGTTGCACAATATTATTTTAAATACAACAAAATAATGGCAAACATAATCAGCTCTGATTTTCCATCTTAACGTAATACAAGATTATGGACAAAAAAGCAGGAGGTCACTTTTATTACTTTCTAATAAGACTTTACCTTATATGAGGCTATAAGCAATATATCAAGATGTCACTTTGTGCCTCTTAATATGACATTGTGGTGATGGAAGGAACCAAGGAGTTAGCACAATTTTCTGAAGTATTGTCCCCAGAAGCATGTTTCTGCAATGCACAGTCTTGAGCATTTGGAAAGGAAAATGCTGACATCAGGCAGAATTATACCCTGACTCATAGTCCATGTAACCCAACTGATGGATGCATAATGTATCAGTCAAGACAGTTCTGCTCCTGGAATATATATTTTCTTCACAGAAAACAAAACAACCATTGGCCAATTTAACCTGGAAAATTAAGTCTGAAGATGCACAGAAGAAATTAAAGGTTGAGAAGTGTAAGTAGTGCATTTTTGTTATAGCCACAGGAATGTTGGAATTAACATTTGCATTTAAAAATGGTGCCAAGACAATACGATGCAGAAAAACATACAGAGCACCTCATAGTGTCACTGTGCATACATCGTCTATGTCACATGCGTACATGACTATCAGATAATAATACTTCTAAAATCAGTAAATCTGACAATGATTTCTAAAGATGACTTTGCATTTTCAATTTTTCTTCTCTCATGTTACTGGAAAGTGGACTTAGCTGGACTGCATCCCTTAATTAAGTTTTTGCTATAACTCCAAATTCTTTAGGACTATAATCAACACATTGACACCTATTTTCCTCAGGCTTTTAATAATTATTTTATTTGTAGAAGATAATAGCTCATGTCCTCCTTCATTTTGCTCCAGATAGATAAATGAAGTTTTACAGTAATATTTAGATATTGGTTTTTGTTGAAAAGAACATGGTCTCCAGAGGAGAGTCAGATGATCTTATGCCCGATATTAGAGTAGTTAATGAGATACCATAACTAGAGAGAAATTATACCCACCAGGACAGAATAAGGAATAATAAAATTCATTGAGATCCATGTTTTAGACAGATTTTGGTACTTAAAATAGACAAAGAAAATAGGCTTGCATTATGCATTCCTTGTTTTAAAGAGGTTAGTCCCAGCACAATCTATTTCATTTTCAGATACTGGGAGGTTTGTTGGGCTAAATCACAAACCCACAGTAGATAGAGAAGCTACTGCAAAATGAAATCCCACCCAATTTACCAAGATGAGTGGTTCAAAAGCAGGATCAATGAAAGGGCAGTTCCGGTTACAGCAGCAGGCATGAGTGGCCCAAGTGTGAAAAAAATGGCTAATGATCAGAGAGCTTTTAACACAAGGGAGAAATGGGCTAACGTCACTATCTGCTCAACTGTAAAGTGGTCAACTGATCTAAATGCTAATACTCAAAATACAAAACTATTCTGTGTTTTCTGGAACATTTCTTACCTGCTGTTTTGTATCTGATGCTGTTTAGTGACAGTCTAGATCCTACAGTACAGGCAGCCCTATGCTGTAGCCCATGAAAGACTCAGAGTTACACGTTTTTTGTTAAAATCCCCTCTGGGTGCAACTTCACGGATGCGTGAATGAACAGTAACTTTACAATGTGTTTAAATACCAGTAAAAGCAATGTCTATGGAAACTTGCTGTGTGGCATAACAAGTTCTGATATGTTGTCATATCTTAAATGCTGTTCTTCCTTGTGCAATACTGTTCTCTAAACCTCTGTTGCACCACACAGCCACTGCATGTCACTATTAAGACAGAGCAGTAGAGAAAGATTTCAGAGAGATTTATAAACTTCTAGTGGAGAGGGATGCCAATATCAGTCAAATAAAAGCTGCCCCCATATGTATCTATTCATTTATTGTTTAAATCCCGAACAGTTATAGTGCTCACAAGAGTTCACAGTCCACTCTGTGCTACACAATTTAGATTGTGTAGGGTTTTCCATGCATTTGTTATGTATTTAAGTGTGTGTTAAACCATTAGGTCCCAAGAAAATCATAGTCATTCATGATTCATTGAGTCATTCATATCTGAAAGTTGTGCCCTAGCGCCAGTGTATTTTCTTGGGTTGAGATATGTTCCTCCTACAAAATATATAAAGTATTATCCATGGGCAATTACCCGCTTCTACCAATATTTCAGAGGAAGCACTTTTAGCAATATAAATTATTCATATTATATAAAACAGCACACAAGCAATGTACTCTGTCAGAAACTCAGGTTTTTTTGGTTTTGTTTTTTTTTGTGGATTTTTTTTCCTTTTTTTTTATTTAATGTGTGGGCAAAATTCTCTTAAAATCCACGAGAGCCATTTGCTTCAGTATTCTGGACTCCTGAGGTGTGCAGATTTTCAACTGTTATAAAGGAAAATACATATGTCAATATAGTAGATCAATGTAATTAAGAGCTAGAGAGCACATCTGAGAGGAAGTTTTGGCCTTGTAGGAATATATTATGCTTTCAAAGATAAGTGACATTAATTAAATTTCTATAGTTAAATCAATTATTCATACTATTTTTTTAATGGTAGGACCTGAAGAGGCTTCTTGTCTCCGTTTTTGGTGCATCCCATGCTGCTGTAGTCTGGTTCCATGCTAAGACCCAGGTCTGTAAGGTCTCTACTTGCTTCTTTGCCCATTCCACTGGATAGAAAGGCAGGGCTTGAACTGCAGAAGAGGTTGGTTCCTGACACAGAGAGCTGGGGAATCGGGACCCTGCCTCCATTAGTTCACACCTGCTGCACAAACACAATGACAAAATCAATGCAAGTTGTGGCTCCTCTGCGCTGTGTTGGACAAATACAGATTAAAAACATCCCCACTGTGAAGTGCTTACACTCACACCCAAGACAGCACACAATATGATGATATTTAATTGCACTCAGAAGTTGGATTATATTTTCCCACCTTAGACCCTAATTTACCTTTTTACAAGCATTTTGTTAGGAATTGTTTTAACAAGTGTTCACAGAGCAGTGATGGTGATCCTTAACTAGTTTTGTTAAGGGAGTTAGGCATCACCACTGCAACGACTGTTCTAACAATCATATTAATTCACTGGCTTTATATGAAAACCTTGATACTGATCTTATAAATAGTTCCTGCTAATGCATTTTGGGTGAAATGCTGCCAGGTTTTAGTGATGCAAATTAAGATGACTGTAAAATTGTTACTTAGCGATTTTGTTAAATGTAAATTTGTAGTGTTGGATAGTGTCATTCTGTTTCTTGCCGTATGTTCAAGCTAACAGGCAGAACCACACTCATTTGTATAATGTTAATATCTTCTTGCTTAACTTTTATAACATTCTGCACAAATTAATGTAAGATCCTAATAATCAGGCCAGCTATTAAAGAATTCTGTGATGTGTTCCAAAATGAAGTGTGTAACGCCTATTGGGTTCACACAATAATTACAGCCTGACTGCCGTCTGCTCTTCTCATCACAGTGACACCTGCTAACAAATATGTTGCTAACTGTGTTTGCAGCATTACAAATAGGTAGGCGCTTATTGGCTGCTACAGGGCGAGGGTACTTGGCCTGTGTGCTTACCAGTGGAAGGTGATTTAGCGAGTCTGCTTTGATGATCTGCTTTTCACAGTGTGAGACTGTATTTTGCACCCTAGAGTTCCCAGGTATGGTGTCACAGCGCAGATACTTCTCTTTTCACCTCTCCCTTTTCCTCCTATAGCCTCCTTTTGTGGCTGCAGGGTTTTTCAGTTTACTGGTATTTTTGCTGAAAAACATTTGAACAATTTGGGAAGCTTGGGGCCAGGAACATCGTTTTGTATATGTCTATATACATGAGAGCGTGTGTCTGTGAGGCAGAGATAGAAAGAGCGAGCGAGCAAGATCCCTTCTTTACCATTGCAGCTTTATATATATAGTGTTTAACTACATGAGGACTGAGACGCAATAAAAATATTAGACATATAGTTTCAGAAATAATTGCACACCCTTTCTGGGACATTCTAATGACATAAAATGTGTTTCTGCAAATACTCTTAGATGATGAAAAAGGCAATTGTAAAAACTGGTGAAATAATTTAATGACCTAAAAGATAAAAAGCATAATGCCTAGCTTCATACAGTGCACAGAGGCATCCCTAGCCCTCACCTTCATGTAAACAAAGTCTAAGATTTGGATTAATGTTTGAATATTAAATTAGAGAAGGCGACTAGTCTGATATATATTTTTCTTCTCTTTTAGTTATTTGTTTATGAGTGTCCGGTTTAAATTCCAAATACAAACCATAATCCAAAAGGTAAAAACATCTTCATTAAGCACTGGTTTCATGTTCTTTGCTACACTTCAGATGGTCAGTGATTGAATACCCCTGATGAGCATACTTAGTGAATAGGTCTTATACAACCGTAGGACTGGTAAATTCCTTACTACTTCTGTTGAATTACTAGAAATAACAAACTTCATCAAAATCAGGATTTTAGGTCTTCCAAAATATATGAAATATGAGAATTAAATTTTCAGAATGGAAATTAAATGCACATTTGTAGATGGGATAGGTATGTGGTGTGTTAAAAAGGAGGGCTATCTGATATCAGGATGCAGACAGATCCTTGAAAATGATGGAAAGTTCCAATTTTCTTAACAGCTCTTCTGAAAATGGGAAAGCTCAAATGAATACAAAAGCTTAGACAAACTGAATATTCAGTAAGCTGCCAAGGTGTCCAAAATTGGAAGCTGTGAAACCACGGTAAGTGCTTTTTCCATGAAACTACATTGTCCTTATAATGTAAGACTGGTGATTTGGGCACAGAGTGGTCTCAGGAAACAGATGAGATTTGACTACAAATAAAACCCTGGTCACAAAATCTGCAACATACTGATGTATATGGTTGTTTTCCAATCCATAATGGATTGGAGAAAGAGCTGAGAAAAAGCTCTTTTCTGTTGATTTATGAACAGTTTAAACTCAAAAATAACTTTCAGTTTAGCTAGTCAAAACCTTAAAAGTTTGTTTTCCCAATAAGTAGAAGCTTGAACTTTTGCAGTGTGAGCACTTTAAAGTGTAGTTCAAGTTATTTTGATGTAAGATGTAAAAGTTGCCCTCCTTCTGACTCCACTGTCACTGAATCTTACATTTCAGCTGAATTCTGAAAGTTAGAAAAAAAGAAAAATTGAAAAAAAAAGGGGTTCTGCATTTACTTTGGCATACTATGTTCAGTCTGTTTCCTACCAGTTTGTGTTATTGTCTGAAACAATGATTCTGAATGATAAATTAAGTCTACTGTTACACTCCTGCAGCCCACTGTTTTCAGAGGATGCTGTCCTGGTAAAGGAGACTGATAAGACGGGTGTCTCTGAACACTTTGAGGGTGATAAAGAGGGTTGAACAGAATTGTGGTCATCATTTGACCTAAAGATTCTCTATTGATTTGCATTATTTGAACTCCTTCTGTGGTTTCCAAGCATAAAATTTTCTCGTTTTATATTTTACAAAAAAGTTTCAAGTCACTGTCATTGTGAAAAACAAATAAACTGCCAAAGAGCACCAAAGAACATCAAACACCACAGAAGTAATCTGCTTCTTTCTTGCCTTTCAAATAAGGGTCATGTAAAAAGGCCAGAGGTGTGAGCAAGGTCCTCTGCATACCTCAGTCTTGTGAAAGGCCTTTCACATGGAAGATGTAAGCAAGTCCCAGAGGCTCAGCTTTCTCATTAAAGAGATGTAATGGGTGTTCTGACCCTCTGAGCTTTCCACCAACTTCTCCCATCCCACTTTTACTAAAGAAAGCATTTGTTTCTGCCATTTCCTCACATTTTCTTAAATTATTTTATGCTCTGTCCTACATCTAGTCATGCAAAAGTGAAGCCTGAAAAGAATAGCACAGAAAAAAAAAAAGGTAAAAATATCTAAAACATCCCCAAGTCTAGTCTTACTCAGGACCATTTCTTACTTCCTTAGAGTCAACCGTGCTAACATCCATAAGGTAAGGTGGGAATGACAGATGGTGGCATGCCTCACTTTAATTTTATGCTTGCAGATAGATTGTCTGCTTGGCTTCTCTTCTGGCTCATACTGGACCAGGAACAACCATTCCCTCAGTCATTGTATCCAGAAGTTTAGAATACTTCCAAGGAATCTGATATTAGTAGAGGCTTATTCTCAGTACCCAGAAATGCATAAAATATTGTGGATGTAGAAAAGAGCTGGTGTTGATCCTGATACATATGCTATACTTTCTTGAGGAGTATGTTTCATCAATTTGAACTGTAAAAGTGAACTTTCTAAGCTACTAAATGACTTTCTTATGGCACCTCACTTTATGAATATTCTAATTTAACCAGGCTGATTTGTAATTTTTCCATTTTATTATTGAACTATTTAAGATCAAGCGCATCAAATATGAAAACTAAAACCTAACTAAATAGTTTGAGATTTAGGAAATTCATGATGGACTTTTAAATCCAAGTGAACAATTGGTTTCTTAATCTTATCATTTGTGTTTGATTAATATTTTTTTCCAAAAGAATTCTTAAAGGATTTAAATTTTATAATATTCAAAAGACAGAAATATTCAGGATTTGAGTAATTTAAATTCACACTCAACAGGAGACTGAATGACACAGGGATTGTTATTGGAGTGTGCAGTCTATCACCTCCATGGCCCTGGGCCTATCCCTCTTTCTAGGTGCTTATGTACGTCCATAATAGTAGAATCTGTTATTTCGAATCAAATGCAGAACAGATTGTATTATGTAATGGCTAATTGGATGTGTACGGCAGTCAGAATTAAGAAAAAACACATCAACACTTGCCAACAGTTTTCACGCGCTAGAATGTGAGACATCTCAGCTATTTTGTATAGTAAGCATAGGTAAAGAGACAAAACTGATATCAGAAATCATGGTGGGAAGCTGTTAGTAAGTGTTGGCTTGTCAATGGAAACAACTCTGAGACATGACTTCATGGTCCAAAACTTTGTGTCCACATCAAACAGTTCGTCTTCCCTCTTCTTCCTTTGGGGAAGCTCAACATTTCTATGCTTGCAGCCCAGAAAGCCAATGGTAGCCTGGGCTCTACCAAAAGAAGTGTGAACAGCAGGTCAAGGGAGCTGATTCTTCCCTTCTGCTACACTTTTGTGAGACCCCACCTGGGGTACTGTGTTCAGCTCTAGGGCCCTGAGCATAAGGACATGAAGATGTTGAATTGAGTCCAGAGGAGGGCCACAAAGATGATCAGAGAGCTGGAGCACATCTCCTGTGAAGACAGGATGAGAGTGCTGGGCTTGGTCAGCCTGGGGAAGAGAAGGATCAAAGAAGACCTTAGGGCAATCTTCCACTGCGTAGTGGGGGACTACAAGAAAGCTGGAGATGGACTTCTTATAAGGGCATGTAGGGTTAGGGTAGGAAGGAATGGCTTTAAACACAAAAAAGGTAGATTTAAATTAGACATTAGGAAGACATTCTTCACTTTGAGAGCGTTGAAGCACTGGGACAGGTTGCCCACAGGAGCTGTGGCTGGTCCATTTCAGGCAGTATTCAAGGCCAGGTTGGATGGTGCTTTGAACAACCTGGTCTAATGGAAGGTGTCCCTGCCCATGGCAGGAGGGTTGGAACTAAATGATATTTAAGATCCCTTCCAACCCAAATCACTCTATGATTCTTCAGGGACACTAACTGGCAAGCTCAGCAAACAATCCAAGCACTGAACAAACATGGAGAACTGAAAAATGTGTTCATTTTTGGAGGTGCCATAAGTAGGTCAGGGTTAAGACACGTTGACATGATAGCTTATGGGAAATTGCACTGCCTGCAACATATCTGTAATTTGGATAAATTGAGTTCAGTCCCATATGATGCCAATCCAGCTTCTTTCCCAAGGTTGAAATCAATTTTAGAAGACAAAAATTCATTCCTATAATTTCATACTATGTGAATCATTTAAATTTCTAAGCTACTTAAACACATAGAGTCCCTTGAGTAATTTTCCTTTTTCTTAATTTTGTCATACTGTATATATTATATTTTTCAGAATATAATATTCTTTCATAGTTATGGGTACAGCATTGTCTTTTTGAATAACAGCATGTTTGTCAAGAATGACTGTCTACATGTTATTTCACCTTAGCTACTGTTGCTAAAATTACTTGGATTTCACTGGTCGCTCTTTATAAAATTGATTCTGATAAAATCAAGAGATGTATTTCAGGAACAGATTTTGAAGACTTGATATTGTAAGAGTTATTTTAACTAAAAAGAATTTTTTTCTGAAGGGTCATAAAGGAGTAATTTATCACTTAAAAAGCCATCAGGTTTTCTCAGGTAAATCAAGTTTGGGCTAGCATTTATATTTTCTTAGTTTTTTTTTTGTTTGTTTTTCTTGAATCAAGAGTTTTGAAATGATATTTTATCGAGAAAATCAAAAAGAATGTTCTCTCTTCTATGGAGCTATATAACTGAATGTGTCTGTCAGACTTGTTACCCCAGCACTTAGCATCCTGATTTCAGAATCTTGCAATTAAATTATGACTTTTCCTACATGACACTGTTGCTGTCTTTAATTATTTCATTTTTTTTTAAGATGTGTGACTCAGATGTAATCTCAAGTATTATTTCCTATTCCTTGTCTGTAATTTGGCAAATAAGAATAGAACCCAGAAAAGATTATCCTTTATCAGGTACATCCTTTAGCTCAGAAGCATCTTGCCTTGGCAAGAAGCTGACAATTCACCAGAACTTTTCCACCTTCACCATCCAAACTATATTAACGTTTAGATACTGTAAATCAATTACAATAGAGTCTGTTTGTAATTAATAGCCTAAATGTATGTCAGATAAATAGCACAGTAAAAAGTGCTGCATCCCATCATATTCTTTCTGAATCTGATTTTATATGCTAAACAGTTTAGGAACACAAATATCTGACTCATCTTTTTTTCCCTAGCCATGCATGAAGACCAAAGCACAGCTGTGTCAGAGGGATCTCCCAGTAATCAAACAGTCACAGCAACCTTTCTCCTTCCTTAGTCCTCTGGGGAAATTACGCTGTTGTTTTGGGGAGCTTATTTCTTCTCTGATACTGAATCTGCTATATTGATTGGGACTTGGTAGGATGTGGGGGAGAGAGGAGGCTTTCAGGGAACCATGGGTCCCCTCCAGCTGTGCCTTGCTGAGCAAAATGTAATCAGAGTAAATAGCACCAGATACCTGATCTTATTAAAAAAATATTTCCCTGATGAAAAGAATACTCAAACACTTGTGTAAGGAAAGTCATCCTCTTTTGTCCTTTTCATGCTCATTTAAGTCTCATATTCAAATTCAAATCATCTGCTGTTCAGGCTCACAAACTGACCTTAAGGTGTTAAGATAAATATATATACTTATGTGTATGTATATAAAATATATATAATTCATATGACTCTTCAGATCATACGTTCCTTTGATGAAAAGGAAATTTCCTGAAATTAGAATCTCCCGAAAAGGTCTAGAAGTGTGACATAGGATATTAAATAAAGACACTGCCACTACAGTTAATACTGTCATGCTTTTGGCTTAGAACACAGAACATGGGCGCATGCAAATAAACATTTAAAGGTTAAAACTGCATGTATTCACTCTTAAAATTTGCAGAGATTTTGGGAGACCTTAGATCTAGCTATTTTGTAACTCAGGCTCAAGGAGTCTGGCCATGGGACCCCATGAGGTTCAATAAGACCAAGTGCAATGTTCTGCACCTGTATCGGGGCAACAGCCAGTATCGATACAGACCGGGGATGAAAGGATTGAGAGCAGTTTGAAGGAGAAGGAAGATAGGGACAAAGTTTTCAGCAGGGGCAGTTGTGATAGGACAAAGGCTAATGGCTTTAAGCTAAAAAAAGGATAGATTTAGACCAGGTATTAGGAAGAAATTTTTCATGATGCGGGTTGTGAAACATTGGAACAGGTTGCCCAGAGAGGTGATAGATGTGCCATCCCTGGAGACATTCAAAGCTAGGCTGGATATGGTTCTGGGGAACCTGATCTAGTTGAATATGTCCCTGCTCATTGTAGAGAGGTTGGACTAGATCACCTTTAAAGGTCCTTTCCATCCCAAAATATTCTATGATTCTCTACTGAATACAGTAGGATTGGTCAAACATAGTAATTTCTTGCATAAAGCAAAATCTTAATATTGTCCCCGACATCCTCTGGAGGGATCCACCCATTTTGACCATCGTGATATTCCTATTCTAAATCTCACACGTTAAATACTACATGATATTGAGTACTAAGCTGGTCAGTACTAAGTAAATCAAGCTCAAGAGAGCACTAAGGGGGCAAAAGCAAGCAGCTAAATGGACAAATTAACTCACAATACCATGAACAGCTCATACAACTAAATTAAATGCAGACTTGAATTCTATGTACACATTTAAAAACAGACTTTGCATATTTTGATTTTTCCCATAAATCCACTTTTGTAGAAAAATAAACAGAACCAACAAGATCAGTAAAACAGAACATAAGAGCCATATTACTGAAGGTCACCAGGAACTGATGCACTAGTAGTATGACTTTATGGCGTGAATATTGAGAATCATCTTCAGAATGCTTTTGGTCATGTGATCTCACTGCATATTTTCTGTATACCTCACAAATACATACTCCTGTCTTTTAAGCCAGATGTACCTTCTAGGGCTTAAACACTTATGTGCCATAATACACGGCATAAAAGGCAAAATAGTTTCAGCTTCTGAGTGGTGTACCTATGCACGCATTGGTTAAAGGACTCTGCACCAGTGGGGAAGTAAAAGCAACATATCTACCCAAAGCATCCCAGAGAATTTTAATTATCATAAGACAATCTATCTTCCTCCAGGAATGGTCCATCTGGATCCCTCTGTAGGCAACTACCAATTACCTCACAAGAAGACAGGCAATAAAATATTTGTCTAATTAACAACTCCAGGGGACCTCATCTAGAAGTTCTTATCCTGAAGCAATGTCTGATGATCATATGAACTGAACTTCAACTACCTGCCCAGCACAGAACAGAGGTAGGGATTCTTTTAAAACAAGCCACAGATGTTGCCTGAGTCTCAGTAAAGTGAGCCATAATTGAGAGGGGAGGGACAGTTTGTTCAATGCATGTGAGACCCTCATACAATTTGAAACCCCTCTGAGAGCCTCTGGGAAAAAAAAAAAAAAATCCCCCCTGGATTTATTACCAAAAGCTACAAAAAGCCTGGGAGATTTTCAAAATGTCTTTGTTCTAGAAAGATGAAAGGACATAGCTCTAAGAACATCAAGTGTATGAAGTTTAGTCTCTGTGGGAGAGTCATGAAGCTTGGGAAAAATACTGGTAAATACATAAATTTATTTGAATTAAAACCTGAAACATTTTATAAAAAATAAAATAAATAAAATAAAATAAAAATATAAAATAATCTGGAAAACCACAGGGAATAAGCTGATAAGGGACCTGCCAGTCTACATTTTGCACATTCTTCAAGATGAAGTGATAACCGCCACAAGTGCAGCTTTTTTGAGAGGTGATGAAATGATAAGTTCAGAAAGAGGAAAAATACCACAGTATTAAATTCCAGATAGAACAGACAAAAAATATGTGATTTTTAAAAAAGAAATCTTAATATGGTGAAGTGTGAAAGATCTTAAGATGCAGAAGTTTGTGTGGATCTGGTAGAGCCAACATGGATACTAGCATGTGCCATAGAATTTACTAAGGAGCATTTCTCGATTCTTTCAGCTTGTTTCCTGACTTCTAGATTTGAATATGTGTGCTTTAACACATAACTTGTTGATATTTTTATGGAATTAAGATGATACAGGGAACTAGGACAAAAAAAAGTTTGGTTCCACACTTAGCTCTGCAGAGTAGGTTTGGAAAAGTTACTTTAGTGTTTTACGCTTTGGTCTCTGAATGTATAAAAAGAAGCTAATAATAAGGATCTTTTTGTATTAAATGTTTCAAGATCTCCAAGTAAAAGGGACAATATAAAAGCCTGAAGCATGGGATTATTATTATTATCATCATAATAATTATCATAATTATTATTTTTATTATTGTCATCATCATCATCATTTGAAGTTATTGAGATATTTCAAAGAGAATACATAGTTATTTGAAAGGAAAAAATAAAAACGGAGAACAAAATATCAGAAGATTGACTGTACCTCTGAACAGACAGGAAGAAAAAGCAATTCCTTTGTACGCAAATCTTGCAGACATCTTTTTGTCCTGGATCAAAGTCTCTTCAACTCCTCAAGAATAGCAGTTCCTAAGTGGACCTGATCCTATGTTATCAAGTTTTGAGATGGGGTCTGGGAATAAGGCCAAATTTGTCCGTAGGGTAATGGCTTCTTTGCTAGAAATCACTCAGCACCTTGTGAAGAGAATCACTTCTAGGAAGAAATCTCGAAAGCATAAGTTCTCCAAAATGTAAATCATTCTTTATATTTCTAAACCCTTATATTTAGGCCATGATGAAGTGATAGTAATATGGGTAGCTTTAGGACACTAGTTCTGCCCCAAACACATAGGTCAGTTTCGGTTAAGTAGCTAGCCTACGCAGTTCATTTAAAAGGATCTAGTTTAGTTCTGTCTGAGCAGAGATGCAAGGTAGTACCACAGCAGCTTTCATGGTAGATGGAAAGCAGAAAGTGGTTATGAACCAGTAGCAAGCCATCACTGAGAAACGACTTCAGCATTAGAGACACCTCCTTTGATATTTCCATCAGAAATCAACTTTAGATATCATGCTTTCTGACATCTGCTTAGTCAATGACTCATGAACTGAACTGCTCTCTGGTACATGTGATTCCTGTTGGCAAGAAAGCCATTTAGCCTAGAGGTACACACAGCCACAGCTGACACATACACAAAGCAGATTTTAAAGTCTGGAGCTCAAGTGTCAGCCCTAAGACCTGAGTCTCGGCACTCATTTGAGACTCAAGAGCTGATTTGTTTATTCCCTTGAAGGGTTATTTCATGTTTTCTCTCCTTTTGTCAGTAGGCTCCAGGATGACTTGTAACAGCAGCAAAACTGTGTGGAACAGCAGTTCCTGGGTGGGTAAGGCTGATCAAAATTTCTGAGCTCCTGTGACCAAAGCCCATATACCTACAGAGGAATCCTGTCAGAAATATGCTTGAAGTCTTTTTAACTTGTCTTTCTACAGAAACAAGTCTTCTGTGTTTGTGTCTGCCAGTCTATGTACATGTATCTATCTGACCAGACAAGTTTTAAAGAAGATTTTCAGCTGGCTGGCAGTTTTAACACTCATAAGATTCTTAAAAAGTTCATGAAAATAGACTGCTGGGAGAGGGGAGCCCTTCTTGTGTCAACCTGAGGGAAAAATTTCAGAGGCGGTGAAATCCTTGTCAAACCACAGAACCTGCCAGGAGGAGAAGTGCTGTGATGTCCCAGCAGCATAAAGAGTGTCAGTCACAGCTTCTCCATGGCGAGGCTCTGGGAGGTCTGATTGTAGCACGCAAATCCTTGAGAAGCCAAGCTGCGCTGGAACTACTAACGCACAGTGAGACAGCAGCAGGGCACTAAGCTCCAGAATATCTTGTCCCTTCATGGAAGCAGAGAGGACTATGTCTTGAGGGGTGATATGGCAGCTGCAGAACAGGAAGAGAAAGGCCCAGGAGCAAATCTGACACAACTACCTTGATCACTGTTTGCTTACAAAATTTATATTCCTTGTTTATATCAGGAAGCTGAAGTGAAATACTGACCACTTAGAAACTGGTGACAGATCTCCCATAAACAGGATTTCATCCTGGTTCTTTTCTGTAGACTCACCTGTGATTTGTGTTACGTTAATCGCAAGAGGATGTTAAAATATTTGACAGAGCTAGGTGATTTGAGAAACATCTTTCATCTGTTAAGGTTTGAGCTTCTCCCAGTAATAGCAAGAACTTGATCAAGCATGAACACTCCCTAGCTATCTATAGATTTGTACTACACAACCTTAGAAATGTCATTGGCACACTTCACAGTGTAATCAATACAATTCTTTTTAACCTTTGTGCAAGAAGGTTGGGATACAGACTAAGACTGATAAAAAGACTCTCCTGCAGTGTAAAGGGTGCAAAATTAGACAAAAAGCACAACTGTAAGATTTTGTTAGTGTAACACAAACTGAAATGTGCTGTGTTCATTCCCAGAGGCTGCAGGTTTGAGCATGAGCTTGAAAATTAAACTTCGAGAGCAAATAATCCAGATTCTTTCTCTCCTCTGGTCCTGAATTCCTTCCCTTTCTTGGAGGCATAAGTGCCTTGCCACACTCCCCTACTTCGTCTTCCTTTTTGTGCTCTCAGTCAGTATTCTGAAGATCTGAAGAGCTTCCTTTATTGTTTTTAGTAGTTTTAATGTCTGGGGTACGGTTAGGCTTGTCCTGTCCTGTCCTGCCCTGCCCTCCAGCACAACAGGAAACATTGCCTGTGATGGCATATCTGGCACTAGAAGTTCTTCCACAGGTACTCAGCTGAGGTGACAGCAAGAAGTACCTCCGATTTTCTGGAGCTTTTACCCAGCAAATTCCAAAAAGTTTTCTAGCAGCTGACCAACAGGGAAAAGAAACATCACAATCTCCACAACATGGTGTTTTTTATGCATCTGAGAACAGCTGAAGTGCTTAGCAAGTATTTTTCTTCTCCTGCTGTCTTATTAGAGGGCAGGGATTTCTTGACTGTTGACCCTGTCCCCCATCAAAAAAAATCTGCTGTGCCAAAGGAAATGTGCAAGTGACTGTGATGGGACCTTGTAATGACATTACAGGATTGTGTCTTGAATATTGGCATTGAACTTACAGCACATACCGAGTGAGCCCAATAAAAGAGTCTGATCCTGTCCAGCTATAAAGACAGAGCCTCACCCCTATTAATGCTTTTAAGTACTTCTCAACGTATTTCTTATGTCACCAGAAACAGATTTTGCCACATCTTGGCCATCTTATTCTGCAGTTTCACTCTAGAAATGTTCACTTCTATACAATATTTTTCTTTTTGTTTTGTCATCTCAGGTTCCCATATCACATGTCCCAGGGTGAAATATAAAGATTTGAAAATTGAAACTAACAAAATAAAGACTGGACTTTTTTTTTTCTTAATGAGGATCAGAACATATGTATATATTGCTGCATGGCTCCAAAATAACTCCTTTTCACAAGCAAAACAGCTTTAGCTCAGTCAGTATTTTATCATCATAAGCTGTTCGATTAACAGCAATTAATAGTAGCTCACCATGATTTGTAGGTGTAGATGAATTGTAGTGATGAAATGACTATTTTGGTCATTTATGTCCAAGTTAATCTCCACAATGCAGTTCATATTTGTTTCCAAGGAAACTTCCTGTAAAGCAAAGTGTCATTTGGAGAATCAAGGGTAGCACCAAAGTGAATGAACTGGGACACTTGAAATCTTGCCTTTTGCCAGCTGAAATGTGTCTGATAGGAATAAGAGGCAACAAAAACTGAACCGAAGCTCGTTCTCCTTTTTCTCTGTGGTTTGTTATTGTACTCACTGTTTTTTAATTTTTTTTTGCTAAAAATGAGATTGTAAACTGTTTCTTGCCATGTTGAAAGGAAATTGCATGGTTTGTTCCCTGTGTCTTTTACATAAGCTAGTTTTCTACGTGGTCTATAGTAAAATGAAATGAGGTTTTTATTGCTATTTGCTCTTCGTAGGTCCCATTATGTTACAGTTTGTAAGTGAAGGAAGGACAAGAGGCAAGTGGAGCTGTCTGCAAATCAGAACCTCAGGAGAAAATATTTTAAATTATGAATGACTCAATAGCAACTCTGTTGCTTACTTAGGGCCATCAAATACAAGAGAAATATTTGGCAACCATGAGGGAAACAACAGAAGATAGACAATAACTTTTGTTTAAGACATTGTTCACAAGAACCAAAAATTAACTCATCAAGATTTCAAATTACACTTGAAGAGACAAAAAAAATGGAGTGCTCTATATAACTGTTGGTCAGTGCCTACAGAAATAGATAAGTAACTGGACTTGTACTGACATATACATGCAATTTTCCTTTTTTAAACTGTTTAGAAGAGATCTGCATGTTTCTACATTGAATTGTGTGTGTTTCTATATTGCATTGTTATTTACATGTTGTTTTACAGATGATACTGATTGTGTATGTTGTGACAGATAAGAATTTTCTTATAACTACATCTAGTGTTATTACATTATTAGGAAACCAGACTTCATAATGGAGTATGTGTGTGCTTGCATATATGAGTACAAATATTCATATATGTATATAAATATACACGTATACAATTCATGTGGACAATTTATCTGCATGGAATTTTATTAAAAAAAAAAAAACAAACAGAACAAAACAAACCACAAAGCAATTTTTCATCTGTCAACTACAATAAAACCAAAATCAGGAATATCTTCAAGTCCTTCTGAAAACAAGTATTTGAAAGTCTCCGTGTAAGTTTTAGGTAGTCAGAGTGCTCTGAGACACAAATATGTTCATGAAATTTGCTGTCACAGTAAAACATTATAATTAGTCATGAGAAAGAATGAAAGTAGAGAATGAAAGTAAAGAAGCAAAACAGAATGGTGAAGGTAAACAAAGAGTGTTCGGAAATGTATTGTTAGTCCAGGAAAGAAACAAATATATTCAGCTACATATCCTGCATTTAAATGAGCTAATGATATAAGGAGAACTTTTTCATTTACTCTTTCGCTATATATATCATATATATATATATCTTTGTTTAACATCTTTGTCACTGACATGGACAGTCGGATTGAGTGCACCCGCAGCAAGTTTGCGGATGACACCAAGCTGTGTGGTTTGGTTGATACCCTGGAGGGAAGGAATGCCATCCAGAGGGACCTCGACACACTTGTGAGGTGGGCTGATGCCAGCCTCATGAAGTTTAACCATGCCAAGTGTAAGGTCCTACGCCTGGGTCAGAGCAATCCCAGGCACAGCTACAGGTTGGCAGAGAAGAGATTCAGAGCAGCCCTGTGGAGAAGGACTTGGGGGTGTTGGTAGATGAACATGAGCCGGCTGCAGTGTGCACTCACAGCCCAAACAGCCAACTGTATCCTGGGCTGCATCAAAAGGAGCATGACCAGCAGGTCAAAAGAGGTGATCCTGCCCCTCTACTCTGCTCTTGTGAGACCTCACTTGGAGTATTGAGTGCAGTTCTGTTGTCCTCAACATGAAAAGGACATGGAACTGTTGGAACAAGTCCAGAGGAGAGCCACGAGGATGATCAGGGGACTGGAGCACCTCCTGTATGAAGACAGGCTGAGAAAGTTGGGGCTGTTCAGCCTGGAGAAGAGAAGGCTGAGTGGAGACCTCAGAGCAGCCTTCCAGTTTCTGAAGGAGGCCTATAGGGATGCTGGAGAGGGACTCTTTATTAGGGACCGTAGTGACAGTACAAGGGGTAACGGGTTAAAACTTAAACAGGGGAAGTTTAGATTGGATATGAGGAAGAAATTCTTTCCTGTCAGGGTGGTGAGGCACTGGAATGGGTTGCCTAGGGAGGTTGTGAATGCTCCGTCCCTGGCAGTGTCCAAGACCAGGTTGGATGAAGCCTTGGGTGATATGGTTTAGTGTGAGTTGTCCTTTCCCATGGCAGAGGGGTTGGAACTAGATGATCTTAAGGTCCTTTCCAACCCTAACTATTCTGTATGATTCTATATACAAACACACCTTGTATAAATGTGTTATATATATGTCTATACTTATGAATACATATGTACATGTGTACGTAACCTAGTTTGTAATGTAAGACCCTTGAATGCAAGAAATATAGCCATTTATGTTTTTATCCTAGTATCTTACGAAATTTGATGCTTCTCTTTCCATTGCACAGTGTTTTGCACATTAGTTAAAATTTCAGAAGAATTTAATGGAATAGCTGCTAGTGACTAAAATCGAATCAGTATTTCACCTCTGCATGACATTGTTTGCTTCCTTCCAGCTAGCATTAAATAGTAAGCAACAAATAAAGACACATTGCAGTGGAACTAACCACAATTGTTTCTTCAGTCTATGCACTTGACAAATACCCTAAAAAAAGATGTATAACGATTCTGTTATACTAAATTTAGTATAGGAAAACTTTAATAACTAGAACTGACTATAATATCCTCCTTTAGACTATTCTGTTTTGATGTTTCATAAATCCTTGTATTGATTAGCTTTACATGGAACATTGTAGAGCCCTAAACACAAGAAATTAAACTGAATGGCAGGTGAATTTTAGCACAGTCCTTCCAGCCAACACAGCAAACCAACAAAGCAAAAAATGAAACACACAAAGTATAAATCCAAGTATAAAATATATACCAAGGAATATTAATGCCAGTAAATTAGTCAACTGTTAAAATTCTGAATTCTTTCTTGCTGAGTTTTCCTAATAGAGGGAAAAAGCACTTTATATGTACTTGTGGCACATATTAACTAGTGATTATACGAATGTAATGCATATCATAAAATGCGCAAATAAAATTCAACAGTAAAGAACATGAAAGAATGAAAAGTAAGCTAGGGAAGCTACTTAAATGACATATGAGATAGATAATTTCTGTGTGAGTCTTCTACACATTTTCTCCACAGCTTTTTCTGGTTAAAAAGATGAATGGAATGGAATGGAATGGAATGGAATGGAATGGACCAGACTTGACTAGACTAGACTAGACTAGAATAGGTATTTCAGGTGAAAGATAGCTACAATGATCATATAGTCCCACTGCAAGATTCATTATGTTTATTTCCCATGACTTCCTTCAGTTCAGGCCTTGAACTTGATTAACCGTGCTGAGCATACTGAGCCTTTAAATTGCACTGTCAGAGACCCATTTCCCCCATTTTTGGCTAGAGAGTTTCATGAAGTCTAAATTTTATATACTTTAAAAACATTTTGATTTTAGGTGTATAACTAGTGTCAAATTGATGAATTACTCCACTGGGACGCTTTTTTAGCTGAAAATGTATGAAAACATTTTTCAAGAAACCAAATTATTTAAGAGAACACTTTTCTGCATCCTGAAAAATACTGATGCTAACATATTGTAGGAGGATCCTGAACAGTGCCATTGTCAAGTGCTTTTAACTGCTTTTCAGCTAAATACAGATTGAAACTGAAGTCATCAGCACAATGAAAGCAAACTGCTAAACAGATCACTGTATTTACCAAGACTCTTTTCAGAGGTAAGGCTGGTTTGATGCTTTTTGGCTCAACATGCCCAGAAGAAAAGAGGAAGGAAAGGGGTGTGGGAACACGAGTTAATATGCAATTGCTCTTCATAGAGCATCTTGCTTACACTTGCTTACACTTTTCCTTCACACTGAGTACTGCTGCTCTTCCCCTGCTCGGCTCCTTACTTTCCTGGAGTCAAGGGCAGTCTTCGGGACTTTCAGTTCAGGAAGGCCAATAAAAGCATTACCAATTTATGGCTCTGAAATTTACTGGGGAAAAGCACTCTGGGCCTGGTTTTCCTTGGTATGAAAGCTTCTGTTGGCTAATTGGCAGTGAAAGTTTCTATTGGCTAGCTGGCACTGAAAATGGCTATAGAGTAGGTATAAAGTCATGTATATTTAAAGAACACTATGGTGTTACAAGAAAATCAGTTGCTAGTTGGGAAAAGGACAAAGTTAAGACAATTATATCTAGTTTTCTACCAGCTCACAGGCAGAATGAAGTCAACCTAAGCAACAAAAGAAGTTAGAGAAGCCTCCATCCCTCTTGCACTGTCAAATTTATGTAGCCGAGGAAGGAGCTGAACAGATTTTTCCTCAGTTTGATATTATATTATATTTTTTCAACAAACTATAGTGTGCCACAGCGTCCTGATGGTAACTGCCTACTGAAATGCTGTTCTGTTTCTGTCTTTGCTGTTTCAGGGCTTGAATGTGCAATGTGGTTGAAAACTAACCCAAGGTTTTGGCTTTGGGGAGATTAAATTAGTTTTTGGCACAGAGCAGTTTATACCGAATGAGGAAAGAAAGGACTAGAAAGCATTCCAAGCTTTAAAATGAATTTTTGTTGTTGAAAATTTTAAACTTGGCAAAAATAGAAAACTCTGAAGATTTTGATCAAGAAAAACAATGAATGTTGTTTACAGATTTTTACCACTCTAAGTCTGGCTGTATGCAAAAGTATAAATTAAAAAAAAAAAAAAAGTGTTAATATTTCTGGAAAAAAAAACACATACAAGATGCTCCTGATCAGAAGTATTCAGAATAATGAATGTTCTCAGCAGGTAAAAAAAGAGATGCATGTCTCCAAAGAGCCATCAGCAGAGAAAAAGAAAACTGTGTCTTGAAAGATTTTCAGAATTTCATATACTGGGAAAAATAATTATTCAACTACAGCTGTAGCACAATAAAGTTATTTTGGAATTTTGCAGTCTATTTTATAGTATACAAATGTCTTTAAAGCTAGAGTAAAAATTAATTTGGTTTATATAACGCAACTTTTCCTCATGGACTTAGTTTAGATACCAGTAAAAATCTAAATAGTAACACAATTGAATGAAGCTGTCTGCTGAATACATCTGTGCATATGTATAGATTTTGTTTCTTGTGTGCTGGGGACCCTTGCTAGCAGCTCAACACAACCTCCATATAACAGACAAAAGAGTGGAGGGAAGGTCTGAAAACTTTGTTAAGTTTGCAAGATCAAGTATTCAAAGGCAAGGTAACATTTAGGATCTGTGCTGTGTTTCCCCCCAGAGGCATTAACATTGCAATTTATGCACACCTAGCAGTCCAAACTGGATCCAAATAAAGCAACATTAATGTTAAACTAGGTGGAGCACCCAGTGCCAACCTTGTTTCATCCCTGTGTTTCCATGTTGCCTTCAGGAAAAGAATATTTGGGTAAGCCTAAAGCCTGTGTGTATGAACTGAAAATTTGTGACTATTTGTTTCTCCAAAATTTGTTAAAATTTTGGTTTGGCAGAAAGCGTTCAAGCTGAATCAACATTTTCATCATGGTGCTGTGCTTGTTTCACAGTTCTAGGAAAACTTAAACTGGATTTACTGTGTTATCAGACACTGCCCATCACCTCTCTGTCCATGTCTTCTGAATACAATCTTCAATTAGATAAAAAGATACTATTATTTTTCCCTGGGATCCCTTCCTAGTTGAGGGCACAGCATGCTGTGTAATGTGCACCTCGCTATTTAGCTATCTGGTACCTCCTCATTGTTTTTCTTGTCTTTATGTCTTAATTTACCACTTTCTTGAAAACCTCTGCTCTAAAGACAAAACTATTACTTTCCCTGTGGCTTTTTATTTTATAGTCTGAATGCATCTCAGATATACCTTAAATTTGTTTTCTTTATATCCTTGGGATGTGAAGGGTATGATTATTATTCACATTGTCTAGGTGGAGAACCAGGGTACAGGGAAATGAAAGGTCTAGTTTTTCCATTAACTCTGTTTCCAGTTTACAGTGTTTAGGATCTATGTTTGGTTCCCACCCCTCTAAGATGTTAGCATAACACTGTACAATTCTTTATGCAAAGTACAGCCCCTGTTATTGATTTTGATTGCAGGTGTGACTGCTCCAAAGCTCTGTAAATCAAAATCCAAAGTCTAAACTGAGGTACCCAGAAAGCATAAAATAAAAGTGGTATTCCCCACCTTCACAAAGATCCTTCACTTCCCTCTGAGACATTACTTGTCAGAGCAGTTCAGGTCTTCCCTGAAGGATCACCTGTCCAAAGTTTAGCTTAAGTGACTTGACCACCACCTTGGAGAAATCCTTTTGCAGAGCCTTGGATAAATTAGGCTTCCTGGTCAGTATTTTTTGCCATAATTTGTGCCTTACCCTTTCTTTTCCTGCTGTCTATACTTCAGCCTACGCATCTTTGCACCAACAAAAACAGGATGTCTAAGGAGAGCAACCACCTTCATTACTTTACTCTGATTCATCCCTGATGCAGGTGTGTCCCATGCCTCCAATGGTACGGGGGAAAAATAACAAGCAATCAGATAATTAAAGACTGTATCATAATGCATGTACAAGGGGGTGTGCATGTGAGCATCAAGGTTACCCAGGCAGCACGAATTCTGGCATTTGTTACCTTTTGAGTTATTCAGTCTGTAACCTTGATAATTAGAGATGATCAGCACATTTTTGGAAAATGCTGTTCTGCTGAAAGTGAAACAGTCTGCGTGGACGTGAGGATTTTAACCAACACAATGTTTCTAAACAGACTGCCTGGGCCCTGCTAATTCACTCACCTCATTACAAGGTGGACTTGGCATTCTTCTACAGGTCTCAGAGGTCCTGGCTCCAGGATTGACTCCTCAGGCACGTAACAGCACCCCCAAAGTTCCAAGATATAACTAGGAAAGAGGGAGAAAGTACAGTTTTACCCACTTCCAGAAAGCTTGTTATGTACTTGCTTAATTTCCCAAACTATCCTACTGCTTTTTCTGTTTTGTTGCTTAGGTGTAAACCTAGTCCTGCTACCCTTTCAGAATACAACAAATGGTCCCATTGTGTTGCATTGATGTTAAAGAGAGATGGAAAGTGATCCACTACTCAGTCCTTTGCTTCATGAGCTGAAGTACTGCCACTGATCACAACCTGGGACACTAGTGCGCAGGCAGGTCCTAGAAGGGGACAAGTCACGATGGCAGCAAACTCCACAATATAAATTTACCAAGAGTAGAGGAGAAAAACCATTTGCATTTCAATGTTAGAAGACTTTAAATTCTTGTGGGCTCAGCCTCTCAACCTCAAGGGTCTTTCCTGTTCCCCATGTTTTGCTCCTTATCTCTTTTCCCAGCCCCATAATCTTGGTTTAACTAATCCTAGTTCCTACTCTCAAAGTGTCTCATTCCTCCCCTGACCTTCCACCCTCACAAATCTTCATGTTACCTCTCCTGGCTTTTCTTGATCTTTTTCTTTCTTCCACCACCTTTGTAGAGTAGGATGGCACCTTTCCCTCCTCTGACTGCAATTCCAGCATCAGTTTCTCTCTTTGCTGTTACCATCAACAAAATGTTCTGAAATCCTCTATGTGTTTTGTACCCTAGCCAAAGACGAAGCTTGGGAGAAAGCTCCCAGCTGGCCTCTGGTCCCTCTGCAGAAATCCATGCAAGTCAATAAAGAGAGAGCAACCTGCAGCTCAGATAAAATACTCCAATATACAAAAAATAATCAGGTGTGTGAGAAAACCCTGTGCTGACTACAGGTAGCAAGCAGAGCAAGCTGCTATTAACTCTGGCAGTCAGTTACTCCAAACAAAACCTGAGGAAACTTACCCTTGGTGAAAGAAACTGTTCCCACCACCACCACACATAAAGCCTGACATCTCCCTTTTTCAGGAGCTTTTAAAAAAACATTTTCCACCAAAATTCCCATCGTAGTGGAGCGATTACCAATTCCGGGTTACTTACAGCTGTAAAAGATGAGGGATTTTTTACGGCAGGCCTTCTGACTTTGAAAAATCCACCCAACTCTTCTGTACTTCGTTATTGAGGGATATGCATTCACTTCACACCAGCCTAAGCACTAATCATAAATAAAGTGCAACAAGCACTGTGAGGGAATACACAAAGTTACATTTCAAAATGCTATGCATAATAATATCAAAGATATGATCAAATGAGGCAATAAGTGTGCACAGCTTTAATAAACTTAAAGCACAATTAAAGTATAATCACTGACTTACATTCAGAGGTTTTCTGATATTGCACGTTAAATTATTTTTACTTACGTTTTCACAGCCATCCCACTTTTTCACATCTGATGTAAGGTTCATCTCTACTGCTAATAAAACCCTAACTTTTTTTTTTAAAATTGTTTTAAATAGTTTCATGTCATGGATGCTTTTAGAATGTCTTTTCTACCTTGGTTCTTCCACTGTAAAGTACAAGCTATATGGTTTCTTTACCTCTCCCCCCAGTGCTTTGAAATAACTGGGTTTAGCGTAAAGCTTTTCCTTCTGGATCTGGGCGTTTTCTCCATCTCACACTTTGCTTTCCCATCTTCCTAGCTGCCAGTATTTCTAAGCTTTTATATACGTGATAGTTTTGTACAACTAAGCTAAGCAGCATCGGTGGCCTTCTACCTTCTTATGTTCATCCCTGTCATCCTGTACACCATTCACAGCTTCAAAGGTTTCCCCAGGGGTCCTAGCACAGTAGAAAATCCTGATTATAAGTGACATTTGAGTGGATTTTTAGAATTAGTGTATTAACAATTATACCCAACCTTAGGCTCTTTATTAACAGTATCAAGACTGGAGTCTAGTGCAGAATTCAATGCAGCTGTGTCATCTTTTCATGAAAGCAATTTCCAGTGTATGCATTGATCTTAACGGTGATCTAAGGATGGCCAAAGAGGATGGACAGTCCTTTCTATTTTGCTAAATAGAATGGGGACCTTTGTTTTTTTTTCTGAAGAGTGTAACACGGTTGTAGTCACAGAATCATAGAATCATAGAGTAATTAGGATTGGAAAGGACCTTAAGATCATCTAGTTCCAACCCCCCTGCCATGGGGAGGGACACCTTATGCTAAACCATATCACCCAAGGTCTCGTCCAGCCTGGTCTTGAACACTGCCAGGGATGGAGCATTCACAGCCTCCGTGGGCAACCCATTCCAGTGCCTCACCACCCTAACAGGAAAGAATTTCCTCCTTATATGCAATGAGGCTTGCTTCATTGAAGTAAACACCTTATTTGCCTTACACGTTTCCATTTGCAATATTGAGGGCAGCCTGGGAAATATTATGCAGGTTTTATCTGCAAAGGGTCCCTGAAATAAATCTTTGAAAATCACCTAGAAATCACACTGCAGTCTTAGAAATAAAGTAACCTCTGTATATGCACAGATGACATGAAACAATAGAATATAATAGTTATAGGGCAAACAGTTGTTATAGATATTCATGGCTTCATAAATATAATGCAACTCCATAGAAAATATCATGACCAGGCATTTAGCAGTACACTAAGACACTTTCCTCTGCTGTGATGTTTCAGCAGTTTTCCTTACTGTTCCAGCTGAGTTTAAGACTGAAGTCTAGCAGCCCAAGTGAGTATCTATGAACATCGATACTTTGGTGTCAGAATATTATTGTTTGCTTGTTTGCATGCCTGTATGACAGTGAGTTAGTTACAATCAAGTGAGTCTTTCCTGAACTTCGATTAGAGGTTCTAATTGAGTTCTAAACACAAGATGGACTCTGCTACCTGCCTCTATCAGTGTTTTATTACTACTCCTGCTGTTGTATATAACAGAGAACAAATTTAAGGGTTATGTGCCTATTAAAAACACCTATGACTACAGATGACAACTGCAGTGACTTCAGACACTGATAAACCTGTAAAAAAAAATAATTAGTTTAACATTTTCTTTCCACATAAGAAATACATTTGTTTTTAAGGACCTGCAGAAGAAAAAATTAAGTAAGTCAAGTATCAGGACAAGGTGATTACTTAACATCTGTGACCAAGGAAAAGGCTCAAGGAGAAAAATCATCCAACATCTGCACTGTCGGTAAAATACTTGTAAAAAACACAAGTGAAGTGTGATTAATCACCATGGATGTATGATTGAGTCAATTGACTGTTACTTTTTCATGATGATTAATCAGCTACAAAAATTATAATTGTCCCACTTGTAGTGGCTGCATGCTGTGCCTGATGACATCATTTGGGCTACAGATACTCAATGAGTGGTTTTCAAAAGAATATGCAGATGAACCAGGAAGGGTGGGTGAGGTTAAAACTACATTTTGAAGATCATCTCTGGCTTTAGTAAGGCAGACTTGAGGTGGTTTTATCAGCTCACTGAATGGACAAATGTTCTGTATCTGATGAATATCATCATCAGATTAAGCTAAAATCAGATGCATGAATTTTGTCATTTAGCTTTATTAAATAATATTTCTATTAGGGAAGCATTTGGAGGAAGAGAACAGAATAAAAATTGTTTTCATGGCATTAGATAATGAATGGTGCACCCTCAACTTGCTGTGTGAAGTGCATCTCAGAAAATAAAAAGCTTCCAAAATGTCAATGAAAGGCTTAGAAGAATGAATGTAGGTTAAGGGGGAGAAAAAAAAAAAAAAGGGCTGAAATTGCTTGCTTTAGAGTGGGGATGAATAGCAGAAAATTGTAAGAGCTTTGAAGAAAAAAAATAATAATGGGAAAAGGCTATCAATTTACTCTTTCTAAGAATCAAAAGCATGGGGTCAATGAAAAAGAAAGAAAATTCTTTTCTTATCAAAAGAGATATTCCCAAACCTACCCGACTGAATTAATTGATTGCAGTTTGGGTTTTGTGACTATGTTTAAACTGTGTGATATGAGAGCACATGTCAGGTTGGGAACTAGACATTCTCCATCTCTCCCCATCTGTAGCCAGGACTTGGTTCCCAGGAGAAAGAAAGTTGGCCACATTGCCTAAAAGCAAACTGCAGCATGTCTGGGGCAGCCCTCAACCTGGACAATGATCAGAGAAATGGGACTGTGCTGTGGAATCTAGGCATACGCTTGGGATCAGGAATATAATACAAATATTCTGAGGACAGTGAAAGCTCTTGTAATTATAACAACTCCCCCTGTACTTTTTAAAGCATGCAGTCATGCTTGAGGGCATAAAGCAGACACTTACTAAGGGTTTAAGAAGCAACTTCCTGTACAGGCAGGTGTTTTTACAGCTTTTTCTGACAAGGTTTATCACACCTTCCTCTAAAGCAGCCGGGATTCAGCATCTGTCAGAGACAGGGGACCATGCTGGATGGATCACTGATCTAATCCAGTGTGGCAGCTCCTATGTTCCTACGAAGAGTGTGCAAGCTTCATAGCAGATATTGGTTTTTGCATGTAAGCCTGAAAATGTCATCAGACTGTTGAGTGGGTAAAGTGCAGCATTTTATAAACATATAACCCTCAAGGCTCCTAGGGAAAGATTGTTGCTTTGGGATCTTGGATAATCTGAAAGAGATGATGTACTAAGATGTGACACAGTAACCCAAATGATGAATTATTCCAGGCAATTTTGCCCCATCAAGCTAAATTCAAATATACTAATGGACTGTGCAAAGGACTGTGCACTGCAGAAACTCAACCCCTGTTCATTCACTGTTATTTCAAATGTCTTTATGCTTACAAAGAAATAGTTACTCACAGAGTACAAGATCCTGCTTTAAACCTAAAGTTCAAAGTCCTATTTAGGAAGGCATATTTTTTAATGGAAAAATTATTTAAAATCGTCAGAGGTAACATTCTTGGAAGAATAACACCTTTTACACTCATTTAAAATAGATTTCAGACTTCTTTCCAGTCTGTTCTAAGTAGGCAACACCTTTCTGAGCTGTACATAAAACATCACTAATGATCCGTAATGAAGCGCTTCTTTTTGAACATCCAACATTTTTGCTCTAAAGTCCAAGAATATAGCACCATTTTGTCAGCATTATTCCCCTTTTAGCACACTGGATTTGCTTTTGAACTATAGCACTAAGTGTAAAACTACAAAGAATAATCCTGTATCTCCTTCTTAGGTTGTCACTGTGTCTTACAACCACGGATCCTAAAGTTTGGTTTTATTCCTGGACTGTTAATCTTTATTAAAGCACATTTTTTAACAGCCACAGAAGAAGACTTTATTTACCTGGTGGTATTTACAGGAGATAGTGGTTATATTTACAGGATATAGTCTCAGTAACTTCTTGTATTTAGGTAAGAAAGGGAAATGGGAGCTCTAGTCTCTTGAGTTTTTCCTAGGTACCTACTAATTGTTAATTATTAGAGACTAACTAAGTCACTGAAGTGAGTCATTTGGCTGGTGTCTCAAATGCTGTCATTTACTACTACACAAATCAGCCTGGTGATAGAGTGTCTTTAAATTAGGTTACAACCATGCAGTTATTGGACAGGGAGTAATTGATAAAACCATTAGTAACACTTGTAGAGATAACAGCTAGCAAAATCATGCAACCATAATTATTCCTAATGGATACATGCTATAAATTGTGGCAAGGAAAAAAATCTTGCATTATCTTTCAATCAAATTTGACAGTCCTGCTAGATTACTGTAGACTAAATGCTCATGTATGAAAAAAAAAAATGACCTCTCAGAATATCTCTGCTTTTTTTCCCCTTCTCCTTTCCCATCAAATTATGTGGTTGGTTTTTCTGGGTTTTTTGTTTCTTTTTTTTTTCTTTTTTAATATGATTTCTTTCTGCAGTGGTTTTCAGGCTAAAGAAAATGTAGTCCCTCTCATTAGTTGCCTTTACCACAGTGTTTCATATTTTCAGTCAGACACAAGAAGACACGTCAAGACTTTTTGTAATGTGACAACATGAAAAGAATTACCAGTTTGAATAAATGATTCCAGGTTGCATTACATTTTTCCAACAGCAAAATGTATTCTTTAATAATACATAAAGTTTTATCTGTATTCTGGTGTTAACAATTTTTTCACTGAACAAAGGCTTCTATTCTCAGGGTTCTTCCTCACCTCGTTCCAACTTTTCTCCCATCAAAAAAAATCACTGGCTGTTTCAGTGAATTTTTCCCCCTTCCTCCATGAGTGACAAAAGAGCAGAAACTGCTTCTATTGACTAAGAGATCAGACTTAGAGATCAGATGTATAGCTTGATTATATCTTCTCCCCTTCTCCCATGTGTAAATTAACATTTCTCAATCACACACATGAAGGGTTTAAGAGGAAATGGGTGAATCAGCAAAAAAAGGAAAAAGCTAGTTACATATGGAAAATGATCACAAAATAATAACAACTTGTCAGAAGAGAGGTGCATAAATTACTGGAGTTCTTCAGTAATTTTAAAAATATGTGCTTGTGGCCATTATTTCAAAAGTCATAGATAATTTGTACAATAATTCTTTTGTCCCGGGGTACCCCACATGCTTTAATTTGCACATCTGTATATGTATTATCACTCTCTTAAGAGGGAAAGTAGCTCTGGAGCATAGCTTAGGTTGAGAGACTTCAGCTTCCAGGTCCCTGGTTCAGCATCACCCATCTGATGCTGTATCATATCGTAGAATCATAGAATGGTTTGCGTTGGAAGAGACCTTAAAGATCATTCAGTTCTAACCCCTCTGTCATTGGCAGGGACCCCTTTCACTAGACAAGGTTGCTACAAGCCCTGACCACCCTCGCCTTGAACACCGTCAGGGATGGGGCAGCCACAGCTTCTCTGGGCAGCCTGTACCAGGGCCTCACCACTCTCACAGTAAAGAATTTCTTCCTACTATCTAGCCTGAACCTACCCTGTTTCATTTTAAAGCCATCCTGCCTTATTCTGTCACTACATGGCCTTGTAAGAAGTCCCTCTCCAGCTTTCTTGTAGGCCCCTTTAGGTACTGGAAGGCTGCTATCTTTGAGACTGATGGAAAAAAGTACACATAAGAAAAATACTATTGCAATTAGCATGCACTGATGCTCTTTGTCATCCAAGGAAGAGGCGTTGCCAGTGCTGAACTCCCTTCATGCAAAGGAGAGCAAATAATTTAAGAAAGTTTGAATTACTGATACTGGCCACAGTGTTGTTTCTCTGCAAGTTAGTAGAGGAATCCATATTTCTTGGTGTTTTATTCAGCACTGTGTTGCAAATGGGACTCCAAAAACCATGTTTTCCACCTTGCAGTATGCCTAAGGTCCAAAAAGTTGAAAATGCACTGAAAAAATGCTGTTAAGCAGTGTTTTTTCCAGGCATGACATACTATGTGACTTTATCCAATTTGTAAAACCATGTGCAGTTCCACTCAGCACTGAATCCATCTATTTCCACCTCATCCCACTTTCTCAGTCCTCATGGGCACCTTCTCTCTTCCATCATGTTCTTACATTCCAGCGCACAAAAGTGCAGCACTGGCAGAGCATCACACATCACAAACAGTGCATTTGATATCTGCTACTTTGTGGAAACGAAGGAATTTCTGGGGGTAATTTCCACATTTCTTAATGTAGAAAAGCTACCCTGGTCCATTTTTTTTTCCCACGGAAAAGCACAGATGTGAAATTCAGTTAAGCCTAAACCCCACGGAATTGTGGGCGCTGGGGGATTTTTATTTTACTTCCTTTTTACTCTGACACACATTTTGCAGTGCAGCTATCATTTCTATGTTAGCGAGACTTAGATTAGCTTAGCAGTATTTCTTGGCAGCTCCTGAAGTCACACTAAAATGAGTCATCAACATCTTAACAGCATGCCAAAATGATTCCGTTACTTCTACAAACAAGCACCCCAACTTCTTATTGATTTGCTGTATGCAGATTTAATGAAGATAAATCTGCATTTATTTCGCAATGATAGCGGGCAGGAGCAAAACATTTGGCCATTTTAGAAAGCTCAAGTGTTGCTTCTGTGGGGGAGCAGGGCAAATTCATTTTCTCAATCCTGAGAAAGGAATTAGTAATTGACTTACTCTGCTGCAGGCAGGACAGGAGAAAAGGTTCCTTCTTTGCTTTCCAGTGTGGGTGCTGCTCTGCTGGTTGTGTGGTGACATGCTGTAGTCTTGTAAAAACTTATTGTGTCCAACTCCCTGACTTGACAATCTAAATGGATTAGTTTTATGACTGAAGCAAGGACATCCCCTTATGTATTATATGCATCAAATTTCAAGCAGGTAAATGCTATCCTCGTCTTCAATAACCACATCCACTTGATTTTTCTTTCTGAATGATTTGTTGAATGTGCATACAGACCCATACATAAAATACTGCTCATTACAATACAAAATTGGAATCCAGCCTAGACTTATGTGCATTTTTATGATACCACCCTAAAACATAAAAATTCCATTCAGAAATCAGGTTAAACACACAAAAATATTTCATTAAATATCAAAACTGAGCTTTTAAAATTGCTTTTTATGGATTGTTAAGTGCTTATAAACCAGTTTTGAGTATAAAAAATAACTTAGTGAAAACTAGTTCAGGTGAAACCCTTTGATTTTCTCATTGTCCTCTAAATTAAAAATTAACCACTCTGGCACATGCACTGTACCAAAGCTGTATGAGCTTTTAATAAATACAGACTCATACAAACCTCATACTTCCCTCGAGTAAGTTGAGTTTCTAAAGATTTAATTCAAGCTCCAAGGTCAAACTGAGTAGATCTGAATTTCTTCTTAAAATGGGAGTTTCATTCCAATGAGGACTCAACTTCAATTTACTGCTTCTTCCTAAGTTGTGACAATATGGCACATAACATCACATGAAGATAGCAAATCAAATGCACTGACAGCACAATGCCGAAAAGGGTGCCCAAGAGCACACTGTGAAGGCTACTTGTAAGATGGGATTCCTTTTTTTAGAACCCAGTTTAAAAAGACTTTTCCAAATCACAAGGTTCCAACTTTTAAACAAATCCAATACATTTCTTGTGTTTCTCAGCATGTCACAAGAGAAATGTGAAACAAAATCTCTCAACCATTTTGCAGGCAACAGAGCTATATGACAACAGTATTTTCCCTTTTGTACACTTTTTAAAATTCACTTCATGGAGATCTGGTCATCTCCATATTTAGTTTAAATGACGAAGAAAATAACCACATATTTTAGGGGACAGATTCTGGCCTCCATTCAGTCTGCTTTACTGAGAAACTCCAGATTGAGAAATGGGATTTTTGCTTTTATGAAGAGCTGTATGGCTGGATCTGTGCTGTGCCTTCCCCAGCTTATGGAGGGAGCAGGATGCTGTGAATGGAAAGGTACTGGACTCGATCACGAACTGACCCAAGTTAGCCAGGAACAAGTTACTGATATTCAGTATACCTCTAAACTGAGATGTGGGTTGGAGTTTCACCATGGGTGAGTGAAAATCCATGAGCCTTTCTGCCCCATATCACACCCTGTTCCACCCATGCCATGACTGCACCTGGGGATTGGGTATATGTGCCTACATTGTGCAGGGCAGTGCTCTGCAATGGGTCTTATGCTAGGTCTCAGCAAGCTGGTATGAAACAAAGCCCTGCAAAGAAACCAGAAAGCAAAGTCATTAGTGAGGCATTCCATCTGCGCTAATGATCTGTCTCAGCTGGTGAGGCTGCTGTGCTGCCAGGTCTGGAGCTGCGCACTTAGGGACATAGTTTAATGGTGGACGTAGCAGTGCTAGTTTAACGTTTGGAGTCAATGGCCTTAAAGGTCTTTTCCAACCTAAATGATTCTATGATTCTGGGATTTGGAGCCAGTTTAGGTATCTTTCCAAGGTGCTGTGTTTCATAATGACTCCTATTGGAGAAATTCATCATGCTTTTAATAGATTACCAAAGAATTAAGTAAGGATAATTATCCTGTTTGACAGATGAGAAAATGAGGAGTCAGCTGTAACTAAATCAGATCCTTCTTTCACTGAAGCCAGGGGCAAAGCTTCCATGATTTGCTATACTTCATGTCATGACACTTGCCAAAGTCACACAGAAGGTCTGGGGCCAACGGGATGCAAAATTCCCATCTTCCAGCTCTCCAGATGTTCCTTCCTAATCCTTCTATCCTGCAAATTCCTTTCCATTAACTATTCCTTAGGTACAAGATCCTGCCAGACACTACTTCCCTGAGAGCTGTAGGACACCAACACCCTGGATATTTGCTTTATCAACATAGTAGAAAGCCATACACATGCACTGCAGAAGCTCCAGAGGGTGGATATTTCATGTTCTAGTCCTTAAAGAGTCTCCAAGGACAGGTACACACTTCAGGTAAGATTCATCTTTTTTTTTTCCATAGGAAAAAAAAAGCTTCAAACATCTGAGGCACATGTTCACAATTACAACACACCAAAAAAAGATGACTTCACTTGAATTACCTTCTGTCTGATATTTTCTCCATAGCCAAGTTGCTGTCTTTGGATAATTTCCATGTTCTTTCTGAATCTTTCCTACACTATGGAAATTAAGCAGTCCTCTACTGGTTGGATACTGAAATGGAAATAGCATTGAAATTTTAAATGGAACAGATAATGTCAACGTGAGCTGCTATTTTCAGGCCAGTGCAAGAAGATAGGACAAGAGGACCAGAAATGGAAATTAAAGGGGAACAAATTCAGGACAAACAGAAGTACTCAACCGTGGTAAGGATAATAAACATGCAAAAAATTAGCATGGCTAGTGAGGATTTGAGGCAAAAGGGCTGGTGTCATTCTGATGGGATGCTCAGTGGGTGTTCTACAGGTAAGTATTAGAGGCATATGCTAATGAATAAAACTGCTATACTTCTCCTATTAACTTTTCATCTTATTAAAATTAAATGCAACTTAAAAAATAAAAGCTCCTGAAGTTCAAAAGTCTTTAACTACTTTTATTTATGTCAAGGTAATTTTTAGAGGTTGGTCCATTGAGGTCCCAAGCCCACTTGGAAGACTACAAGCAGCCTTCATGCAGAGTGTGGCATGGAAGATCTTTTCATTCAGCTCTTCAAGTTCTATCTTGAATCAAGTTACAAAGTCACCTTGTTATAAAGTCCTTCATGAAGGACCAAATCAAAAAAATATATGTAAAACTATACAATAAGAAGGATGTGATTCTGTGGGACAGAAATCTCTTTCTCTTGAGTGACTATAAAAGTGAATACATAGCTTACACTTTTTTTTTTTTAAGTAGGTATTAGAGGCTTCTCTGATAGATAAGCACAGAAGCGAATTTTATGTATGTGTATGTATATGTATCACAGGAAGAAAATCTCTAAGAAAACCATTAATAGTCTTTATCAGAATAAAACATGTCCAATCACATAACACTTGGTAGGAAATGTCATAATAACCAAGGAATGGTTGTTCCTTGGTGCATGTATAGTCCTTGCCATGAAATTATACATGAAAATATATATGTTGTGATACACTCTATTTATTTATTAATTTACACAAAAGACTGTCAGCAAATAGAAAAGTTTTAAAATCCATGTTATTAAAATATTAGCAAGAGTCTGAGATTTCCACTGAGATGAGCATTGAAACACAGAAGAGTGACAAACTGTGTATAACTTTTAGATCAAAAAAACAAAGTAACTCAGTACCTTTGAGGTCAACTGGAGAAATCAGTTTTTCAGACTCCAAATACAATAAATAGAAGCAGCTGGACAAAGATTAGTGCATAATGGTGGAGTGGATTCAAGGCAATATTGCACTAATTTTGAAAATGCATGTCCATAAAAAGAAAAAACCCAAACCTTATCCACACCATCCTTAAAGAGAAATTACTTATTGGTAAATTTGGCATTTATTGGTAAAGATGATTCCTCCTCCCTCCACCCCAGCACACGCACCACTCCTCCCCCCCCCCCCCCCTTTTTAGTTTAATAAGCTTGGTTTATTTCTAGTAACACACTGGAATGTGAATAATTAAGGATTGGAGTGAACACTGTCTTTCCTGTACACAAATAAGGCAAGCATTTTTTCTGGAACCTGTACATAAAGCTCACTTTGTGGGTGTCTCCAGCAACCTGCTTGGCAGCAGGAATTGCCAAATTGCTGCTATTATAAACATCCATCTGTCAAAATTCCCAAATAAGAAGCTCTGGTATAAGAATTTTAGAGGTGAGAATCCTGATCCATATTTTGGGACAGATGAATTCACAGAATTCCTGTAAAAGAAGAAATCCCACAGTAACTGAACAGGCATTATAAAACAAGGGAAGTTATTATTAATTTTAAAAGTGTTTTGGTGTGTTAATACACATTTAGATTATCTAAACAGCCTTAAGTGTTCTTTTGGTAATGTTACACAATAATCAGGAAGTCAAGCTTAGTGGAAGCAATTTCATGCTTGTAGTTTCAGTGTAAAGTGTCTTCTGTACCCCAAACCTGGAAAGCCTCCTGTGCCAAAACTGTTTTATTTTCTTACTTCATGTATGTATCTCAGCAACTGAAGATCACTTGCTTAATCTTTATGCATTTATAATATTTGCACTGCAAATCAGTGTGATGTAAAATGGAATGTCAGCAAACTTGTACATGCGCACTCAACTTTATCTCGCTTTTGCAATTGGAGGACATTGCAGACCCCATTGCCCCAGATCCCCAAAGACTTCAGGTCAGCCATCTACGTTATCTGCAGGCAAAACACTGAGGATCAAGGCAGTGTCACCAGAACAGGAGGAACCCTTGTAATCCCTACCGTGATGCAGCTGTAGTGGTTCAGCTCATTCCCTCCCACCTCAGAATGGACTACATTATTTATTTATTATCAGCCAGTAGTGGAGCTGTATCAGTATTACAGCGCAGTAATAGTTTAGACAAGACCCGTATTGCTTACAGTAATTAACAGATTTACTTGTAAATTCTCAATAAATAAATTCAGTAGTTAGGGAGTGCTATAATATTAGGAAAGATATATATTTTTTCCTTGTAATTCATAACTAAATGGTTAAAGTAATAGCTGTAAGGGCTTTTTGTCTTTAGCTAAGTCAGTAATTTTAGTTCAAGCAGGGGGTAATAATTAAAAAGACTGAACTTTGTGTTTGCCCTCCCTCACCAACATTTATATTTTCTTTAAAAAGCACAAAGCAACTGGCTGATAAAGGAATGTTTCAGTCATTTTCAATTAGCTGTAAAGTACTTTTTTACAGTAGTCTGGTTTCTGGTTAACTGACCAACAGAACAATGATGGCTATTTCATACTGCAGAGACAGTGCTGACAGGGGGTATAATGAGAGAAACTGTCTCAGATTTTCTTATTAACAAGTGTAGCCAAAGCCCCCGTTGGCCCCTCTAAATGGGTAATAGCATATTACTCTATTGGTGGAGGCCTTTAGGAGATTACAAAGTTGGTTAATTAGTGGGATCTGAAGTGTTACTTCTAATTCTGTCCCAGCTCTGCAGTTTTCCTATGGTTTCAAATTATTTGCCTTTGAATAAGAATACAAGACTAGATTTCCCAACCTGATTATTTCATAAAATCTGAATGGATAATCAAGCACTACTTATTTCAATCAAAATACAGTCAAATTGAACTTAACCACAGATGTATGAATAAGGCACATTTGGTATTGATATTGATTTTCCAGTAAATCATCTTAAGTTCAAATGATCAAAAATCAAGACAGGTCAACATCAAAGAAACAGGAATATTGGCATGAAAGCAAGCTCTCTTGATTGGTACAAATTAAAAGATCATTTATTAGTGATTATGCTGTATAATACTGCCAGTGCCAAATGAATGCAATTAAGATGAAATGGGCCCCTGCAGCTACAGGGGTTAATAAAGACTGAATTCTTAATGATTTTTCCATTAATTATGAAGATGTCCACAAAACAGCTTTAACAAAGCTGTGACCACCTCAGACAAATCTTTGTAATCTGTATAAAATGCCTCCCTTAATTGACATGTTGTTGGGATAATGTAAAGATTTAACAGCTCTGAAATCATTACACGCCAAAGAGGTGTACTTTGAGAAGAATGAGAAACTTGGGGTGTGGAAGAAGTGTGATGGCTATAAACGTTTTGAATGGCTTGAAAAAAAATCCATGTTATTTCAAGTCCAAAATGGCATACATCTTTATTAGAAATATTGCTGCACTTTTCCTGAAATCACGAAGCCTGTACCTCCCCAGAGTGCTTGTGCTTTTCAGGGGTTAGGAAAGCAAGAAGTATGAAATGAGAGAAAAAACAGAAAGACTGGCAAAGCGCTCTCTTCCTAATACTGCCATGGGACTAGAGAAGTTGCCTCTACATGCACTTCTGAGTACAAATTTGGCCCTAAATACTTTGGAGATAAGTAAGGAAAAATGCCTTACCTTGGAAAGTTGCTTGCCTGGACATGTCAGTTCCCCAGACTCTCATTCTGGGACTTCCTAACCCTGGTATGTGGCTGGCTGGATATTGGCTGGGTATTCCCAGACCAAACGAAGAATCTGACTTTTCTGTGTGGGAAGGGTAAAGACAGTGGGGCCTTTATCTTCTTTTTTTACTGCTTAGCAATGCAGACCCTTCTCTGATTGCTGCTGAGAGTAGGCTTGTTGGTCTTTTGGCTGTTTCTTGCTTATTCGTGGAATTTCTTCAGGTTTTTTAACTGCTTCTTTTTCATCAGTATCATCATTACCTCTCATCTGTCAGTTAACAGGGAAAAAAACCCAAAGATATAAAAATTAGGAGATTGCTTGGATGCTCGATTAGGCACCTGTTGCCTCTCAGCATTAAGTTAATTTCCCTGCTAATTATACATGTTTTTCATACCCTCTGTCTCTCAGTTTTCTGTTTTCAAGATGACATCAGTTTTTACACAGATTTCAATGCAGCTGGAACTTCATGAAGGTAACACCAGACTATTTGCAGATGCCTATATTCTCAGGCAAAAGATGGTTTTCCTTCCAGACCACCTCCAGATATTTCTTTAGACATACCAAAGTTTAAGTCACCAGAAACCTGTCTAGTTGTGCAGACATCATCAAAATGAATGCTTAACACCAAATGTGGAGACATGCTTGCATCTGCTCCAACCAAAAAAATATCCTGGAAAGGGTATGTTATGGAAGCAATCACCTAAAATGGGCTATTGGGAAGGTACAGTCAGCCCAGAGAGAGTAGAAGAAGGAACTTGCTACAAAAAACCCTGGCTGACTCAGTAAATGGGGATTAAATAAAACTTTTCAAAATTCTTTGTATTGTTGCTGAATTTGGAAGTTAAACCAAATGTTTAATCTGTAGCCATGTAAAAAGAGAACAGCTAAAGAAGATACAGCATTGCTAATTAATTAAGATGCATCCAGGATTAAAAATATTCCAGGTAAGGCCACAAAATAGAACAAAAATTTTGATTTCCAATTAGAACATCAACTATAGAGGTAAGGAGAAAATGTGAAATGGTTAATAAGAATAAGGGTACCACACCTGGAAAATAAAATTCAAGCTTAATGCATTTTGTGATAAAGATATAAATTCTAAATTTTTAACTAAGCACAAATATGAAATTGCTAGGTTACTACTTTTGAGGTAAGACAACTTTGTTGTTCAAACCGTTGCTTAAATTTCCTTGGTGGGAAAAAAGTCACAAATGTGAAGACAATTTTAAGGGTTTCAGGGGACACTGGAGACTACAGACTATCTGACTTTAAGTCAGTAAATTGGTTCATGTCATACCAAAGAGCAGACTTATCCTGGATAAATATGAAGAAGAGTCAATACTGATTTTGTAGTTGGAAGTCAATGCTACTAGAGTTCTTCAAAGAGCAGGCATATGGATTAGTCTGCATTTATCAATATGATTAACATGGATTTCAGACAGGAGTTGGTAAATCATATTTTAGAATGAATTGGCATCTAGAGGTTCCTTTCTCTCCACCGACCATAGAAATTACTTAGATACTTGTTTGGGTTTGGACAGCTGACTTCTACAATCCAAATCTAAATCTGAAGTATTTCCCAGGTGGAAAAAATCTGGTGCTGCACTGGAAACTAGATAAATCCAAACCATTGAACAGCATATGTGGTAACACGACTTCTCATTTGGCAGGTGGGAGCTTGCAAACAAAGTAGGATGAACCTAACTTTATCTCCTGGAATTTTTCAAAACCATGAAGTCTCAGCTTCTCCAGGAAATCAGGTGTTTGTTACTTTGGTGGACAGTAAAGGTTTTTAATAAGGTATCTTTTTTCAAATGAAGATTTCACAGGAGGCAATTTCTTTGTACAACAGGAAAAACCTACCTGCACTTTAGAGACCTTTTCAGTTCTGAATGATTTCCTAGCACTCTGAAATAGGTTACTGTTTAGATGCAGCACCAGTTCAAACCTGATTTGAAAGGGAATTGTGTAAAACAAAGAATGTCAGAAAGAAATTGAGTACATATAAAGATCATACTAGAGCCCTAAATGTTCACTCTTTATTTGACATGTTTTGACCACCTCTGATTAAAATATTTAAACATTGAAAGTCATATAAAGAGATATTAACTGCTACAGGTGATATCTCTAAATCCTGCATCTCCAGAAGTGATGGAGCAAATTCAAAATATGCATTTTGCCCGTTGTCCCATACGGACTCTCTAGTTGAAAGCATTTAGGGAGAAACAGTCTGAAGATATTCAAGAAGGTATAGATACAAGAGCAGCTTGAACAGTAGGGTGAAACTTATGCAATATTTAATGAAGAAAGAAGCCAAAGAGTTGATTGACAGGAGAGTTGGAGGCTGGGAATCTAGAGATCAGTCAGCTGATCGGAGCTAGCCTAGCTAGAGCCACAGCCGGCACGCTTCAGCGACGCGAGGGTCAACGGAGATTAGGAAAATCAGAGGGGATAGCGCAGAGACATCGCGATTCCCGACATCTCCCGATCCCCGAAGCCCCAGCAGCCCTTGCGAGAGAGAGGCTGACGTGGAGGGGGGCGTTCCCACGGTGACGGCGACCACTCCCCTGCTGCTTGCCTTGAAAAAGCCTTTGAGAGGGCAGCGACGGGTCGGTGCCCACCGGGCACAGGGAGGAACAAGCAGGTCGTGTTGCTGGTGTCCCAGACTGCGCACCAATATGGTTGCTTCCAGAAAGAGAGCTTGCAGTAAGGTGACTACAGCAACTCAGACAGAGACCCCGTCCCAGACCGTGGCTGTTCAGGTCTCTGGGTGCAGGGAGTGCCAGAGCCTGCTGCTGCCGGGGGAGGGAGGACAGCATTCCACCTGCATGAGGTGTGAGCAGGTAGAAGATCTGCTTAGCCTGGTGGCAAGACTTAAGGAGGAGGTTGAGACGCTGAGGACCATCAGGGAGTGTGAAAGGGAGATCGACTGGTGGAGTAACTCCCTGGCGGGCCAGTCAAAACGGTTCCAGGGAGATACCCCCCAAAAGGGGAAGGACCCCCTGCCTTCTCACACAGAGGGGGATGGCCTGAGGCAGCCCCTGCCCTGTAGCTGTTGCGCAGAGGTAGGGGACCAAAAAGACGACGAGGGTTGGAAGCGAGTTCCGGGTCGACGTCGTGGGAAACCCTCCCCCCTTCCTGCCCTGCTTCCCCAGGTGTCCCTCCATAATAGGTTCGAGGCCCTGGATCTTGAAGGAGAGGTAGGTGAGAATGTGGGGCAAGGCCAGCCCACAAGGCCACATAGGAAAAGGGAGTCGACTTTGCACCTCAAGACTGCCTCTGTTAAGAAAGAAAGAAGGGTCATTGTAGTAGGGGATTCCCTTCTGAGAGGAACAGAGGGCCCGATATGCAGAGCTGACCCTCATCATAGGGAAGTGTGTAGTCTGCCTGGAGCCCGGATCAGGGATATCACCAGGGCGCTCCCCAACCTGGTGCACCCGACAGACTATTACCCGCTGCTGGTCTTCCAGACAGGTGGGGAGGAAGCTGCTTCCCGCAATCTGAGGGGGATGAAGAAAGACTACAGGGCCTTGGGGCGGATGGTGAAAGAGTCTGGGGCTCAAGTGATCTTCTCCTCACTCCTTCCATCTTCCACTGATGATGTGGGAAGGAATGGGAAGATTCAGTTCATGAACAATTGGCTTCGAGACTGGTGCTACAGGCAGGGCTTTGGATTCTTTGATAACGGCTGGTTTTATAGGGCACCAGTCTGACAATGACAAGTGAGAAAGGTTTGTCTCACAGAGGGAAAAGGATGCTGGGGCACGAATTAGCAGGGCTCATTTGGAGAGCTTTAAACTAGATTCGAAGGGGGATGGGGTTGTAGCTGGGCTTGCCCCAGTGGGGCAGCGCTCCAGAATTAATGAAGACTGGGAGGCCTCCTACAATCCTCGGGTGAAATCGGTGTGCTCAGCTCGCTCCCTGAAATGCCTGTACACCAATGCGCGCAGCATGGGAAATAAGCAGGAGGAGTTGGAAACCTGTGTTAAGTCAGGAGATTATGATCTGGTGGCAATTACAGAGACGTGGTGGGACAGCTCACATGACTGGAATATAGTCATGGAAGGCTATGTCCTTTTCAGGAAAGACAGGCCAGCCAGGCGGGGTGGTGGGGTTGCTCTTTATGTGCGGGAGGAACTACAGTGCACCGAGTTCTGTCCAGGGACAGATGATGAGCAAGTTGAGAGTCTGTGGGTGAGAATTAAGGGGCAGGCTGGCAGGGGGGATACTGTTGTAGGTGTCTGTTACAGACCACCGGATCAGGGTGAGGAAGTTGACGAGGCCTTCTACAGGCAGCTGAGAGCGGCCTCACAGTCACAGGCCGTGGTCGTCGTGGGGGATTTTAACTTCCCTGATGTTTGCTGGAAGGACCACTCGGCAACCCAGCCGCAGTCCAGGAGGTTCCTCCAGTGTATGGATGATAACTTCCTCCTGCAAATGGTGGATGAGCCGACCAGGAGAGGAGCGCTGCTGGATCTCATCCTCACTAACAAGGAGGATCTGGTTGAAGCAGTAAGGGTTGAGGGCTGCCTTGGTTGCAGCGACCACGAGATGGTGGAGTTCAGGATCTTGTGTGGCAGGACTAGTAGAATACCAAGTAGAATTGCAACCCTGGACTTTAGCAGGGCAAACTTTGGCCTTTTCAAGCAATTGCTAGGGGAAATCCCATGGGCAGGGCTGCTTGAAGGTAAAGGGGCCCAAGATAGTTGGTTGACATTCAAGGACTACTTTTTCCGTGCTCAAGATCGGAGCATCCCGACACGTAGGAAGTCAAGGAAGAGGGCCAAGAGACCTGCGTGGCTAAATAGGGAATTGCTGGGTATGCTCAAGTGGAAGAGGAGAGTTTACAGGTCATGGAAGGAGGGGCTGGCCACTTGGGAGGAATATAAGGCTGCTGCTAGAGGATGTAGGAAGGCAGCTAGGAGGACTAAGGCCTCCTTAGAATTAAACCTGGCAAGAAGGGTCAAGGACAGCAAAAAGAGCTTTTTAAATACATGGCAGACAAAACTAACACCAGAGGCAATGTAGGCCCACTGATGAACGGGATGGGTGCCCTGGTGACAGAAGATAAAGAGATGGCAGAGTTACTGAATGCCTTCTTTGTCTCTGTCTACTCTGCTGCGGGCAGTCCTGAAGAGCCCTGTACCCCTGAGACCTTAGATGAAGTCAGGTCGACGGAGCGGTTTGCCTTAGTCGATGAGGAATGGGTTAGAGACCAGTTGAGCAATCTGGACATCCATAAATCCATGGGTCCAGATGGGATGCACCCGCGGGTGCTGAGGGAACTGGCGGAAGTCATTGCTAGACCACTCTCCATCATCTTTACCAAGTCTTGGGAAACGGGAGAGGTGCCTGAGGACTGGAGGAAAGCAAATGTCACTCCAGTCTTCAAAAAGGGCAAGAAGGAGGACCCGGGTAACTACAGACCGGTCAGCCTCACCTCCATCCCTGGGAAAGTGATGGAACACCTTATCCTTGGTACCATCTTAAGGCATATCAAGGATAAGAAGGTTATGAGGGGCAGTCAACATGGCTTCACCAGGGGGAAATCATGTTTGACCAATCTCTTAGCCTTTTATGAGGAAATAACACGGTGGATGGATGATGGCAGAGCGGTGGATGTGGTCTACCTTGACTTCAGCAAAGCATTTGACACGGTCTCCCACAGCATCCTCACGGCTAAAATGAGGAAGTGTGGACTGGATGATCAGGTAGTGAGGTGGACTGCGAACTGGCTGAAGGAGAGAAGCCAGAGAGTTGTAGTCTATGGGGCTGAGTCTAGTTGGAGGCCTGTAACTAGTGGAGTGCCTCAAGGGTCAGTACTGGGACCGGTATTATTTAATATATTCATCAATGATTTAGATGAGGGAATTGAGTGTACTATCAGCAAGTTTGCTGATGACGCTAAGCTGGGAGGAGTGGCTGATACGCCAGAAGGCTGTGCTGCCATCCAGCGAGACCTGGATAGGCTGGAGAGTTGTCTGTGATACTGTGAGATGGGAACACTGACCAGCAGCTGCTCATGGCTTCTGCTGTGGTTTGGAGCCCAGGTGCTCCAAAGAGCGAGCAGAAGTCCATGGAAAGACTGACCATTTTCTTTCTCTACGCATTTCCCCACTTGCTTCCGGCTCATTAATGTGCCTCTGGGATTGTTGTTGTATAACTAAAATGTGCTCCTTCTGCTCCTTGTATCTCCTTGTTCCCTGAATCTTGCTGACCCTTATGCACCAGCCTGCAAATTGAGGGTTTTTCCTCTAGTCTTTAGCTTAGTCCAATTTTCTCCCACTTTGCTTCGGTGATTCTGTGGTTCTCCCATTTTCTGAACTACATTTCTTACAGCTCCTGCTGTCAGAGCAGCTTTTTGATTTCTCTGAATTCTCTCTAGCTCAAGTGTCATATCTCATCTAAATCCCTAATGTTCACTAATTGGACTAATGATCACTAATTATATGTACTGTGCAAGTACACAGTGGCATTTCCTTGACATGAGTTGGGGTGATATATTTGGAAAAAACAGACTGTGTTTCATGTGTGAAAGTTACAAGTGAATATCTAATTGGTCTCATCCTACAGGGTATTCTTACAAGAGCTAGTACTAAACAAAAAACAAACAATTCTGATATAAATAATCTATTTAAGTGTGAAATTGGATTTTCAACATAAAGATCAAATTCATTGACTTCAGCAATGTTACATGTGGGATAAATTGGCCTTTTAGTCATTTTATTGCATCTGCAATCTCATACCTCACGCCTTATCTTTGTCTGATCTGGTATCAAATACTTACTCATACAGCAGATAACTTATTTGACTTTTTAGCAAAAAGGCACCAAATTCAAATGATATCTGCTAGACCAATAAAGACAAAAAGGTTGCTAAATATGCATGAATAAATCCCCATAATCTTACTTCTTAAATTTTCATCCATACATGATATGTTAGGAAGATTGTTATAGAGGAACTGAGTCTGATTTTCATCTCTATGGTATGAATCAGGAGTAGCTTTTTGGTAGTCAGTGAAATTACACTGTTTTTCTTTTTTTCTTTTTTTATAATGTTTCAACACTGTTGGGTTAACAAACACCTAAGAAGTAGAAAAATATTCAGATTTCATTATGATTCTTTTCCTGCATAATTAAAAGATAACCTTTTTCCTCCACTAATTTAATTCTTGCTTATTATAGTCACTGATTTTTAGGACTCACTGGGGGACAGTTTTGCAAAGACGGTAGGTGAACCACCAGTGAGCAAAGAATTTGGAGAAAGAGCAAGCTTTATATCAAACTAATATCTGTTACTTCTGTGTGTAGTTGTACGTGTACGTTGATTTCAGAAATAATTCTTCATTTATAATTTTTACAAATTGTGCACATTTCAGACTTGCAATTGATGCAGGGTTAAAAATTGTGGTGATTTTCATCTTTTCGGTTTGTCAGCATTTTTCTAAGGTTTATAAAATGGTTGTAAATTATGTAATGAAATATTATTTGTTGATGATACAAAGACTGAGGAAGAGAATTATTGCCTGACATTTAACATGCATGCTCATAGTCATACACATTTCAGTCATTCAAATTAGAAATAGGTGTGAGTACCTAGCACTGCGCTGAAAATGCAGCTGTGAGCCATGCTGTAAACTGTCACAAGGTGTTAAGAGTTACAAAAGCAACTATCTGCTGCTGAATGAAGATTCAAGTTTCTATAGAAGCTCAATACCTGCTTTTGGGTTCTACCTAGTCCACATACTGTGACTATGTATTTTCATATATATTAAATCCTTATGTATTATTTAGTCACCAGTTCTGCTTTATCCAGTTCCAGCTGATTGACATTCTGTGAAACAGCAGCTTCTACACAGGGGACAAAAAAAGCCCTAATTGCCTTAGAATGAGTATCGTAGGTTCACTTCCTTACATCCTCCTTTCCTAAATAAACTTAAGAATTAAGAATCAATATCAGCATAACACAGACTTACAGATGCTTTGAAACATCATAATAACTAAGCTAAAAGTGGATTTCAAGTAGCACCTGCAGTGCTTAGTGTCATTATGTAGACCTAATAACACTCTCATAAACACATAAAGTACTGTTAGATATCAGTGTTATTTCTGGTTGTGTTACACCTTGAGGCATAGCCATCCCAGATTTGATAGTTGTCTCCTGTCTGAGACCTTACCAAAAAGTATGGGTAGATTAATGTTCACTGTTTCTTTGCCTTCTGGGATTTGTGGCTCTTTTCTGTTGCTTGTGACCATTGTTGCTGCTCTATATATGTTTAGAGCAATATTCAAATAATAACAGCTTTTTCTTTTCATGTTTATATGCTATAGTCTTTAACATCAGCTTCTTACAATGCAGACCTTCCTCTATTATCTTTCAGTTAAATAAAATTTGAGAAGGTGAGAAACCCTGGTTCTGTTGCTACCACTTTGCAATTTCCTAATGCCTTATAGTGTGATCATCCTTTTTTTTTTATTATTTTAACAGTGTTTTTCTGTATCTTTAATCTGCTAGATTAAGGGTGTGAAAGCAAAATTTACCTGTCTATTTAAATATTTCCCTGAAAACTGCTGAAATAGATGACTATGAAAATATAGTTAATTGTCTTACACTACTAGGTCAGGGAGATCATGTTTAGCAAAGCAGATCCTACTTTGCTCTTTGCTGCTACAGATCCTACTTAGCAGATGTATCTTCCAGCCAGATTACCTGAGTCAAGAGGGAAAAAATATAGGACGATACATACCACTACAAAACTTTTTACAACATCAAATTTATACAGCAACACTGGAAAACAGAGATCTAAATCATGGGATCTATTTTGCTCAACACTCCCATTTACTGGGAGACTATCCCTGTAATCATTAAATTATTTGATTTTCTTGATTTTTCAAAAAGAGCAAGTTTCTAGAAATCTGTGCCCTTGGTTTGATGAGCTGAATGCAAGTTGACTTGATCAGAGAGACAGAGAAATGTACGTAGAGCAGGAACTATAGTTCAAGATTTCCTGTCCTTTTTAAATCTCATGTAGGCTACTGTTTTCCATTACAGATCCCTTTGTTTATAATGATTTACCTCTGTATGACCTTAATCTTGCACAGTATGCAGAAAGAAGCAAAAGCATACTACCATCTATTACCAACAAGAATAGGTAGTATGTATAATCTCTATTACAAAGGTTATAAAAGTCAACACTCTTTAGCTCTGTTTCCCTCAAGGGATTTCACACCATTAAAGAAATAGTGAACTCTAGGTTCAGTGGCTACGAAGACAGTGGAGATTCATATGCAACATACACCAGGGTGAGGAGACTCTTCGGGTCCCTCCTAATGAAACGCGAACAGATGTTGGTACTGCCCTCCCAGTTAGCTTTTCCTGCTTTCCTTTTCCTTCTTTTCCTTCTCTGTTTACCGAAGCCTGTAGTGACAGGGTAAGGAAGAAACATTTTAAACTGAAAAAGGGCAGGTTTAGCATGGACCTAAGGAAGAAATTCTTTACTGTGAGGGTGGTGAGACACTGGAACATATTCCCCAGAGGAGCTGTGGATAATCTATCCTTGGAAGGGTTCAAGGCCAGGTTGGATGGGGCTTCGAGCAACCTGGTCTAGTGGAAGGTTCCCCTGCTTACAGTAGGGATGTTGGACAGGATATCCCAGAAGCAGATGTCTAAAACCTGAAACACTGATTTGCTAAACAAATAAGGAAGATGTGCACCATGAACCGCAAAATTTTTCTGCACCTTAGCATTTTACCTTATATCTGCCAATGTTCATGTCATTTAGAAAGCTTGTGTTGCATTATAATGTTCTTTTCTCTCTCCTGTACTTAGTGTGCAACTTCCAGTTATGCTAACTGAAGTTCCATGCATAAATTAAAAATATAATATGCTAGCAAAGCTGGATAATACCTCAGAATGTCCTGAAAAGTAAAAAAAACCCCAAACAACAGCATTCAAGAGATCTGCTCTAGCATATGTTATTTCAATATTTTAGGAAGGAAAAGTTACAAAAAACATGTGACAAGTAAGAAACGGGAGAAAAGGAAAAACAGTCATTCTCCAGTTGAGATATCCATCAGGCTCAAATACCTTTAACCCTGCTAACCTTTAGGAGATAAACCCAGATTTACAATAAGGGTTGAAACCAAGAAATAAAGTAGTTTAAATGCTTATATACATGAATTCATTAAGATGATTCTTTTTTTTTTTTTCCATAAGGCTAAAGCATTTGATCACTGACATCTATATGAAAACATGCCGCATCACTAATTTTAAAATGTTTGCTAAATTTTTCCTACAACTACATTTCTTTTTCAACATCTAAAAATATGTTTCAGTTGACTTGAAGCAGCTAAAGCCAGAAGCATTGCACTGAAATACAGTGTAGAAATGCTGTGTTTAGAAACAGAATACAGTTTCTTTTGCCTACTAAATAAGCAGTTAGAGTACAAAAAACCATACCACTAGACAAAAAAAAGAAAGAAAAAAAAACCCTGGAAAAATACAAGGATATTTTTTTATAAATACATGCAAGTCTACACATTTAAGTTCACATTTTATGAAATATGACTCTAAGTGAAAAGGGTTCAGGCATATCCTTGCCAGATCCTAGTTAAAATATTGCTGGCTAGACAACAGCAACAGCAAATTCTTTATAGAGAAAGATATGATAAGGCAGAGAAAAAAATCAACTTTAAATACAGTGTTCAGATCTCTCTTTGCTTTTCACATTCTTCTACAAAGCTTTTGAAGGTCAAGAAGGAACTATGGGATTAAGACTGTTGCTATTCTAACACATGGCTAATGGACTATCTATTCCATCTCACGATGCTAGGGTCTGTTGCGTTACATACAACTCTGAAGGTTTTCCAGCAGCTAATATAGAGAAAAAGAGGGGCAAAATCCCCGTGTTCATTCTAAAGGTGCTAGGTGTCACTCGAAATTATTGCACTTCCACGTCAGAAGCCTGGTCTAATAGAAAAGAGGTGAGTAATAACATATATGATCCTTTCACTCTGCTAAACAATTATGGTCCTTAGCACTTACTACAGTTCTCAGCAATTGTCCATGTCCTCTTTTTATAAGAGAACTAAGCGTCAGAAAGTTTTCTTTCTAATAGAGATGTTTCTGAAAAGGTTCACAACCAGTCCTGTTTGTCTTACTCTTCTCTCTCATTATTTCCATTTAAGAGACAAGGTATCGCCAAAATTGAATCTGAACATTAGGTAATGGTTAATCGTGCTTCATTTAAAAAAAACAACAAACAAACAAAACCAAAACCAAATCCAAATAAAACCAAAAGCCCAAACCAGGTGATCTGTAGCATATTAACTAAAACTGGATATTGAAATTGCAAAGATACTCATAACAAATGGGATAGAAAACGTATCCCTTATTCCCTATTTACTGACATGTGCTGTTGTTTACTGGAGAAGTAACACCTTTCATGTATTTTTCTTTTCCATTAATTTAGTGTATTTGTTGCACAATCCCTTGCACATTTTTTATATTTATATTAAGTTGCTTGCAAATACAATAATTAGAAAATCAGTTTCATTCTCCTTAGTTTTCCAGACCACAGCTGATAATATTTTCAGTTTCTGAGATAAATGGCTCACAATTATCTTGTTTTAGCTTTAACATGTCTCCCATTTTATTATTATCAGAAAACTTTGTGTATATTTGTTAGAATTCCAGAACAGTAAGATTATGCCTCATCAGAATTAGAATTATTTACCTTAATTGTGCTATTTTAATTTTTTCTCTCTTGATCTTTGTAAGTTTTTGTAAGTTAAGTTTCTTGTTTTTTCTAGAGAAGAGATTTAATGGTCCCTTAAAATGATCATCTACATATTTCTTGTGAAAAAAAAAAAAAAGGCAGTATTTGCAGGTCATAAGCATCCTTACTAAGCATATAGGTGTTCAACATGAGCTTTGGTCAGTGTTTTCCTATTATCCAATGACACTGTACATTACAAAAGAATGACAGGAAGAATTAGATAATAAGTCAGGTAACATTTTACTCATCCCCCTTAGAATCTGATGAAGTGAAAAAACCTGTGACCAGTTTCTCCCTTTGAATTCTCAGGCACTTCATAGCCAAGCCTTTTACTTCTGCCACCTGCAGAAATCAAACCAGTCTTGTGATGAGTAATACCCAGCTGAGATGATTCCTTCCGTTTCATAAGAATAGGGAAAAAAAAAAAAAAAGAAAGAATTCCAGCCTTCTTCTGTACCTTAGCCCATGCTTTTGCTCGTTTGGTATTTGTTCCTTTTTGTGTACTGTGAAAAGAAATACTCATAAACAGCCTTGCATCCTATACTTCACTAAATCAAGAATGTTTCTGAGATGGTAAGTCAGAGAACATGAATAAAATTGAGTAAGCACTGCCTGCTTTTAATCGTATTTCATCATCAGGAGAAAAAAAAGGGAAAAAAAAGAAAGAGAAAGGACAAGGAAACCATCACTAGAGAGGAAATGCTAAAAAGTCTATATATTATTTTGAATTGCCTTAATAATGTGTCATAATTGCAGAGACAACCTTGAAAAATGAATACAGGAGGATCATAAAGATATCCGTGAGTGAAAACCAGGAAGACTCAAGGAAAGTTCCTTTTATTCCTCCATTAGCTATAGCCCAGAGAAAGTATTTGAACAAGAATAATATCACAAGAAATTTACAAAGGACAGAACAGAATGAACATCTTTTAGCAGCAGCTTTCCACTTATCTCAAATTCCTTTGAAACAATCTAACAACATGTGGGTTTCAATTTCAGGCCATGCAACCGGGCAGGGCAATAAGCTGCAGTAAGTCTCATGACTTACTGAACCAACAAGTACATACACAGATCTTCCTCAAAAGAGCCAGACCACCTCAGTTCAAGGCAGTAATGCTTCTGTGAGCAGTAATTATCACCACATTGTAGTAACTCTCTAACATATAGTTTACTTGAGCCACCGAGCATTGTGTTGTGGAAATTGGAGAGTCTTGGGTGGTGTTATAAGACATGAACCTGAAGGCCAAGTGACTACCAGCTCTTGAAAGATACAATTATAAAAATAGTATGCCTTCAGAAATACATTGTCCTAGAGTCTTTTGTTGCTGTTATGAAGCAGAATACATAAATAACAACAAACATGAATGCAGAAGATGTTTAGTGGGGATTACAGTCATGGTTAAACAAATTAGTCTTTATTAAAAATTCCCCAAACTTCTCTAATTTAGGTTACTATAGTGTAAAAGTCTTCACACAGGCAGTTCTCACCTTACAGTGAGAGTACCTTCCAGGCAGGTGAACAGTGGTAACTTGCCCACCTCTTGATGAGCTGGTAAGGTAAGCAGCCTACACAATCTCTCCAAAGATGTCATGAGATGTACTTTAAGCTTGGTCTGCTGGAGGAGAAGCAGCAGTCATGGGCTGTCTGGATGGGGAAGAAAGAGAAGTGTGTGGTTTGGAGCAGGAGGGTTTCTCGAGTTCCAAACACACATTTGAATTTTTGGGTACTTTTTCAAAATGAACCTGATCTCAAAACACACAAAGGTCTTACCCAACCTTAGGCAAAAATATTATGAAAACTCAGTGCCCTTTTAGCACCTCTCAGAGAATAAAAAAAAAACCCAAACCCCTCAGAAATGCTGTAAATTTTCACTCAAAATGAGTTACATAACACAGACAAACTTTCCTTATTTTTTACGTTTGCCAAATATTTTATTAATCTCCAAGAAACACTTTGTATGCAGTGTGCTGAAGCATTTTGTTGCTTCCTTAAAGTTTTGAAAATTCCCTATGTACATTTTCAAATAGAGGAAGTTTGGAATTGTGTCCAATGCTAACGTTTAATTCAAGGTTCACATCCACATTCACACAGGTTGTGTCTGCATTAATGTTTTGGTCTGAGCAGTAATGAAGTTTTGAGATAAAGCTTTCGTCTCCACCAACTGAATGTTACTTTGCTTCACAGAGTCATCTTAATGAATGAACTGATTTCCTTCTGAAGAGCTCAGGTGTGCACCACGTGTGATTCAGTCACTAACAGAAACACCAGTCCCTGCTATTCTGAACAGCATGAAACTGTATGCACCGTCAGGATGTTCAGTCCAGGGGACAAGCTTAGGTCTTGTGTGAAGCAGAACTCCCAAAATGCATATAAGAAGTGTTAGGACCTCATCATCACCTACTTTGGCCTACTAATCTACTCCTTTTGTGCTAAATTACTTGCAAATGCAGACATAGCCACTGAGCACTATAGGAAGATATCAGCTCTGCTCAGATTGCAGTCTGGGAGAGGTTTGCGAGGAATGCAACATGTGAACAGATACAAAGTGCTGGAGTGTTTGTTCTTATTTTTTACAATATCAAACTCTGCTGTATTCCTCATATAAAGAAAACAGATTATTTGTTTTGTACTTGTTTTAACGTGAAAAAATGCATAAAGTGTTCTGATACATGGATCTAATTTCAAGCTGCAGTGGGAAGACTTACTATTTCACAAATATTTTTGACATGTCTGAAAGCTTCTCCTTCTATGTTAAGGTAACTCTTGCTTGGAGCTTTTGATGAAAACTGAGAGGATGTACCTAATAACCTCATGGTTTGTTTGGGGAAAGAGGATTACTTTCTCATGTGATCTGAAGCAGAGACTTGAATCTGTGCTGTCCCAGGCTTAAACCAGGGCTGTTGTAAGTTCAGACTGTCTCGGTCCTCGTCTGTACTGCAGCATTCAGAAGCACTTCCTTTTGACCACATCTTTCTACCTGTGCCTTATCTCTGTGCCACTGTGAAACCCAGAGCAACACCAGGTTTCCGCACAAAGAAAACACACTTGCTTACCCCAGAAAGGAGCTGTGAAACCACCCAAATACATGTTTGTCTGAAAGATCAAAGACGTGATCTTCCTGGCACATCTCAAGAGAGTTGACAACATGGAGCATTTCTGTTGCAGTTGCTCTGCTCTGTGTAAGTACTTGAAGCTTGATCTCCATTGTCTCAGTCTTCTCCAGATGTTCATCTTCCAAGTTAGTGGCTTTTGCTTCTGTTTGCTTGTGGCAGTTAATGTAAAGTAGCTATTGGGTTCTTGCGTTCTCAAATTTGGCCATATTTCCAGTCCTTTTTATCCATCCTTGGGCTAACCATCAATTGGTGAATTTTCCAACTTTTCCAAAGGTTGAATGATGCTTCCTGTCAGTGTATCAGTAGCTGTCATCTAAGCAATGACACAAAACCAAACCCATTTTAGTAAAGGTGAGCAACTTCCAGTTCCTTCCACTCCATAAGACAGTGAAAGCAAAGTGATCCTCTTCCATCTGTAGTTCTATATTCAAATAACACCTGTGTTTAGGTAGATACCTTTAAGAGTCACAGCAGGTGGGAATTAAACCAGCGTGAGCTGCAAATAACTTGGCCACTTTAATAACTTCAATACTTTGGCAACATGTTGATTTGAAAGTTAGGAGACTGAAGTCTGAATGCTCCTATTGTCATTTCTCAAAATGTTCAGTGTTCTTGAAGTCTTACCCTGAAAAGAGCCAATCAAGATTTGCAGGAAGAGTGATCCCCTCTGGGAATTTGAATGGCAAGAGCAAATTCGCCAAAGCAGCTAAAAATCCAGAAGAACAATAGGTAGCTCCATATTAGCAATGAGTGGGAAATCAGGAGCATGAAACAGAAATGTCCCAAGTAGTAGAATTGTTAGCTTGAAGAACTTGAGGCCAAAGGTTACATTTAATTTTTTTTGATGAAATATATTTTTATTATCCAAGAATTGTTGTAAACTCCTATGAAGCCAAGGGCTGGGCATCAAATTGGCATTCTGTACTTATTTTCCTAGCTACTTCCATCTTCCAGGCTCTTTTCTTCCCATAATTTTTGGTTTTGGTTTTGTTGTTTTTTCCCGGTTTTGAGTCAATGACATATCAGAACTGTGCCCTTAGCTTGTGAACATTCTGAAACTTCACAGTATCCTTGCCACTGCTGCATTTTCAATTCCAAATGTACCATATGAGTGCCATTGTTGCACTCATACCACCTTTGATACAAATCCACCTAGACTTATCTATGCATGTGTAAATCTAGGAGCACTTGAAACATAAGATCTTCCATCTAAGTGTTTTTTCCTTCTCTTTGCAAACTTCAGTTCCTTCTTTGAGTATACTTTACCTAGTGTTTCTCAGCTTCTTCATATTACCAGTTGACTTTGAAACAAAAACAACCTTGTCATCCATTCAGAAATTCAAACACCTTCTTAACCTCAACATCTCCTTATACACTTCAGTAGAATATATTGCTTTACTTTCAAGAACCCTGATTGATATGGTTATTAGGTTCATGTAACTGTGCAAGAAAAACATTATATACTCAGGAAGAGAGATTCAATTGTCATCAGCCGTTACGTTTTTTAGGGCAGGCAGAAATTTTGAGATCAAATGTTGCATCTTTTTTCTTTGTCTCACCGCTGAAAGTATGACTTAGTAGACCTTTCATTCTTCAGAAGTGAGTCAGTGCCTGAAACAAGAAGCAGCCATTGAATCTGAACTCCTACAAGAAGACACTGTGCACCAGAGCACTTGGTGTTCCATGGATTTCTAAAGTCAGAAGGGGTGACTGCGATTACCTGTTTAATGGCTTCCACAATATGAGTCTCAGGACTTGTTTGAATTTCTTCCCTGAAGTTCTTTAAGAGCTGAAACACTCTGTGGCTTGGGTTGTTTGCTTTTTGTAAACAAGGAAGTGAACAAAATCCAAATTCTAAAATATTCTGCAGAAAACATGCTTTAGAAAAGGCATGAAGGGTTTTCAGTTTTAACAGGGAAGATTCATTCAATCCCACATTCAACCCACAGCGTGTATCTCAAGGTGACAAGGAAATGCACCCTGATCTTTCTGATGTACTTTTAGAAGACAGAGGATAGCATCTCTGGGATTCTGGACACTGAGACATTCATGGAGCTTCAGGAGAAAGACATCATTGCCAAAAACTTCAAGAGGCTTGATCAATGTTTGGGATAGTTGACAACTCTGCCAAAAGCATGAAATGTAAACTAAAATAAAGATGAAAGTGAGATGAAGAAGAAGGGGAGCAAACTTGCAAATCCTTGCATTGCAACATAAGAGATTTTTTTCCCCTTTTAGTTATTAAGATGTTTTTGCACTATTAAGCTTCTGCCAAGGGATAACAAATCAACAATTATCAATATACTCATTGATAGACACATGAACCAAATTTTGAAAACTATATATAAGTCAAAACTTGAAGACTGAGTTCAAACTTTACCACTATTTCTGAAAGGTGAGACCTAGTTTATTTCTAATATACCAGACCATATATTTGTAAAAGAGTGTAAGGTTTTGCTCAGACTGGAATAAATCTATTATTTCACTGAAAAATTGCAATTTTCCCTAGTAACAGGTACAAAATTCAATATCTAAATGGTAAAAAAATGTTTGTTTTTTTTTTGTTGTTTCAACACTTGTTCTCCCACAGAAAACAGTAATGACAAATTATAATTTAGGACTGAACTTTTAACCCAGTAACCAAAGAATACATTGCTGTTCCTTTAAATACTTTACATACATTTTAAAGAGGAATTCAAAAGCCTGTGGAATTAGCTATAAGCTGTAACTGGAAGGCAGGAAATCAATCAATGAATAAAACTTATTTTTCTGGTGAATCTATTAATTGAAGTTATGTGAGTTTAAGTGGTCCTAGCTTGAAAGTGCTAACCTGGGATGAAATCATTAGCCTTAACATAGATACTGGTAACTCTAGGCTATGTATTTGGTAGATGAAAATAAAGACACACGTAAGTAGCCAATTATTGGAGGAAATGAACCATTAATGGATTAATGTAATTGGAATACATTCTTTTATCAAGAGAGACATTCACTTAAAGTGGTACTGTATTTGCTTTACACATGACTTGTTGCATATCTAATGCAACATATCATCACATATTCTGAAACAGCTGCATCCCAGAAAGACTCAAAGTTGAGAAAAGAGCTAGGCAGAAATAGAGACAAATCTGACAAGTAACACTCTCTTTCCTCCCAGTCCCACAAATATTTTGATGCACCATTTACGTGAGCTTTATTCCAGAAAAAAAAACAACAGGTAAGACAACAGTGCACCTGCAGCATACTGTTTGCCAGTCTTCCTTACAGAAACAGTTGGTTTGTATCATGGGTTTTAGCAGTGCCATGATACATTTACTGCATAGAATAATTTGATAATGAGAAGCGTTTCTCAGATATTTTTCCAACTATATGTCATTTCCTATAACAAAAAGTAGAAAGAAATATATCATCATTCAAAGGGCAAGTATTCCCATGAAAAAATCTCAAACATTTCTCATCTTTTTTCCCTTTTTATGCCAGGGTTATTCTGAGGGGGAGAAGGAGACTAAAAGTATTTCTGTGAACATGATGGTAACCTTTGTCTGTATTTTTGGTACTTGAAAAATGTTCAAAATAGATTCTATTTAACCCTGTGAGTGAAACGTAGTAAAATTTTAATAGAGAAAGTATGAGAAATCAAAGTTGTTGACAAGTGTAATAGGAAGAAATATATAAAGCTGTCTTTATCTATATAAAAGAGAAGAGGAGAAAGGAAGGAAAGTACAGATGACTGTGGTTATTAGTCTTAGAGAGCAGAGAATGGAGGTAGCTCCAAATATTTAGCTTTCCTGTCTTTTAGAAACTTCTTGAAAACATCAGAAAGAAATGCCTTAAATAACATGGGTTTATGCAAAAGTCTTGTGTAAAGGTATTGGTACCAATAGAATATATTATGTTACATTTGTGACCGACATTTTGTTACTACTGAATGTGTTACTAGAATTTGAATTAATGTCTTAATAAGAATTGAAAGATGTATAGCAAGGTTAGGTACCTTACCTTAGTGGGTTTCTGTTTGTTTTCTGTATGAGCATGGAATTTGGTTCAAGACCAAATCTGAATGACTTTTAGTACCTTTTTACATAGAAGTACTAACGCTCCCTCACAGCTGGAGACCAATGTAGATCTCAAGGGAACTGAGATGTTTCTATGAGGGCAAATGAACCGACCCTTAACCAATCCTGTCAATGGAAACTAGAGGGCACCTCAGCCACTCTAGAGTTAAGCATCCTCTAGATATGGATGTCTACCTGTAGACATCTTGTGTCATCTCAAGAGCAGGTGGCTAACCTGCTTAGCTTCCATTTGTCTTCTGTCCTCCTAGGTATACATTTGAAACCAAAATTTAAACTTCCATTAGTACACTGTATTTCTGAATAATTTGCATGATGCTTCTTTACATATAGAAGTGTGTAAATTTAAAGCAAACCGAGGGGAATACTTACATCACTTTATAAAAACAGATAATGTTACTGCAAATTTAGAAAGCACTATCTAAGTTTAGAATGAAAGCCATTTATATATGTCATTTTGGGACACAAATTCTTTGATCTAAGGATTTGGACTGATTTTCTATAAATCATATTCATCATTCCCTTTATCCAAATATCTAAATCTATCTCAATTATTGTAGATATAGATGCAATATGCAGAACTGTTATTTAGATGAGTAAATTTTGAAGAGGTATCACATTTTTATGACCTGGTTAAAAAAAGTTGATATATTTTATAAATGACAGATGAATGCTTTCCAGAGAAAATTACTTTACAGTTTAATTTTTTTTCTGACATTTTCCCCAATAAATAATCAGCTGTTTTCCAACAAGACAACACACAGTCTGAACTCTGAGCCTGGAGGTTAAGGCACCATCCATTTATCTCTGTCCACATAATGTGAATTATTGGTTACTTGCTTTTCATTGTAACTGTGTTATTGGAAAATTATATTCCAAGATACATTTAATGTATTTTACTTAATCTCTGCTCACATTTGATTTGCTAAATTCCATGCTCGGTGTTTTGCCTTATTCTAGTGATGCGGCATAGGCTTCAGATTTTACCAATTAGCTACTGCAGCTCAGTATGGCTGTTGCTCCTGACATTTACACACAGCCCAACATTATTTATACTGCAGCAAAGTACCTAACTTGTGAAAACAAGAATGCACATTCAGCAACTTACGCTATTCCAGCCACAGGATTATTTTACTGTCTCTTGAATAATTAGCAACATGGATGCAGATAGAATATACAGTAACTTGCCTGACTTTGGCGTAGAAAAAAAAAAAAGATTAGAATGACAAATAGTCAGACTCCAGGGTCAAATGCTTTGCCAGTAGTTGCATATGTTTATGCCAAAATACATAAAGAAATGTCACTTCAGCACATGAATGATGACAAACACTCCAAGTGGGACTGCACTTCATCAATCATTTCAAATACGCAGATTGGGTTTACCTATATAAACAAAAGCAATAAAACTGCTCAAAGCCTCACCTTAAACTAGTCAGGCATGACATAAACAGTGTTACTGCACAGTCAATCCCCGTTCTACTTGAGAAGCAGTCAGAAAGCAAGTGACAAACTGATTTATTAAGATTAATAAAGCATGCCCTTAATAAAAATAAAGCCAGCTAATATTTTGCATAAACATAGGAATCTTGTTTGAGGCTATAACAGACCAGGACACACGAGAAACAGGGAAGGTGATTAAGAAATCTTTTTGCACTGTTTGCCCAGCACTACTGAGAATATTTGAGGAGGTTTTAGACACTCGTCAGGATACAGAGACTTTCTGCAGACCCAAAGTGCAAGTCTGGGGAAAAAAAATAAATAAATTCTCTTGCGGAAAAAAAAAAAGAAAAAAAAGAAGAAGGTGACTCAGACGAAGGGCTCTTAGTCAGCAAAACACTGATGGGGCCCTCCCTGGCTGTGTCCCTTGGGTCTCATCAAAACCACACTGAAGTCAGTGGGAATCTTTCTGTTGACTTCAATGAGATTTGGAGCAAACCCCCTGTGAGGGAAATTTAATTGAATTCCTTAGTATTGATCTCTTCACTTCAGTTGCTCATTTAGCCTTTTCTCTTAAATCTGCACCTGCTTTTTCAAAGACGAAGCGAAGGGTCTAAAGTTTAAGTTTTAAATCATTCCAGGAAAGTTTTACATAAATAAAGTCATACAAGATTCCTAAATCATTATAAATATCCAATTAATACCTCTAGGACAGGTTAAACTAATGGTATTTTTTAAACACTTACAGACACAAGAAAGTGAGCTCCATGTCACATTTTCTCACACTTACATCAGCTTTCACCTATCTATGTTATGTTTCCTGGTTTCTTTTTTTTAATTACTGTGTGGCAGAATCCTAGGTTTAAACTAAGCTTTTCTATTCCTTTCTTGGTAACCAGTCACTGAAGCGTCATATGACATTGCATAAAAACTATTTCCTTAGTCTAATCTAGGCAGAATTAGGAAATAATCAAAGCAGACTACATTATATGGTTCAGGAGATGCTGACACAGAAGTTTTCTAGCCACCTACTCTAACATAAGCCAAATATTCACCACTTAACAGAGCCTATTCGACGATACTACAAACACAGAAAGACAAGTCAATCGACAAGTCAATCTAACTCAGATTTGAATTTTTTTATTGATGCTCCAGCACTTCTGAGCTGAGGAAAGGGGAAATGATCTCAAACTTTTCATTCCTTGCAGTTACTCTCTATTTTCTGTGCCAAAATGGTCAAGCAGGATTGCTTGTCATCTTCATCTCACACAGAATAACTCTTTCTTTTTGATCATTCTGCTCCTTGCTTCTGAATCCTCAGACCTCTGTTGCTTCTCCAGCACAAGTCCAGCAGAGTTTTGTGCTGGGTTTTGTGCTATGTCCATTCCTGGCCTGTTTTTTTGAGAGTATGCCACTGCCTGGAAAACAATACTAAAGGCAAAGGCTGATGAACTGAAAAATCTCCTCCTAAGCTCCTACCCTCGATTTGGCAGTCAAAGAGACTGCTTAAAGGAGACCCTGCTTCATGGTAGTCTCTTAGAGATTCATCCTTAACTCCAGCATATTCAAGATTTTCTTTCTGAATATTACGATTTCTTGAAGCCAGTGGATCATTCTGATGTTTTTCATGTTTATTCATTATTGTTACTTAACCTGTTGTCAATCTACAGAGTACAGCACATTATTTTCTGCTCATCTTTGACATTCTTCCTTGAAAATGACAGACATTGATGGAGTGACGCTTAATGTTTAAGCTATAAAAGGAAGAATAACCCTTGCTGGACCCTGGAGAACCTAGTTAGTCATTGACCAATATTTATAAGCAGCTCACAATGAAGTCATTGGGTCACCTCACACAGGATGGTTAGCTCCACTATAATAACATGGAGACAGTCATACAACCTCCTGGCATCTCAGAAAAAAATCTCAGCACATTTCATTGATCAATAAGGATAACATGGTAAGCTTCTGAGGTACAGAAAGCATGCTGTTATTTTACAAATAGGAAGACTTGGAGGGTCTAGTGCCTACCCTTAAGGTCACAAAGTGATTGTAAACAGCTGCACATCTTGGAAAGGAAGATGTTTCATAGACAATTTCTTCAGCTTCTTTATTCCTTTATTTCTCCTGTCAGTTAGAAGCAGCATTATGTCACAAGAATAACTGTGTTCAGTTTTAGTGGTCTTCATTCACTAACAGTGGTGGGAGTTATGACTGTAGAGAAAAAAATGTTTAAGGAATTAACTGTAGCCAGGACCTCTAAGAGAATTTTACATTTCTATTTAAACATAATTTATCCATCATGGAAAAAAAACAAAAACAACAACCAAAACAAACCCACAAAACAAAAAACCTTCAGCTATATCGAACTGGATAGAAAGCTCTAGCCTGTGCTTGAGGGGCTGATAACCTGTGTGAAGTATCAGGGTAACAGTGTCTGTAACACAAGGACCTGTGCCTTTTTTTTTTAGCTTCAGACTTGAATAAGTAAGTTTGTGTTTTCCTCAAGAAAAATGTCAGGGTATCAAACAAAATTTTTAGCTTTTTTCTAGTGCTGAGATTTGAAATATACTGAAGACACTAAAATGCCCTGATAAGGAAAAGAAAAAGCAAATTCATACCAAGGAAATGTTGCATAAAGCATAACTACTTTCTGAGAAGTATATCTTGTTCATCCAGCCTATGCTACAAACAGCCTCCTCACTCAGCACAGCTCAGTTGCTGGTATATGTAGATTAATACTTTATGAGAAACACCATTTACTATGTGGACCTTGTTCTGTCTTAATTAATAGAATTAATTTTATCAGCAAATTGTTATATACAGAAGTTTTAATATTCATAGAATCATAGAATGTGTTGGGTTGGAAAGGACCATGCACAGTGACAAGCTGTCCCCAGCCAAAGTGACACCCCTGCTCAGGTTGGACTCTCACATTGTGTGATGGCAGAGCATCCTATAGTGATACAGAAACGCTTTCCTTCTCTCTGAAATAGAATCATAGAATAGTTAGGGATGGAAAGGACCTTAAGATCATTTAGTTCCAACCCCCCTGCCATGGGCAGGGACACCTCACACTAAATCATGTTACCCAAGGCTCCATCCAACCTTGAACACTGCCAGGGATGGAGCATTTACTACTTCTTTGGGCAACCTGTTCCAGTGCCTCTCCATCCTCACAGCACAGAACTTCTTCCTCATATCTGACCTGAACTTTCCCTATTAAAGTTTGAACCCTTTATCCCTTGTCCTATCACTACAGTACCTGATAAAAAGTCCTTCTTCAGCACCCTTGTAGTCCCCCCTTCAGACACCGGAAGGCTGCTAAGAGGTCTCCACATATCCTTCTCTTCTCCAGGCTGAACTTTCTTCGACTGTCTTCATACGGGAGGTGCTCCAGTCCCCTTACCATCCTCATGGCCTTTCCCTGGAGAATCCATAGGATTGTACGAAAAAATAACTAAATCCACACATTTTTATAATTAGATCTGAAGTTTAGTTTCATCAAGCTGACAAAATGACAGTTCCAGTATTAGCAAGAAATTTCTTATAGATTTATTAGCTTAAGACAGTCTTTGTTGACTATATTTTTATATTTATGGTGTACAGCAATTTCTTTGCAATAACAGCTATCAAATAAAAACTTGCTATACCTTTGAGAGAACTTGCTAAGTCTTTGTAAATTTCTGTGGCAGATGATAGAATATTTGGGCCTTGGAGATAAGAAAGGAACAAGTATATAAAAGTTTGCTTTAGCATGAGAAAAGTAACATGTTTCTGGTTAATGCAGTAATCACAACAATTAACCTTGGAATGTGTTTATGTATTAATTGAAATGTAGCTACAGAGATTTTTTTGCAGTCAGGTATTCCTAAACACAAGCATCTTTTCCAAAATATTTTCAAACTTAATATTCAGCAGCATGGTTCAGGCAGTGTCATGGTGTGATATTAACCAAGGGGTAGACAACAAAGTACAGGTCATAGGGTGGAGTATATAAGCAGAGAAACCTCTGCTTTAGGGATAAAACACAGGTAGAATGGAAACAAACTGTTCATCCGGGAAGAGATGTCTTAATTCTGCTCTTTTGTAATGTTCCTGACTGCCCATAGCAAGGTTCTAATTGTTGCTAGGGACATGGTTCTATTAGAGAGCACGCTTGATGATTAGGAAAAAAGTGTGTTCAACATATCTTAATCTCCCTGTGTAAACAGGCAGTATTTCCTATAGTAATTTTAATTAGCATCGTGGGAAGGGTTACAGGGATGAACACATTTAAAAATCAGTTACTTAATTTCCAGCCTATACTTCATCAATATAAAAAAAACAAACTAGGTTTATCCTAGATAAATGGCAGCAAGTTAGGAGACTTTTAGAGTTGTAAATTGGCAAGTTTTAAAGCTTTTGGTTATTCTTAAGACAGAGAAATGAATGTGACAGTCAGCATACTAGATTAATGTTTTATTTCCTATTACAGTAAATTCTGAAAATCCCTGGACAATCCCTTTTCAAATAGGTCTACAATAAAGCTGAAAAAATAAATTTTGCTTTATAAAAGTGGCAAAAAGCAGATGAAAAAAACCCCCACAATTAGTTCGAGCAAACCAAACCAGATTTCCTTTGGGGATATAAAAGACTAATTTGGGATTTTTCCAAAAATGTCATCTGGTCTAAAATTCAATATTTTGACTTGTTCAATTTTGAAGTCCTTTGTCCTTTTTTTTTTTTTTCCTCCTTTTTTAAGGTCAACTTTGAAATGGAAAATGCTATTCCAAAAGGAGTAGCCAAAACATACTGCTATGAAAAAAATGAACTCTTTCAGCATTTCCAAAAAAAAAAAGAAAAAAATTTATATAAAGTGTTTTTCTTCTGGCAAAATCAGTCCAAATTCAAAGTAAATTCTTGAATAGTTTTGGTCCTATCAAATGTTATTCAGTAAGTTTCCTCTTCCCTGAAAAAAATCAAACATATTTCTCATTACTTTTCCTTCTGATACACAGATCACAAACTTAAAGTCATCTTAACATAGCTATGTCTGTCCTCTGGTATTGTTTCATGTTCATGCAGCTGTGATGCTGTGGAGTTTGAAGTTTTTACAAAGTCTGGCATTCTTATTTACAATGTCAAAATATGCTATACCAATCATTTTCATAATACACTATTTTTTTCTTTTTTACAGTTTCACACCTAGAAAAGCAGTCACATTGGAAGAGAGGGGAGTGCCTGCATAAGCATTTCTGAGGCCTCATCCTACATGCTTGTGCAACCCCAGATGATGGTTACCAATTACTATAAAATACTACTTTGGAAGAAATAACTAAAATATGCAATTTTCTTCTCTGGACACTCAGGTTCATTTTTATCCTAGTAACTAACTCTCAAATCATTGTACGATGTACACTGTATGTTGGCTAAGCTAAACCAATCTATATAATATGCAGCATATGAATCTGCAGGCAGCCTGATGTCAGGTGTTTCTCCATGAAGAAACCTATTGTAGATGTCTAATACTGGTAATTTTATTTTAGGGTGAGACTAGTCCAGGTACAACATTGCCATGACACAATGGACAGCCAAGAGCAAGTGGCTGGAACCTATCATCAGACCCAGTGAAAGATTTGGGTGCCTGAATTTTGACTGAGCCATGGCAAGACAAGATTGCTTGGGATTAGAGGTGATTAAACTGACCTGGAGGTACCTTTTTGCCTCTACACTTTTCTAACAACATTAAAGGTAGTTTCCCCATGATGAAAAAATCCATATTGTCTGAGCATTTGACCACTTAACTGCTTATGCCCCAATTAAACTCGAATGTTAAGAAAGATGAATGTTGAGAAAGAGAATGGTACCTAAATCCTCTGTTTAACCTTTTATTCCTTTATATATTACTTCACATTAACCAGAACCACAGTATCTCAGCCCTGGAGATACCTGCATTCAGATTTGAAAGGTCTATACAATTAACGGCAGACAAGCAGCACATCAAGCAAATGCAATTTAATGTGTGGGTAGAGACTGGAAAAAAAAACAGATACTCTGTGTCTGTCTGCCTGCTCAGCATTGTTCCCAGTAACTCTAAAGGATTTTAAATTACTATGAGTCCTGGGAAAATCAGGAGTGGGGAAGCAGAGGGAATGCAGACAACTGGGCTCAGCTGTTACTGTCCCATGTGGCCTTCTGTTCTGCAAATTTGGGATCCAGGAGTGGTACATGCTGCTTTTCACCAGGGAAAAGGGAGGGTGCTGAAGTACCTCACAGGTACCTAGGAGCCTAGGAGAAATCTGTGTGCACATGTGTGTGGAAGGCAAGGGCTCCTCAGGGAGCAAGGGGCTAGAGCAGCGCTATTGCGATCAGCAGTGCAGGGCAAGAGAAAATTATTGCTGTGTGAAGCCATTAGCTCAGCAACTATTGATGGAACTTCTTTTTTATCTCAAGGAATAGAAAGACCACGACAGCTCCCTTAGCACTCAGAAGTCCAAAGCTACATGTGTGTCTAGCAACAGGGGACTTCAAGCTATCTTCCCCAAAGCCCCTGAACCGCCGTACAGGTGACATTAGTGAGCCAAGACAGCAATGAATGCTCAGAAATCCAGCAGAGCAGTGTTGAAAATTTCATCATACTCTGCTGTTTCTAGAAAGTAATAGCACTCATGTTCCCAGCATGGCACCTGTATCACCTCTGCTTGAAAATCTTGTGCACGTAACTTGCCACAAGCCGTATCAGAAGATTCTAGCAGAGCCAGGAACGCAGCTGTGATGACTTACCTCCTTCTGTTTAATCATAAGGTTTCTCTATTATATTTGTTGAGAAGCTGTGTTTTGTATTTATGCACTGAACATTTTAACCACAAGACCATCCTTCTTCTGTGTTGTATTTGATAAGAGAAAACATTTTTGTGTCTATTCACTGAACATTTTAATTGACTATTTCCAGCTAACAGAATATTGCATCTTCTCACATGTAGAAGAGATAACTATGTGTACAATCCCATATGTAATTTTTAATGAAGTCAAAATTGAATAAGACTTATGATAATTAAAAATAGATACTATATCAAATACATACAAATTAAGTAAAAAATTAATACCGTAATTTAATCCCTTAGATACTGAAATAATAATGCTTTTGAATAAAGGAAAAAATATGTGAAAAATGTTTGACACAGTGAAGGTGGCTATTGCACATTAACTTTTCTGTGATTTAATATTCTGTGATTTAATATTTGCCAAGGTGTAATGGCAGCTCCAGACTCTGGAAGGTATTCTTTGTTAATCTCTTGGTAAAAATGGAAGCGGTTGCTGTCAAATGCTCCCAAACGCCACCACTGGGAGCTATTGGCTCCTCAATTGCCTGATAATAACTGCAAGACACCAACTGGACTTTTTTTTAAAAATCCCCAAGATTATCCTTCCTGAGAAAGCAGATTTACTGTCATTATAGCATTTTCTCTGAACATACATACAGATGCATGTGTATAAACTCATGCAGATCTGTATATAAATTCATTAATATGAGAAAGACAGCCTAAATTTGGCCTTATGAGGCAATTATGACAAGTGAAACTTGTTTTAAACCTGCAAGCATGCTGAGGTGCTTTACAGGTTCGTGTCTTGTTAGGGTGGAGTGCTGTTCTGTGTATCCCATGCTGGATTTAGCATGAGGGCACTCCAGACTTACTTACAAAGCTAAAGCTGCTATTAATTGAAAAAACTATTTGAAGACATGTTGCATCTGCAAGTGAGAATGTAAGCTGAACAAAAAATTGTGTCTCAGTCTTTCAGCCATCCCTTTTCCTTATCTCTCTAACTTTGTGAGTTAAGAGCTGTGCAGGGCTGTTCAGAGCTAGAAAATGTGGGCATCCAAGGTAATATTGTTATTTTGATTTGGTATCCATACTAGTTCTGAGTAAGGTGAATATCACTGCTTGGTGTGCACTTTAGACCTAGTGGGGTGCCTTGCTAACTATATCTGTAGTGTTCTTGTCTCCCCAGACAAGGAAGCAGAAAAGTCTAGCATGTTCTTTGCTTTGTTTAGTAAGTAGGCAAAACCCCCCTTATTGACAGGCTGAGAAAGTTGGGGCTGTTCAGCCTACAGAAGGGAAGGCTCATAGCAGCCTTCCAATATCTGAAGGGGGCCTACAAGGATGCTGGAGAGGGACTCTTCATCAGGGACTGTAGCAATAGGACAAGGGGTAATGGATTAAAACTTAAACAGGGGAAGTTCCTGTTAGATATAAGGAAGAAATTCTTTACTGTGAGGGTGGTGAGGCACTGGAACAAGTTGCCCAAAGAAGTGGTAAATGCCCCATACCTGGCAGTGCTCAAGGCCAGGTTGGATGAGGCTTTGAGCAGCCTATTCTAGAGTGAGGTGTCCCTGCCCATGGCAAGGGGGTTGGAATTAGATGATCTTAAGGTCCTTTCCAAACCTAACTATTCTATAAATCTATGATTCTATGACTTTTGCTTGAGAAAGAGAAATAGCTCAGTTCAGTCCAGTCCTGCCTGATTTGAAAGTACATGTAAGTTTTAATGGGGGGAAGATAAAAACTTGATACACACTATAATTTGTAATTTCCATCATAAAAATACAGGATACTTTCAGCTCAGCCCCCTGACAATTCTTTTCTTTAGAGACAAGATGAAAATAGTTTAATCATAGTATTTTATCCTCTCTGATTACTGAATTAAAAGAAAGGGGCACAGCAGAGGAAATCTTACTTGTTACATTACAGTGCTAAACTAGTGCTGCCAAGACAATCTAGTCATTCTTCCCAGAAAGAAAAAGAAGAGCAAGAGCAAGAGACCAAAAATTTAAATTTTCTCTGGATCTTTACTGCCATAAAATTTTCCTATCTAATCCAGCTCTCGCATTAGCTAAGAAAATTATGCTTTTTGTGTAATAAGTTGCACTAACATCTCGGTTAATTTTAAAACAGCTGCACAGAAAATAGTTTTGTTTGCTTATTTAGATTAGTGCAAAAAAAGGAAAAAAGAAAGGATCTCCACTGAAAGTATGGGACTCCGCCTTGGCTTAAAAATGAGTAAAAAAAACCTATTTCAATGACAACTCCACCAATAAGCAGAACTCTGCATCCTGTGGAATGGAAAGCCCTTTACTTGTACAAACCAAAACCTTTGTAGAAGTGTACTTTGCAGCACACAATCTTACCTGGTAATATTTCTGGAAGAAATTTCACACCACACAACTGGACAAGGTGCATGCATAATTTTATTAATGTGTATGACTAACATCACCTCAGTGGGCTAGTAACCTCCATATTAAATGCATAATGCATTATCTTTCTCCCACCTTTGTCTTTAGTATGAATCATATCTTTACTCCTTAAACTAGATGCTGTGATAAAAACACCGCTCTGGCTCTCTTTGACATCTTTCTTTTGGGATAAGATCAGGGCATTTTCACATTATGCAATTTGATGCAATGTACAAATGGTAATTGCATTTTTTCTGACGATGGTGATCTGCCAGTGAACACAGCTGGGAACTCTCCATTTACTTGAACCCAAGTTCTCTGAAGCTTTAGTTGTCCATTTAAGTGCAATGAAATTTTTAACTGAAGCTCTTACTGCTTCTTAAGAGTCATTTAACTCAGCCATAACTCGTAACTAGCCCCACTGTACTTTTGGAGCTAGTTTTCCCTGCTGTCTCCAAGCAGGTATGAACTCCTAGAATCTATCCCTGTAAAATTTTCAGCTTAACTTTTTAAAGTATATTGCATTAGCTTCTTCTCTCCCCTGAATTGTGTTAAATATTGAGCTTCGGTATTTACAAGTTCAAGATTCTGATTTTATTTTTTTCCCTGAAGTACATTTCTAGGGGATACTTTCACTTGTGAAAGATGGTGCTCCAGAGCTTTTTTTCTTCCTATTTCAAATGCTAATAACTGCTTGAAGGTTCTCTTTACTTTGTTGACGTTTGCTTTGCAGTACAGCAGACAGAGTTTTGCTTTATTGTTGAATAGAAGCTGCACCATTTTCTCTTCACTGTACTCTTTATATCTTCAAACATATTCTATACTCAAACCACTTAGACACAATGGATGCTTCCATGGACAAAAGTTGCCCATGTGTGTACAAAGGGTAGTGCCTACCAGAAGAAGCATCCACCACTCATGAAAGGGCAGACAGAAGGTCATACAAGAAGTATCTGCACATCATAGCCAAAGACTCTTGGGAAACATTATTAGTAGTGACTGTTACATTTTTAACACTGACAGCAGCTGTTCCATATCTCCCATTACTTCTAGTACCCATGCAGAGATGTTTCAGACTGCAACAGGGGGCCCAAGGAATGAAACAAACTCTCTAATTAATACCACGTTATCAATATTGCTTGAGAGACAGCCATGTATGTCTTATCAGCTCCGTTTACTTATAAGCTTAAGAAATTCATGTTGCTAAAGACAAATGAGGCATCTGTGAGAGAATAGCAATAAATTGGTTGAGATGGGATGAGATTTCTGGAGATTCTTTGCCCACTTCCCTGCTCAAAGCAGGGTCACAGAGCAGGTTGCGCACAGATATGACCTGTCAGATTTTTAATATCTCTAAGGATGGAGACTCTGCAAATTCTCTGGGCAACCTCTTTCTGTTCTAAGTCACTCTCATAATGCATGTATTTTTTTTTTTTTTAATGGAATTTCCTGTCTTTCGGTCTGTGCCCACTTACTCTTGTTCTGTCACCAGTTATTGCTGAGAAGAGTATAGCTTTGACTGCTTAGATTGGCTTATTTGTACATGTGGAACAGATTCCCTTACGCCTTCTTTTCTCCATGTTGAACAAGTCCAGCTCCCTCAGCTTGTCCTTGTACGCCTGTTGCTTCTGTCCTCTCAACAATTCTGTGGCTCTTCTCTGAATATGCCTGAGTCTGTCCCTGCCTCCTTAGACTGGCTTATTTATACATGTTGAACAGATTCCCTTAAGTCTTCTTTTCTCCATGTTGAACAAGTCCAGCTCCCTGAGCTTGTCCTTGTATGCCTGTTGCTCCTGTCCTCTCAACAATTCTGTGAACTTCCCGATGACTGGAAAAAGGGAAATATAACCCCCATTTTCAAGAAGGGAAAAATGGATGACCCGGGGAATTACAGGCCAGTCAGTCTCACCACTGTGCCTGGCAAAATCCTGGAGCAGATTCTCCTGGCAGGCATGCTAAGGCACATGAAAATCAACAGGGTGCTTGGTGACAGCCAGCATGGCTCCAAAAAGGGGAAATCCTGACTGACCAATTGGGTGGCCTTCTATGATGGGGCTACAGAACTGATGGACAGGGGAAGAGCAGTTGATGTTGTCTACCTGGATTTGTGCAAAGCATTCAACACTGTCCCACTCAACATCCTTGTCTCTAAATTGGAGAGACAACAATTTGATGGATGGACCACTCGGTGGATAAAGAACTGTCTGGGTGGCCACATGCAAAGAGTTGTGGTCAATGGCTCAATGTCCAGCTGGAGACCAGTAACAAGTGGTGTCCCTCAGGAATCGGTGTTGGGCCTGGTCTTGTTCAACATCTTTGTTGGTGACATAGACAGTGGGATTGAGTGCACCCGCAGCAAGTTTGCCTATGACACCAAGCTGTGTGGTTCGGTTGATACGCTGGAGGGAAGGAATGCCATCCAGAGAGACCTCGACATGCTTGTGAGGTGGGCTGATGCCAGCCTCATGAAGTTTAACCATGACAAGTGCAAGGTCCTACACCTGGGTTGGAGCAATCCCAGGCACAGCTACAGTTTGGGCAAAGAAGAGATTCAGAGCAGCCCTGTGGAGAAGGACTTGGGGGTGTTGGTTGATGAGAAAATGAACATGAGCAGGCTGTGTGCGCTTGCAGCCCAGAAAGCCAGCCGTATCCTGGGCTGCATGAAAAGGAGCGTGACCAGCAGGTCAAAGGAGGTGATCCTGCCACTCTACTCTGCTCTTGTGAGACCTCACTTGGAGTATTGAGTGCAGTTCTGTTGTCCTCAACATAAAAAGGACATGGAACTGTTGGAAGAAGTCCAGAGAAGGCCCACAAGGATGATCAGGGGACTGGAGCACCTCCCGTATGAGGACAGGCTGAGAAAGTTGGGGCTGTTCAGCCTGGAGAAGAGAAGGCTGAGTGGAGACCTCATAGCAGCCTTCCAGTTTCTGAAGGAGGCCTATGGGGATGCTGGAGAGGGACTCTTCATTAGGGACTGTAGTGACAGGACAAGGGGTAACAGGTTAAAACTTAAACAGGGGAAGTTTAGATTGGATATAAGGAGGAAATTCTTTCCTGTTAGGGTGGTGAGGCACTGGAATGGGTTGCCCAAGGAAGCTGTGAATGCTCCATCCCTGGCAGTGTTCAAGGCCGGGTTGGACAAAGCCTTGTGTGTCATGGTTTAGTGTGAGTTGTCCTTTCCCATGGCAGGGGGGTTGGAACTAGATGATCTTAAGGTCCTTTCCAACCCTAACTGTTCTATGATTCTATGGTACTTGGCTGCAAGAGTGCATTTCTGGATCATGCTCCACTTGTCCACCAGCACCTCCAAGTCTTCCTTTGTAAAAGATATGATCCCTCCCCAGGGCAGGACGTTGCATTTTCCTCTGTTGAACTTCATGTCATTTTGTTAGCCCATTTTCCAGCCTGTTGAGGTCTTTCTGAACAGCAGCACAGCCATCAGCTCTATCAAACACTTCTCCCAGTTTTGTACCAAACTTGTTCACGGTTCATTCTGTCCCATTATCCATGTCATTATGAAGCATTGGCCAGTACTGGCCCAGTGCTAACTCTTGGAATACCCATATTCTAGTGACTGATCTTCATCTGGGCTTCGTGGTGCTGATCACAATTTTTTGAGCCCAACTGTTCAGCCAGCTTTCTATCTACCTCACTGTTCCCTTGTCTGGACCAGACTTCATCAGTTTAACTATGAGGATATTATGGGAGACACTGTCAAAAGCCTTGCTGAAGTCAAAACAGACAAGGGGGCTCAGCCCATGGCAGGGGGGCTGGAACTAGATGATCTTAAGGTCCTTTCCAACCCTAACCATTCTATGATTCTATGAATATAATTTACTCTTTCCTCATCCACCAAGCCAGCCAACAAGTTCTAGAAGGCTATCAAGTTCTTTGAGGCATGTTCTCCTCTTTGTGAATCTATGCTGACTGCTTCAGATCATCTTCTTGTCCTTCATGTGCTTGAAGATGATTTCCAGAATTGGTTGCTGCATCACTTTCCCTGGGGATTGAGGAAATGGCCTGTGGTTCCCTGGGTCCTTCTTCTTGTCCTTTCTCAGGGAAGAGTGACATAAGTTGTGCAATAAGCTGTATCCTACTGTCGGGTGTAAAGAGCTGTGTTCAACCATATAGAATATACATAATGCCAATCCACAGAATATGATCCTTTAAATTTGTCCTTAGACACTGCTCAAAAACTTCCACAGAGTTTATTTAGGTGCTTCTGAAACTATCATTCTCGAGCTTTTACCTCAGAATGCCCCTGCTGTCAGCCAAGATAGAGGCCATTCCATGAATGCTGCTTAGGATAAAGCTGTCCTTCCACACACAGGTGATCAGGGCTACTTTGTGTCGAGCTGAACAGCCACCTTCCCCCATCACAGTGGGAGTGCTTGCCCTGATGTTGCTCCTGTTTGTGGGACTCACAAGAGACTAATTTGCTTCAGTAAATAGTAGAGCATAATGAAAACAAAGAAACAACTTAAAGAAATTAAGGGGCTCACTGGTAATATTTGTGTTCCTATTTGTGTGATATGGGGAGATAAAACTGGAAAAATTTAAATAGTCTCTAATGAATTCAAACAGAGAGTTTATGCTGGCTCGATACTTGAGTTCAGTTCTACCATTAAAAACACCAGAGGCTGGTTATCAAAATCAAAACAAGGAAAAACTTCTCAAAAAGTCTCTGGTTTTTGACATGGATTTTGAAAAAAAGAACAATTATATTGACAGACCATAATCACTGCCTTTGTGCTTGTTACTTGAAATAACCAAAACAGAGAGCTAACAAAGAGCAGCAACTTAAACAGCAAGGGCTGGTTCTCTGTTTTGCTCTAAAGTTTTCTAAAGCTTATTTTTTTTTCCTAAAGAGAGATCTTTCCTCTGGCAGACACTTTTCAGAGAGAGGTTGGCCTCTGCTTGTTATCACCACAACTGAAAGGTAGTGTGGTTGCCTTTGTTAAAGAGTACCAGACTCCCAGAGGGACTCCAGTGTTTGCTCTCAACTTCCCTGACCGACACAAGGATATCTCTCAGGTCTCAACTCCCCTTAGCTTATCCCACCTCACATCTAAACTTTTCTTTAGAGAGTGTATGGGAAGGAACATTTCAGCCTGCAGTGACTCTTCCCTTTTCCACTGCATACATTTGCAGGCCAATGAGTTTTTTCATGGGTACCTCTGAATATTCAGCTATTTGGCACACGAAGTCTGTGCTGCAATTAGTCTTCTAAGTAGATATATTAGCTTTTGACTGCACCATGATTGAGTTCTCTTAAAGTTCAAGTGTTATGGCTTGATTAATTTATCCCAGCTTTTGGTGCTTCACCTTAACTTTACTGTAATCTTTGACAGGCATGCAGCAGCAGATACCTAAAACTGTTCAGCCATTTGGGTCTATGGTAAAAGATTTTCCAACAACTGTCACTTCAAGCTTTGAAGTTGGTGTGGGTCAGGTACCAAAGAGAGAATATCAGCTTTTATAGCAAAACATGTCAGGTCCACAGAATACATAGGATTATACTGCAAACCTCCCATTCTCTTGCATTTTTCTTTCTCTGGGAATTGTAACTGCTGAAGAGACTGTAATACATCAGGGCTGTTGTGTTCTGGTTTTAATAACCTCTGCAAGGTACAGTGATACTGTCAGAAAGAATGAAGGAATTGAGAATACTGGAAAAATGTTAAGAAATTGCTCAACCAAAATCTGCTTTAAAGTAGTTCCACTCACCATAGAGGCAGTTAACTGAAATGCAAAGCATTTTTCTTTCAATAAAATGGGTAAAGTCAATAACAATTTTATGTCTTATTAATAGATACATACAATATAACTGCCTAAAATTATGTGAGACAGTACTTTAACCAAACAGGTGGTAGAAAGATTTTAACTACAAGCCCTTTACCTCCATTGAGGTTGGACCTGGCAATGTATTGATTTGACAGAGTAGCTCTAAAATTGTGATAAATAAATCCCATCCCACTGAACTGTTCAGCAGCAATCTCCCACCTGAGTCTTCTAATTTCATTACAGATGAACAAGGTCAGGTTGCCTGGGATACTGAAGGCATCCTGGACAGACTGGTAAGTGGTCCAGCTGTATTTTCTAATACTTAATACATTTTGTTTCCTATTTTCTCCTCTCTTTTGGCTTGATCCAAACCAAAATGTGTCAATGGAAATACATCCATCAGCCACAAGAGTCAGGACTAGGCCTTTAAGAGAACTTTTATGAATCAGTGTTTCAAAAAAGGCAGTAAGTAGAAGCCACAGGGCGTCTGAAATATTCTTATGACAACTGATAATCTAGAACAAGGAAAAACTGTAAGGACAATTCACCATTCACCATAACATCCTTCGCTCTGTTAAAAAGGAAAGTTATTATTTTTGTCTGCAAATGAGACAATATGATGGGAAAATTAAATTAAATGGTGATGTTATTCCCCTGGGGCAAAACAATTCTATTCAATAAATTAATTTTACATCAGTAGCTCTTTCCTTTCTTGAAACTGACAGTAATAGCCTGACAGCTTAAAGCTTTAATAAACTTCAAGAACTAGAGACTGCCCTTCTTAAGGAAAAAAAAAAAGGAAAAAAAAAAACCAAGTGTACCACAGGTATTAAAGTCTTGTCTTGTTCATTGTAACATAAAAAGTCCTCTGAATCCAGTCTACTTACTGTATTATTTGATGAACCAGACCACTTAAGATAGTTTTTGACAGCATGTAGTTTTTGTATCTTAATGTTCCCATTCTTTAGAAGATACTGAAAACCTCAATGACATTTCCCATTAGGTGGCTCTAAGTAAATATTATATGAAAAGGGCAAACACATGGAGGAAAAGGATTCTGTCTCATAGACAGTCCTGTTAAAAAAGAATAAGTCATCTGTAAAGGCTGCCGTGGCAGTTAAACCAGAAGGCATGAGCTACTATGCCCACTGTCTTCAAGGGTTAGGAGGTACCTCATCAGCGTCCGAATTTGAAATGAAGTACATAGTCTTGTGTTTCATTTGTCTTACATTTGTCTGGTCTTCCTTCCTTCCTGCCTTCTTGCCTTCCTGCCTTCTTGCCTTCCTTCCTGCCTTCTTGCCTTCCTTCCTGCCTTCTTGCCTTCCTTCCTGCCTTCTTGCCTGCCTTCCTGCCTTCTTGCCTTCCTTCCTGCCTTCCTGAGTGCCTTCTTTCCTGCCTTCCTGAGTGCCTTCTTTCCTGCCTTTCTGCCTTCCTGCCTTCCTGCCTTCCTGCCTGCTTTCCTGCTTTCCTGCCTTTCTGCCTTATCTTTAAAGCGAAATCATCAGTAGTGTAGTTTATCCACCAATAAACCCACTATGCTTGGAATGCCATGGCAGTAGCTCAGAATCTTAAATTTTGCATAAGAGTACTTGTGCAGCTGCTGCTGTGTCTTCTGAATAACTGCAAGGGGAAATAAAGGACTCTGACTGTCTTCCTTAATCTCTTTTTATTTTTAATTCTCAAAGTCAGCCTACAAGTGCAAATATTAACCCCCAGCCCTAGAATAAGTCATCCATTTTATCATTCTTCTCATAAAAACTTTATGTTTCTCCGAAAGTATTTTACAGCTGTGACAGAAAGAGCTGTGACAAATTCCGGTATAAGAGGACCAAGAGAAAGCCTGGGAAGTCAGCCAGAAGTTAAGACTGATTCCCCTTTTGCACCCACTCCTGTGTATGACATCATCCCCTGTACTTCGATGCCTCTGGACAAAGCCTTTGGATAACTAGCCAAACATATTGTGCCAAATATCTTTGCTATTATTATAATTTTTCATTTGGGGATGATTCTGATCAATGATTTGTAAATGCAAAAAGGCCATTAAATGGAAAAATAAGGAGTTGCTCAAATCTTCAGCTGCACTGAGTAGTTCCAATTAGAGTCTGAAGGTGGAATATTGCCTATCAGTTAAGTCTGTGACACATCTCCCTGAGGTCATGGGTACTGGATACTCAAAGAAAGATGTTACTTGTATTCTCAAATAGATTTTAAAGGTTTCCTAATCAGTAAAAATAGGAGTATCCCTAAAGCATTCATTGTCCAGTGACAGAAAGGGCACTTTAATGGCCTAAACTCAAGGCCTTAGAGCACTATCATTATTCAAAGGACATATTTAAAATATTCCACCCCCTCCCCCCAGTAACAGCTTGTTTTAGGATGCAGCAGCAAACCATTAAAAGAAGGTGAAAACATAAAAGAGTACAACTTTAAGGACAGGCAATACTGTTGTTAAAGACAAGGTGAGCTATTTGCAACTCCCTCTTCCTCTAGTCTCAGCGAGCCCTAAATAAATTTAGAAGACATAGTGTCTAACAGAACTAAGGCCTTTGGTCTAGATCCTGAAAGGTACAATGCTGGAGTTGGGTTTAATTAAAAAAGAAAAAAGCACTCAGGAGTTGGTTGTTTTTCAGGAATTGCTTAGTGCTTTGTCAAACTGAGGCCTTGGTAAACAGTTTGTGCAATGTAGAACTTCTGTTGTCATCACTGTAGTCAATGGAAAACCTTTTCTGAAGTTGATTAGGACTGTGGTTGGACTCTCTATGTCCAGCTTAGATTTAATTGGCATTCTGTGCTAGAGTTATGAGGTAGGTTTGCACAAATGCAAGTGCACTTGGGGGCCCAGATATAAAAAGGTAAGAATGAGAAGGCATTGTGGTAATTTCTTTATTCAGTTCTACTGAAAATATTGATTTAAATTGATTCCTTGCCTCTAATGTTTTTCACTGAAGACAAACAAGAGGTCATTTTTAAGCCCTAGGGCCTACAAATTTTGGTAATTATAGAAATTTTTTTGAAAAGATTTGAAGAAGCAAATTGACTATTTATTGAAATTTTTTATTCATAATTCCTAAATTCAGACTTTAGATTCAGCAAGTCACGGGGTCTGGAACATGGTCTTATCCATTCTTACAAGGTCACCCAGGTGATTTCATTTGACATATGGCAGCAGTTTGGCCTCAATTTCATTTCCCACAAGGCCTATTTAACATATGTATCAGAGATGTGATTCTTTTACAGTACCATTGGCATAATGATAATGTCTTTATAATAATAGTGATTTTACATTTTATTAAAAACATTAATAGAGAATTACTACTCTTATGAAGACAGCAAAAAAAAAAAAAAGAATGAATCATACACTTTCATTCTGTAAATTCCATCTTTTGGCATCAAAATAAATGTCATTAAATTTTCTTTTTTTTAAGCACCAAATTTGAAACAAACAGACTGTTAGGATTTTAGTGCCAAATAACTCAGATTATTCAATAAACATATGAGTGGTATATCTGCAATAAGAAGAAATTTGTTCCCATTTTCATGCCTATTTAAGATTTAGTAAAGTATTTAAGTATGGATAAAATAATTAGAACATTTATTATGTGTTATTACTGACATTAGCTCTTGGGTTCTTTTAAAACCTGTATTTTGGAAACATATTAACATCTGGAAGAGACCAAGCGGAGAAGAACCTTTCAATTTCCTTCAACTTATCTGCAGACGTGTCTGAAAAAACCTCAGGTGGCTGCCTGACATACACATTAAGACCCAGTGTGGTCCTGCCCTGCAGACACCCTCCATGCCTGAAGTTTACAACCTCTCTCAAAAAAAAAGTGTTCCTTCTCAGATTTCAACACCAACAAAAGTAGTTTTTCTCTTTCACACTGCATGTTTTCTGTGGTCTAGCCCTTTTGTGTCCCACTCCTCCAATTGTTTTTCACCCGCTCATGGATTGTCCTGTTGGATGAGAAACAGAAGTAGCAGGGTCAGGCTGGGAAGAGATGATCACAGAATCACAGAATCCCAAGGGTTGGAAGGGACCTCAAAAAATCATCTAGTCCACCCCCCCCACAAGAGCAGGGTAACCTGGAGTACATCACACAGGAACTTGTCCAGGCGGGCCTTGAATGTCTCCAACGTAGGAGACTCCACAACCCCCCTGGGCAACCTGTTCCAGTGATCTGTCACTCTCACAGTAAAGAAATTTTTCCTGATGTTCACATGGAACCTCCTATGCTCCAGTATACACCCATTGCCCCTTGTCCTGTCACTGGACATCACTGAAAAAAACCTAGCTCCATCATCCTGACACTCACCCTTTACATATTTGTAAAGATTGATGAGGTCACCCCTCAGTCTCCTCTTCTCCAAGCTAAAGAGTCCCAGCTCCCTCAGCCTCTCCTCATACGGGAGATGTTCCACTCCCTTAATCATCTTTGTAGCTCTGTGCTGGACTCTTTCAAGCAATTCCCTGTCCTTCTTGAACTGTGGGGCCCAGAACTGGACACAATATTCCAGATGCGGCCTCACCAAGGCAGAGTAGAGGGGGAGGAGAACCTCTCTTGACCTACTAACCACACCTTTTTTAATGCACCCTAGGATGCCATTGGCCTTCTTGGCCACAAGGGCACATTGCTGGCTCATGGTCATCCTCCTATCCACCAGGACCCCCAGGTCCCTCTCCCCTTCACTACTGTCCAGCAGGTCAGCTCCCAACCTGTACTGGTACATGGGGTTGTTCTTCCCCAGATGCAAGACTCTACACTTGCCCTTGTTGAATTTCATCAAGTTCCTCTCCACCCAACTCTCCAGCCTGCCCAGGTCTCGCTGAATGGCAACACAGCCCTCTGGTGTGTTAGCCACTCCTCCCAGTTTAGTATCATCAGCGAACTTGCTGAGGGCACATTCAGTTCCCTCATCCAGGTCGTTGATGAAAATATTAAACAGCACTGGTCCCAGCACCGACCCCTGAGGGACTGCACTAGTCACAGACCTCCAGCTAGATTCTGCCCCATCGACCACAACTCTCTGCCTTCTTCCTTCCAACCAGTTCTTGATCCACCTCACTACCTGATCATCAAGCCCACACTTCCTTAGCTTATCTATGAGGATGCTGTGGGAGACAGTATCAAATGCCTTACTGAAATCAAGAAAAACCGCATCGACTGCTCTACCATCATCCAGCCACCTAGTTACTTCCTCATGGAAGGCTATAAGGTTGATCAATCATGACTTCCCCTTGGTAAAGCCATGTTGGCTGCTCTTAATGACCCCCTCATCCTTGGTATGCCTAGAGATGGTGTCAAGAATAAGTTGTTCCATCACCTTTCCAGGGATGGAGGTAAGACTGACTGGTCTATAATTAGCCGGGTCCTCTTTCTTGCCCTTCTTATAGATTGGCGTGACATTTGCCATCCTCCAATCCTCAGGCACCTCACCTGTTTCCCATGACTTACCAAAGATGATGGAGAGTGGCTCAGCAATGACCTCCGCCAGCTTCCTCAGCACCCGCAGGTGTATTCCATCCGGACCCATCGATTTATAGATGTCCAGATTGCTTAACTGGTCCCTAACCCAATCATCATCCACCAAAGCAAACTCCTCCTTTATCCTGACTCCTTCCGGGGCTATAGGAATCTGGGTCCCCCAGGGAGAGTCTGCAGGAGTAAAGACAGAGGCAAAGAAGGCATTCAGCACCTCTGCCTTCTTTATATCCTCTGTTTCCAGGGCACCCACCTCGTTCAGCAGTGGGCCTATATTGCCTCTTGTGTTAGTTTTATCCGCTATGTATTTGAAGAAGCCCTTTCTATTGTCCTTAACCCGACTTGCCAGATTAAGTTCCAAGGAGGCCTTAGCTGTCCTAATTGCCTCCCTACATCCTCTAACAACTGTCCTATATTCCTCCCAAGTGGCCAGCCCCTCCTTCCATAATCCATAGATTCTCTTTTTCCTCATGAGTTTGCCCAGTTTCCCCTTGTTTAAGCATGCTGGTCTTCTGGCTCCCCTACTTGACTTCCTACCCTCTGGGATACTCTGATCCTGAGCTTGGAAGAAGTGGTCCTTGAATGCTGACCAACTATCTTGAGCCCTTTTACCACCTAGTACCCTTTCCCATGAGACTTCCCTTAGCAATTGATTGAAGAGGCTAAAGTTGGCCCTTCGAAAATCCAGAATTGTGGCCTTGCTAGGTATTCTATTCCTCCCACACAGGATCCTAAACTCCACCATCTCATGGTCACTGCAGCCAAGGCTGCCATTGACCACCACCGCTTCAACCAGACCCTCCTTGTTGGTGAGTACCAGATCCAGCAGCGCTCCTCTCCTAGTTGGTTTGTCCACCATTTGCATTAAGAAGTTATCATCAATGCACTGGAGGAACCTCCTAGACTGTGAGTGATTGCCTGTGTAAGTCTTCCAGCAAATATCAGGGTAAAATCCCCCATAAGAACCAAGGCATGTAGTCGTGAGGCTGCTTTCTGTTGCCTGTAGAAAGCCTCATCAACTCCTTCATCCTGATCAGGAGGTCTATAATAGACCCCCACAACTGTATTACCCGTACCAGCTTGTCCCTTAATTAGCACCCACAGACTTTCCACTTGGTCCTCATCTGCCCCTGGACAGAACTCAATACATTCTAGTCTCTCTCTCACATAAGGAGCAACTCCACCACCTCGCTTTGCTGACCTATCTTTCCTAAAAAGGACATAGCCATCCATGACCACATTCCAGTCATGTGAGCTGTCCCACCATGTCTCTGTAATTGCCACCAGGTCATAATCTTTAGACCGCACACAGACTTCTAACTCCTCCTGTTTATTCCCCATGCTGCGTGCATTGGTGTACAGGCATTTCAGGGAGCGAGCAGAGCACGCTAGTGGCACCCCTGGGAGGCGGGAGGCCTTCTGGTCTTCATTCATACTAGAACATTGCCCCACTAGTTCAAACCCAGCTACAACCCCCTCGCACTTTGAATCTAACCTAAAGCTCTGTGAGTGAGCTCTACTAACTCTTGCCCTGGTACCCTTTTTCCCCTGCGGCACAGGGTCAAAACAACTATCCTTTCCCTCAAATGAAACAGTAGACTGAGTGTCCTCCCTAGTCTGCCATTCTTCAAGCCCTAGCATGTTTCTCTTGGGCTTGTCCCTAACAGGCCCAGTTATCTCCCCTTCCCCCTTCATATCTAGTTTAAAGCCCGGCTAACTCCTACCCCAAAAACCTTTTCCCCCTCATTTACTGAGGAAAAAAAGGTGCCATCATTTTGATCAGTATCTTCATGGTAACAGTATTACATGAGGGTGTAAAAGATCATTACTCAGTTTCTTTTCTAAATTGGACAGATTTAAGTAACAGCTTTTATGAAAAGCTTCATATCATAATGCTTGCAAGGTTTATGAGAAGGAGTTAACTTTTTGAGGACAGTTACTCTAACTAAATTAAACTGTGGGCTGGAATGCCTAAAGGAAAGCTTCAGAATTCCTCTACTTCACTAAAAATATGTTTAATTCTTCATCTACAAATGCTAATCCAGAGACATAACAGTGCTCATCCTGATTTTTACAAGGTGTGGTTTCGCTCTCCTTCTTGAAAACTGCCTTAACCTTCCAAAAAAAGAAACAAAGCACCAAAGTGAAACGTAAATGTATTTCTATATGAAAAACTACCCATTAATTATTTATTTAAAGGTTTTGGGTTGTACCTATTCAGTTACAAATTATTTTAAAGTTATAATTCACCTCACTAGAACCCAGGTGGTGAAGCCACTATGATGAGACTCAAGTATCTAGGAAGAAGAACTTGAGTGGGTTTGTTGTTGGTTGGTTGTGTTTGTTTTTTTTTTTTCTAGAGCTTTTTGTTTAATTACTGGTTTTAGTGAATAAGTAGGTTTTTCTCTTATTTATTATGGAAATGTTTTGTCAAAGAGCATTTATATGAACCTTAGGTTCAGGACGCAGAGAATTTTCTCATAACATTATAAGGGTTTCCTTCAGTACTGTACTACAGAACCCACACATATTTCCTGTGGCCTTGACACATTCGATTTCAATCACTTTTGAATGCATATTTAACAACAACATCTTGTAGAGAAATACTGTGTCAAAAGAAGGTAAACCTCAAGAAAGCAGAAACAATAAATTTAATGGGAATTAAATGAGAGAAAAGTGGTTGAAATAAAACAATAAACTCATGAAAAAATAGTTATGGATAATGGAGAAGAAATAAAAATTAAAAATAATTTGAAAAATTAAAAATAACTACATTTCCTCTTTTGATTTTTAGACTCAAAATATTGGGATCTTTTATAGTCATGATGAACTTTTACCCCTGAAAGTCCTCTCATTCTTTTTTTACCCTAGGACTACCTGCACAAGTGGCTTCTCAAAAGTGTGAGAAATGGATTCAAATTTATTGACCCATATCATTGGATAAGGAAAAATATAAACTGGAATCTTATTTCAGAGCAAATACATGTGTCTTCCTGCCTGGATGTGAGCTGTCTGAGGACATGAGCTTAAGTAGCAAAACTATAAAATGTAACACTGATTACACTAATCCTCCTAAAACCCATGCAGACTTGTCTAGCAACCTGTACATAATGTTTCAAATAAAACACTGAACTGTGAAAACTTCCATGTTTAGACTTGCCAAGCCAATAACATATTTAGGTGCATATCCCGATACCATTGATCTTTTAGAAGAAAAAAAAAATCACCTTCTTGACACATCAAAAGCAACACAGCACCAAAGCAGATGGCACTTCTGATTCTTAGATGCATGTCGTGTTTATTCTGGGTTTTGTAAAAGACTTAGTGACTGATATGAAAGAAATTAAAATATATAGGAGCAACGTTTGCAGATGTGAAACACTTGAATTTTAGAAAAATAAGTGGTTGTCTGGTATAGAGAAGTGGGCACAGGGAGTCCAGAGGAGTATGTCACTGAAGTCAGCTACCAGGGAGACCTGTTTGCATGTGTGTGGCTCCCAGTGTGAGGTAACTGGAACACCAGCTGATCCAGGGACCAAGTACTAGCTAAAATGGGTGTTTAAAGCCAGTACCTGGAGGGATCCATGGCGTGTGTATATCTGTGAGTGCATCTGTAAGTGAGATCTGTATTGGCTACTGGAGTGGGGTTGTGGGCCCAGGGGCTCTTATATCCAGCTGCCAGCAACTTAGGAGACTGGGATCCAATGGCAGCTACCAGATGGACAGCCAGCTGGAGAGTACCATATTGTATATATTCACATGTGGTTTCCACTGCCTTTCATTCTGTTTGGGCAGAGAAGGAAACAGGATGAGGCCATTGGTGCTGTTTATGTTTACATGAGTGCTATATTTTCTCTCCTGATTGATCCACGTGGCTGACTGAGCGTGCATATATCTATGCATTGGGTGCATGTATATGTTACTACTGGGAACACACACTCACTACTGTCTGGACCTGGGGGCATAGAGCTCACCTCTCCTCTATCAGTTTGCCGGGTACAGCAACCCCATATGCTGTGGTGACTCTGCTCCTCATACAGCCCTGCAGCAAGAGTGCATGGGATCAAGTGGAATAAATTATGAGCCTGAAGCTATAAAACATCGTGGCTGACTGCAAAAATAGTCCTGAAATGAACACATTTTTTTATCCTTGCAACATTACTTCAAATACAAGTTTTAAACTGTGAAAACTGTCTCATTGCCATTTAAGAGATATGTTGAAAGCAGGTACCGTTTAGGTGCATATCCTTCTAACAGCATTCATTTTTCATTGAATTTATTATTGCCTCTTGTAAAATGAGGATAATGACATTGATTTCTTGAAGAGACCTGTTCCTCAATATTTTAGTGTTATGCTGGACTAAACTTTCCTCTGAAAAGTAAAAAAAAATTAGATACAAGGCCCATCATGTTTGATCTTGCAGCAGTGATTTTCATTAACAATAAAATAAAAGGAAGAGTAAACTTGACATACCCCTTTCTCGCTTGTATTTTTCACCTCATTTTGTTTTCTTTCTAAGGTATGTAAAAATGAGTGTATAAGCATTTGTTCTGTAGCTGTATTTCTCCTCTGCAGTCGTATAGCAATGCAGAGGAAGGGAAATACAGGTTTTTTTTTTTATGGACTACTTTCAAATGTCTCTTGGATCATAAATACTCTACAGATTACAGGTGGAGAAACATTGCTTGAAAACAGTATGAGATCTTGTGATAGAAGTAGTATGTAGGAGCAAAGTAGTACTACGACTGGAGAAGACAGCTGTAAACATCCTGTGTGCTTTGGCTATGAATTCACACCCTGTAAGCAACAGCAACCTTTCTTCTTTGGCATAAAAGCAGTGTTTTAGTCTTGAACAAAATGCTCTTTTATAGCAGCATGAAGTACATTAAAAAAATGTGTTATTAAAAATTCTATTGAATTGCACATCAACATTTCTATTTCTAAACATACCAAAAAAACCCACTTTCTGTAACCATAAGAGAAAACTTGGCATTTGCCTCAGTTCCCATTGAGAATAACAGGAGTTTAACCCTATATATCATTGGAAGCAGAGGTAGGCCAGAGCTGAAAACTTCCCAGAATTTCCTCTCAGCTCTTTCTTCTTCCCATGTGAAGTCCCAAAACAGAACAAACAAAACAAAAACAAAGGAAGAAACCCAACAGGCTCTGAACTGTTCCCCTGCTCCCTGCCGTTCATGAAGGACTTCTGCTGGCCTTATAAATTCTGTGGTCAGAGACAAATTCCTTGAATTTCTTCCACTGTGGAATCACTAGGGAGCTGTAGCGTGCCAACAGTCTACTGAGAGATGCTCCATACACAATTAATGGGGAGTTTTGTGTTTCGGAGTTGATGGCGGATCGTACCCACAGATCTGCTATAAACTCATCGCCCTATTGTATCAAACCAGTTTGTTATATTTAGGTACCAGCTGGAACTAATGACTATCTCTTTGAGATCTTGATTATCATATAAGTGATGACCTAGTGAGTTAAGTAAAGGACTAGGAAAGGAATACTGAAAATCTAAGCTTGCATCTGCTCTCGGTCAAAGAAGCAGACAAGTTTTTCAGTTGCATTAAGGAAAAGATAGCAATCGCTGTTGGAAGTTTGGTTTATGTACTGTCACTACAGTCCTATGCTCATACAGTTATGCATATTGTAACATGCACTCCCCCTTCCCCCCCCCCTTTTTTTTTTTTTTAAGTAACAAGGTTGTGGGAGGGCCTGGAAAAAAACTCACTTAGGAGAAATTGAGAAAGTTTAGGTCATCTCTTAAGACAGGAGTAGGTCATCATATGACAAGACTGAAAAGAATGGTTAAAAAAAATAGTAGATACATGCAAAAACAAACCATAAGCAATCTTTTCTTCTCTTTGGCATCAAAATTAAAAATGAAAATTGTAAAGTCAATAAAAAGGAAATACTCTTAAGAAAAAGTCCACTTGTGGAACTCTCATGGGATATTATTGAACCAAAATGCTAGCCAAATTGGAAAGGCATGAATTTGATTTCAGATTCATAGCAGCATTCAACAGTTGTTCTTTAAGTGGACAGAAACAAAATGTATTAAATGTATAGATTCATGCAAAATTAATTTTTTTTTTTAAGACACGATAGCTGGTTATAGAAATTGTATGTCACATTCCTAGGAGCAGAATTCAGGTTCTGTGTCAAAAAGAAGATACAATAATAATTGCATTATAATAGTAATAGTATAATATACAGAATAATATAATATAATAAAATAATCATGATATCATATGCAAATCTTGTACAAGTCTTCTAAGAGTTCCTGTGAGTAACAGAAGAAGAATGTAGTCTTTTAAGGATGTTTATTTTTGGTACAGGCATCATCTCAGAACTAAATTTTTCTTATTTTCAGTAATGTCAGTCTAAAATGTCAGAGAGAGACTGGAAACAGCAAAAACAGTTCAGTTAGTGTACTGAAGAGGGATGGTTCTCCAGAATTTGACAACCAATGGTAGAGAGCACAGCTGAGGATCAATATACAATAAAGAATTAGAGAGGCAGAAAATATGAGTAAATATACAAGACATTTTTAAATCAGAAACTGGATACTGATGGGGAATAGAAATCAGATGAAAAAGGGAGAAGTGACAAACCAGAATGATTAAGAGAATTGACATTCTTAAAGCAAACAAGGAATTTAATAATTAAAGTATCTTCTGTCAAAAGAAAACCAAAAGACAAGGGAAAGAAAATAGATGAGTAAAGTAAAAGTCAAATCAAACAAAGGAAGTATGATCAAATAAAAATGGCAACTGAGCTTGGATTTCTAAAAGTTTGACAAAGAGCACTATGCTCCTTTTGTTCTCTTGGTTCTTTGTGTTTAATAACACAATCAGAGTCGTCACTTATTTAATTACAGTCTCTCTTCTTGCCTTCACTACACACATAATTTCTACGTTTGTTAACAATTGCCTATGGGATCTCAAGCAAATCACTTAACTCTTCTTTCACCTCAGTTACCTCATCTGAAAACAGTGAACGTGGTGTCCCCTTTTCCTTCAAGAGGCTTTGTTTTTAATTTTTATTGTATTCTCTTTTGCAACAAGCCTTGTTTGAACACCTGATAATTTTTCCAACTACACTGTGCAAGCCTATGAGCCTGAGTGGCTTTGCTTTCTGTTCTCTTCATTGCTACTTATTTCTTGCATGACTCTGGATAGGTCACTTAACCTCTGTGGGCTTCTGCTTCCCTACTCATATGGTGGGATAATACTCACCTACGTCAGAGAGGGATGTGAGGTTAAATTAGTGTTTAGAAAAGACTGCTGAAGTACGAGGTGTAAAGTATTAGTATGCTGAGTGCTTCACCAGTGAGAAACTAACCTCACGACTGAAAATGAGTTTTCTATATGAAGCTCTAGCAGCTAGTATGGATTTGCTGATGAGAAGGGTGGTTGTCCTTGAGAATGGAAAAACACAGGCCCACACTGCTCTGGCCACATTCACTTTGCTTGCTCAAGAGCAGACAATGACAAGCAGGGGCTGGAGGGTGAAGGAGGAGGGGAGGATTTAAAGTTAATCTTGCCATGTGACTGTGTGCAAGAATTGCTGTCAGTACAGAAAACTGACGCAAGGCAGGGAATGAATCCAAAAGACATAAGCTAAAAATGTGAAAAAGGAAGAAGATTTGTCTTCCTCCCCCCTTTTATTTTTTCTCTTGTTTTATTTGGTGCAGCAATCTAGATCTCCTCCACTGCTCCCTCCCATCCCAGTTCCCCTGGGAAAAAAACAGGGGAACTCTTATTAACCAGTGCCTCTTTCTACTGTGGGTAGGAAAATGTTTCAACACTTAAAGTCACTTAAATGTAAATGTAGGTTACCATGCAGCCATACTGCTCACTGTGAATTTTGTATGGCTATTCAAAGCAGATATTAGGCTGCATGTGCAGATATGACTGTACATATTAGATCACTTCAAATAAGGATACCCCTGGTGAGGTTGGAAAAAAGTCACAGCTCAGACATATTTATGGGAAAGAAAAAGTATTGAAGTAGCTGAAAGAATAGATCAATGCACCAAAGTTTATGGGTGCAAGTCAGCTATCATGGGCACAGTTAAGGGATATAATATTCCAGTGAAGTCCCAAGCTTAAAATGAAACAATATTAATTAAAAAAAAAAAAAATTAAAACTGCTCTGCCACTTAATTGATAGACCAAATCTGAATCAATCACTCTTGATTGCTGACCAGCTCTCGCATTCACCATATGTCTCTGGATTTCTAAACGCAAACATAAATCCTTTCATCATAGGCAGGTTTGAATATAGCAAAACCTTAATGGTGATGTTTCTGTTACTGAGCAGAAAATAAAGGCAGATGAAGAAGCAGAGATTCTTATTCTGCCACTATCATTCATACAAATAGCCCTCTTGAATGACTATAGAAAGATAGGTACTTGAAAAGCAGAATCTGACTCAGAATATCGATATATGTATTGTAACATGAACACTTCCTGTAAAACTTACACTGTGTCCTCTGATTATATGTGTGATTGCTGCATGTGCTCCATGCTATATATGCCCCCAAAAGAGGCTGTATTATGAATCATGCAGCAGCAAAATCAGTTGAACAGATCTTGTCTTTCCCCGCCCCTCAGCTCTCATAACCTAATTCTATCCCACTCTGTTTCCTCCATACAAGCTACCATCCTTTCTCTTCCATCCATTAGAAACAAGCAAACAAGCAAGACAGAACATTTCACAGTCCTAGCTGAACACAGAAATAGCCATGCACACTTATTTATGTATATATGCACAAATATGCACTTATGTTCATATACTCACATATACACAGTATTGCACATATGTATATATTTCCAGATGTATATCTATATACATGTAACAAATACAGTCAAGGTAACAGTAACCTCCTTTTGGGGTAAGTTGTGAGGAATCAGCAGCAACAGTTCAATTGTCCAGAGGGTAGAAGAACCTCTAAAACAAACTCTGCTGCCACAGAATTCGCAAGGTGAAACCACAGATAAGAGCTGAGCAGATGCTTTTTCTTAACCTCATGAAAATAATTTGAGAATAACTAAAATACAATTGTTATCACAATGGTTGCCATTAAAAATGTGATTTCAGCAATGCAGTTGTGGAATGGCAGAGTGACCTCTTATGCCAAGCCGTGCTCTATCTACAAGCATGCACTCAACACCCTAGCAAAGGAAATTTGGTCTCTCAGTAGTAAACTCTTCCTTCTTGTCCTAACATGCACCATGCTTCACACTTCAGATTTGATCAGATTAAACTATTACCCTGGTAAGGCATGTACATATAATAAATGTATATTCATCTTTTCTCTAAAGCATTCTCATAAGAAGTGATAATTACCATACCCTTGATTCTGCTACCTAGTATACAGATTAATATATTCTGTGTGTAAAATCTGATATGCAGAAGGCAAACTTTAGGCAGAGGTGAAGTGGGCAGCTGCTTATGACAGCAGGCAGGTGTGGGCAGAAGAACAGGCATGACTCCTTACCCTCCCGTTAATTTTCCCCATGTCTGGGCCCTGCTGTTCTGTCAGTCAGTGCTCTCACAAGGCTCTGGCACTTCTAGCAGCAGAGGCTACCACTGGGATGCAGGAGCTGCCCTCATCTCCATCCTTCGTCCCAGTGTGGAGAGTCCTGACTGGTCCAAATGGGGCTTCCCCTTGGCTCTTTGCTTTAGGTGTGCTTATGCCATCTCCCTCACTGCGGAAAGAACAGCCTGCTTTGTTGTGGTTTCAGATCCTCATCTTTGTGGCAGCAAAATTAAATTTTTCAATAGTGCTGGCAACGTTGAGATACTCTGAACATGCATTTCCAGGGCCAGAGCCACAAGCCATGCTGGTGTAAATTTCACGAAAATAGAATAAATGATTGGCATTTTTTATTCCACTTTGGGAAGCATGTACCTCCAGACCTGAGAAACTGCTGTCTATTTTGCACATGATGCTCTCCTTAATATACTTGACAAACTCTAATATATAAAAACTTCAGCTGCTAATTCAAGATAATCTAGGTTTTCTCCCGGCAAAATTGAAGTAAATATAAATCACTTCCCCTGATGATGTTTACAATATTTATTCATGGACCCTTCAGTATGAAGCACTTTGATTAAACAATTTAGTAAAAGCACAGCAAACCCACCTGCTGTATGCGGAACAAGAGCTGAGCATCTCCAAGGTTGTTATGAGCTATTATACGTGTATGAAAAAGATGCTTTACACTTGCAGTCAGAGATCCGGAAAAGTGACAGCTATACAAATATACATGAGCAAAACACAACAACATGGTAAACGATCTATTCCCAGCCTTTTCTGTATGCTTTATGAAAGCGGAAAGTTTTTGAGATTATCTACAGTAATTAGGAGTCCCCAGTTGTGTTTACATGGTTAGCAAGTGTAAAATATGATGACCTGCTGAGGATTTGCAAACAGCTAAGTTATAATGATGGATCATGGTGAGAGGACATGTAAGATTTCCCAGACTTCTGCTGGGAATACTTCAAAAATAAAGCACATTGTTTTCCCTTGGGGTTTATAACGCCTCTTTGACTTAATCAGCTTGCCTTTTTGCTCTCAAGGAGAAATTTCTCCCATTTTACTCATTGGGAGAAATTGCAATGTTCACAGTGTTATGGCGGTGATTTTTTAACTATCTTTTCTCATGGGAGACATTGGGTTAGAGTAACAAATAACTTCCCTGTAAAATCTGGTTCATTATCTTGTAAGAATACAGTGTTTGAAGAGAGGATATTATATGTATATATGTGTGTGTTTATGTATATTATACATGTATATGTTTGAGTTATATATATCTTTATAGATAGCCAGATATAAAGAAACAATTTAGCTTCTATATAAAAAGAAACAAAACAAAAAAAAAAACACAAAAAAGTGGAAGACCATCATAACCAAACAAATAGTAATTTATTTCAAATTGTATTAAGGATGTAACAGAAAAATCTGCATTTAATTTATATTCTCATAGTGCCCAAGAAAATTATTCCCTTTCTCCATGATGGGATAATGTATGCAAGCCATGTTCACTTATTTTATATAGCAACATTTCAGCAGAGCTATCACTGACTATGTGTTTGCTCTTGTGGCTCAGAGAAAGCAAGCAGGGAAATGAGTAATGCTTTATTACTGCCAAACCCTGCTCAAAAGTGAAGAATACCCGTAGGCATAGTTTGAAATGTTACTATAGGGTAGGGAGAGCTTCGCATGTCTCCTTGCCAGAGCCACATAAAGCAGAGTTGAGAGGTGAAAATGATTCAGGAGAGCTGTTTCATAGCTTCAGGACAAGCCATTCCCACCTTTACTTATACTTCTGGCTAGTACTAGATGAATAAAAGTGATTCAAACATTTAAAAAAAGGAAACCAAGTACACAATTTGACAATATTTTTCCATCTACTGTGTCTAGGACACCAGTCTTTTATAGGCTTCTCATTGCTAGTGGCAGGTAAGCCAGCCAGGGTTTGGACTCCACTGAAGTACCTTCTTCCACCCAAGCAGCTGGAGGTGATGGGCTTAAAGCAAAGGGTAGGATTCATCTCAGCTGGCTTTAGCTGCCTAAAAAGTCTAATTGTCATCAAGCTTAAACTAATCATTCAAGCTCCCTCTATAGTCCATAGAGTAAAATAGAGATACTAGAGAGATATTCATCTTATCTAATATGGTCATCTGAGAAAAATTTCCCTCCCACTTTGTACCAGGATTGGAGGGATCCTTTCTTAAATGAGATGTCTAATTTTCTTTTTTAAAGCTAAGTGGAATTAAATTGGGACACATTAGCAGCACATATTTTTATTTGCTGTGATTAAACCTCTTGGGAGTAACCAGAACTTTACATTTTCCTTTACGTTTTCATCACCTCTTGTTTTCAGCCCTTGGCCAGTTTAGAGCTCAAACCTTATAGAAGTTGTTCTTCTTAGTCTTCTACCTCTTCCTGGGAATAATTTTGTCTTTTCATCTTCCAGCCTTCAAAGGTGAAACATTACTCTGACCTTTCTTTATCCATGTTAGGATGTTACTTTTTGAAGAAATCTATACATCATGTGCTATAGAGCATCTCTGGTACCGAGTTTGTTTTTCACTCTGGTGACTGCGTTTCAGTTCACTCTAATTTGTGATTGTGTATGATGATCAAAGTTCTTCCATTTCACAAGCAGCTAAATTTTCTGGTTGTGTTAATTGTAAATGTAGATGAATACACTATACTTTTTTTTTTTTTAAATGTTTATGACAGGTTTATGACAGGCAGGTAGGTCCAAAGGGTTGGGGTTTTTTTCTTTGTTTTCTTTTTTTCTTTTTTTAATTTCCTCCACAGCTTTCAGAATATTTTCTTATTTGTGTGTGAGGGAAAATATTATAATCTTGAATTTTTAAAGTGGTACTTAATGCTTCTGCTACTTCAGGTGTGCTGAAATACCACTACCACTTTTCATCAGGAACCTGCAGATTAACAAATATTGATGAGCTTCTGAAATTCCTATGAGACTTGTATATGCACGTTATATAATGAAGGTAAGGCACAAGGAGGTTTTACACGGTTCTTCAATTTAAATCTTTCTGAAGTAGATTACTTAATGTTTATGACTTGTGTATATGTCAAAAGATTTCAGAATATTTTCTTATTCACTACCACTACAAACATATACTGCATACTCAAGATTTGATTGCATCTTAGTGGGGGATTGCTAATGTTTCATAAACTGTATTCATACTTTTAACTATCTCTTTCATCATGAAATGACTCATTGCCTTTAACTTTGTGAGAGGTTCTGTCTTTGATATTCTTTTCTTATTTTGCATAAATTTGTTTTTCAATACTTACTATCTGCCATTTAATGCTCTGTCATTGTCTGTCAGTTGCACTATTTTTATTACCATTCCAATGACATCTTTTGTGGTTTTCGAGTCTCTCCATGCCGCAAACTGTTTGCAGGTGGATGTATACCTTCGAAGGCTGAGTGTAAAGAACAGGGCCCAAACTCTTTTCAAATTTATTAACCAAATATGCACTTTGGAAATTTACATATATATTATAAGGAGTGGATCCTCATTAATTAATTTAATAAGCTTGACTTTGGTTACAAACAGAAACACTCTTGAAAAAACCACACTTCAACAGCAGAGAAAACAGTATATACAGAAAATACAATAGCCACCACTGAGGTGTCAGCATTTATCATACAAGCATCAGTCTTTGCCTGATAAGAGCAAAAGAAATGTCTATTTTTAGAAACAATTCTGCTCCAGTGGAAATTTAGACCCCTAAGAAAAGTTAAAAAATAATTAACAAATTTTCAGAATATCTAATCTATTAAATTACACTAAGTGAAGAGTATTTGTTTTCGCATGTTTTCAGTCAATCAATTCTATGTATGTAAACGAAGCATGACACTTACTCTCATGGACTGAGCCAATTTGGAAGTTTTAAACAGAAGCAGGATCAGTTCATGGAAAGCCATATGGTCTCCTTATGATCTTCCATTAAACTAAATAACAGATTTACAGTCACAGCTACAACAGCAACAGCAAAAAAACAAGTAACCCCCCATTTTTCACTTTAAAGTTATTTCTACTTTGAGGGTCCTTTTTTCCGCAATAACAAAAGTGCTGTAAAGTAGAATACTACTATTATTTTGTGTGTCTATTTCAATTATCCTCATATTGTTACTATTGAACGTCAATCACGACAAAAAAGATCAGTCAGAATCCAGATTATCCGGTAGAATCACATAGCTATAACACCTCAAACGTTTAGAAATTTCTCTTTTCATGCCCTTCCATTTCTTCTCAGTTCTTTAAAATGGCTGGAAGATCGAAAGAAGGAATGTTCTTAAATGCCACAACTGCATGGTGCATAAGGCAGAAGAGCTGGTTCCTGTAGTCCAATAATTTCTGTAAATTTTCCCCTTTAGCTCAGAATTGAGACTAGTGACATGCTTGGCTAAATGCTGTCTCCCTGATAGACACTCAGCTCCTATATTGGGAAAATACATGACCTGGGGAGGCCACGATTTTCACTGGCATTTTGTTCTGCTGGTAACTGTCCAGGTTATTTAAAAAATTGTGTACAGTTTTTCATTTGCATTCATACGGCTCCAGTTACCAGCCACAAGTTTTTGCAACTTTTGTCACTTTTTAGTGCATTTCAGGGCCTATTATTTTCTCCATGTGGAAATAACAATGTTCTGTAAAGTGGCTACCTAAGAAGCTGAATTCCTCCAGTTTTCCCCTGGAAAGCTTTGTTTAAAAAATTCAGATGTTTTCTGGATCTTTGCTGCAATCTCAGTTTTCCAGTAATTCTTTTAAACGTTTAAATTTGGATGATGTCCACTTCTGTAATAGTCTTCTGAGTCTTACTCTTGCCTTATAGAAAAGTAGGAGTACCATACCTTTTGTTAATATTTCCATGTTTATGAATGCACTAATTACATTAGTCCTTTTTATCACCACATTGCAATGGGAGCTTGACATGAGTTGTTATTTACGGTTAACCATAAATTTTTTTTTGGAGTCACTACACTGATGATGTAGTCCTTCAGCCCACACACACGCGCCTATATGCTTAGTTCCTAGAACTTATTTCTCCCTGATATTAAGATGTAGTTTGTCTGAATAAGTCACACTTTACTATGCAATTCATTTTGATTGGTATGACTGACATCTTCATCATTATGTACCACTTTACCAACCTGTGTGTCACCTGCCAATTTTATCAGCAGCAATTTTATACTTACTTCCTAGCCCCTGATGAAAATATTGAATAGTTCTAGGGGAACTACTGATCTCTGGAGCACCCTGTTAAAACCACTCCCTTCAAAATTATAACCTCATTGACAGCTACCTTTAGAGACACATTAGTTTCCCAGTTTTTACTGGGAACATGTATTATAACACATCATGTATTACTAATGTTTAGTACAGCCAGAAGATCACATGTGTTTAAGCTAAAAACCTTATAAAAGTCTACATTTATTTTTACAAGGTAACATGTAAGATATTTTTTTAAGTTAGGTATTTTTGATAGACTTCATTTCCTATAAAGCCATTCATATCTATTAATTCCTTATTAAATCCCTCATAAGTTTTAACAGTGTTTTGCCTGAGCTGATATTAAGCTAATATGTTAGTATGCTATATATAGCTCATACCAAACTATGCATATGTCAAATAAGGCTGAGCTAGAGGACTTGGTAATAAAATAATCTTTATTTGATAGCTAGTCATGAACAAATCTCTGGAACTAGAGGGGCCATTTGTATTTTCAGATAGATAGAAAATGTACTCAGCGCTTATGCCTAACTTACTTCTTCAGAGATGATTCAGTGAAGTCAAAAATGACTTAGAAAGTGCATCATTCCTTCAGCCCATAAAGTGGGAAGAACAGAGGATGATTAGCTCTGTTCAATGTCCTAATCTAACCCCTTCACTCCCAGCAAGAATTTTAAGGAGGTTAAAAAAAAATCCAAAACAGCCTTATAATGTGAAAGAAAACTTCGAGGACAGCAAAATTTGCATCTGCAAGATTTTACCTACTTTAAAAAATCCCCACACATCAGAGGATTCACAGGACACTGCTTTCCAAGATTTGCAGTTATTGTCTAGCCTTAAAATATGTTCCGTTGAAACTTTCTTCCTTAACAATTTTTCCGGCCCTATAGATGAATGATCTTCAAGATTGCATCATTCTTGGTAATTCCTTCTTTCCATTATTTTATACTTGACAATAGTCAACAAAACTCTGTAGAGCTTTTTAATTGTGTGCTCTGAAAATTTCACAGGCAAAGTGCCAGCCACTTAATTGTGCTAATTATTATTCACGCAATAACGCCTATTAGTCTGCACTTTTTTTAAAGGGGTTCAATCAGCATTCAGATCTTGCTTGCTTGGCAGAATGTCATTATAGCGGCTTTCAAAATCTGGCAAGAAGCCTAAGAAGAGTCCATTTTTGCCACTGGGACTGCCTAATCCAGACATCATTATCGATCAAACTGACACATGTCTGCCAAAACGGTTACAAGAAAAACAGGAATCTACATAGCTCTGGTATCTCCAGCTTAAATCTGCAAAATGATAAGGATCAAAAGATGAAATCATATTTACATGAGAAAATAGACATACATCTACAAGCAGAAGGGTGGTGTTCCAGAATTGTATTTAATTAGTGAAGCAGTCTTTAAAAATGAAGAATACTGGAAGAGTAAAAAGGAAGTAAGACCACTGGAAGAATTTGCCTGTTTAAGTCAAGGCCCAGATCTGGCGCTGATAGCAACGTATCACATTATCAAGCCTGAACATTTCCTGCCCTTTGGTTAGAGATTTACAGATCCACTTCAAATTAATTTGCCTGTGGAGTGAAAGTACAGTTACAAAATTAGCTGGAAGCATCAAGCTTCTCAAAGAAATGCGATTCCTCAACAGTGGGAATTGTGGAAAGAACACAGGAGCCATTAAATCTTTTCTACGTTATGGTTTCAGTGACCAAGATTGAGTTTACACTGCGTGAAAGAATGAACTTGATGAATAAACACAGGGTTATTTGGAAATTCCTTAGGCAATTTTTTTCTGTTGCTGAATAGGCAATTCCATGTGACCGTTTATTAATATAAAAGGCATGAGATTAGATTTGCTAGTTAGCAGTTAGCATATGAAGTCTGGCAGAATGTGGCTTAAAGCAAGGCAAAAAATGACAGGCATATGTCAAATCTCCACTGTTCTGGTGTGTACTTTATGTAGCAATATATATGGTCTCTGGCCACACAGGATCAGCCAAGATTGCCATCTACTTTCCCACACCCTGGCTGTGACAGTTCCTCTAATTCCAGAGTAACCATAATGGTGCAGACACAGATTTAACAAAATTTTAGTGCTCTCACATTGTGAATAAAAACCACATATTTGGTCTTGCAGACAGTTAGTATGGGCTTTTGAATACAGACCTTCACAGGCTACATACTCGGTAGGCTTTCATCATTAGCTCACTATTTAACATAGAGAAAGCACTTTTTTTTCATGCGTTCCTTGAAAATGAAGTGCACCAGTCCCCAGATATATCTATTAGCCATCTATTAAGGAACTTTTACTGACTGATGCACTGAACTGACCATCCAACAGCTCTAGAACAGAAGGAATGAAGTCAATAGAAAATTGAGTTTAGCACTGCTTGATTTCTCTCCTTATACGAATTTGAAAGACAGGTGTTACTGAAATGTTCACTGATCTTAAAAAATGCTCCTAAAAAATCCAGCACTGAAAAGGAGAATGATAAAACTGACCAAAATTTCAGACGTAAAATGAGGAGGAATAAATATTTGTTTACTTTTTGTGAAAGACTCTGAAAAAAAGAAAAGAAATAGTGACATTTATAAAGAAAAATATTTTAGCTCATGAGGAAATTTGTGGAATACCACTATAAAATGAGAGGCTCCAGGGATTTCTTCCAAATCGCAAGTGTTCTAGAAACTTCCCCTACCATTACAAAATAATTCACCCTTTTGAAATACAGCTTTTCTAAATTTATAGGCCAAAAGTTGTTAGCATCCAAATTAATTCTGCAAGTGTAAAATTAGTTCAGTGATTTTCCCCTTCTGATTCAGAATCATCTTGGCACGAATGGGAGATATTAGGATGCAGAAACTGGGCAGGATTTTGCCATTGAGGATTTTTTCACAGAAAAATGCTGGTGCATTGTACTAAATGATTATCGGAGCTTATCAAGTTCAACAGAACTTTGGGAAAAGTTCTTAAGTCTAGAATTAAACTTCTGATTAAAGAGAGAAAGACAAAGACAGAAACAACATCTTACTGCAGAACAACTGAAATGTAATGCATATTGTCTGCAGTATGGGTTTGTACAGAAAATTTCTCTCTTTTGCTGCATGTGTTTATTTTTGCATAGATGTGAGGGAACATGGAGTAATAATGGGGACAGGTACACATGAATTAGATAGTTTGGAGAGGTGACAACATTGGAGGGCCAGAGTCATATCCCAGCTCTTGCTCAGCCTCAGCAGTGACCAGAAACTACAGGTTTCCAGATCATGCTTGTACCCAGGCAATGGGATATTTGATTGAGATGGATACTGACAGGTACCCCTTTTCCTTCTGTACCAAAGCAGACACAAAATGTTGAAGCTGTGACATTTTCCATAAGTTGCAATGGCCATTTTCTAGTTGCGCTTGAAATAAACTTATTTCTGCTATTTTTACCTCCTAGAACTAGTCTTATCTGTTGCTGTCTTTAGTCTTACACTGCCAGTGCACATTAAATACTAGTGTGCTTTGCCCCATTTCAAAGGGGGCCATTAAGCATCACATGCCCTCACATGGTGTCAGATGCTGCCAGCTTCCCCTTGTCATTTTCACATTACCCTGCCACCTTACTCACAGTTCGGTTTCTTGATGTGAACTGTTTCAATTTTATTAGAAATCAAGCCAAATCAAAGAAAAGAGGGAAGGACTGGAAAAAAACTTAAGAGGGAAGGCTAAGTTAGTAGGAAGACTTGTACAGGAAAGCGATGAATCAAGAAAAACTCCAGGGAAAGCTGCAGTCTATCTTCTCATCATCACTCACAATTTTATCTCTATGACAAATCTGCAAAGAATTGCAGAATTAAGCTAACTTTCATAAAAAACATCCTCTAAAAAAGTATGGGTTTCAAATGGTAAAGGCTCTTTGAGTGAATCATCTTACATCCAACTGACACAATGACACAGCTAATTACTCGCAACAAAGGAAGAGTGCTGCTTTGAGGGCTTTTCCATTGCTGGCATCAAGGTAGCCTGTGATGTTCACCTACTGTTCTAAATAGCATGACAAGTCATTATTATAAACCTTCTAAGCATCAGTGATAAAACTTAATTCACCTCTGTTACTAATTGCATGAAAACTCAGCTGCTGTAGAAGGATCAGCCAATTCTACTTTTTCACACTTTCATATTACATGTTGGCAAGGCTATGACTTAAAGTGTCACAAGTGCAATTCATGCCATATACGAGACAAGAAAGGTTTACAATCCACCCAGTAGATTGAATAAGATGCAAAAATTAAAGGAGGAAATAACTGCTTATGTGCTATTCTTATGGAGCATCCTGAAGTGTCAGAAAGGACTTTGCACCATATCAAAAGCAAAAAGAAAGACATTATCACCAAGCCCGCTACATCAAAGAAATTGTTAGTGGTATTGGAGAAATAGGGCTGTTGAAATGAAGAGATATTCAAGTATGAAGAGGTGCCTTTTAGAAACACAGAATAGTTAGGGTTGGAAAGGACCTTAAGATCATCTACTTCCAACCCCCCTGCCATGGGAAGGGACAACTCGCACTAAACTATCTCACACAAGGCTTCATCCAACCAGGCCTTGAACACTGCCGGGGATGGAGCACACAACCTCCCTGGGCAACCCATTCCAGTGCCTCACCAACCTAACAGGGAAGAATTTCCTCCTTATATCCAATCTAAACTTCCCCTGTTTAAGTTTTAACCCGTTACCCCTTGTCCTGTCACTACAGTCCCTAATGAAGAGTCCCTCTCCAGCATCCCTATAGCCCCCCTTCAGATACTGAAAGTCTGCTATGAGGTCTCCATGCAGCCTTCTCTTCTCCAGGCTGAACAGACCCAACTTTCTCAGCCTGTCCTCATACGGGAGGTGCTCCAGTCCCCTGATCATCCTCGTGGCCCTCTTCTGGACTTGTTCCAACAGTTCCATGTCCTTTTTATGTTGAGGACACCAGAACTGTACAAAATACTCCAAGTGAGGTCTCACAAGAGCAGAGTAGAGGGGCAGGATCACCTCCTTCGACCTTCTGGTCACATTCCTTTTGATACAGCCCAGGATACACCCCCAAGTCCTTCTCCACAGGGCTGCTCTGAATCTCTTCTCTGCCCAACCTGTAGCTGTGCCTGGGATTGCTCTGACCCAGGTGTAGGACCTTGCACTTGGCATGGTTAAACTTCATGAGGTTGGCATCAGCCCACCTCACAAGCATGTCCAGGTCCCTCTGGATGGCATTCCTTCCCTCCAGCCTATCAACCGAACCACACAGCTTGGTGTCATCTGCAAACTTGCTGAGGGCGCACTCAATCCCACTGTCCATGTCAGCGATGAAGATGTTAAACAAGACCGGTCCCAACACCGACCCCTGAGAGACACCGCTCGTTACTGGTCTCCAGCCGGACATTGAGACATTGACCACAACTCTTTGCATGTGGCCACCCAGACAGTTTTTTATCCACCAAGTGGGAGTGGAGTGGTCCACCCATCAAATTGATGTCTCTCCAATTTAGAGACAAGGATGTTGTGTGGGACAGTGTCGAACTCTTTGCACAAGTCCAGGTAGATGACATCAACTGCTCTACCCCATCCATCAGTTCTGTAGCCCCATCACAGAAGGCCACCCAATTGGTCAGGCAGGATTTCCCCTTAGTGAAGCCATGCTGGCTGTCACCCACCGCCTTGTTGATTTTCATGTGCCTTAGCATGCCTTCCAGGAGAATCTGCTCCAGGGTTTTGCCAGGCATGGAGGTGAGACTGACTGGCCTGTAATTCCCCGGGTCATCCATTTTCCCCTTCTTGAAAATGGGGGCTCTATTTCCCTTTTTCCAGTCATCGGGAAGTTCACCTGTCTGCCATGATTTTTCAAATATGATCACCTGTGACTTTGCAACTTTATTTGCCAGCTCCTTCAGGACCCACGGATGGATTTCATCAGGTCCCATGGACTTGTGGGTTCTTAAGATGGTCTTGAACCAGATCCTCTCCTACAGTTGGCCCAAGGTCTTCATTCTCACAGTCCCAGTAAGCATTGTCTTCTTAGCAGCAGAACTGTATAAATCTCTCCATCCTTTTGCTTTGTTGGTGCCAGTTTATCATATTTATAGGCTTTTGAAAACTTGTACCCAATAAGAGCATAAGTCCCTCTGATTTTCAATGAGACAAAGAATCATAACTGATTTAAAAAATAAGTTATGTTTTTCTATTCCATATACAACTTTTGGAAAATGCACTTGAGTCTCAGTGAATGCAGGTGAAATTTATGCTTATAAGTACCTAAGTCACTTTGGAAAATGGAAATTCAGTGCTTCTGGAAATATTACTTATGGAGCATTCATGGCCTTTTATTTCCTGGTTAATCATCCTTGGTGGTTAAAGGAGAATCTATTTTAAACTTCATCTATTTCATGTTATCTTAAAAACTATACAGAAACTCTGTGAGTGTTCCTCTCAGTGGGTGTCCTTGCCTTCTTTCTCTCCTTTGTATTATTACAGCTCACTCATTTCACCTTCTCATAAATTAAATCATCCATATCCCAGAGATCACACCGTGTATGCCTGGGAATTTATACAGTGATTAGAACAATAGGACCCTGATTCTGAATGGTGCCTTTGGGATTTTCTGTGATATCAATTATATACAATAACAATCCTGCTCATGAACAGCACTAGCCTACAAGCCACTCAGCTCCAATGGTATGATACTTAAAATTCCTCACCTCATTTTCATTGACCATGAGAGGAAAAGCAAAGAGTAAACAAACAGAAGATAACCTTTATGAGTAAAACATCTAAGCATAGAAAGATTAATCGACCCCTGTCAGACAGTCATTAAATCAAATAAGAGCTTTTCTTATACTTTTAAAGCTCAGATTTACAGTCAAGCAAATTGTGTAAAAAAGCTGGTAATACAGTGACGCCCAGTGCTACTGGGCTTTAGAAAGCTGACAGTTGCTGTAAAATAGTCATTAAACAACCTCTAGAAGAGACTCATCAGCAGATGCCCCCAGGTGAAGGAGAGAGAAAGCTGAGAGAATGAAGGAGAATCTAACATCTTAGCATGACTGAATTAAACAGAGCATATTATGCTGATTTTCAGAGTCAGCCCAGTAATTTAATTTTCATAGCAGTTCCTTTGATTGTAGCAACCATTTTATGAAACATTAATAAAACTTCTTTTTTATGTAGCACACATCCTTTTTGCATTTCATTAAGGAAAAAAAGGCAGGATGTACAAATTTGCTGACCATTAGCTCTGTAAATGACAAAAACAAATAAAAGATTATTTTTAATGCAGTACCACTGTGGTGGGTAGACTAAATATGGGTTTACAATAATTTCAGCACAAATTGGAAGAGACAAACTGTACATGGATTTGCCATATTGTACTGTAATGTCATCTCATAAATCAGAATGGTCTACCGCGTGTGTGCATGTGTGCGCATATACTGCTTTTATATGTAATTACGGTTAGTAATGATATATGCTTCATTGGAATTGACTCTTCTCTTGCTTTTACTGGTATAAATTACAGAATTAATTGAAATTAATATCAACATAAAACTGGCATAAATGAATAGAAGAGAGAATAAATGTAGCTGCCTACTCGGGAGAGTGGAATACATATATACAACTGTATGCTTGTAGTCAAGTGCCATCAGCATTGGCTCTATTACACGTAAATATCATGTGAAAAATTTAAAAGTTTTGAGAAATTCCAGCAGAGATCGATTCTGCAAGTATTAAAGAATGTATAAAAATGTGGGGTAAATTTAATTTCCCTTTGTTTTTTTTTAACTTTTCCGTCTGGTTTTTTTTTTAACTTTTCCTTCCTTCTTGTCTTTCTGCAGTTCCTTGCCTTTCTCTCCTAATATCTTCAATTTAGTTTATAGCCAGATAAAGACATAAATGTAAAAAAGGAAACAGGAAAAAAGAAAACACGAGGAAAAAGAGAAATGAAATGTACATTGACATTGCATTTTCCACTTCCTTTGGGATACTGGTCCATTTTAATTTGAACAAAAATTTCCCACTACATTTTTGCTTTGGAAAAACAGCTAAACATTTTTTTCAACAAAAATATCTTCCTCAAAAAAAATGTTGACACCTCTTTAACCACAGAAAATTCATTTTGCAGACAGGAAAGACATGTCACAAAAACATGCTCTCATTTGGTTACAAAATCTGTTTCTTTGTTGACTTTCTCATTTAAATGATGCCTCGAAGTCAGTCTCCTATCATAACAAATAGACACAGAAACTCATATGTGGAAATACACATGTTTGTATTTACCTATATATTTATTTATAGAGATATATTTATTTACATATATACAAACATACAGCACAGGCAAACTATACGTAAGAATAATGACCATGAAGTGGTCAAATAACAGGAGTTTTCCAAGTTAAGACTGTCTGCTCAACCTTAACACTGCCCACATACAAACAGGCATCAAAGCCACAGGATTACGTGCCATTTTACCTCATGATAACTTAGTTTCATAAAAAAAAACAACCACCCTGGTTGGTTAGTTTATAGTCAGTGTTACAGCTTTTTGATATTTATTTTAACGCTCCCTCAAGAAGGAAGAAAATGACTCATTCATCTCACAGCGAGGGACCAGCCTCTGAAAGATACTACATAGTTTATTCATAGAAATGAAAGCGCCAGTGGGAACCAGCCAGGTCTTACACAAACTTTTTTTGTGATCTCTGCCAGATCACATCCTCCCTCTGTGTACCAGATTTTCATTAGTAAAATATCATTAGAGATATATTGGTTAAAATGTACAGGTGGGGTTATCTGATTTCACTTCAATTTTCAAAAAATTCAGGTTTCTCTAAAATTGAAGTACTTGTCAGGAGCCAGAGGAGAGCAACAGATGCTGCAAGAGGGCCTCTTCATTTACTGCTTCCATCAGAGCAGGATATACACGGCTTCGACTTTGGTTTCTTTTATTTGGTCTCCACAGAGAGACTCCAGGCAACTCACACAGATCATGCAGCTATTTTGGAGATGTCAGATGGCTAATGCTCACTTAGAGGGAAACCTATCCTAAGCTTACTGGTCTTAGGCTGACTTTATAATCCTTGCACAATAGATTCCTCATCTTATTTAGAATTTTGCAAGAGCAAGTCATATAGCATCTATACTTTATTTAATATTGATTTGGAGCAGGAAATTTCTCTTTCCTCAGTATCTTCACCTGTAAAATAAGGATAATGTTTATCCCTTTGCGAAGCAGTTTTAGATCATCCTGTGACATACACGATTTCAAAGTGTCATAAACCTCCCATTGATTCATTTTTGCCTACTCAATATTACAGTGATAGCAACCGAATAGACACATAAATTACATTACAAACTGTGGCTGCTTTTCCAGTTTGCTTTTTTTTCTTTTTAAAAATTTTATTATGTGATAATAATCTGGGAAAACATGTCAGTTGCATATGGAAAATACTTTTTACATGAATAACTACTCTACATTCACTCTGTTTTTTTCCTGTAGTGCTGTATTCCTGCACAACTGCTTTGTAGTGTTACTGCTCATTATACGCAATGCATTTTATTGCAGTCATACCTTTTGTGTGGTTTTGTGTGTTTGTGTGCAAGCATGAGAGAGTTTTATACTATTTAATGTTCTATTAAGTGTTAGAACTGTTAGCTTTGACTTAATATTCAGTGAAGTGCCAAGCAAGTACACATACAAAATGTTTAAAAGTACCTTTCCCAGAAAATTCCTAGAGGACTTAGATAAAGATTCTTCAGCTAACATACACAAATAATTCCTCTAATTCCACCAAAAGCATTAACCCTTTACCTCCCATTGTAATGGAAGGATTTAATTATGAAACAAAATTGGTTTCCCTATAAATAAATCACAGAGAGAAAATGTTCCAAATTGTAGCACATCACAAATTTTAATATAGATGGGAAAGGCAGAATATGGCACCATTTATACTGAGTTTTGTAAAGGAGAATTTGCATTCACCATATCTGCTGTTTTACAGAAAGAAACATGAGATTCACAGGTGGGCTTTTATTGAAATTAGTCTGCATGCCACTAAAATAGTTCAGGTTTTATTTTCGAGGTTTTTTTTGTTGTTGTTGTTTTTTGCTTGTTTGTTTGTTTTTGTTTTTTTTTTTCCCAGTGAATGTACACAAGCAGGCTAATGGACAACAGCATAACCAGGCAACGGAAATCTATGAAGCAAAACTTTTGCCAGAACTCTGAAGCAATGCTTGCAAATTCCTGATGCACTACATTCACACCCCTCAAACAAGGAGGAGCAACTCTAGCTACAGCAGGCAGAGTTGTAGCTAAAGGACCAGAAAAGTGGAAAGAAAACATTGGGTTATTTTGCCATGTGCTAATTCCTTTCAAAAGGTATTAAAAATGACAGGAAAAAAAAAGGTAAAATGTCAAGAAGTTAAGTTACTTGGTAGACTGAGCTGCAGTTTCTCAGAAGTTTAATCTGTACATAAAACCCCAAATGCTGGCCTCAGTATTTTCTTGCAGTGTTGTTTTTGATTGAAAACTTTGTGAATGTTTGTGATATTGCTGAGAGCCTATTGGCAGATGAGCATCTCTTGCTATAGTCTCCATCATTATTTCCCTGTCTTGTCTATTAACGAGCACTATCATCCCATCGTAAGATGACAGCTGCAACACGTACTCAGGCGCAATAAACAGCTAAATGAGGCGCACAGCAATTTCACTTGTCACCAGAGCCCTCGGCACAACTGGCTGCACAGCTTGATGCATAAATTCATGAGGCTGTTGCATATGATGGAGTATGCCTGGCTGAAAGAGGTGATGGATAGCAGGGCAGCTAAAAATGGCCATCACCTTGACTCTGTCAGGACATTTTTTAAAAGTACCCCATCAGCTCTCTTGCATTCTTTCATGTACACTATCCCCAAGCTATAGGCTTCTGAAAGTTTTTCCTTACTTCTTGATCTGAAGTCAAGTTTTTTCTTAGGTTCAGTGAATGTAATATATGCTGCTAATGTGTAGGGTGAAATGGTCCTATAATAATTGTTCATTCAACACACAGCAGAGTCATAAGGTTAAACACTAACAGAAATTTCCGATTTTGCCGAGTACATCTGAAATGTTGGTAAAATGCATACACACACACACAAATACAGGCACATGTACAAGGAAAAATGCCTATAAAGTCTCATGCAAAAGTACATTCAATTATGTATATGCATAGAAAACTATGTTTCGCAAAAAGCTATCGGTGTTGTTCTTGAATGCATTACAGTAATTATACGCTATGCAGAATAACTACAGGTTGAGATAACTTGCCATTGCATACTGTTAGATCTGAATTAACAAAGTGTTTTCTAATAAGTCAATAAAAAGGAAGGAAAAAATTACAAGAAAAAAAAAGGAACCACTGCTATGGGGTTTCCAAATGAAGCCCAAAACTCGAGTTTCCATAAGCACAGTATTTGATGTCCCAGTGAAATTCTTTGTTTGTATCCCCTCTGTTTGTGTTACTGGAAGTCACCTAAGGAAGACAAATACAAAGGCAACAAAATCAATGAGGCAGTTTCCTGCAAAGCTTCATGCATTAATCTCTATCACACAGAGAAATATACACCACTACAAGGGAAGAAAGTCACTTGTTCTCTAATAAAAGAGAAAACCCTTGGTAATAAACAATTAATAAAGTTGTCATGATTAGTTATGCAACTATGAATCAATGTTCATGATAAAAATGACCACTTTCATTGCTTTACATATCTGTGATGTGGGAGTATTACAAACGCTGTTGCCACACTGAAACCTACACAACCATTGTGGTCATATTCTTAAATTTGTTAATGTCCGATTTTAACAGGAGGTGGGCTTTCCATCTTGAACACACGTACACACATGTCTGAATGCAAAGTGTCTCCTCATGCCTGTCTTCTTTCCATTACGAAACTCTCTTCCAAGCTGGCCAACTTTACCTGGCTCCCATCTGCAGTAGAAGGAGTTAGGACATATCCTTCCTGCAGGTCTCTGGCAGCAGTGCTCTGGCACCTGGACCCAGCTCCTCCAGGCCAGCAGCAGCTAACTGCTGCCAATGCTTGCTTGTCATCCAAATTACCAGGTGCTGGGAAAAGCCCCTGAGAGGGAGACCTTGGTGGCACTTCTGGTCTGTGAAGCTCTCATGCACTCCTCATAGCTGTGATGTCCAAGCACATGCCAAGCAGTAACCCCAGATAGCAGACACATCCCTTGAAGCCCTTGAGGAGGGACACTTGTCCCATTGTGCCTCTAATTTTCTCTGCCATCCCAAAAGTGGGCTGGGAAGTGTTGGCATCATGTTAAGATGACATCCTTCCACCCTCTGTCTCCGCTGGGGACTGGCAGCAGATGATGCACCTGATGAGCATCGCCTGAATTTCTGAGGCCATGAGCTCTTATTAGATTTAATGGTGCATCTTAAAGCAGATAAAAAAAATCTAAAAAGATTAGATGCCTAAATAGTGATTTAAGTGACTGATTTTCGATATGGCATGCTGCCATCTGGTGGACAATGCTCTGATCGATCCTTTGACCAGAGCTGTGAAGAGGTGGGGCCGGGAAACAAAGGGGTGCCTGGAGTTTAGGGGTCCTCTGTAGCAGAACCTGGATCCAGTGCCAGTATTCACGCTGTAAAGAAACCATCTCTGCAACATCTGAGAGCCCGCTCTTCCTCATGACCACAGTGTGAGACGCCGAATTCAGAACATGTTGTCTTATTTTCAGAAAGCCCTTGGGAAAAACCTGAAGTAAAGTCTGTCTTTCACACTGTCAGAGGGGGAAAAAAAGGAAAAAAAATAAGAAAAAAAAAGAAAAACATATAAAAGAAGTACTGTAATAGAGCATCACTGGACCTGTAGCAGGCTCTGAGCACATTCTGCTTGTGGGTTGTCTTCTAGCTCATTTGGTAGGTCAGAGAGCTGCTCCTATGGCCCAAATCAGCTCCTGAGAGAAAGCACCTCATGGTCGCTCAGGTATTTAGATAAGGCTAAACTGAACCCTTGGGAATAATTCATTTAGGGAAATTTTAAATGACACAAAACAGTGTCCAGATTTGTGGCATTATCCAGCTTCTGTCAGAAGTGCCTACAGGCAGGTGTTATGAAGCAATTCTGAAATCCAAACTGTTTCAAGTACTAAAGAAACCCAGGGCACTGTTCTGGAGGTCTGGTGAAAGGATAAGGAAAAGGGAGGGGAAAAAATAACTATAAATTACCTTAGAGGCTGGGTGTTTATGCATTACTTCATTTTTGCTAGCTAATGCCTTCATAAAAATATGGCAGTGAAGCATTTATTAATGCTGTGTCTACTGTCCCTCATATCAGGGCTCAAGGAAAATGTTTCTTCTTTAAATGAATACAATAGCACAACATGCAGCCTAAGAGCTGCTGTAATTCAAGAACTTCCCAAATGCTATCAAAAGATAACCAGAAAAAGAGACTTGTGTGTCAGTATGTGTGTATCAAGTTCTTTACAAAGCATTCTTACACTTTGTCCTAAACACAGTAATCAAGTTTCCCACTGAGAGACCTGAAGATCAAGACTAGGGCCAAATTCTGCTCTTATAGTTACATGTTCACCTGTGTAACTGACAGCAGAATTTGCCCTTAGGACTTTAAACTTGATCTGCTATTCAATGGGCAGCTCATGCACTGATCTGAGCACCAGAGTGATGTGCTCCTGTCAACCTGTGAATCAGAGGAATTGCTTCTCTCATGCAGAGGAGGAAAAAAGCTCCTTGTAAATTGCTCCTGAAATCGCCTCTTGCCTTTTTCTAGCAAGGATGGGCAAATTTGAACACAAAATTCAACACAAACTTAAATAACGCTTAGATATCAGGGAGACAGATGCCATAGAAATACAAGCTGGCTGATGATTAATTGAGTTTGCCTTTCACTTAGGACATGCTATGATAAAAGGAGTTAGTGTGGGGAAAAGAGAGAAATTTAAATGAAGAAACACATGAAGTACACATAAATATGTACATGCTGCATATAAACAAAGCAAATTTAGACCAGCTTCTGCATACTTCTTCGCTGGCTAATACAGAGAGTGTATATAAAAGGTAGCTATTCTTTTAAAAAACTGCCTTCATCGTCTGAAACAAAAATGATCTAATATAAGCAGGGCAAAAAGTTTCATTGGCTCAGATTACCACTGCAACTATAGAATTGTCTGTTGAATTCTACATAATTAGCATTCTTGTGCAATGGAATATATTTCTCCAAATTTACTGTTTTGCATAAAATTAGTTAACGCTGAGCATGGACTGTCAAAATGTGCCTGGTAGAATGAGAATGTGGGACAGTTGGGAAAGACTGCTGAGTTAATTTTAGATGTGGGCATACTACCCCCAGCAAACCTTGACCCCATTCAAACAACACTTGCAATCAAGATTTACTACGCTGTATTATCGTGCAGGGAGTCAGTTCTTTAAGGAAATATATAGACTTCCCTCATGAAGCCAGGCAGCCTTCTTCGCCAAAAACCTCCATCTTGGGTCCCAAGCTCCTCCCCTTCCTGTTGCCTATCTACTAGATTAACTCATAGAGCCAACAGTCACTGGAGAGGGAAGTGTTTTTGTCTGATGTTGCTCTCATACAGGAGTGGGGAATGTGAGTCAATTGCAGTGTTGGCAAAAGTCTGTGTGGATTTGGGTCTGGGCTACCCCAAGCCATTTGAGTTTCCAAATACAGCTAGAAGATATGAAATTACCACATGAAAGATGAAGGTACTAATTTAGTTTGCAAATCATATGTGATTCCTGCTATAGTTTCTTTAATGGTGAAAGACAGCAAGAAGACTTTACTACATAAGCTGGCCAAAAGATGGTTTTGGTAGTACATCATGAATATGATCTTTAAACCGTGAGGTAACAGTTATTATTTGTATGTATTAAAGTGTTGTCGCCTCAGTTACAAACTGCTGCTGTCCCTATGCCTCACAAACATAGAAGAAAGGTCTCTTCCTCAAAGTAACTTCCTGTCTCCATTTAGTGAAAAGAATTAAAGAAAAATTAGGAGGTAAACACTTATTTTTTCATTAGGTATACAGTTCTCTTTTTCCATTAGGAAAAAGACTTATGAAACTCATTACATTGATCTATTCTGTTCTTGCAAATGTAGAAACCTGCCATTTCTGTTGTTCAGTCACAATATCGACATCAAGGTTGAATGAGTAAGAAAAGAGGAAACAAAAATATTTTAAAACTTCTTTATTGTTTTAGCTTGTTCTCTATTCATCTGCAAGTTATTCCATTTTCAAGGTCAACTGTTTGATAGAACACTTGGAAGGATATTCCCTGGACATATTTTTGAGGGGGGCTGAGCAGAGAGGAAATCCAGTTTGTAAACAAATGAAATAAAAAGTGACAGAACATGATATCAGATATGCAACTTTTGTGACAGATGAATCTTACAAAGATTGCCCACAGACTTCAGAATGTCTCCTTAGTTACCCCATTTTCCTCAGAAAAGACTGCTCCTGGGTTTCCTTGGCCACTTCAGAATTTCATTCTAGTATCTTCACTTAATTTCTAAGACCAAACACAGTAAAATTAATGCATTATAAACTGCCCAAATGGTTACAATGGTCATCTCATGTGCTTGGCATCATATAGATTCTGCTTAATAGAAATCCTTTTAATTAAAGAGCTTACTTTACCACAATTTTTCTCTTTTCTCTGTTTTTTCTCTCTGCAAAGACCCTTATTCCTCTTCCAGGATTAAAAAAACACCCAACCAAACAATAACAAAAAAGCCAACCTCGAGAAATTCTCAAATTAGTCTGCAAATTGCAGAGTGGCAGTATAGGCTCGTCTCTTAATCACAACTTGAAAATTTCCCATTCCAATTGCTTTTACCATTTTAATGCTAAGCAGCCCATAACAACAAAGGGACAAGATGGATTTCTGTCAAGCAAACAGGTGTAAACAGACTTTTTTTTTCCAATATCTCACAGCTGCTTCAATGGGTCCTGGCAAAGTCTCATCCTAGTGTTTGATCCTGAACCTTAAAATTACTTCAGGAATCACCTTCTTCCACAGTCAGACCTAGATCTCCTGAGCCTGTTTTTATTTCCTGTCTACTAGCAACTGCTATGATAAGACCCAGAAAGCTGTGACCATTTTTTCCCACTGTGACAGACAAGAACAAAACCTGCCGTAGCAAGTAGTAGATGGAAAGTAAATAGAATCATGAGCTCTGGGAACACTAGCAGTGCTGCAGGCAGGGTAGCAGACAACTTAAAATAAATACAGTTAAAGAGTAAGAAAAATATATTTACTTTTTGTCCTTTAAGCTTTGAGCTATTTGAGAAGGTGGTGGAGGAGATCTTAGTTCAGAAGGGCACAAAACAATCGACTTGAAGACAACACAGTTGCCTCACAGATGACAAAAAGGGAAATTGGATTTCAGAAGATCCACATCAAAGGATGAAGAACATGGTCCCCAAACCATTAGGAATGAACAGAAAAACAGATCACATGATGATAAGTGTCCAGGGGAACATAGTTTCCACAAATATAACTAGTTTCTCAGGTTTTCAGTTCTTAATAGTAAATCCCAAACAACTAATGGAATAGCTATAAACTGAACAGACTTGAGATGTGCATTTGGCAGATTTTGGAGTAGTATTTGTCTCAGCTTGCACCTCACTTGTATTAGTGGTGTAAAAAGCCAATTTCAAATGCTACAGACAGGGAAGTACAGTACATAGTATTTTTTTTGCTAAGTGTGAAGGGTTTGTTATGTTGTTTTGTTTTGTTTTGGTTTGGTTTGGTTTTTTTTTAATGAATAGTGCCTGGAAGGCACAACAAGAAAACCAACTACTGCATTAAATCAATATTGTGTCTTGTAAAACATATAACTGCACTAGAAAATAACACATAATCTGAGAAAAAACTGGCCATGATGCATTTCTATCTCTATGGAATGCTACAGAATGTGAAATATTTGCTTCTTTCTCCTTTCAGTTTAAACCCTGCTTTCTTCTGAGATTATGCTCAAAATATTTCAGCTGGAGAAATTAAGAAAGAATGTTTATACATTGCTAGACATGGGCTCTTAAACAAAAGAAATTAAGACAAATAATCAGAAAGCTTTTTTCCCATTCTCCATCAATAGTACCCTGTTCTCCTCATTTTGCCCGCCACCACTCTGTCCGGCCTGCACAGCTTAATTGCAGCTAGATTTCAGTACCTCAGTAGCCCAAGTGGTATATGCTTTTTTTGACAACTGCTGTAGTTACACCTTATTTGCCTAATTTCTCTTCTTTATTAAATACCTCTTGATACTTCTAATACTTCTATCAACCAGACTAGTAGCAGGTTTCCACAATTTTTTTTCTTTGTGCAAGAATATTGAAATTTTGTAAGGTTTCCTTTCCATTTATGAAGAAAATTAATCTTTTGAAGCTTTAATAAGAAGAAAGATGAATACAGGAAATGAAGAGTTCGAGCTTCCATGTGTGTTATTGGAGAAGCTAGACTCATTCCACCTCACTTCACTTCTGCTTCTCTTGCTCGCTGTCTTATGTGTGCTTCAGCCACTTTTCTGGTTTGGGATGGCTCTCTTTCAAGGGGGACTACAAATGTTTACATAAATTATCATTTACTGCTCCACGAATTCAAACCTGGGTCTTGTACGTCCCAGTAAATAATCAAAAGCTGTCTGGTTAGACACTCCATCTTGTGCTTATTTTTGCAGAGCAGATCTCTAACAGGAAGCAAACAGCTGGTCACAGCACTCACTTGTAATGTGGAAGATTGAATATTGAGGCTCCAGTGTGAACCATGAGACAGGGGAACTTGATCTGGCCTCTCTTACATGCCAAGTCAGCAGGACCACCAGAATATAAGCTACTTCTCTCTTGTCTGACTGGACTTTCTAGCCTACGCTCAAGAAACCTTTAATGAACAAATTTGTGCCAAATTGTTAGCCACCAACAGCACATGTCACTCTTGACAGACTGCTTCTTTCTTTGTCAATACCTCTCCTTTGTCAATAGACTCCTAATATAGCACAGCTATATGTCCCATATATAAATTTGGTCTTACCAATGAGTATCTGCTGAACCAAAGTCTGACTGACATAAACAAAAAGTTATATCCTTTTCTGTTTCACATAGATTTTATGCTGCACTCATCGCTGTGCTACTGCCAGCACCGTGTCAGTGATGCATATATGAATCAGTACAAACCATTCACAAGTTCTATATTTAAAAGGCTCCGGATGTAGCAGTTCTTCCAGCCTCATCAGATGTTCGGAGGCGGGTAGGCGTGAAGGGAGGAGAGGGAAAAGGAGTGTTCTGCTTCGAATTCCCACCAGTTTGTTTTGACATCTCCCTTGTATCGAAGTGGCTGGAGCTCACTTGGTGGCTTGCAGAAAGTCGTTTGTTGCCAATCTGATATGATGACTCTGCATACACCGCCAAAAATTGTAGTGGATTTTTTAGCTCAGATCACAAAGCAAGCTCATGTTTAATTTGGTAGCTACTATCATCCCAGCTCTTTGTGAGACATTGCTGCTTTACATGTGTATCCCTGTGTTTTACAAGCAAATGACAGGCATTTTTTTTTCAGATACTTTGCCCAATTATATAAGATTGTCACAAATATGTAGAGGATGGGAGAAAGAGAGCTGTACTGGTAAGACAGCTTACAAAAGGAGTGACTCTAGCTCCTCGTACATGCCGGACTTGGCAGAAAGCCCTTCTGTTATTTTCCTCATTCACATTGTATGAAGAAAATAAAAGTGTGACAGTGGGGAAGAGGAGGTACTGGCAACAGTGGAGGTAAGGAAGCCAGGCAACAGAAGAGGAAAATCTTAGGGTTACTGCAGGGAAATATGGTGTGGGTGTTGTTCAGATCTCCTCCTTCTCTGCCTTCATTTTCTATTTCTACATTGCACAGGAGCACGCTTCCATGTCCTGAAGGCATCTGCCCTCTGAGAATCTCTTCTGTTTTGCTTGTGCCATTATTATAGGCCTGGTGTCTCTGATACATGATTGAGGCCTGACTCATAAATAAGAGGTACTATAAATTTAAGCCACTGCCTTGTTTAATCCCCTTTTGCCCACACAGCGAGGAAACTGACTGGAATTTATTGCCTTGCATGTTCTCCCTGATTTATTCAGTCAGGAGCCTGCTTGCATTTTCCTCTATTTGACATTACTTTATATCCTGCAACATAATATATTTTCATTATATTTTAATATACCATGTGGTAAGTGCAACCACACAGCAAAAGTTTGGGATCTTTCTGCTTGTGCTGTTATTTCTCATGTACAGTAATATCTACTACATGATGAAGACCTGACTCATAAACAATAGCTTAGGTCACAGACTTATTTATTTTCCTGAACAGTATGGCCAAGGAACTAACAGCTTGATAATTTATTTGACATTTGTATCAGGATAGTACGATCTATGCCCCTGCACAGGAAAGCAGGGCTCATCTGTTGACCCAAGCTATTAGCAAGTGTAGGTAGGAATCTGCATTAAAACACTGAGAAAGTTGTGCTGACTCAATTCTGTAGGTGCTGCCTGTTTATTCTGGTGGACTATGAGATGTCTGTGTCATCTTCTACTCAAGAAGAAAGAAAGACCTAGAGACCTTCTGAGGAAACCTATACAAACAGATAGCTTGAAGAAAAGAAGGTGTGAACGTTTATGTGTTCAGTGTCACTAGTTCAGAAAATCTTTGATCAGGATAGGTACAGAGTGAGCTCATGCAGTTGAAGAATTCTGCTCTATATATTGTTCTGTTTGCTATCAAAATCTCAATTAGAGTGGTTCTTTCTTTCTTCTTTTTTTTTTTAACCTAAAGGTTTTATCCTAAAATTAACTTTTTTAAAAAAAGAAATTCCACATCAAACTGATATTCTGAGAAAGCAATTTTTATAAATTTTTTTACTTCCCAAGTGTATAAATTAATTTCTGTGGCAAAACAAAAAGGTAAAACAAGATAGGGTGAAATACAAAAAGTTGAGAGCCAGAATAATTAACAGGCTTTTAATTTTTTTTTTTTTTAAAGTTTAAAACAAAAGTTATTTTCAGCCTTTCTTCGTAAGGGAGGGTTTTACAGTGAGACCACCAACAGCGGACTTACAGGTGTAGAAGATAGGACAGTTTTTCAGAAGAGGCACATTTGCAGTGTGGACTATGTACCTGGATGTTAAGTCCAGGAGCTACAGCACAAGGGTGGGACATCATTGGGTGTAGCTGCTGACTGTTCAACACTGGGGAATATTTTAGGAAAGCAGGTTTCGGAAGCCCCACAGGCTGATGAAGAAAGACAAGCTCTAGCTCACAATAGCCCAGAAGTCAGTATCAAGGTCATTCTGAAGCTTGAGAGTGATGCACCCATAGCATCACCAAGGTTAATCCTGTATTCTCTCTTGGAACCCTATGGGCTTCCATCATAGAGCAGATAGGGTAATTGCGTTCTTTTTTCACGTGGTAGTATTACTAGAAAATTTATAAAATCTCATTTTTTTTCACTCTACAGTGTAATTTTCTTTGGACTTTGGTTTTTTAATCAACTTGTCAAGCTTCTCTATTTCTCTCTGTATTAATTTATTCACTTAAATAGGTGAAGGAAGTCATATTATCTTCTGGCACTGTCATCTATAAATTCCTTCTTTATTTATCAGTGTACATGTGTTGGTGTCCTTTTCCTGTAGCCTGAAATCAATAAAAGAATGGAAATTGAATAGGTTCCTAACTTACCACTCTACATGAAAATCTTTTTCTACAGGGCCATCCTTTTCAGGAAAGAAAAGTGTTTGGGCTGTCTAGACCACCCTGCATTCCTGTGTAAGTGAGGAGAAACAAGAATGTTCCAACTCAGCTGTTTTGTGAGAAGGGACAGAGAAATACATATTCTGAGAATTAATATTTTGTGTCTTTCATACCTGGAGAGTTCTGGAAAACATTTGGAGTATGGTGTGCCTGACTGCACAATGGCCAATGGCAAAAAAGTAGATACACATTTTTGTCAAAAAGCTCACTTATTTCTGCTTCATTTCCAGTAGCTGAAAACCAGAAACAATCTATTTTGCTATTTCCAATCCAGAACAGACTTCTTTTTTTCAAGTTTAAAGTTATTTGTGACTGTTTGTCCTTTATTTTGGGCTATTTTTGCTGTGGTGGTTATCCTTCTATCTCCCAAATGCTGTGCTATCATTTCCAATGCAGCAGTAGCTCTGGAAAGTCCAGAGACAATCAAACTCCCTGCTGCTTGAATCAAGACACACATGCTAACCATGTCCCAGCCAATGTCTGATCTTGTAGTATGGGAATAGTTTATACTTGGCTACCTCTTTATTGATAAGATTTGTTTATATGATCAGGAATGAAATTAATCTGTGTGGTGAATCTTACATTTAAATGCTATTACAGCTGGATACCAAGCCAACAATCAGAAACTTTTTTGCTTTCCAAAATATGGATAAACCAGAGGGAAATACAAAGAGATGGTTAAAACCAAAAGAGAACAGGAAAGAAAAGAGAGAGGAAAAAAAAAAAAAAGATGCTACTCTTTCTGCTCTGCAGAATACTTTTCATAAGAATGGACAATGTTCGAGTGACAGGCACTTTTGTTAACACAAGGTACATACATGTGTTGACCTTTCAAAGCTAATGCAAAGGTGTTTGTAATCTTTATGTTCTGAGACCTTCCTAAGGATATGGTTTGCAAAGTTGATATTTACAGACTTCAAAAACAATAAAAAGCACCAGTGATTTTTAAAATAGACATTCCACCAAAGAGTCAATACTGCTTCTACAGCATACAATTTGTGCAAATTTGTATTTGCTGTGAAAAAATTAGCTTGACACATGGATAGAATGGCCCAAAATCACAGGAATATTTCTTATGATATTTTCAGGCTTATCTATTAAAAGGGCAATTTTCTCCACATACTGATAGTACACTTTAATCTTATTACCCATTGCCTGTCAGTAAAATAAAACCAAAGACACAATGGGTGTAGCTTTACTAGGTAAAGTTAACAACAGGTTAGATTCTGTTGCCTTTACTAATATAAGGTAAAAACCTCTTCCCTGGATTTTTCAAATCTTTGTGGATGTAATTAACCTAAGCGTACAATAAGTCACTCCAAAGTCAGTGCTTAATCAGTCTGAGAGACTTACAAGGGAAATTAGCATTTATGAAATACATTATAAATAGCCTTATTTGCACGCGGGGATCCATAGTAAAATATTTGATTTGTACATTTTGTATACCCTAAGAAATGGAGAACTGCTTTGGCTGCCTGCTCTTTTCATAAACATATTTTTAAAGACAAAATATATTGCTGCACTGTCTATTAGCTTAGTATTTCCCTGTTCACACATTTTATTAAACAAGAGCAAATCAGGCTTAAAGTATTTTCAAATATATTTATTAAAAAGTCAAAATACAGTATTATAAGTATGACTTTATCTAAAGAAACTGGTTTTGCTCCAATCCCATTGTATTAAAAAAGTATTTGGACCACACAATTTTTATTGCAAATTATTTATCATAATAAGCCAAAGCATTAGATGCATGTATTCTCTATAAAACTATATAAAATTAAATGACAGTGGACTAGTCAGCATACCATTCAGTCTAAAACTCCAATTATTGTAATATTTAACTAAACAAAAATCTGAAACCTTTGAAAACTGACATCTCTATAAATTTACTTGTAATTGCGCAAGATGAGGGACTCTTCATTAGGGACTGTAGTGACAGGACAAGGGGTAATGGGTTAAAACTTAGACAGGGGAAGTTTAGATTGGATTTAAGGAGGAAATTCTTTACTGTGAGGGTAGTGAGGCACCAGAATGGGTTGCCCAGGGAGGTTGTGAATGCTCCATCCCTGGCAGTGCTCAAGGCAGGGTTGGACAAAGCCTTGGGTGACATGGTTTAGTGTGAGGTGTCCCTGCCCATGGCAGGGAGGATGGAACTTGATGATCTTAAAGTCCTTTCCAACCCTAACTATTCTATGATTCTATGATTCTATAAGATCATAGAATGATCACAGAAAGTTATTCACAGAAAGTTCCTCAAGATACAAGACGGTCCTGAAAACTTAAATCCACTACACATCCCACCCAGAAAAGAAAAGCACCTTTTGGTGCTCTAGGGAGATTTTGAAATTTGCAGCCGTATTTTCATTGTCACTATCCAGCAAAGTAATTATTTAGTCAGGAGACCAAACTAGATGATCTAATGATGCCTTTTAGCTTTAAACTTGTCAGTCTTTTTAATGAATCACACACATAATGTTAGGAAGGTGCTTAAGCACTTTTTAGACATAAGCACTTTTTTTTTTTTCCCTGCTGGCTGAGTTCAGAAGGAGCATTAAAATGGTAATCATAGTTTTGTGCCACTTTAGCTCTATTCTGAACCATTCTAACTTATGCTGAATTACAGGGCACAAATGAAAGACATTTAGGAAGTGCTGAACAATTTTCCTAAGACCAACTTTTGACTTTTTTTAAGTTATAATTTTCAAGGGGATTTAAAAAAATTAAATTATTTTTCCTTTGCTTTCCTTCAAAATGTGTTTTTCATGAATCACAAGTCAAAAATCATGTACCTTTTCACACATCTACTTCCCTCAGTTTTAAATAAACATTTCCAGTGTATTAACAGCAGAAACCACAATGTTGCCACTTACACTTTTAAATATGATTATTTTAGGAGAGGTTAGAGATTACATTCACCACAGAACTATCTTACTCATTTTATACCTGCATAACTCAGAGTTTCCATTGCTGTTATGGGTTGCTGAGACTCCTCCCAGTGTTACTACTTTCTGTCTTTAGCATGGAGACCAGTACCTATTAGTATTGATTTATCAGAACTAAATATTGAATGAAAAGTTCTTTTGGGAATCCAAGGTAAAAATAGACCACTAAACAGCAAGATAACTCTAAGATCAATATCAGGGCATCTAGTTACAACACAGGAAAAAGTAATTTAAAAGTATGTTAACACCCATCTTAATAGAACAAATTATTACTTTTGAATTCTGAGGCAGAGAGACTTTTGAGATATACTAACTTTTTAAGAACAAAAATCTCTTAAGCTTTTCCTAAGAACTTTATATTTCAAGTACCACTTTTGTTACCTAGCTATCCCTCAAAGTTGAAAGTGTTGGGTTGGTGTCTTGAAGAGTGTGTGCTCTGTTGTTGATCACATTTATAAGCTAATTAAAAGGTTATTTTATTTCGGAGCAGCTTATTAAAGGGCATTGCTCACTCTGCATATGCAAGTAATTGATGGTGTATGCATTATGTGACAGTGCTGGGATGATGTACATTCTTTATTAACATACATAGGAATACACATTTGCAGGAGGTTTTGAGAAAGAAAAAACAAATGTGCATGATGAATGAAGCAAAATAAATATTACATTGCAAGTTATTACAGAACATGGAATATTACAATAGTCAAACCAAAAAAAACCCAAGATTCTTGTGGCAATTTCCAGCATGGTAAGTTTGGCATAATTACAGTAGTAATTTTTTATTTGCAAAGCACCCAATAGCCTTGAACATAAGCATGGCAGTAACATGTTTTCTGATGCATTGCCCTCAACCTTGTGTGTGGATTCTTGGATTCAGAATCTGAAGCCTTATAGTGCCATGAAATTCACTTTATTTTCAACCATGTGTCTTTTCATAAAGGACAAGCTGCGGCTTTGTGGCTTTTCTATTTTTCTATTTTTTTTCTTTCCCAGGTATTGCTTGCTTGTGTAACAAGGCTTGAGACTATACTGGCCAAAGGCGGCAGAAAGTTAATCTTCATGTGCCTTTTCTGTGATTCTTGCCATTGAGATAAATCACTATACTATAGTAGTGCACTGTTTGAAAAATATTTGCTGAGTTTAAAATGTACAAAACTCATGAAGCAAAAGGAGCAGAACAAATATGTCATTTATCTAGATTCAGTTGTGATCTCCATGTGAGAGGGAGACATAACAGAGTAGCCTTAGCTATAGATATGGATGAACAGGAGAACCTACATTCAAGAAGTGGGTACTTTCACCAAGAGAGATATATATCCATTTTCTTGATAAATTAAGAAAGCAAAGCAAACCAAACACAAGACATTCACCTTACATTTTCTCTATGGATTTTATTTGCAGTGTAGATAAGGCTAAAATATTACTACTGAGTGTTGGCCAAGCAATTTGTGAGCCTATAAACTTTGATTGATGGAGGCTGGTAAGAACGGACCAAAAGATCTTGTACCTGAAGATGATGTACTGAGTGACTCATGATAGTTTATGATGATGTTTAAAGCCTTAACAGTACTGCTTGTTTCTGTGTAAGAGCAGATTTTAGTACTTGGACCAAAGGCCACTGACATTTTGGTTCCATAAAACATACATATATATCCATCAGAACAGGTTTACATTCAGAATATGAAAAGCAACAGTTAGGACTGTGTGCAAACGTTCTTGAACTGAAGTAAAATAACTGTTTTCTCATAAGAAGCACCATGGGATCATGATAAAATGGAGAAATGGGAAGAAGATATCAAGGACTGCTGAGTCTTCATTAGCAGAACTACATTGTAGTCTGTACATATGTTTTATTGACACTGGAAAGACATGGTGGGACATACAATTTACTGTGGAACATATTTCATCTGAAAACAAGTGATGCACAACACAGTTGCTCACCACATGATGACCAATACTCAGCCTGTCCCTGAGCAGCGATTGGTTCCTTCTGGCCAAATTTCCCAGTTCATACGTATGGACTATCCTTTGGCTAGTTTGGGTCAGGTGTCCTGTCACTTCTTCTTCCTGGCTTCTTGTGCTCCTCCTCACTGGCAGAGCCTGAGAGACTGAAAAGTCCTTGATCAGGGTAAGTGCTACTTAGCAACAGCTAAAACATCAGCGTGTTATCAGCATCGTTCTCAGACTAAAGCCAAAACACAGCACTGCACCAGCTACTAGGAAGAAAATTAACACTATCCCAGCTGAAACCATGACAGTTGGAAAACTACCTCAGACCTTTTGTGAATACTGAGAACCCCAGCTTTGGGTGCTCAAGATTTCCACAGAATGAGTGACCCACCATAGCATGGATAGCAGGAAATGCTTTAAATGTCCTTTAAGAAGAAAATAATAATGAAGAATTTCTCAGTTCTCAAACTGAAGTATCTGTCTTTCCACCTGTTCTCTCCCAGATTAAGAAATCTATAACGGTTCCTTCGTCAACAGGAACATCACAGGCAAAATATTGTATGTCTATATATACATACTTCCAAAAAGAAAAATAGCTATAAATTTCTTTTTGAATTCTGTCAGGAGTTGTGCAGAGCTCAATTTAGAGACCTGTAGCAGTCTGTGATACTAAAATTGTATTCAGAGCTTTGAAAATGTACTACTTCAGCTTTTGCAAATCTGTTTACATGCAGATGCAATTCTTTCACAAGATAATAAAAAAAGTTGCTTTCTTTCACTGAAATATCATCAGAATACCGAGGTGCCACAGCAGTCATGAATAGTAATGTTGACAGATATGTGGACAGATTATATATAAACGTGTATCCATAACTGTGTGCACAGTGAAGGCTATGATTTAGTTTTCAATTCCACTAGCAGTGTCCCATCATTCCCATGAGACCCACTGATCACTCAGAGCTGCATTTTGGGGCGATTGGTCCATTTTTGCAACATCTTGCTATTTTAGAAGTGCCAACAGCATCCCACTTTGTATAAGATGCCTGCAGTTCCTGCTGCATTCTGCTTTTAATGCTGGCCAAAGCTTGCTTGTTTTGATATCACTTGTGCTCAGTGGGCAGTCTAATCAGCCTGGTTGATGGCTCCCCTGATTCTCATAGCTCCCACTGCGCTCAAGGTTGCAGTATATTAGTCTCAACACAAATACGAACTTAAAAGTATACACAAAATATTTATTTAGATAACACATGCAGAAGAATTCACATATTCCCTAAGATAACTTCATCATATTTATGTGAAATACTTAAACATAGAAAGGGATATCTATGATATGCAGGTAGACTCATTGAGGAACTTATTGTTTATTGTTACAAAAAAAAAGATTATTTTTATAAAACAAAGGTGGAAATATTTTCTAAACTATGTTGATGAGTATATTTATTAAAGTGAGTTCCTGAAGTTAAAGGTATTCATTTCTTTTTAAAATACGAGTTTAAGTAGTCACAGTTCTACCTATTTAGTCCATGAAACATCAATTTAAAAATTGCTTCTAAGTTCCTGATCTTTGAAAACCTTTGCTTTCTGGAGTTATTCAGTGTCCATTTGCTTTCCATAAATAAAAAAGAGAAACAGAGAGGTTAGGTAGGGCTGTGATTTTTGAGATATAGCACCATGATGCAAAGTGACAAAGAGCAGGGCATGTCACTGTAAAATACTCTACATTGCAACATCAGGCAATGCTGATACATGAAGAATGTGTAATATGAACCTTTAAGAAATCAGAATTGTCTGCAATATGAGCCTAAATTTTTTTTTTGTAGATTAAAATTTCCTTATGAACAGTCCAGCTGATATTAGCAAATGTAATGTAATCCACTACATACAGTCACAACACTACCATGTATTTTACTGCTTCACCTTTTACAGCATTTGTGTACTATCAGATTCATTGAGCATAAACATTTTGATTTCCTTCTAATTAACCTGCTCCACCTCATGGCTGCTGTCAGTTAAGTCATGGTGTAATTTTTCTATGTGTCTCTCAGTCTTTCCAGCCCAAATAAATTATTATGGCAGCTGAAGTGTATGGGGCTTGTTCTCAAAAGTAGCTTCCACTGAGCAGATGTCTGAAGAGCTGGACTCTGATCTCTCTGATCAGTGCTGATCAAATTCCTATTCTGGAATATCATAAGGACATTTTCTCAGGGCTGAATTCATTTCTTCTTGGTCCTGGAGCACTGAATGAAACCATACCAATGTATCTAGAAGCAGAGCCTATGCTTTTAGTGAAAATGCCTTTTTTACTGAAAATAAAAATGAAATACAGAAGGAAATACAGACAGATTGTAGAAAGAACCAGTGAAATATTACTCTGAAGAAAAGTTTGCTGATATTTTTCAAATACAGTATCTGGAAAAGCTGTTCTGCTGCAGTTTTATTTACAATAGATATTAACTTCATGCATAAAAGCTGTTTTAAAATGATGTTAAATTAGCAGGAGTTGGGAAGTGTGCAATTTAAACTGACATGCTGCATTTTATGTGCATGACAACAAATACCTCAGTTGTGTGCCAACTGATTTCCTTTTACATAAATTCTTATATTTGCTCTCCTTCCAATTCTTTTTTTTTTTTTTGTTTCTGCTCCTTTTTCCATTTAACCAAATAATTCCCCCTCAGTGGAGTTCAGTAGGAATTGAGAGCTCCAACTTGCACTGAATTATAAGTAGGAGTCTGTTTTAAACACTAAACAGTATATAAAAAATGAAATTACATTCAAAACATAGACATTGACTGCATGCAATAAGGATTCCCTCATTACCGTGATGAAATCATCTGTATCTGATCAAGATAAATTCCAATATCCCTATGATAAAATCCCTTTCCCCTAGAAAAGAATACAAAAGGCTTGATTTTCCTATTGGCATTTATCTTCTCTGATGTGGAAGGATAAGTCAAGTGCAGTAGTCACCAGTGACTTATTATTTCTCTCCTCACAGGTGACGATGAATGTCATAAAGAAGATAAGCCACCATGTGCATATATTAATATATATAACACTATGTATGAATAAGGAGATATTAAACACACTATGACACTATGAAAATTTTCTTTTCCTACTTTTTCTTTTACTCAACGTTGACTGTGGTTAAAGAAAGTTAGAAGATGCTGTAAGTTCATGTTGAAATGAAAAGCTTCAAAGGCTTTAATATTTCCTTCAGTACTACAGCCTGTCATTAGTGAAACAGATATAACCTCTATTTCTGTTTGACTGAGAATTGTTTGACGGAGGCACTAAACTGGGACCGCAGGTACCTGAAATGTATCTACTTGTTCTGTCGAAGATTTCTCTTCTATTCTTTAATATTTAACTTTCCATGACTCAGTTCTTCATCTAGTAAACATGATATTCATAGCTCTTGCCTCTTTAGATGCTGTACGAGCACATGGAAGACAATAAGGTCAAACAGCATTGTATTAGAAGATGTGCACCTGTCTTGGAAACATAACTGATATTTAACTGGCATTTTAAAATGTATCTGGAGAAAAAAAAAACAAACTACCTACATCTAAAAAAAAAAGTCTATAACGGGTCAGAAGAAAGACTTGGTTATGCATTTATGTGTCTCTAAAAGCAGCTAATTGCACAAGCCTAAGTAAGAGCATCAGAACAAAAGAAGCCTCAGTATTTTTTAATGAGGAAAGACTTCAGGCCATGAAGAACTGTACTGGATATTACTGAGCATACTAAACTCATATTCATCCTGCAGCCTTCACAGCCCGTGCTCTAGGTTCCTGCCCCCAACAGTCAGGGAGGGCTGGACAGGGGAGCTTGGCTGCCAGCACATCAGGGACCTGTGTTCCAGCTCTGATGTGGCCCAGCTGCGTCACATCACTGAGGCTGCTGAAAAAGGGCTGTGAGGAAGCTTCCAGAGGGGTAAAATAGGCAACACTACAAAGAGAGGTAGGTTGTTGAGACACATTCCTACAGGGAAAAAAAAACCAATAAAATGACATAGGGAGGCTTTATAGGTCTATAGAGGTCACCTGCTGTCTCGGTCTATAGGCAGCAGTCTGTAACTGTTGCTCTCTGGTGGTGTAATTCATCATTCCCCCTAGGTTAACCACTGATGACAACTCTATTCTAGAACTCCAAGCCAAAATATATTTCAGAAGCCAGACTAAACTTCCTGACTCTCTAGAGAAGATACACGTGTCCTAAACCAAAAAGTGACATATTCAAATCTTTTAGCAGCTTGTTAGCCTGACACTTACACTATAGACTAGTAAAAATGTATTGCATTGTACATGTACTGGAATAAGTGCATGTACCGTAACACATAAAAAATTTGCTTGCCTTATTGATTTTAAAGCAACAAAATATTTGAAATTTTTGCCATATCATGAAAATCACATAATATTTCATATAATCAACAAATAGTACCTTCAGCCTGCAAAAATTGAAAACAATAATTAACCTAGAGATATAGTTCAAAATACATACACAGGCTGTCAAAGAAGATCAAATAAAGACATTTATTTAAACTACTCACCTGAACTTTGGCTCATTAATTTGATGAAATTATGTATTGTTATTTATTAACTATAAATAAGATAAAATTATCAAATATAAATTATCAAGATTTATCCAAAGTTTACAGTGAAGGAGATTGAAAATGTGGAATGCCCTGTGCTTTGTGTAGTCACAGGGAGTGCTTAGAAAAAATACTGTGGAGTAACACTGTGTGTAAGTGTCTAAGTGTAACACTTCAGTAAGTTCTCTGGAGAATGCCACTAAATCAAAGTTGTGCACTGAATATGTTCTACTTTGCTGTGTTCATATTTTTCAGAACATAGCTTAATAATATCTGATAAATGTAGAATTATTTTCAAATTGTCATTTGTGTGAAGGATACATTCACATGCTCCATAATAGGTAAATGGTACAGTTTAAGTGAAAATCTGGCCCATTAATACATTTGGAGCCAGGATTTTGTCCTATGATAACACATTTGAAAAATACTGTGGGTTTGAACAAAGTACTAAACGGCATTTATATGGTTGTACAAAAGATTTTTAAGATACTCCATACATTTAGTCAGAATGAATGCAGCCACTGTTCACCAACATTTTCCTATACCACTTTGATAATATTTGAATTGCACATCTAACATGCACAATACTGACAGAGCTACCCATGACACGGACTACTTAGATCTGAGTCTTCGAACACAAGAAAGCCACCTGACTGTCAGCAATTCCTAGATTTGAATATGTAAAATCCACCATCATCACTATCTTGTGACACAAATACGGATTTTCACCCAACAATTGTTGCATCAGAACTAACACCTTGTGGCTGAACTATAACTCTCTTTCCAAAAGCCACACAAACTTGATTTAAAACAATAAAACACTGTCAACCACAACCTTTGGCAACACATACAACTGGCTAACTACCCTTAGTGTTAAAAATCTACCGTTTATTTCTAATCTGAACATAACCAGCCTCAGCTTCCTGCCACTGGTCTCATTAGCTCTCTGCTAGAATAAAGAGCCCTCTCTGATTAGAAATCTCCTCCAACTCTAGGTTCTTACAGAACAAAATCATTTTACCATTTAACCATCTCTCAACAAAGAAAATATGTTGTGCTTATTACAATCAGGGTAAAGTATATTTTTCAGCCCTTGGGATTATTGCTAATGGACAAACATAGAGAATGAAGTAGCTCCATGGCTTTTTTTTTAATTTTTTATTGTAACTCCTTCACCTGCAGTAATAGGGGGAAAACAATGGGAAGGAATTTTTGTATGTCAAGAATAAATAAGACTTATGGGACTTATAGGAAATAATATTGAAAGTATAGCTATGCACAAAACATTGTATTCGATCTTATGTTTTTATTTTTGGAGAGGAAAAATATCCTTCAACACCCTGTGCAGTCATGAAAGTCTGACAATTTTTATTTGCAAACCAAAAATTTCTGCTACTTTTTTCCAAATTGAAAAAAAAAATAATCATGCTTTGTTTAACTTCCTGCTCAACTTTTACTTCGTAGGAAAATGATACTACCTGAGATCCTCCTTTACCTTTTGCAAGAGTCAATCCAGAATACCTATATGTGTTTAAATCAAATGTGGCAAGGTAAGACAGTGGCATTTAGTCCATGTTGAAAATTTTCTATGTCAAGGTTCAGAACAACATGAAGTAAAATAGGTAGGTAATAATTCCCTTGAAAATAAGGTTTATAATGGAAATGCTGACAGACATTTAACAACAGCAGCAATAGCTGGCACCAGAGTAATAAAAAGACTTAAACAAAAAATAAAATCAAATCTGTGTGCTTCACAAAGACTTGTGGGTTTCAGGGTCTGTGCAGACTTAATGTAAAGACAGATGTTAATATACTCAATTCGTTATGATGTTCAGCCGTCATTTACACAAAATCTCAGAAACTCAACTTGCAATCATACTGTGAAAGAGTCTGAAAGCAGAAACACAGTGCTGCATCTAACAGTGCTATTTCCTTCTTCTTCCCTCATAATAAAATCACTCATCTGAGTCTTCCTCATGCCTAATATTTAGTGCTCAGACCAGCCTGCTCAACTGTGCAAACAGCAGCATCCAGTCTGCATCAAAACAAACATAAACCCCAGCTACAAATAAATAGTTATTGGAACCCTGTCACCCACTTCCTGATGCTCAGGTAAGATTCCCAATCACTTGTGACAAAAGGTCTTTTCCCCAGTGGACACAAAGGGATTGATGGACACTCATAGAACAGTGTGGCCAAGCACAGCCTTCATCCTAGAGGGGACCTGCGAGCTAATAGGTGGTGAGGTACTCAAAACAGCAGACAGATTAGTTTTCTTTTTAAAGGAAACATATAGATACACTAGCCTAATCTTGCAATCTTCCAGCTCAGATTAAATATTAAGCAATGACCTTAGATTTCTGTTGGTGTTAAACATTTCCTATTCATTCGGTGTGCAACCAAAGTTGAAGATACTTTGCTTTTCCTCTCTTGCTTTTTGAATTTCTATTTACTCTTCTCTTTCCTTCCACTTGCTTTTTCTCTTCCTCTGTTTTTGTTTGCAGCAGTGTCTTTGACTTGACCACTCAAATACCCACTAAGGTCTATTTGTTATCCTCTGACAATAGCAATTTATAGATTAAGATGGCCACTTAGATATTCCTGACTCCAAATAATAATAAACCAAGTTTCCCTCTTGGTAATCCTTTCATGTCTGTTCTGCTCCTGAGCCATTTCTGTAGAGTATTGTCTACTGGGAAAGGGATGCAAAGTGAAAAGGAGCAATTGTGTGTAACTGTGTGTGTTCTTTCTCCATGCCTATAAAGCCCAATCCAAACTGTCAAGGTGACAATCCAAAATGATAATCAAAACCACTTTTTACATTCTGTCTTGTAACTGCTGCAAGCAAGTTTTAAAGGAGATGCTAACAAATCCCAAAGAATACCAGGTATTAAATATTTGATACGGCCAGAAATTTATACAATAGACATCAAACTTATGTTGTATATCTGTGTAATTTCTATACCATAGGTAAACAACCATATTTCAATAAAAAGTCTTAGATGAGTATTTGGAAATCTACATTAAAATCTGTTTACATTGTAGAAACAGCTCTGTTGTTTCCACATCCAGCTACAACAACAAAAAGAGATTTTGCTTGGGAATATTATCTCCCACAGACATAGTATGAAAAATATTTTCAAGGATGCCTTTCTAGCTGTTTGCATCTTTGCAAGTATTTGCTTTAAAGCAATCTCATATTCATACTACAGCCAGGTTTAAAAATTGTAAGGCTGCTGATTTACAAAATAGTTTATACTCATACCTACAGTCTGCATTTTAAATTTTTCTAGGACTTAGGTATTAAAATTCAGTCCATTTTTCCAGTGTCCTTCACAAGGAGCATGGAGAAGGCTGCATAGAAAGAAGGGATCTTATGAGTAAAAGGAAAAGGAAAGCTCAGAAAGAGGTGGAAACCGAGGTTACTCTGCTTGAGAGACTAAGATAAATATGATAAATCAGTACAAAGAGTGACCTTGCCCTCAGTCTGTACAGTCAAAGAGAGGGGAAAAAGAAGGGGTTTTAAAAAGGCTTGGTCACAAAGTGGGCTGATGGTAAACAAATGTGTTTAGAAAAGTAGGTGAGTGAATGCGTGATCCACTTACATGTCAGCTGAGCCATGTTAATTGCATGTGTATATTTGGCTCAGAGTAAACGTACTGCAATTTGACCTAGCTCATAAAAATTTAGTTTCATCAAAGCAGTTCAATTTTGTTTGAGGTAAAGAACACATATATGACTGCTTACTAGGAAAGTAATTTCCACATAACTTTAGATTACTGCAGTGTGGAAATCTTTATCTCAACCATTTCTTCTGGACACTCTTCATACAATGGAGGGAAGGCATTCAGGGGACAGGATTCATTTGATGTATGTTAGCTGTTTACTGCAGAACACAACCTAAGAGTGACAAATTTTTTTCACTGACTACTAGAAAGTCAAGATGATGACTGCTTCAAATGTAGTCATTTACTCTGGCTCAGGCAATTCCCCCTAATGAGCAACAGATGTAAGATACCTTGTTACACCATAGTAACTTAATCACGAGCCTAAGAACCTGGAATTAACAGCGAGGGGTGGGGTTCTGCTAAGACAGAAAATGCTCTTTAAAGACAGAATCAGCTCTGCATAATTTTATGCTATGCATTTAAAGGAAAGAAGAAAGAGGTGAAGCAAAAGAGAAGCATAGAGAGGTAAGTGGCTCAAGGTCACCCAAAAGGTCAGAGCCTGTATCTGGTTCAGTGACTTAGCACTCAGCTGCACTGCGGCTAAATAAAAGTAGCAAAACAGCATAAGGGAGGAAGAACATTTGCCAACTCTTCCCCTCCACGCTGTAAGGATGGATTAGTGCAGACTTTATTGATTATTAGGTACGTAGGAGTCAAAAATAGCTTTAAGCAGTACCTGAGCAGTTGCTCCCCTTATTGTGCAGTGCAAAATTCATGAAGTTGATCCTTGTACGCCCTTTCGCAGCTCTGCAGAATATCTATATCAGGGGGTTTAAAGCCACCAAGCTCCAAAGTAAAGGCCTTTCAAGGTAGCAGCCTTACTCACATAGAGCACACCTGGCAGTAAATGTTTATTAGGCTAAAGTTCTAAATGTGATGGACTGGTAGCAACTGAAAAGCCCAGGGAGCTAAAAGTTATCTCAAAGTACCCAGAGTTGGGACCCAAGTGCAACTCAGCAGGGGTCACGTCAAGAGCTGTAACTGGCACATCTCTGTTCTGACTCTCTTGAATGTCCTTGGGATTTGGATTAAGAATTCCACATTTGCAGATGCCCTTTTACTTATAGCTGACTACAGGCCTTTTAAGATCTTTTTTTGGCACCCTGATTTTCTAGTGTTGAACATAGCCTGTGGAGCAGAGTTGTGATATGTTCTCACTAGTACAGCGCTTGTGAGGGAAAGCAACTGTATTCTGCAGGAACTGGAGATTTCAAGGATTCTTCACACTTTGAATCTGATAGAGTGCAATGTAGTAGACAAGCCTGAAGGGATTCTCAGTTATGGATCACTGTAACAAAGTCTGCATTTAAGAAGAAAATGCGCCAGCTGAGATGATAAAACAAAATGTTTCCAGTCACTGCTATCTGAAGGACAGAAGAGTCTGATATGAACTGAAATTCTGAATAGGCATGTCATCCTTTGCTCAGGGACAGAATAAACTTAATCAGTTCCTAAAAATGCCGTCTTCCACATTTCAGGATCACAGCTGGCTTCCTCTTAAGAAGCCTAACTCAAGACTGAATGAACAAAGCCATAATTCTCTTTGCCTCCACTGGAAAACATCACCACAGGCTGAGTCGACTTCATCGGTTCGCTCTTGGGCTTAGTAGAAGCATGGAAGAAAGGGCCACAGAAGCACAGAAAACAAAAGGCAAAGCTCTGAGAAAGACCCCAGCAGCTCAGGGAGAAGAACAAATCAGAGAAAGGAAGATGTCTGGGTTGTCTCAGCAGAAATTTAACTGTCACCTAAAGTAATAGGTACAGCTGCTTCTAACAGCCCACTGGATACAGGAATGCTCAGAGATCTGGCCAGAATTGGCCACACAACAGGCCATGCTTGAATTTTTATACCAGGATCAGAAAGATGTTTGGATAGAGTGGTATTTGGTCAAACATAACACTAGAGACTTTTTTTCTTTCAAAAGAGACTTTACAGAAAAATATTCCCGTGAAAGCTTATCACTCATTTAGTAAAATCATATACTATGAAAACATACATTTCCCAGCATTACCATGACATTGGATGTTATTGTATTATTGTATAACTGATATTGAATAATTAATATCTCCTTGTTTTAGTTTTGATGAGGTTGAGGTGGCCAGAAGCTGTGAAGGGACTCATAACAACAGTAGGAGGAAGAGATGTCCTACAAAAAGCTGCCTGACAGTAGTCCCCAAATCCCTATTTCCTGCCACCTGGAGAGAAAAATCCAGAATGAAATGTTTCATTTGATTTCATTTTCCTGCAGTGCAAGCCCATTTATTTGGGACCCAATGAAAAAGGAAATGATAAATGTGTATATAAGGCTTCCCAGAGAGTGTTAAAATTTAGAATTTGTATCAGTGCTGCACATTATGCTTTGTTGTCAGCCTCTAATATAAATTGCATCTGCAGTCCAAGGGGGTGGAGCATGACAGGTAGTGAAGTAGCATTTTAATTAACAAAAAAAAAAAGTCTTCTGAAATATGTTATAATGTGTCCTGCTCAATATGAACCCTCCGAAGGAAATTTAATCTGGTTACACATATCTTTTCTCTGCAATTCCTTCTGCTAAGAAACAAATCTAGACTGAACTAACTACTGGAAGAAAGGAACATATTGAAACGCTCCCATTGTATTACCATTTCACAGAATCACCAGGGTTGGAAGGGTCCTCTGGAGATCATCTGGTCCATCCCGTCTGCCAAGACAGGGCCACCTAGAGCAGGTTATACAGGAAACTGTCCAAGTGGGTTTTGAATGTTTTCAGAGAGGGAGACTCCACACTCCCCTGGGCAGCCAGCTCCACTGGTCTGCCCCCCTCAATGCAACAAAGTTCTTCCTCATGTTGAGGGGAAACTTCTTGTGTTTTAGTTCATGGCCATTGCTCCTCATCCTATCTCTGGGCACCACTGAAAAGAGTCTGGCATCATCCTCGTGGCACCCACCTTTGAGATACCTATATGCATTAATGTGATCCCCCTCGGCCTTCTCCAGGGTAGACAGACCCAGCTCCTGCAATCTCTCCTAAGACAGATGCTCCAGACACCTGATCATCCTTGTGGCCCTCTCCTGGACTGTCTTGGGTAGCTCCTTGTCTTTCTTGATTGAGGAGCCCACCACTGAGCACAGTATTCCAGATGTGGCCTCACCAGGGACAAGGACATGGGGAATATCACCTCCCTCGGTCTGCTGGCCATACTCCTCGTGGTGCGCACCAGGATGCTGTTGACCCTCCTGATCTCAAGGGTACACTGCCTGCCCATAGTCAATTTATCATTTACCAACACTCCCAAATCCTTCTCAGTTCTCTAGTAGGTAATTTCTAAGCACTTAAGTTACAGTATGACTCTGAAATCTCAGTGATTATTGCAGAACGTCATTCTAAAGCTGTCAGAGAAGTAGGTATATATGCACACATGCAGGACTGTTTTTTGCTTTGATTGCTCTACTGAGATGCTCTTCTGTAACAAAAACAAGCTAAGCCCACACACAAACGGAACTTAAGAGTCAAACCAACATGAACTACTACCCTGTAGTTATAAGAGCCTGAGTAAGACCTTCATCCTTTCAAGGATGGTGGATTTCAGGGGCAGAAAATACCTTCAGTTTGTGTAGTCTAGCAGAAGCCATAGGTTTTCATGCAGTTGCTTCTGTGTTGACCCTTGGTTTTGCCTTCCAGAGTAAACAATAAGATTGACTTCTCAGGAGAAAAAAAAAAAAAAAAATGGGAGAAAGAAAGAAAAAAGAGGAAAAAATAAAAAGAAAGAAAGGTAGATTTTGTGTATCCTGGAGGTAACTATATTTGATGCACCATACCTTCCTTTACTCAACATGGACTCTTTTATATATTCTGACACATCAACAGACAAGGGACAGGGAAAACCATACAGCTAGCTCACAGCAAACCTTAAAAAGTGATTAAGAAAGGACCTTTCTCTTGCTTTGTACTATATGTGGGATTTTTTTCTGTTTTATTTCCCCTATTCTTCCCTGCTGCTTTGATGAAGTCATTTACAATCCAACTGCAACTCTATTCTAGTTTCTCAGATTACTGCATTATGACTTGTTTGATTTAGAGGAGCTCTTCCTTCTTTTTGAAGGTGTCCATATCACACAGGAACAAGAGTGACATGATGGAACATGAACCCAACACTCTCCCAAACTTCTGTCCACTGTCACTTTATGGTTTCAATATCATCAGATACCACATCTGAGCAATTGGTGATCCGATGTGCTGATCCATTTGTTACTAATGGGCAATTCAGTCCTGACTTGCACTGATGTCAATTACCTGTATGGATGCCAGTTGCTGACCAGTCATATTTTTATGTATTCTGTAAATATATATCTAATTTTGACTATAATTACTTTATCAATATCAGAAACTAAATCTGTGATCTTGAAGAAGGCTGTTTTGGGTGAGTTTCACTGACGCCAGAGCAGCCTCCTGAAGCCTTATCTGTCTGGCTTTGGTTGCTCTTTGCTTCTTAAGTGCCATGGGGCTGTCTGTTCAAGATGTTGCCATGTACTTCCATTGGCTACAAGTGTGGCTGATTTCTTCATTCCTGGTTGATTTAGACAACAAATAAAAGATCATTATTCAGACTTGCTGAGTCTGCATCATCCACCTTACCAATGGAGCATTTAAATGAAGATTAGAAATAAGCATGATTTTAGAAGTGAGGTGGCTGTTTGTTTGTTTGAAAGACTACTTTGAATCTCACAAACGTGAAGCACTTTCAGATTTGATGATAAATTCAACGAAAGGGAAAGTAAGTACATAAGTTATTTCTCAACAGTATCTCAAAATTACCTACAAACTGCTCATTTGGAGGAAGTGTGGCATTCTTTTAAAAAAAATATGACTTCTAGAGGGCATAAACTATTTAAAAAAAAGGCCATAACTCAAACCTTGACTTTGCCATGCACCTGACTTCAGGTTATACCTCAGTTTATATGTTTATCCTTATTTCAAGAGTGGGCTAAAGGAGCCTTTACAGCAAATGCAGTTACGTAACTATGCAAGTCCAGAACCAAAAATAACTTTTAATTTGGTATTCTGTTTTTTTTTGTTTGTTTTTTTTTTTGTTTTTTATGTAATACACATTGAGGCTGATCTAAGTTTTAAAACCATTAGAAAGTACAGTTTGGGTTCTTGAAGGTCAGTTGTTTACCCCTTAAATGGGCTCAGTTTGTGGTGACATCTGGAAGATAGGCAATCACCAGAAGTGGGAGTTATGTGTAGAAAGTCATGTAGTCATACTGCTGGTTTACTGTAACAAAAATCCTCAGTCTACCAGCAGATCGTAGCCATATAATCCCATGAAATATGAGAAAGACAGTATCATGTAAACTCAGCCAATAATTTCTTCCAGGATATAAAATACATAGTGACTGAAATCAGTTACATGGTGCTGACAAAAGGTAATAGTGATGCTTAGCAATAATAGTATTGCTAATTACATAGCTATGATAAAGATATAATACATAAAGCTATTTGATCCTCTGTAGCTCAACACATCCTTATGGCCTCATAAGCAGAGAGAGGATAGCTGGCAGACAGCTCTAAAGCATGACAGTATGACGGGAAGTCATTATGTAACCAAATGAAAATAAAAGAACCAAAATGTCCTAATCCATTACTATACGACTTCTTTAGCTTTACATAGCATTTTCTATGAAAGTCTCATTGAGTGTACCTATATGATGAAAGCAAATAAGATTTCGCTATCCCTTGTTCTCGTGGGAACTTCAACTTATCAGATGTCTGCTGGAAATAAAATACAGCAGAGAGGAAACAGTCCAGAAAGTTCCTGGAGTGTGTGAAAGATGAGAACTTCCTGACACAGACGGTGAGTGACCAGCTAGGGAAGGGACCTGGTTTTTTTGCAGAGAATGACTTGTGGGTGATGTGATGGTTGGAGACTGTTTTGGGCACAGTGAACACAAGATGATAAAAGTTTTACATTCTCTGAGAAGTAAGGACAGAGCCATCAGAATTGCTACCTTGGACTTTGGAAAGGCTGAATTTGGCCTGTTTGGAAGCCTGGTTGATAGAATCGCTTAGGAGACAGTCCTGAAGGGCAAAGGAGTTAAATTCAGTTGGCAGCTGGTAACAAGTGGTGTTCCCCAGGACTCAGTACTGGGGTCAATTATGTTTAATATTTTTAACAATTATCTGGATGAGGGTCTTGAGTGCACTCTCGGTAAGTTTGAAGATGACACCAAGTTGGGTGGGTGTGTTGCATTGTTTGAGGGTAGGAAGGCTCTACAGAGGGATCTGGACAAGCTAGATGGATGGGCTGAGGACAATTGCGTGAGGTTCAACAAGGCTAAATGCTGGGTCCTGCACTTGTGTCACAACCCCATGCAACACTCCAGGCTTGGGGAAAAGTGCCTGGAAAGCTATCTGGGGGAAAAGGACCTGGGGATGCTGATTGACGCTGGCAGAACATGAGCCAACTTGTACCCAGGCAGCCAAGCAGGCCAGTGACATCCTGGCCCGTATCAGAAATAGTTTGGCCAGCAGGACTAGGGAAGTGATCGTCCCCCTGTACTCAGCACTGGTGAGACTACACCTCGAATACTGTGTCTAGGTCTGGGCCTCTCACTACAAGAAAGACAATGGGGTGCTGGAGTGTGTCCAAAGAAGCACAACAAATCTGGTGAAGTGGCTGAGGGAACTGGGGCTGTTTAGCATGATGAAAAGGAGGCTTGGGGTGGACTTTTTTGCTCTCAACAGTTACCTGAAAGGACATTGTAGCAAGGCGGGTGCCAGTCTCTTCTCCCGAGTAACAAGCTATAGGACAAGAGGAAATTGCCTCAAGCTGTGTCATGGGAAGTTTAGATTGGGTATTAAGAAAAATGTCTTCACTAAAAGGGTTGTCAAGCATTGGAACAGGCTGCCCAGGGAAGTGGTGGAGTCACCATCCCTGGAGGTGTTTAAAAGTTATGTAGATGTGGCACTTAGGGATGTGGTTTATAGATGAACTTGGTGGTGTTAGGTTAACAGGTGGACTCAAGTGTCTTATGATTCTACAATTTATAAAAATACTCATTTTTAGGCTTCAACAATAGTTCTGGTTTTATTTTAGAGGGAAGATATTTTAAAAATCTGTCCAAAAGTAAGACAAATCAGTCCTTCAAACATGTCAGATGTATTTTAAAACTATCAGTTTATTTTGGGGAATCTTTAAAACATTTTTCATCATTTTTTCACACATTGAACATAGTTTATGAAAGCTCCCTGCATGTATATTTAATGACCTATATTAGTAATTAAAAATGAGATCATCTATAGCGAGGATGCTGCAGTTGCTAGTTCTCTTACTGGCTTGTTTTCTGAAAGAAGCAAATAGTACCTTAATTTGTCTCTCTACTCTCCATCAAAAAGCCATACACCTCTGGTATTTGTACATATAACCTAACCTTTAACCACAGTGTGCTTTGACCTAGGTAACTAGTTGCAAAACAGACTTGCTTAGCTTTGTGATTAAGCCCCCTCCTGAGTGTACACTCAGTGAAATTGCACCAGGCCATGGATTCAGAGGTGCACTCTTCTTCAGTTGCATCTGCAGCGTTGTTTGGAAATAAGCAGTTCTCCAGTAGAGATAACCCAGTTTTTGTTTTGCAATCCAGAGCATGTCGATCACCTTATTGAGGAAGAACTGCCAACTGGTTTCCTTGCCGTCACTAGCACCATTTTCTCTGGTGTCCCCTCGGTCAAATATACCACACTTTTTAAGCACGTGCAAAGGATTACAGAAACCCCTGTGTGCATCTCCAGAGAGCAGCCGGAAAGGGTTAAACAAAATCAACCCTGACAATACTAGAAACAGTTCTCTCAGTGTGTGTTGGTTCACTGCTCCACAGGGCATAGCAGATGTTGTGTCTGGTAGTAAGAAGGGCCCAGGAGGTGTGAGCTGTCAATCACTTTTTTTCCTAACTACAGGCTGTGCTATGGATATGAAGCACGACTAAAACAATCTGTCTCAGCTGGGGTGTGTGAGGTATCAATAACCCTTGGCAGAGGTGTCAAGAGCCTTGCTGGAATCAAACTACCCTGCTGACCAGCTGCTTAGCAAGTTAACAAGGCAGCATTCAGCACTCACTGCCCTGCCAGCCCAACAATTAACACAACTGGAGTGGGGCTCCTCTGAAATGCAGGAGGAACCTCACTGCATCGCCCTTGCACTGGCAACAAAGAAATGCACAGATCTTTATTCAGAAGCATCCATAATAACAATCGAGGAGTAAGAGAAACTAGGACAGAGAACACATTTTATTCTCAAATCAAATACGCAGATAAATATTAGCAATATGCGGCAAATCTGAATGGACTCAATAAAAATAGATTTGTAAAGTATTTTTGCACACAAAGCCAGCAGCTGTAGAGCATAGAGGGAAAAAAAGCTTGGCAAGGAATAAATTGTCTTGAGAAGCTAGAGTAAGGTAAATTTAAACAGCAGGAACAAACATTGCAATGAAAGAGTTCTGTAGTGCTGGTAATCCAAACAATAGCTGCGTAGCAGCTTGTTACAATCATCCACATGGCTGGTTAGAGCATTATAGAACAACCAGGTTGTAAAATGAACAGGCGACAGTTGGAAAGTCTTAAACATTTTGCACTCATGGGTCATGTACTACTCAGCCTGGTACTAGTATAAATTTAGGAGTAATGCCATTAAAATCAATGACTTCACAGTGGTTTAACAGGGAAGGATCTGGCCTGTTCGTAGAGCATTATCCAATTTTTCATTTTACAAACTGCTAACTCCGGATCTTGGAGTTAATGTTTTTCCTGAGTCCCCAGTACATTTTTTTGTTTTGTTTTGTTTTGAAAACTGAATTACTTTCAAGTCTCTTTGTATTCTACATCACTTTATTTTGTGGTTTTGTTCTCAAGGGCATCAACCAGTGATTATATACTGTTCTACTCTGAAAAACAACCAACCCATGGTGTATGGCAAAACATGAATATTAGCTTTAAACAATTTAATGTTGTTTGTCTTTCCTTTGAAATTCAATAATGCCATCAGCCCATAAGACCTTTTAGAGCAGAGTATTTCACACAGTGAAAGCTGCTTTCTGCTACAAAAGCACAGCAGCTGTGGCTCCTGCAGATACTCTTAAAGACAGATATAATAAAACACTGGGAGGGAGTAGGTCGACACAGGAGCATGAAATGGACCAGATGAAGCCCTTTGTCACAATCAAATAGGCTGTAAAGTTACTATAGTAACATACAGTATTAAGCTCCAGGTGGATTGACTTAATGTTGACTAAACAAAAAGAGGTTAACGAAAACCAAACCAATAATTATTACATTCTCTCTACCAAATGTTTGCCAGGATGCTGTTATTTTGATTTAGACAAGCTACACAAATGTGGTGTGGGTTGCTTTCTGTTCTCACAAGCAGTTCTTGTATGAGAAAATATGTAAGGCAAAACCAAATGCAAAGCTGTCAGAAGGAAGTGGACAGGTTTACTGTGCCTGTGACAGACACTGGAGCAAATTCCAGGCAAAAGACCATGACAGAATTAAACTGTGTCAAATGCTTCTCCTTTTCCTTTTTTTTTTTTTCTTTTTTTTTTTTTTTTCCCTCTTCTCTCCAGCATCACCTACTTCCCCAGTGTGAAAAAGTGAAGGAGAGGATGTTTAAACTCAGTCTGGCCAACCTGAGATAAGTGAATGATAGGTGGAAAAGACACACGCATACAGGCTTTGTTTTAACCTTCCCTGTAAAAACTGGCCTTTGCATCTAAAAAACTATCAGAAGGTATTCCTCTAATTATAAATTGTATCTTCAGCATGAAACAGGAATTCACCCTACTCTCAATGTTTATTTCTAATTATAATATTTACTATAGAAAGAAGATGCCTGACAACTTATGAATGGGGTGCCTCTGGCTGCTTTTCCAGCCTTCTCTTTTATGTGTTAAGGAAAGCACTTTGTCCTGTTGATAAATCCCACTGTGTTAGGAAAGCTTGTCTTAGCTCCAGTGGCCATTTCTTTCACTCCATTTTAGTCTGAGAATTAAAAAATCTGAGGATTTAAGTGAAATTCCTAGTTTTATTCTGAAACTTCTGATGCTGTCAGAATTCACACCTTCTATCAGAACTGTAATTTCATGTGTCTCTGGTATAGTTAGTGAACTCCAAGCTGCTGCCCTATAAATCTTTAAAGGTTGCTGTTCAAAGAGGGAAAGAGATTGTATTGGTTCAAATTGAACAAAACTACATGGGTCTTTCCTTTGATAAAAAATAGTAGGTACAAATCAGAAACCTACCTGGATAGTCACTGCAAAACTGCCAAAAACCTCTCATCTGTGCCACAAACTCAGTCTCAACGAGGCTTGTATTAATACCACACTGTCAAGGAGAAAAGAAAACGTGCTAATTGCATTCAGGACATGAAGTTTAGCCTTGGCTGGTAAAAAAAAATAAGGGACAAAAAAGGTTTTAATTATCAAAAGTATGAGAGAGCTTTAAGCTGTACTTGCAGACATGGTTCAAGGACAGTTTTCTGAAAGACAGTATATAAAGCATGGAAGAAGGAAATATCTGGACCTTGAATAATTTGAGGAATTCCTTCGGTTATTAGACTTTTGGCTGGTAAAATAGCAACCAGGAAAGCAGTATCTATTGAAAGATGATGGAATGATTGAGTGGCTAGCCAGAGCCTGCTGGCAAAAATCCCAACAGTTACTCATTTCAAGAATTTCTTCTCTGTAACCTGGCAGAAATGTAACATGGCTGCATCCCAGGAAATGTGGTGAGGTGTGCTCAGAGGAACCATAATCAAGCTGAGAGGCAGTGCTGCAGGCTTCAGCAGGGACAAAAACTGTCACATGAAAAGGTGCCGAGTACTGTTCAGATCTGTTAGAGAATGGTTTCCATTTGGATTAGATTTAGTAGACATACCTGGTACAAGGTGAAGTCATCAGAATGACAGCACTAGAGCTTGGTCAGCTTTCCCAAGAGCAGATATATTCTAGGTACTCGTGGAAAAAGTGTATGTAATGAACATGCTAAAGACAGTCCAATTCTTCCAGATCTTCTGAAGTAGTATTGTGTCTCATTAACAGTTATGGCATGTCACAAACAATTCTGTGTCTTGCATGACATCTGGAGGACAAAATATTTGAGGAGTTCCTTATGATTATTTGAGATTTCCCTGATAAATTAGTCTACTAGAATGTCCTGAAGACCTAAAGTTAAGCAAAGGGAGTATCAGAGGAATATCGCTGGTCCAGTGAATATCTTCACTTGCTTGAGTCTCTTTGTAAGTATTCTCAGAACTTCATACTGTATTCTGGTATGTCATCTGTCTCCTAACCATAAGTGGGACCACAGACATCTGCCACTAACAGAATTATCTGTATCTTCATCTTCAACTCAACTGACTTGTCTTTGGCTATTGAAGAAAAGCATCCAGAGAACTACAGCCTGCAGTTCAGACCCTGTAAAGATCTAGTTCAGAAAGAAGAACAGAAGGGCAGTGAAGGCCCACCTCAATTTCTTATGTCCTGGCACACAAGGACAGCCTTGCCCAATAAGGCATATATATATATATATGCCCAATAAGGCATATATATATATATATATATATATATATATATATATATATATATATATGTATATATATATATGGAGTGTCTAGCCAGGGTTTCTTTGCAGTTTTCTAGAATGCTCTCTTATGGCCACTTGAATATGTAACAGTGCTTGAAGAGGGGATGGTACACAATTCTCAGTAAATACCCAAGTTATTGTGCAGTTTCAGATCTTTTTTATTCATGGTTGATGTTAATGTGTTACTCTGAACCCTGGATATCCTCCATCCTACTTTGCTGCAGAGTCCCAGGCAAAGCTTATTGTTCTGCTCTGTCAATTCTTGGTTTTGTTTCTCTGCAGGGAGCTATAGGCATGGAGACCAGATGCAGCTGGGGCTCATCTCTGAGGAGCAGGTACACAGCAAAGCTCCACTGCAGATGGGTCTCCTGCTATGCCCCTGGTGACCCCCACAGAGCAGAAGTGCAGCAGTCACCTGCTTCTTTCTCCAGCAGCCTGTTTTGCCTTCCTGTGTTGCCTGGGCTAGCTGACAGGAAGGAAACCCTTCTCTGACTCCTCCTGGCCAGATGATGTCACTTCTGTGTTTAACTGGGCAGAGTAGCAGCTGGAAGCCAACTGTGTCCCAGGAGCCTGCTCTCTGAAACGCCATCCCCACAGCCTGCCCCTGGGGTGATGCCCTCTACATAATTTTACCACCCTCTCTGTCTTAGAAACTTAAGAGGACGTTGTTTGTATTCTGTTTGTCTTTCTCAGTGTTGAGGTGGCCTCTGTGTGTGGTTATTTATTGATCAGTGAGGCTCGAATGAATACTTACTAGGAGGCAACTTCAGCCTAAAGGTGCTGAATTTTCAAAACAGCTAAATTGCTTGTTTCTTCCTTTTTAACTTGAGGAGCTCATCTTAATACATTTGCCTTGCTTGAGAGTCATTGTAGATTAAGAGACAATTTGAATTATAATCCTGATCCAAATACTACTGCTTCTGTGACTTTGGGCATGCCACTTAACCCCTCTGAGCTTTATTTTCCCTATTATCTGAGACTAATGGTATTTTACCTGTCTCAGACCACAAGGGAGCTATGAGGCTTAATTAATGTTTGCAAACTGGGTTGTTGCATAGCATAATTAAATAGCATTTCCAAAGTTTAAAGAAATAGAAAGTATTAAGACCCATCAGCAGTAAAGATGAGACAAGGAGTGAGAATGTCCTGATTCCCAGGACAGTGCTTAATGCTCTCAACCATATGGCTTTGGAGGGAAAAAACAGCACCAAATTGTCTTCAATAACATTTTTCAAAGTTCAAAAATGTGAAATTTAAAGCAAAGGTGGCTATTCACAGCTTTAAAGAACATACAAACAACAATATTGTTTTGATTCTTGTATAATCATTTCCTTCTCATTTAGTTGCATGAAACTGTTCCACATTTTTAGATGTTATTGAGCTTCCAGCCAAGAGACTTCTGTTAAAAACAATCTTTCATAGCCTCAAGTCTACTCAGTTATAAAATTTTCAATAAGCAACATTTATTTTTCCCCTTTAAAATGTAAAGATTCTCTTCCAATTCAATTTATAGTGCTCAAGCTGCAGTTGTCTTAGACAAAGTAGAAATGAAATATCCAACAGTTTCACAGGGTCAGAGCTTTTAGATATCCCACGCCCTATATATGCCCAGCTTATAATTCCTCCATAATACTCCAGAGCTCTTTTAGCTATGAAGTGGAAACATATCACAAGAGACATTACTGTAGAACTGTACCTTATGTTAGATTAATGTGAAAGTACATACTGATTAAGTAAAAGTATAGTTGGATGAAGGGTGCTATTTTGCTCATTCAACAGTGTTCATGTTGTGAATCTGAAAAAGGCAAATACAGCAAAAGTTTAGCCATGTGTTTTTTCATTCCTTCTTTTTCATTAAAGGTGGTAGGATTCTTTTTAGTTTAAAGCAGCAGGATTTTCAGTTAAAGTTTTCTATTCAAAACAGAAAGGAAAAGCCATTATAAGCAGTAATGTCATTCTTTTCTATTTTTATGTATATTGAAATATGAGGAAAATGTTACAGGGAAATAAATGGATTTTGTTTCTTGAAATAATAACTTTTTTTTTGGATGTATGTATAAAAAAGACTAAGAAGTTACTAAAAATGACATATTTATTAGTATATCACAATTCTGTGGGGATAACACTCCTTAAAAATAATTCAAATAGTTCAAATCCTAAGGGAACTAATTTATTTGAAGTAAAGTCTCTTAGAAAAAGTTGTATCTGAAAGGTTCAGATGGGACCTTGCTATTTAGACCGTACATATCAGAGAAGAGGCTGCATATAATCACGATGGCTACTATAGATAATAGGACAGTTCAAAGTCCAGGATATGGAGATGCATGTCAGGATCTATTGGTACATTATAGAGAGTCCTTAGAGAATGACCACAGCACAAGAAATGAAGAATTTATGTTAACTATCATCCAGTCCTAGTAATGCATGATTGTGTTTGCTTCTCTCCTAGCCCTTTTACTTTTTTTCCCTGCAGATTGACATAATGGACTCTGGATAGCTTTCCAGTTCTGCATAACTGAGATGAATAATTTCTATCACAAACAAAAGTCTCATGAAGCAAAATGATAATGGTCACGCCAACCAATAGTCTGCCACTTTCTCTCAGCAAAAACTGCTTGTTAAGTCTGACCCATCTCAGTCTCATGGTTAAGGCATCAGTAAGAGATAAGTCTGAATAAATTGCAGATAACTCTGAGTGCCCACCAATGAACTTGAAAAGATGACCGACTAAAATTTTCAACTATGACAAAGGTTAACTTAGGACAGAAAAGGGGACAGAAGAAAGGCAACTCCAAATAGTATTTCCATCACCTTCATTCTTCAGAATTAAGAGCCATAGCAAAGTAAAGGTGGTGGTAAGGGTCAGACACCATTAGCAAAGGTGCTGCCTCTTTGTGCTATCCCAGCAGGATTGGGCTATTGTATTTTTCTTTGCTTCTGTGGACCCTTGGTGTTGTTTGCTTCTGCAACACGGGTACAATAGTTTATCCTTTAGCCTCCTGCCTACTTGCAGTCTTTTTTTTCTGAGCGTATTTCCAGACAGAGGCTCTGGGCAGGTTTCTGATATCAGTGCATTGGAAGTTGAGACCTGACCATCCGTGTCATGGTAAACCTTAATACCTCAAATGTCTCAGTTAAAAGATTTTATAAGTCCAGGCTAAACTTCTTATAGGAACTCACAGTTATACAATATCATTGAAAATATAATTGTCTCTGTTAAGAATAGGGAATTTGTTAAACATTATTTTGCATAATTGCGCTTCTCTTCCTCACCAAATCTAGACAAAAAAAAGGCAGATAAAAATACTTCTGTCTCTTGCTACTGCGAGAGGCAATTAGTACCTAATAAGCCTTCCTACAAAGAGGAAATATTACTTTTAGGTTTGTTGATGAGCAAGCAGTGATTGGAGGCAGGCAGAACCAAAACCGGGACCTCAAAGCAGTCAAAAAGACAGCAGTTATCTGCAGCAGCTGAAGATTGGGGGTTGTGGGGGAGTGGCACTTAGCAATCTAGGCAGAAATTTGCTTTACACCCCCTAATTCAGACTGAGTTGCAAGTGAATAAGATATTTAGGAAAGAAGGTGAATGTCCTGGACTAGAGTCACCTCAGCCTGGGGAACGCTACTGTCAGTGCTCTCCCAAGTGAGAAGGTGAATAATCACTAAACATGCATGATCTTGAAGAGAAAAGTGAGGAAATACTCTGCCAGCTCACTGGAATCTCTGCTACCCTAGTCTTGGAATTTCTTCTACAGCTTTTACCACAGGTGGCAATGAAAATGAATTTTGAAAAGATCAGATTTTTCAGATTGCAACTCAGGTAATGTTCATACGACCATGCAAGAGTACTTCACTTGTACCATGTGTTGGAGTCTGCCACAGCAAGATGAAAGATGCAGCTGTGCAACACATCTTCCTGGTCCGTACACTGGACAGCTGCACACAGCAATAGGGACTACCCGCTGCATGCTGAAGTTTTACATTTCTAAAAAGTCCCCACCATCAAGGGAAGCTATCACTTTGTAAGGACAAGTGAAGGCAGCACGTGACAAAGCAGATGCAAACTATTTGTCCTTGTGGAGACTCTGCCTTTGTTCCCCTTCATCTTGCAGTTTCTCTTAATCTAAACTAAAAGCCTTTCAGCTTGCATATGTGACTCTCCTCAGGACTGAAACAATGTGTGTATGTGGGCTGAAAAGGAGACGAGACAGATGAGGTAAGAAAAATGCCAAAGTGTTTAAAAATGCTAAAACCTGGAATGTATTCCCAGAATTTTTTGTCACATCTAGTGGAAGATTTGTTAACAGTGTATTTATATTTATACATGCATACATACATACATAAACATCTAGGCTGTATGTATCGATTCAATAATTACTTAGAAAAGTAATTGGCTCCTAGACCTGCCAGATCAGTTAAAATAAAAAAAAAAAAAAAAAAAGAAAAAGAAAAAAAACAACCCACCTCTAGAAAAATGACTGAACGTAGATCTAAGACAACACCAACAAATTCTCATTTCACTGGGATTTTATTTCATTCTTGTAGGCTTAATATTTCCACTGCATGAACAAAAAATATCACATGGAAAGGGCTTCAGGCTAGCTACTTCCAAAGAGATTCAACCTTCTAAGTACTATCAATATCATTCCTATACCCACATGGTTAGCACTTTCTAATACATTCGCTGAAAACCATTAATAAAGCAACATTTTTAGTCTAGTTCTTAACCATGTGTCGCACTGAAATAAGTTCATGTAAATCTGTGAACTGCACTACAATGATCAAATTAACAGTCATTTCAGGAAAAATGCCCCTCAGGCTGAAAAATAATTAGTAGTCTCTCACTCTATCTTTTCCTACTAATAAAAGTCATGCTATTATTGTTGACTGTGCTAATAAAACACCTTCCATGACCCTGAGGTAGCTCGATGTAAAATATAAGGACTATTCCATTGTGCAGATGTACACATTTTATCGAATATTTCTGTTTAGTTTCTCATCTAGTAATGACATTATTCCACAAGAACTTTAGTCAGAATGACATAGCACACAGGCCCTCTTCTTTCTGAGCAATTCATCTTGCTGAAGAAACCCCCAAATTTTAAAAACTCTACAGCCTTTCGGTTTAAATTCTGTGAGTGTAATGATTTCTGCATAGTGCAATAATGCAAGGATGCTTTTTTCACTTTGATGACCACTCAGAACAGAATATTCATTTTAATAAGTATATTCTTGCTTCACAGTTTTCAGAGTGACTTAGACATTCCACACAGTTTTTCCCCAGTCTCAAAACCAATTTACCCTGTGACATATTGTCAAAGCCACCTATTCAAGTATTTACTTTAATATTATCTGTGCCTACATTTAGTCCTCCAACAGTGTGGCTGATGAGCGCTACACAAGAGAAAGGGAACACACGATGAACAAGCTACCCACAGTCATTCTCTTGTCCTGCCACAACTGTGGTATAGCTTTCCTATCTGTAAAGGTGTAGAGGGAAACATCTCACATCAACTGAATGGCAAATATGTGCCCAACAGTAGAGCAACATTAGTTTCTTCCTTTATGCAGTAGTGGATTCGTGGGGCCACATCCCAGATGTTATTTCTGTTCACTTTAACTGGATGTGGAAACTATATAAACACTGAGATAGGGGGAGAGGGCTTGATTGAGTTTTAGGCTCATGAATAATTGCAAACGTTTGGGATTAATTTACAGTAGCAAGCAAATAACAAGAGCTTTCCAAAATGGCTCCCAAGAGCACTTCCAATGAAAGTACTCCCACTAATTTGCACTAATATGAAAGTCAGAATGAGGTTCTTCTGTAAACATATTTCTGAAAGCACTTTGTGAGTAAGTGATCAGGAGTGACAGCACATACTGGGGGGTAAACAAATCGGCTGACAGCCTAGAAATACATACCGAAGGCAGCCAAAAGAGTGTTGCCAGTTTTGGCAGGATTTAGAGCAGACCTTTACTCCCTTAGGACGCTGCCAGGTCTGCCTGTTGCCTCTATGTGTGTCTGTGTGCAGATGCATGCATGTGCACGCATGTGCACACATTTGAGAATGTAGAGCCATGTCCAAAAGATTCAGCCATAACTGCTATCCTACACAAGGCTGTGAGTCAGCAGAGCAATTTATTCAGACTCTAATGACCTATGAATTTCCCTTTTGAACGAATGAGTCTAACACTGAGATCAAAGTTACATGCTTCCAGGAGGACATGCTACATTTGAGTCTGCTGTATCATCGACCTGTGTATGTAAGCACTCTGCTTTCCTCTGTATACATTCTCCTCTAGGATCCTAGAAACTTGGATGATCTACCCTGCCCTCAGCTTCTGCATCAATATGAAAAATAATTTTCTTACTTACATCTTCGAATTGTTGTAATGAAGCAATTTCTGAGGGAAAAAATCAGCAGTTTTCCAAATTCTTATTATTTATGGAAACTCTTAAAGAATACATCAAATCCTCATATTTTAGAGATTTATATTTTATACAATCATATCTATTTAGTATTGTCATGTGACAGAGGATAAAAGGATTGCAAGCAGGTAGCAGGAACTAGATAGATTTTTTTAGTATTTTTCTAATGTAACCTTGCATAAGAATCAAATCCTGTCCAAATTACATCTGTGATACGCGCATGCCATAATATGCCAACATGATGGACAAAATGGACTGATCTCTTTCTCTCTCCTATACAGGAGGATATGTTGTAAAAAAAAAAAGGCTAATATATTACCAAACCCTTTTTTTTCTCTCTGAGATTACGCTCTTAGACCAAGAACTCACCCATAGACTTTCTATTGACAGGAAAGTTTCTGGGGCTACTGCAGCTCTGTCCCTCATAAATGACAGCATCAGATATTCAGAAGTCCAAGAGAATTCATTTTTCTCTCTCATAGCCTCTCACATCTTGTGTTTTGGCATTACTTGGCCTAATTGTTCAGAGTTAGACCTTCAGAATCAGAAGAAATACACATGTTCCTTGGCTAAAGCTAAGAATGCTTCAGGCTCTGTTCCAGAAGTAGGATCGAAATTTAATTTCCATCTTTCTAGCATTATCAGAAAACAAATGTTAGTAAACAGTGGGTAGTGGGTAAATAAGGAGGTAGGGAGGTCAACGAGAACATCAATTTAGGCTAAATCTTGCTAAAAAATTAAAATGGTACAAGTGAAAAAAAATATGAATTTCATGAAAGAAGTGGATCAAATTAATTTCCACATCCAGGTTTCGTATCTTCCATAATGGGAGAGGATCCTGCAATAACCTGTAATTTCCTTTTTGTTTTCTTTTTTTTGTTTTGTTTTGTTTTACCCCCAATAGCTTACATACTCTACTTTGTCACATCCGTATGAGCCTGGGCCACCTGCTCTAAGGACTCTTTAACTTTGTGTAAGTTTAGCACAGACCCCCTATTTGAATCTCACCAGGGAAAACTGGTGACAACAGATTAATGGAGATGTTGCAATGAAAGAAATTATGCTGAGTCCCTAATTTTGGGGGAATTCCAGCTGGACCTGTCAATTCCAAGTAGCCACTGATCTCTGGCTTTGAATAAAACAAAAGAGAGAACTGCAGTTATTTTTCTCTGACTCCCAGAGCTTACTCTATTGAAATACATATACGCAAAATCTTCCTGCTGTGACAAACAGAGCTCTCATGCAGGTGTGGACTCAAACAGGTATTGCTAATCAATGCAGTTTCTCTGCAATCAGTGACCCTATACCAATTTTCACTGGAATTCTGCTTCATATTTAGATGTTCCTTATTGGTGGCTGATTTGTAAACTGAAGGACTAACCTGTCTTGCCCATGCTTCACACTTATACTTTGCTGTACAACAGAATTCTGAGGCTTTTTAAACATCCAAACTTCAGATGCACTTCAGATATCCGCCAGAACCACAGCTTCATTTTGCCTTTGGTTTACCACAGACTCCAGCAAATAATTAAGATCAATTGCTGGGGATAAGGACAGACTCAACTCATAAAATGTTAATTACAAAGGATATATTAGTGAATTTCTGTACCATTGACATGTTGGGCACCTCTGAACTTGTTCATGTATTTCTCTGTGTAGTATGGACTTTTCACTTGATTGCCATATGAAGCAAGATGTTTTAAATGAAAATGTTACACAGGCATGAAAGAAAAGAGGTGCAACAGCTAGTACAGTTCAGCTAACAGGTCACCTACGCAAACTGGATCTGCTCTAACCATGCAGGGTGGATTCATTTGACCAGTGCTGACATAGCAGGTAAACTGACTTCACCACTGACCTTTCCAAATGACAGGAGTGAGTTTTTCACTTTAAAATAACATTTACAGTGCACTAAATACACAACATATTTCTTTCAATATAAATGTATGTTGGGCAAATACCTTGGACTTAGATCCCTTTGGATATAAAGGCAAGAAGAAATTAAAAATCAGGCCAAGTTGGATGGGGCTTTGAGCAGCCTGGCCTAGTGGAAAGTGTCCCTGCATGGCAAGGGATCTGGAACTAGATGATCTTTAAGGTCCCTTTGAACGTGAACCATTCCATGATTCTATAAGAAAAATCATGACTATATCACTTGAAGGCAGAAATTAACATTATGGTTCATCTTAAGCAAATTAAGATATTCAAAAACTGCTTTCTACTCTGTCACAGATAATATTTCAGAGCCAACAACAGTGAGTGAGACAACAGTAAGTGAGGCAAGGTATATGTTGCTGAACTCATGTCTTATTCTGTACTCACTTGAAGTTTTGTAACAACTTTAGAATACTTAATAACTTGCGACTTACTAGTTTAGTCCTATTGAGAGCAGTGGTACTAGCTGTAGACTTAGCAACTTTCAAGAAAACCAAGTTGGATCACTACCAACAAGCATGGCCCTGTAACAGTACACTGAATTGATTCTCCCACAAAGCAGCTCATCCATTTTCACAACAGCTTGATAGATGCTGGTTTTTTGATTAAGTAGGAGAGTGTGAAGAACACTGCCTACGACAAGGCTGTTGGGACAAACCTCAAAAGTTAATATTCATAAGAGTAGGGAGTGCATTTGAATAGTTGGGTCTCATTTCTCTGGTCAAACCAACTACCTAAGAGTTTGAAGTCACTCTGATTTCCTCTTTTCCCAATGTCCTGTGTAGACATTTTGATTTGAAGTGTTCGATTATAGAGCTGTCTTATCAGAAGCCACAGATACGATGCATACAGTGTGCTGACCTGTGTGGACAGTCAATGATTAAAAGAGAATAAATGGGGAAATCTTGGTTTTGAAATGAGATCACTGGGCAGAAGGAAGACAATCTTAACAAGTCACTATGTATCAGCGAGGAACTAGAATCTAAGATGTAGAGAATTATTTTTAGGACAAGGGAACTAGAAGTACATCAGGATTTGGGGATAAGAGTTTCTCAACACTGTTCATTGATGAGAGAAGAGACTAAGCAATCACAGACTTCTGATGCAAAAACTTCCTACTCAAGCAACCTGGAAAGCAGAATAATTCAAGACACAAAGCAGCAGCAAAAGGATGGTGCTTCTTAACAATGTTTTCTTTACCTTTTTTTTTTCTTTTAATAAACTTCAATCATCTGTACTTTACAGCCAAGACCTCCAGCTCATATTTACAGTCTTTTGTGTCTACTTATTTCTACTGACCGTAGAGGGAGCCAGCAACTGGTAGCTCTTGTCAGAAGTGTCTGTTGTTTTCTTACATGTAGGTGCCATAAAGATTGCAATACCTGACTTAATCATACTTGGATGTTTCACTATGCCTCCTAGCATTTGAATCTTTCTTCAAAACTTGATATGCATAAGCTCTGTCAATTTAAGCTCCTCATTTAGTTAAACCCTTCCCCAAACCCTCATTGCACCACGAGAACTTCAGTGCACTCACATAGCTGAATAACGAATTCACTTATAAAGTAAAATATACACTGATGGCTGAAACACAGCAATGAATGATAAAGAGTCTTTTTTTTGGTGGAAAGTCACATGCATTGAAGCGGCTTGTATCAGCCACAGCATAGTCAAACATTTATTATGGGGAATTAATTGACAAGGAGAACAATAGGAACTAACAATGCAAGGGGAGATGAAGCTCTCTCTGTAGCTTCTGGTATGGCCCCTTTCGGGGTTTATATGAGGGTAGCTGCTAAAAGGTCACAGGCATTGTCTAACGTCTAGGGCCTCTTTTGGTTTATAACTCCTCCCCCCAAGGAAAAAATTATGCTCCAAGTGGTTTAAAAAATCCAAACAAAGCACAAGGACTTGAGAATGCAGTAATTTTTACAATTACTAATGCTACTACGACTGATGATTTATTTTATGTACTATGCTTTCTAAACACAAGCAGTTCTCTTACACAGTCCACAAATGTGTATATACAAATTTTATCATTATTGTGGAACTAATTTTAGAAAACTGTATTGTTAACTATTCTTTTAACAGCTCCATATGAAAATAGAAGGACAACACAAGTGCTGATCTCAGGTGAAATATTACTGGACTAGGTTTATTTTAATTTCAAATTATTTTGCTTAATTTACTTAAAGTACTACAAAATAGTCTGCACTTTTTTAAATGATGTTGATATACGTTTTTGGGCAAGTCAGCATGAAAAAAAACTGAATTAAAATGATTCAGAAACTGAACTGACAATATTTGTCTCTCTTTACTTCATCTATCATATCAAGCTATTCATGTATATCCCCTTTCCAGTCATTAAAGGTAATAATTTCTAACTGGTTTATGATCCACTTTTTAGCTGCAAAATGCACAAAAGTAATTAAACCAAATTGAAACAACTATAGAAAGACGATGTTTAATAACTGAGGTGCCAAAAAGTTTTACTGTACCCTAAGGATGAAAAAATTGCCTAAGCAGCAGTATTATTCCACATGTTCCATTTATTCCTGCAAGCTAGCCAAGCTCAAATTAATTGTACTGACTAAACTTTTCTTCTTACAGAAAATTAAAGATATGCTGTTGTCAACACTTGAGCACAACCTTGCCGACACTTAAACGCAGAGAAGGGTGTGACATCCTGCCCTGGCTGCTTTGCGCTAATTAATCACTCTGGTATTTAGGACCATTCAAGCAGACAAATTAATGGAGAATAATTAGTGTATCTTTGTTCCAGCTCGGCTTTGCACACCAGACACTCTGAGGGAGAGAGGGGAGTATGCAGAAAGTGAGCCATTAGCATGCACATAGTTTCGCTTCTGTTCAGCAAGTTCTGCAGAGATTAAGAGAAAAGCCAAATTAGCAGTCGTGTGACTGGGGTTAGGACATCTCTCAGCAAAGAAAGCGCTCTGTTTGGGTATCAGCTTTCAGAAGCAAGTTGTTAATCCAGATGTTACCTTTCATATAGAACAAAACAAAATTAAAAACCTCCTCCTCCCCCTCTCACACGTGCACACAAAAGAAAAAGGAAGAATTGTTCCTTTGTATTACAAAGATTTATCTGCAATTTGGCTGCTGGTACATGCCAACAAGAAAATTCTAAATTTTCAGTTTTCCTTTCCAGATCATTTTTTGGTCAGCATTAGCTTTCCCTGGGAGCACAATGGAGAATATGACAAAGAACATACACTATATGGTTATTGCAGTCAACAACAAAACTTACAGTTATTTTATGTGATCGCTTTGCACAGAGAATACAAAATTCTATAATTCCTTAAAAAGAATAAATAGTGTCAGATTTAAATTGTTTGCAAAATTAAAATCAAATAAAATCATGCAGTAGCTTAAAGTATGAAAAAATAGTGATAGTTATCAAAGATGATAAGCAATGATGTTGAAGTCTTTGACACAGAGACATTTTATAACAGAAGAAAGATGTCTTCGTACACATTCCATAAAACATTTTCTGGTTTTCTTGTTTAAAAACTTTTTGTGCCAAGTCCTTCTGTTACTTATTCTCATGCGATAAGGTCTGTAAGAATTTGACTCCCATCAAGAAGGACATGATCACTTCTGTTTCACTTTGACATCACCACAAACTTGATGTGATGAATACTCCTTGGTGGGGATGAATACTGCTTGGTGGGACTGGACCCAGAATGAGCGCACTGGCAATTTCTGTGGCAGTTAAGTGTTATGCCAGATATCGCCACTAGTAGTCAGTCTGTCTGATAGGTGCCAAAGGCCACAAACGCCTAATTTGTTGCAAGACCGGGACATAAAATACTTCCTTGTTGAACAATACCAAGTTTAGGAAAATCTGGTATGAACACTTTCTGCTCAGGCCCATTTGTAGTGAACAGAGCTTACAGGCAAAAAATGCACCGTGGTTCACAAAGCACTGTGTCTCGAGGGAGTGGGGGTGGGTGCAAAAAATCAGGGAAGAAACAGCAAAAAAGACCACACAGTGAGGAAAGCTGACCACACTTAGAAGCTGTATGAATCATAACCAATCCTATAAAATCTTCCCCCCTCCCCCCCACCTCTTTTTTGTGAGAGCACAATAATGTGCAGACTATAAAACTGTGCAAAGTGTGCTTTAATTTTGTGTAGCGTGAACAAGAAGGTGAGAGGAATCCCAGCCCGGTTTAGACATGATACGGGATACTGTTTTAACACAGCACTACAGGGCTTCATAAAAATGTGATATTGCTGTTCGCAGTGTCCTGGGTTTGTCGATCAAGGGAGAATACAGCTACCAAGCCATGAACTCTCACAATACCTCACTGAGGGGGAAAAATAAAGCTTCACTCCACAGCTTCCTACAACACCAAGTTACTATGCGATAAGACCAGATGCCATTAGAAATGCTGCCATACTGGGAGTGGGTTTCCTCAATCTTTGAAGGTGCATAATCCTCATTAAAGGAAAACCCTGAGCGTAGGAGGGGCAGCACTGACATCAAGGCACCTGGCCATGACTAAAAGAGCTGGCCCCATATGTGGCTGCTGCTGAGCAGCAGAATGTAATTTAGTCACACCAGCAGGAGCAGAGGTCAATGATTTTATATTAATGGGGATCACGACAGTTTTAAGCTGTGGCGTGCTTTGTAATAAGTGTTGTACAAGGCAGCAAAGAGAGCTCAGCAGAGGAAATGAGCTGTGTCACTGTCTCCTCATGCCTTGAAGCAAACACTGAAATGTTTAAAGTTGCTATGGACTTAAGCCATAATATTTTACAAACAACAATTACCTGTTTTAATCCAAAAGCTAAATAGCTTGTGAATTGTTACATCTTCTGACATAACTGTAACAAAACCAAAACGTTAAAGTCATGTGCCTCTTAGACTTAGACTGCAATCTCAGACTGCAGAGGCAGAAGTGGAAGAAATGTGGTGAGTCCTTTAAAAAAAATCAAATACACTTTGTAGTTAATCATTCGCATGCAAATATTATGGTCACAAGGCATGGAATCACAATGCATCAGTGAACAAACTGTGTCAAAATCACCTAACAAAAATCACAGATTCAACCATATGAAAGGGTCTAAATTTTGATTAAAAGATCCTCTGGTCTTTTAATATCTAATGTAAGACCTTGAACTAAATTCATATCTAATTGAGCTTCTTGAGGAGATGTAATGTGAGATTTTCTGTGTTTTTTTGGAGGATTTAAATCTGGCCTTTCATGTAAGTGCATGACACAGCAATCCCTTACATGGATCAATACCTAACTCAAGGGATACCTGAGGTCCTTAATGAGGTTTTCTGGATAGGGGTTATTATTATTGTTGTCATTACATTCCATTGGCACAATAATGTGCTGGGTGCTGTCCAGATGTGTGGTGGAGACATGGTCTTTTTAACAAAGAAATTTGCTTCTGAGGGGACATCTGCTTGAGCCAGAAGAAAAAGAGAATGATACTGCATCCTTCCCTGTTAATTCACAGCCAAATTTAAATTGCTCTGTTCTCAGTATTGGTCCTAAAGCCTTTTGGTACTTGTTGCAAAAGATCAGAATCTGAAGTTAGGGTTGCAGCCTTGTGGATCTGCTTCAAGACAGTGCTGATGGTGTAAGAAGGCACAAAAGCACAGTGATGGTTAAAATGCAAGGAATGGGGAATGATGGTGGCAAAGCAAAGAGGATGGGAGATGCAAGTTACTGACTCAGCAGTATGATTGTGAAGGATCTCAAAGGCAACAAGGATCAGTTCACGTTTCACTGAAGGGTGAAAAAAAGGATAATTGGCATGGCTGGGGTGATAAGCAAAGGAGAACTTAGAAGCTGGATTTTTAACTGACAGGATCTGAAAAAAAGATTGTGTGGAGAACTACAAAAAGGAATGTCTCAACAATTATAAAAGAAGTTGAACGAAATATTAACTAATAAAATGTTAAACCTTACAATTGAGAATTATGGAAGAACCAGTGAAAAGGGTGGAGCAAGGGGTGGACTGACAAATACGGATTTGTCTAAGAGTACAAAAAAAAAAACTAAACAGAAAGGAGGTTGTGCTGGTAATAAAGGGACACAGAATAAAGCTTTCAGGAAAAATACATTTTTATAGAATCATAGAACCATAGAATCATAGAATCATTTTGACCATGTTTAGTTGTTTTGCTGGAGACATGTAATGCAGAAATAGTTCCAGGGCAAAGGAAGACTTGTGTTCAAAGATTAAATCATGATGATAAACCACAATTAATAGTTAACAAGAGCTGGAAATAAATGAAGAGTGCCGTATATCAATAGCTGGAATACACAAAGTGATGCCAAAGAAATATAAGGAACTTCCTTAGAGACAGTAAAGCCCCTGCAGTCCCAGGGTGCTGGCCAGAGTGGAAGCAGAGAAAAGCTGCAGCTGGGAGACATCCACAGAACACCCTGGGCTCAGCCTGACCAAGCTCTGTGAAACAACCTCAGCCTCTTCTGCTTTCCTATCAAAGCCACAGATGCTTTCACTGTCATGATTTCTGAGCATTAATAATTTCATGCAAAGTGATTCATGTGCAGTATCAGCAGACATACGCACAACGATTTGTGTATCAGCAGTGATATGCAAACATCACTTATTATTCCCCCATTTATTTTGATACAAACTAAATGTACAAGCCGTTCCTGTGACAACTTGTTTGCCTATGTTCCCATTCAAAACTATTGCCTGAAACAGACTTTGTAGTAGTCCAGTGATCCTAAAGATAGCTTTCCAGGAGAAAAAATAATAGGAATATTAATAAATTATTAAAAATGAGAAGATAGGGGAAAAATAAAGATAATTAATCTAAATCAGGGTTTATTTTAAAATTATAAAAAAGTTATTTCTTTTGTTATTGATTTTCAATGTCTATCAGAGGGAAGAGCAACCACCATACAAAGTCAAGCCAGTGCTGACCAGCTGACTGGAGAGACCTTAGCATTCTATGAGGAAAAGTCTGTTATGAATTACCTACTTGATTAGAGACAACTGAGCTACTTCTCTGGAGGCAGTATCTCCTGGTTTTGTCAGTGACAGCCTGAATCCTACAACAAGGACATAGCAGGAAGAGCTGGACTGGATGCTGGGTGAGCACAACAGCTGGCTTCTTGGTTATATCTAGGATAACTGCTAGAACAAAATCAAAGTCCTTCCTGTCCCTGCTCCTGGGAAACAGCTCTGTTGCCTGCCTAATACTACATGCAAAAACAATGTACAGGGCCACAGGCTGGTAGCCTATGGCCAAGAAGGCAGGCAGAGGATGGAGGCAGGGAAAGCCAGGAGCTGGAGGGCACTGTTTGAGTGGTCTTTGTATCATTCCCAGCCCAAAAGTAGGGCTGTGAGATCTCTGTCCCCTAGCAGGGATCTTACAAGCAGTAGGATTTTGCTTTTGGAGATAAGCCTTGCAGGAAGCTGAGGATTCATTTGAGACAGAACTTGGCTGCCACTGAATTTCATGGCTAAGCCTTTTAAGCAGTTTTTAAAATGAGTGTAGTATAAGCCTAATATAGGTGTTCATTAACTAATAATAAATTGTAATGGAACATCATTGACATCTATATGAGTACTAATCAGATTGACAATCACAGCCATTACAATGAATGCCAAATGGATTCATGATAACGACACACTACCTCCAGAGTACATATGTTATGCTGAGAATCACTTATGCAGAAAATCCCAAGAAATAACAGGGTAATTCACCCATCTTTTCCCTTAACCTTGTTGATATGTGTCTCTTCTCCCATCTCCTGGACAACCATCTCACTTGGGAAGAGATAGGATGCCCTGGAAACCAGAGGAAAGATTGCATCTGACTTCCTAGATCCTAGGGAAGAAAGTATACAAAGCAAAAAGCAAAGAAGCAAAGAAAGTATAAGCAGCTTATTTCAACTGCTACTGTCCAAATCGAGCACTAGTAAAGGAAATTTTAAAAAATGCAATTGTTTAATAGTTTCAAATCAAAGAATACTTAATCTCATTGTTCTTTAAGTTAGTTTTGCATGACATATTTTAGTTAGAGTCATGTTACAGGAATATGGAAGCCAAAGTTACCACCTCAGACACAAAATTGAAGTTTGGTTTCTGAAATTGCAAACTGCAGAAAATATGTTAATGATCTGAATGTAAAGCAAAGTTAATGATCTAAAAATTGGTACTTATATCTATTTGCTATTAAAAAAACTTGTATTCTCCATTTTGCCTGGCTAGTTGATAGAAGGAAATATTTCATCCATTAATAAACAGATCTATCATCTTATTTTTACTGTGAGTTCTAGTACTATACATATTGAAAAGACATAACAGAAGGCCTGGTCACAGGTTAAGACTGCACTGCCAAGGCACAGTAGAAACAGAAGAATTATGACTTCTGTCCTTAAGAATATTTTTGACAGCTGCCTGTAAGTTCATTTGAATGAACAAGAACAGCCATGAAAGTGTTGCTTTTAAAAATTTCAAATAGAATTTGCTAACACACATTCTAAGTGAGCTTTTCTGTAAAATGGATATCATTGTAATCCATTAATGACTGACGGTGGGATCAAGTTCACCCAGGTTAGGCACTTAACCTGAATCTAATTTTAAGGCGCCCAGTGTACTAATCATCATTAGTAACTGCCTAAATTTCCCTATGAAGTGGAGAAAAGTAGGTGGGTTTTTTCTTCTTACTTAAATGAGCCAAGGCTGCAAATAATAACTTTCCACAAAAGAACAGAAAAGGAGAGGAGAGATCAATATCCAGTACTATGCGACAGCAGGGAATTTGTTTGATGCTAATGCACAGATAATCCTAGTAACTTAATCACTTCTGCTTGGTAAGGAAAAGCTAAAAAGGAAATTCCAGTGTTTTCTGTCAGCCTGAAATAGAAGTTAGAACATGAATCCACATTTCAAACTTTTGATCAGGCTAGTTCTAAGCATATAGATCTGACAAAAGGCAAAGGCAGGGTCTACTTTTTCAGCAAGTCAAACCAAACACATTTTTTCATATTACAGAATTACTTTGTCACTCTTTTAGGCCACCTGCAGAAGCCTAAGTCATAGAATTAAAATATTGTAACAAATAGCAATCAAATAGCCATCACTGAGATATCAACAAAGTCTTAAGCAGGGGGTTAGAATCTTTTCCTACTTTCCAGACCAGATTTTGCATAAAGAGTTCATAATTCTCTCTTGTACTCTTACAATCATTCAAGATACAAAGCTCGTCCTTACCAGATACTTACTGCTAGAGGAGTCACCTAAAATTTCCTCCCCCTCCCTGAAACCTCCTTTCCAGCATGCCAGTCTGCAGCATGTAGTGCTTTAGGCAGATGTTTCCTTGTTGAATGAGGTTACCATCACCCTATCCAAAGGCTCCTTGTCCTGCAGCAGGTCAGCTCATACCCCAGTTTGCTTCTGTCTGCAGGCTAGATGAGTGTGCACAGTGTCATTCTGTCTCCAGGTCATGGATAAAGACATTAAACAGGACAGGTTCTGGGACAGGTCCCTGAGGAGCTCCACCTGTGCACTGGCTGCCCCACAGTACAGACTTTTTCATACACCTCATAGTTCATCTGTCTAGATCAGAATGTTCCAATTCAGATACAAGGATGCTGTGGGATAGTCTGGTGAAAGCTTTGGTAAAGTGAAGATAGATGGCACCCATCACTGTTCTGTCATCTACAGACCTAGTCATTTTATGAAGGCAATCAGGGAAGTTGGAGCTGATTTACCTTTGGTAAATCCATGTGGACTATTCAGTGTCACCATCTTTTCCTTCATGAGCCTAAAAAAGTTTTCAAAGAGAGCTTGATTCACAATTTTCCCAGGGATCAAAATGAGGCTGATTGGTTGGTTGGTAAACATGAGAAAAAACAAAATCTTCCATCCTCCTTCTCTCAGGAATAAAAATAATAATGATAATAAAATCAGCAGAAATCAAGCAAATGCAGCAGTACACAAGCTGCATTCTTAAAAACAGAGTGAAAAGACCCCATTTCATAGCTTTAGGCTATTTAACCAGCTCTTCTCACTCAGGAAGGTTTCATTAAAAATTATAACCATATTTGTTTATACCTCAGCTTTTTTAACATGCCTACATAGAATACACATCTTCCTGCATCTTCCTGCACAATGATTCAAACTGAATGCTATGGACTTGATTGTCATCTATGGTCAAGATATTTTCTTACACATGCTAACACTAACAAAGGGCTTTAAAAGGGATATCAATTTTAGTGTCATGGGAGGCCTTTTTACTTTAACAGGGTCTTCTCAATAAGTCCTAAAATATTATGATGAGGATACAGTTTGTTTTTGTTTCAATATGTTCACAGTATCTGTAGCATTGTATTTCCATCACCTTAGTGTGTAACTTCACAGCATTAGGATTCTGCCTCATGATCTGCTATTTAACAATATTTTTGTTTGTATTACTAATTCTGTTGTCACAGTGGAAAATACAGTAGTAGCATTATCTCAAACACAGAAAATTAGGTTTCATTCATCTTAACAAGTGCACCTTAGAGTATTAGAAGTAGGGGAAACACAAAGCATGAAATATTCTACTGAGATAATCTATGTCACAAATTTTATAGAATTATTTAATAACAGTGCTCTTGACAATGTCTTTGTAGAATTCTGCTGCCTTAAGAGAAATTATAAAAAAAACAGCAAAACCCAAGTATATTTTAATCATGTATATTTTTCATGAAATAATAACATACATCTACTTTTAAAAAAAAACAAAGTTGAAGTATCAGGTTTGTGTGTCTAACTCTAACTCCTTGCATAATCAGCTCCCTGTTTTTTTTCCACAGCACAATTAAGTTTATGAGCATAAAAAGTATTTTCTCGCCTTTGAGGAGGTGGTTATGATAACGATCTTGATTCTCTGTGGAATCAAAGTGTTAGAAAAATTCATGAAAGATCCTTACAGCAACTTTAACTCTGACCCTTCAGTATCAGTGTAATATGTCATGGGATATAAAGTTTTCTGTTGACGAAAGACTTGAAGTGTTTCTGTTGAATACGCCTTTGAGGAGGCCTGCAATAGCATGAATTTTCTTCTTCCTCTGCGCAAGAGGATTGTCTTACAAGTCCTCATCACATCCCCTCAGCATTATTTCCTGTTACTTGTCTCAAATAAATTAGTATGAGATAATTTATATTTCCTTTGCTCTGAACATGAAGCAACTGTAAAAACCTCTACCTAGAAGTCACATCTGCATGATCAGTTCATCTGTTATACTTACCAGACCCTAGTACTTACCTCATGCAGCCTAATGGGCAGAAGTGCTGCAGCCCAGAGCTCATAAAGCAAAGCACTGGAGACCACAGCTTATTCCAAAAAGACCATAGGTGCAGACCAGTGCTTAGTCATTTCTTTCCTCCTAACTCAGATGTAATACCTGACTGGGAAAGCTTCTAATCAGTTTTAATATAGACTCGGAAACCGAGTTTTAATCAGCCTTAATGATTTCATGTTTATTTTACAGTTATGAAACATATGATATTTTTTCGCCAAGTTTTTACAGAAGCTGAAAAATGTATAGGCAGGCCAAATGAGTTCTGATGCACCAATGCACGGCTGAGTACATGGTATACTTAAGTGTTAGTTTCCATCTTGAAATAACAGAGCTGAAATGTCACACTTCCTTAGTTTAGAATCTCAGCATGGAATTTCATACTTAAAATATTACTTAAGTCACTTGACACTGACCAAATGTGTCCCCATTAAAATGACATTTCACAAATAATGCCCGATTAAGCAGTAGCAGTAGCTATTTGTTGCTGAAGAGATAAATCAGTTTCCTGGGAAAAGTGCCAGTAGATAGCTTGTATACTCTACTTACACACTGGATTCTTGATAGATTTGGTGAAGATGTCTTCATGTTAGTATAATAAAAGCCTATTATCAGTTCAACAGCAGAAAACTGTTTTTATTCATCAAGAAAATAGCAGGTTCGACACTAGTTGCCTTTTTAAGTGAAAGATTGGACATATGCTATGAAAAAATTTCTTGCCATTGCAGAGAAAGATAGCACACTCAAACGCATTTTTAAATTTAATTCCACTTCTCAATTCAGTTGTCAAACTCTTTACGGTAAATTACATGGTTACTATTAAAAAGCACACTTTGACTTGTTCCCAAAGTGATTTTTTTTAAAGTTTGAGCAAAATTCCTTCAGCCATTTTGGATTTATGAGAAGATTAAAAAGTAATCCTCATTCCCTCAACTTCTCTGAAAAACATAGTAAAAGAAAAACTAGTTGTGGCTTTTTTCTCTCCCTGTGGGCATAATTCAAAAGTATCTGAACTGCCAAACTTCAGACTTCTATTGTTGTTATTTAACATTAATATTCCTGTCCTATCTAAGGCTAAGTGCCCAATTTGATGAGACACCAAAAAAATACATTACATGTCAGTCCTGCTTTAAAAAATCACTATGTAACAGGTGAGAGGAATTGAAGAAAATGAATGATGATAATAAGGGTTGTGACACAAGGGAGGCCAAGAAAACATTAGCAACAGGTTCTACTACAGCAGGCATTACTCAGAGCTTACTCTGGAAAATACATACTAAATAAAAAGTTCCTTGCTAAATTTTAAAAAATAAATAGAATAAAGCTATCAGATATTTTTCTCTTCTTCTTTAAAAAAAAAAAACCAACAATAAAAAGCCCCAGAACCACAGAAATAAAATTTCTTCCTAATGATTCTGTCGCATAATTTCCTCTACCAGTTAGGTGTGAAATACTGAACAGCTCTATGGTTTCCATTTTAGTTCCTGGAAATGACAAAGGACAGGAAAGGGATAAGAGATACCTGGAATAATTCAGTCCTAAAAGGTAATGGAAAAGGGGAAAGAGTCATCACTAGCTGAGGTATCTCATGGAAACCCTCAGTTGTGTTTCCAAGAAGCAAATTAAGCTGTACAATGTCCAGACTTTAAGAACTTTTATTTACTGGACTGATTCTCCAGCAGCATGTACTCATTGGTTACAGGCCCTCTGGAAGAACTGGGCTTGAACATCACTGCTACATTTTTGATTATTGCACAGACCGAAAAAGCTCTGAGTCTAGGAAAAGATGTGTCTTGAGTGTCTCAGTGAGGGAGAAGTTAAACATATGTTTCTGGAGCAATTCTAAGCTCATGAAAGAATTTAGTAATTAAATGGTGAAGCCTCATGATTTTGATAAATTGCTTGGTTTTGGTTTGTTTGATTTTTTTTTAGATATATAAATAAAACTCCTTCAAAACAGAGAATATGACCTTAAACATATTTGAAGTCCCATTTAAGAAAGCTGTCATGTATGTTTTGGCCTCTTTCCCCATCTTTGAAAAGGAAAGCGACAGCCCTGGTTGCTGCAGGGAGCCAGAGGCAGTGAGACAGCTTTGCTCCACAAGTTTTAGGATAGGTGTTTCTTCAGCAGCGAGAATCAGGTGCAAGTTAACATACACAGAAATGTCTTTCCTTAGCTATGATTTGTGTAAGCCATTTAGGAATAAGAGTAAAAAATGTGATAGCAGCTATCCATTACAGAACTAGCTCTGTGGATTAAAGTACCCATTGACTGTTCCAGCCTAAGGCGTCTTTTTACAGGCAGAATAAAACTATTTTAAACAGTTTAAAAAGTGTGTGGTCATAGTGACAAGCTTCATTCAGATTTGATACTGCAATTTGATTCTTATTGGAAATTGGGTTCTTATGAATGGCAATGCAGAATACAATCCATCATCCTTATGAATCGATCATTTGTGTTCACACCTTCTACTCACATCCGTTAAAACAAGGATGAGAAATCTGTGACAAAGGCTAGACAGAGCCTGCACATTCATCCTGTAGGGTCTTCAGTTGCAGCATTTTGTTGATATAGGGGTGCTGTTTCTAGCTAATGCTAAAGCATGTGAGTGAGTGGTAGACAAGTGCATTGCAGATAAGGGCATGGAATAGGATCAAACCAAAGCAAGGACCAGATCTTCCAAAGTGACCATATTTGCTCTGCAGTGTGGCTCAGAAATCATAAAGCAGTAGATGCACCTTTTCTTTTGTAAGTAAACATTTTGGACTTGCTTTGGCAGCAGCAATAGTGGGTTCTGATAAGTTGAGCTCTCTATTCTCCTTTCCTGTGATGGAGAGAAAGCATATCATTGCATTGTCTGCTGCTGTCTCAGAACTGCTAACATAACCATAAAATGATAGCAAGTCCAACACTACATCTATTTCAGGCATAAGGAGAAAGAGGCAGAGGGAAGCCTTGCCTGGCTCCTTGGGCAACGCTTATAGTGGTCCAGGAGGCATCATTTCCGCAATCTGTTAAAAATCAGGGAGAAGTCAGGCAGGTTCCACACCAAACAGCTCTATACACTCTAAGACTACAGTTTCTAGCTAAGTCAATAGAAGCAAGATGAATTGAGAGTGTGCCAAGTTTTTTTAACTGATATAATTAAATCAGTTTTAAAATGCGTCTTTAGTTACACTGATGTGTTCAGATCAGATCTTGGCCATCTTCTCCCCCTCACATACTTTCAGCCTGAATCCTCCTTGCCAAAGGGGCAATATGATCAAATCTGCATATTCTAATTTTTCAAAGCTCATAATATGAAAGTCTTTGAGAGTTGGTGGTATTTAGGTGCCCAAGTATCTAAGCTAGTTTAACGTTGTTGAATCTAGGCCAAATAAGTGCTTTTAAGTTTTCCCCTTAAGCTCTTTGGGCTTCAGTTTTCCCACTTCTGAAATCAGAGTTTTGAAATCAAGATTTATGGTGGGAGAAAAATATCAGCTGCCTCTCACACAGAGATCTTTTCTGCTCTCACTAAACTGCCATGAATCTTAATTCTGAGCAAGAGGTTTTGAGATCCTCACAGCTGAGGATCACTGTTTTAGCACCTTCTGCAAGCTGAAGGGAAAAAAAACACACCCTCAGTACTGCCATTTTAAACCAGCCTATAACATTTCCCTAAGAAGTTATTTGGGATGTAAAATTTTATCACACCAAACCACATCAGTCATCTTTTCAGTGAAAAACAAGAAAAATTTACTATTTAAAGTATAAGTATTAATACTTTAACCAGCACAGATTCTTGTTTATAGTTTTGTGAATGAACAGTTAAATAATGAAACAAAAAACAAAATGCAAAATATTATGTGCTGGACTAGCTCCATCTTCTGCTTCCCAGACTAGTGACTATTCCAAATGTTTTTATCAGGCATATTCATTCTACAAAAACGGAAAGTAGCTCTGCCTTAAAGTGCATCTACAAGCCACACAAGAGTCAGATCTCAGCTGGGATTTAAATTTTCCAGACTGGTTTTGCCACATCAATATGAAACACACCATTTTTTGTTTTAACATTCTGCATATTTGATTTATTCAGCTTGCTTAGAATCCTCACTCTCCCCTGACATCCTGGATTTGAGAAATAATCACTTTGTGGGCTTGCAGCGCTCAGTTTTCTCTTCTTTAAAACACACACAAGAAAGCTTAAATTTTAAAAACAAAAACAAAGGCAAAGCAGGGGTAGAAGTGAAAGTGTTTCTGCAGGATACTCCCTGAGCTGTAAATATTTATTCTTTGCATAGCGTATACACACACATAGAGCAACTGCCTCCTATGTGCCTTTATCACTGCCCTGTGTGCATACACCTGGGTATATTGAGGAGAGAATCCAGGCTTGGGAACCCAGCAGCAGGAACATGCTGAGATACTGGTAATGAGCTAAACAGCAGAATTTGGTTTCAGGTGATCCCCCCCAGGGTATTCACCCGGGGATTGTAAGGTGTTGAGCACTCTGGCCCCAATCCAGAAATCATTTATACCGCTGAGGGGTATACCTAAGTTAAGCATGCATTTCTGTGCTTTCTTGAATTCAGCTCAGATGCAGTAGTATTACTTTCCAAGAGCTTTTTATTCTGTGCCTGATGAGAATGACCTTCACTCATCATGACTATGTTTATTATTTAGGGTCAGAAAGAGGATCAGACAAGAAGGCTTTCCCTTACTTCTGATTTCCAAGGAAAGGTGTGAGGGGGAAATAACACTTTTCTCCTCTTTAAAACTGAGTAGATTACAAGCAAAGAGAATATAGCTTATGCACTCTCTGTTGCAGCCTGACCTGTCTTGTCACTCACACATCTGCTTATCCTTGGAAGGTGGAAATATCATGTCTTCATATGTGCTAAATTGGAGAAGTTCATTGTTTTAGAAATCTGTCTGTAGTGATTGTTATGGATATAACAATAAAACCACTTAAAAATTCTTGTGTGCAGCCTTTCCTTTCTAAGTAGGATGCATCCACTGTCCAGCACACTGATGCCTAATTGCAATCCACAGAAAGCTGGAGAGAAGAGAAGAGGCCACGTTGCAGTCCCTCGAGTCTTCTCTGTGCGGTACAATTAAGTTCCTCCATGCATCTGTCTTATTTCCCTTTCTTATGTCCTTTCCAGGCAAAAATATTTTGTCCTGAGGGATGGTTTTATATTTTGTTTTGTTTTAATTATCTGAAGTACTACATGTAAAAGACATTATTTTACATTGTACAAAGTAAATTCTGTTTTATTTATGGCTAGAGAAATGTTTCTGCTGAAGTTAAAAATAAGTCAATTTACCTGCAAGGCAATTAAAGACCTATTTATTTCTGAGTCAGAAATATCATTGGTTGTGATACTAAATCAGTGAATAGAAAACTACATGGCACTGGGCCAGGGAGAGAGACACCCTTAGCAGTCACTTAATGCAACCACAGTAAGAGCTGAACAATCTGACACTCAGGCTGTGCTGAACTCAGGGAAAATGCAGCACTGACTCTCCCTGCTCACTTTTCATCTTTTTGTCTATGATGGATATATAATTATTATATTTTACTGGAATGCCAGTGGAGGCGGAAGTGTTGTTGCTAATGTACAGGCTGTAAAGCCATCAGAGCAGCTTTAAGCAAATGTTATCTGTTTTACTGAAGAAATCAATTACACACAGATTGCTTAAACTAGTGACAGGCATAGTAAGAAGTAAAATCTGTTAAGCAGAAAAGTTACAGCCATCAACATGTTCCGATTACATCATATATGAATACAACCAATCAAGAATTTTAGCTCACAAAAATTAAGGAAAAAGTGAAAAATATGAGAAATAATGAAAAAAAGAAAAAAGCAAACCAAGAACCAGGTACTTCTTAAGGTTCATTTCTTTATCTTCTGCAGCTAACGGCTCCATCTTTGTTCCTCTCTCCTTTTGTAGTCATGGAAAAGAATTGTTCAGGACTCTCTATCTAGAAGACAAGCAGTTTTGAGGGACCTGGGCTTGGACATTGGTTAGCTGTTAATGGTCTGTTCAAGCTTTATATTTGTTAGAAATCTCCCAAGATTATTTGTGCTCTGGCATTTCAGGGTATTGCTTTGGTTAAGAAAAAAAATTTAATAGTGCAACGGACTCTGCATTTAATCATATCATCACCTCATTGTTTCTGGATACAAAACAATTTCTTCAAATTCTAAAAGAATGATTTATAAGATGATATGCATGTTAGCGCATATTAACAATTACAACAAAGCATGAACTGAAATTGCTTGCCACAGAATCATTTATCTTTTACTCACAGAAGAGTGTTTGCGCATGGTTGTGTTGGATGGGGCCACTTTTCATCCATATTTTCATCTTCAAGGAATGGAAGGCTGACATCTCTACAACTTGTGAGAGAAAGTGGTGTGTAACTGAGCACTCAAAAATAGAACTACTGAAAAATTAGCTACTGCTTCTGATAGTGTTGGCCTTAATGATTCATAAGAGAAAATAATATGTAGTCAAGACTCCTTTGACAAAAAAAAATCCCTAGTCAGTTCTGCCTCTGTCTTGGCTTTTGCACTGTGATACTCAGAGCATTAAACATCTTTGCAGAGGATATCACTGTTCAAAAGGACTGTCAAGACTGTTAATTACTCAGGTGGAGTTAGCATACAGCTCATTAAACCATGTCAAAACTTTCAGTCCTTCTCCACCGTATCAGTCCCTTTAGGGGCTCTCACATCAGGCTAATTTGATTCTTAAAAATACATTAATTCAGATCATACATTACACCAACAAATTATTCCACTCTCTTTGTGAAACAGGCCTGATCCAACCAGAATCGTTATTGCAACAAAGACAGTTTCTGTAATTAATATGTAGTGGGTGTGTCTGGTGCAGGCAAGGGATGTATGCAAGCTGATCTCTCGGGTAGCGCTTTAAGAATGATTATTGGCAGACCTTTTGAGAAAATCTATTTCGTGCAGTAGAAATGTAAAAATGTTTTGTTATTCTTATGAAAGGTTTACCACAATTGTACAAACTATCCACTGTGTGTGTTAAGGTGTTACCTCAATTTTGCTCCGCAACTGTGAGAGTTCTGAGAAAATGATCAAAGACCAGGTTCCCCCCACCCCAGTGCATGACTTACCAAAACTTCCTCCCTTCAGCAAGAAAGGAGCCTTCAGAGCCATTTTAGGAAAAAAAAAAAAATAAATAAAAGAAAAACATAAAAGAAAAGAGTTAGTATAAATCTTCAGAGGTTGCTTTGTGGCCTAGAAACTTACATCTCATTATCAGAGGTCTTCCTGGTACTTACAAACCTAAACCACATTAAATCAGAACAGAATTTTTGAGAAGGCCTTGAGTCCCAGCCCAGGAGAACCTCCAGATATTTTAATGGCAGTTAGCAACCTGCGCAGGTGTTCAGCAGTCAGGATGCCAGCATCCAAATGATTCAGAACCTCTGGGTTCAAGTTGTTTCTGAAAAGATCTTTAAAGGCAATTGAAAAAACTACTTGGAAGAAAAGCTCCAAAGTTATCTGTGCGTAAAATGTTGGTTCGAGTTAGATGAAGTTATCTTTCTTTTTTCTTCATTCAAGCAAATCATATTTGAGCTGGTGAGTAAACTGCATGAGACTGATTTTCTTCTGCTGTCTACAAACCAAATTACAAGTTTTGGTTTGAACCGAAGGCACTCGGGTTCACAGTACTTTATAATTCCATACATTCTCATCCAAAACAGTCAGGGTCAATTTACAGGAGTATGAGATTTTCTTTATGAATATAATTGGATTTGGATGCAGTTTGTGAAAACTTCTTTTTTAATCTGGGAACAGAAGCAAGTATGATTTTTATTACTTCAAAGTGCTGAATAGAACCTAAGGAACCTGACAGGGGAAGAATAGTTTGCTGGAGTAGCTGGTCTAGTTAGTATAAGACTAGCTGCAAATTTTGGAACAGGGACATGACTTTGCTCATTATGTTCAGTCACTCCAATTGATTTTAGCAGAAAATCTTTGTGTGGAGTGTCTTGCTAGATCAGCACAAAGTTTGCAAGATGTACGACTGAGGAGTAATCATCTACCACTGAGGAAGATCTGTTAAACACATTTCTAAAATGACACTTCTAAAATGGTTTCCAGCTCTTGATGAATGAATGCCATCATCACTGTTTTAAAGTCGAGTTTGTTGTTTTTAAAATGTGCACTCCATAGGAGCCAAATGCTCATTCTTTTCCTGACTTGCCAAAGAAGAAATTCAGAAGAAAATGTAGAGGACAATTAAACACGCAGAACACTTTCTCCTCCAAAATCACCACATTGGTAGAACTACAATAATCTTCAAATTTATCACGCCAGACCTCCAAGTGTGATAATGCATCTTTAAAATATGAACTTCAAGCTAAAATATTAAACATGTGTTTCCTTCTCCTATAGGATAAGTGCTGAAATGTCACACGCTTCTGGGGAAAATGACCCATAAGTGTTTTTTCCCTCCTACTGGAGCAGTTAGTGTGGCGTGCAGTGAACCAAATCAACAATGTGATTCAAGCTGTCTCTGCAGCGTCACGGTGAAAGAAAGGATAAACTATAAAAACTACCCTCCTACAGCTCTTAGTTCTTGCTTCCCACACTTTAACATCTTCTGTCACCCCTGGCGCTGTTACTGACCCATGCTAAGCTAAACTAAAGGATGATAAGTTTGCTGCCTTTGCCCTTGTCCTAAGGGGCTGCACATTATCCTATCAAGCATCAGAAGCCATTTCTGTGGGATATTTGTCAGCCTACGAAGTCCTTTTAGAACAAATGAAATGGGCAGCGAATTACAAAAATGTCATTCTCTAAAGGAAATGGATGAAGGCTTTTGTTCTCCAGTAATAAATAGATGCCATAGGCTTATAACACTATTTTTGTATTACATTTGACAGGGTTACTATTTCCAGTTCATTAAGGAAACAGCTTGAAAACTATTTTTTCATATGCTTTTAAAAATAATGTTTTCCCAGTAATAAATATAAGCAATAGCTCACATAATGTTAACTTCAACGACAGGATTCATTTAAGGTACTCATGTTAGGGATTACTACATATATAATGACAAGTTTTAAATATATATTTTTCCAGTATATATGTATGCTTATTTAGTTGACAGGTGGTGAGCGTTTGAATAATAATGTCTGTCCCCAATTTTTAAAACATTTTAAGATTGTTTTTAACTTTATCTTTTGGTAGACCAATTTTATTGTGCGTGATGGTCTTATGGAACCTCATGATATATATACTATAGGCTAAGGTCAAGCAAAGGAATAATAACTCACTTCCTTAAATGAATACTTCAAAGTAAATCTTCTATGTTTAATAGCAGTAAACAGAGGTCAGGATGACACTCTCCCAGGCTTGAGAATAAAGCCTGTGTGTTAATATTCTCCAAGAATTACAGCTGCATCTCTGGATGACAAAATGTTTGCTAAAGGGTGTCCTCAACAAAGTGTTTTACAGTGCTATGAATGTCATACATTTAAATTTCTACAAAAATTAGACTAAGAGACACATGTAAAAACACTCATAATGATATTTTGTTGCTTTTTTTGGCACTAAATATTGTGTTAGAATGCTTCATAGAGAATCATTAGCTATTCTGGCACACAGAAAGTTCTTTCTGAAGATGCTAACTGAAAAATTAAGTGATATATGATACATTCACAGTAGTGAACTTCGCTGTTATGTCAGTCATAACATTTAATATGTAATGTGTATTTCTCTTATCATCCACTAATCAATTATTAAGGGAACATTTTATTTACATCAAAGTGCTATAATATTTCTTATGTTTACAGCTTATTTTGCCTACAGAATAGTCTTTCAACACTGTATTGCTGGCACTAGTTATTGTTGATTAGAAGTGAACATTTTGTTAATAAGAAAAGCTCAAAATTGATTTTGCAGGAAGATAAATCAGTAAACCAGACCATTAACTGGTCCCCTGCTTTGTAACTATTTCACTAATTCCAGGCTAATTATATTCAGATCTTTATTAGTTAGATCTTTTCACAAACTAAGCTGGACCTGGACCAAATGTAGGGTGAACAGTGAAGAATATATTGATAAATGCACTCCTTTATTGTAGTGTATTTTTCAAGACACACACCAGTGCACATTTCAGATTAGACTCTGTCCCTTAGTTATCATTAGTCAGGCAGAGACAACTAAATTTTACAATAAATAGCTCCCAGCATTCCAGTACATTCCCTTTTTCCCCCTACACAGCAGAGCTGTATTCTTTCATGCATGCCCTCCTACCCTTAAGTGAGCTCAGACTCAGACCTGGAGTAGTTGGGCCCTGCCAAAGTGTACCTCTAGGTGGGGGTTGGTGTAGTTCTGTTCTCCCTTTAGTTGAGGCAACTGCATTTATTCCTGATTTTAGGCTGAATTGTTGAATTTCTTCTGCTAAAATAGAAATGACAGAGGGTTTATCAAAATGATGAAATAATTAACTAGAAAGGAAAGTTTGATGTGATGCTTCCAAAATGCTTAGCTTTAAGCTCCTTAAATAAGAGTCTTGGAGAAGAAGATGAGACTTACAAAATGTTATTGGAATGGAAGGGGATACTGTGGTGGAAGTCCTTCACCTAAGTAGAGCAGGTCCAATATTAAATTCCTTCCTCTGCCTAATTGATAAAGTGAACAATTTCTCTCCCTCTATGGTTCACCAGTAGAAAGGGGGATGCCACCAGTCGAAAGTAAATTAACCTATCCCTATAGCAATGGCATTTTCTTGGGACACTGGAGATTGCTTGTTAAAAACCATTCAGAAAGACCAGAGAACAGACCCATCCGTCCCATGAGCTACATGCATGGTGTGACCACGGGGCTTACAAAGTAATGGAGGGATCATTAACTCTGGTAGGGCTAGGTAGCAAACAGGGACTTTTGTTTCTCATGCTGTGTTGTATATCAATCTCAGACCAAACTACCAAACAAAATGCTGTGACTAACCCCTAATATGATTTGATCTGGGGAGAAAAATATGGTTTTCTTCCTTATTATCATTCTTCCCTAAAGTGAAAGCCCTGTGAAACCATGTTCCAAGGGGATTTTTGTTGTTCCCGTATTTTCTGGGGCAAAGTTTTTTTTAGAGTTAATAAAAGCTCCACATAGGCATGCAAGAGACTGTTAACTTCACACAAAGGTTAAAACTTTCAGAATATGTTTCTGAATTATCTTGTGAAGGACATTATGTCATGTTAAAGGTTATTAGCAGTGTTGAGATCAGAATTTCAGGATGCCTGGATCTGGTTTTCTTAACGAAATAATGAACTTTGGCAGCTTGTATGGATTTCAGGGTAGATGCCAGCCCTCTTCACCTGTGAAAGCCAGGCCCATCTACAGGGATTTAGATGCCAAAAAGTTATTTTAGCAGCTAACTTTAATACACCAGTTTCGGAAAAATCTTTGGGTTTTGATTTTTCAGCATTCATCACTGCCTGCTCTAAAGAGTTTGGGGATATTACTGTCGAGCAGCTGCTGCATTTCACTCCAGGCATGTATAAAGTGATCACCATACAGTTTTTCTTACCAATTTGTTAGGTTTGCATAGCACTCTAGGATCCCGTAGATGAAAGGGACTGTATAGTGGTTAGATTACTATTACAGTGAAACCTGTGCTAACAGGCACAAGCTAACCTTAATCACCTGTCCTAACACCCAGTAAAATTTTGGTCTCTGTGAAAGTTCTCTTCTATTAGTTACGCTATATTATGTGACTACCTGTTACAATGGCCAAAATAATACCAGACCCTTTGGTGGCTGCTAAGAAATTTTTACGTTTGATGGTGCATAAACCCATGAAAAGATTCAGGAACAGGAAAAGACCATCTGGTGCAACACGCTTGCCTTTGCAAGCACTCGCAGCACAGCTTTTCTGAAAGTGGAGGTAAGCCCGAATTCTTTACAGGCAAAGCTTAATACGAACTCTCCTAGGAAAACACACTGAATAGTAAACATGAACAGCCATTTTAAGAGATATACTTATTTTACTCCGCCTATCTTACAGTTTCTATTACAATGAGTCTTAAAACGCTAGCTGTAATCCCAGAGTCAGCTTCAGCTCTTAGGAAAGCTCTTCCATAAATACTGACAGAATTACTACACATGGTGTATGTCTCACAACCGGCTGCTCATGTGGCGCTTTGATGGGCAGACAGTCACACAGGAGCTCTTGCAGCAGGTAAAAGTCCATGATTTGGTGACTTTAAATTAAAGAGTACACTCATACGTACTCATGCACAGTGGTCACACTAACAAGTGTTAGAGTTATTACTGGGTCCTGTGGTTTTTCTCGTTTTACCTATAAACCCACAGTGCAGTTTCTCCGCATCACTAAATAAAAAAGTCCACTTGCTGCAAATGCACACACATACCCCCACACCATGTTTTTATACAGAACAGGCAGGGGTGACTAGAAACTGGACATGTACAGTAACTGTTGTGATGACTGTAAAGATAGGACAAGGGATAATGGGTCCAAACTTAAACAGGGGAAGTTCAGGTTAGATATAAGGAAGAAATCCTTTACTGTGAGAGCAGTGAGGCACTGGAACAGGTTACCCAAAGAAGTGGTAAATGCCCCATCCCTGACAGTGTTCAAGGCCAGGTTGGACAGAGCCTTGGGTGACATGGTCTAGTGTGAGGTGTCCCTCCCCATGGCAGGAGAGTTGGAACAAGATGATATTAAGGTCCTTTCCAACCTAAGCCATTCTATGATTATATGATTCTATGAATAAGTTCATCAGTTATTTTTCTATAGGTCATAGGTAATGCGGAATAGCTGGTATCATTTGTAATTAAAAGTGTAACAGAAATCAAGTGTCATCATGTTTTAAAGCAAGAATTTAGAGGAAAAAAAAACAAACCCATAAAACCAGTAAAAAACTCCCAAATTAAGTCACGGTTAACTTTGTGAAACCTTAATAGTAATGGCAGTAACACTAATGAATTTTCAGTCATACTTTGCCTTAAGGTGTATGGATTTCAATATGCTTGAGAAAGACTAAATATATGAGAAGTACAAGTCCTGCAGACAAACAAATTAAGGCCTGGACCACAAGCCAAACTAAGGAGTAGGACTCGGAAGTCCCACTTCAGTCCCATACAGTGGCTACTGCAGTTTTCCTCAAACTAGAGTAACCCATTCCTCCTCAAGCAGGGGGCTCAAAAATGCAAAGGATTAGATTATGGTACTGGTTTACTTAAACAGCAAAACATTTTTGTACACTCAAGAGCATCTGAGAACTTCTTTATCATGGCTGAGGTTATGAGACTTCATGACTTGTCTGGCAAAAGGGGTAAAACAAATTAATTTGTATCACTTCAGCAAGCAAGTAGAAGAATGTTTTTCTTGGCTACTGATTCATGTATGCTGTAGCAGTGTGACATGTATAAAAGTGAGAGATATTTCCTCCCTCCCAAATCCTTTCACATCTCTAGATTACCAGAGGGTAATGACTATGCCATGAAATCAAGGTCAGTTCTCATCAATTTCAATGCACACTTTTACAAAAAGTGAGCCTGGTCCAAGAACTGCAGTTTTCATTTACCAAAACATCCAAAGAGAATTAATATTTTGAGGAGCCTGTCAATTCCCTACATTATTTTCAGCATAAAATGAAACTTGACTAGAAGTGAGCATTTCACAGCACTTGTCACATGAGCCCAAAAGTGCAATTTTAATGCTACCAGACAAGGGGGAAACATCTACCACCTCACAGAATGTGTAACTGAAAGAACTGGACATTATTCCAAGGATGTCATATATGGTATGTCACTTACAGACTCAGTAGGTGAAAGTATACCTACATTTGAAAATCCAAATCTGGTTTTACATATGGCTTTATCAGTGGCAACAAAATTAGAGGAAAAAACAATTAGAGAAAATCCAGTTCACTAGAGAAAGTATGTTCAGTTGTGTTCCCTTAAAATCATCACACATTGTTTTTCTCACAGTAACTCAATGCCACAGGGCTGTTGGCATAGAAAGGTCTCAGTTTAATCAGCACAAAACATCCAAACAAGTCTTAATCATATACATTACATGAGATAAATATTTACAAAATTAATATTGATGTTGCCTATGCTAGCAAGCAAACCTGACAATGTGGGATGAACATACCATTTTAATAATAATAACAAATGCTCTAAAGCAGGCACATAATCGAACCCCTGACCTCGTTACCAGAGCCGAGTGCCTCAGTGGCTTGTTTTTCCCTGGTGGTGTGCTCCTTATCCACACTGAACAAAGTTGCCTTCTTTTTAGTGAAGCAAATTGGGACTAATTTCTTACAAAATTTGGTTTTCCCATGTTCAGTGTTTGCTGAGTTGCCTTAAAAACATATAGTGATATAGAGAAGTGTTCTTCCCAATAATATTTCAGGACAACATAATTCGTATTTATACTGTTTCCATTGCTTTATCTTTATTTTGCATATTAGGATAGCAAGGTGAAACCAAAGCAGAAACCCATCCGGTCAGGATCATGAATAGTTTGAAATCCTCCCAGAAGTTTGTACAGTGGCTCACCAACCTTTATCAGGGGAAACCAAGCACAGACTATTGAAAAAAGAGTCATATTAACGGATACAGCAATAATTCAGAGGCCAGAATGCATTACATTTGCTGAAGGACTGTGAATGTACTAGAATTGACAGGGAACAGAGATCTCCAGGCATAGAGTACATCCATACAAATGGTTTAGTTCAGAGCACGAATGTGCTTTTGAGCTGAATCTCCTAACATCTCCACTTAACTGTGCTTCAGTTTACATCATGGAGGAGTCTAAGAATATCTGTGCTGTTTTCCAGGTAAGCTGAGAGGACACACCTATCTTCTCCAACTCTTACAGGATGTTTGATTCACAAGAGCAGAGAAGTGGCACATAGTAAAACTTTGCAGGGTATATCCTGCAGAGAATCGGGTCTTCAGCACCAAAACTTTCACTCTACAGATCTGTTCTTACTGGGCTACACAGCTTGCTGATGGCAACATAGCTGCTGTGAGCCACAGCATGTCCTGCTGCTTATTCACTCCCCTGATATGCTTTAACCCCTTGAAAATATATGCAAAAGTATATGCAGGAAAGAGCTGAGAGAATAAGTCAAATAGATTCAAAGGAAAATTAGTCACAAGTGTCAACTCATTATCTTCTTTATTTTTAAGCTACAAAATGGTTAAAACATTTTATTTCAATACCCACCTAGAGCCAAAATTACAAGAATTGTATAAATGAGCAGAAAATGAAAGGTGAATGGTTATGAGATCTACAGAAACACAGCCACTTTTCCACATTGCTTTTCCCATCCACTCTCTCTTCTGCTAATGTCTTTTCACCAAATGGTGTCTCTCCAAACTAGATGGGCTTTGGGTCAATGCTATCGTAACCTTCGCACCTATGAAGTGGCTGTGATTCTTTGGGAAAGCACCCACTGTCTGCAAGATCCTATTTCTTATGTCTTCAGATCTGGCTCTGATTTTAATTTCTTCCTGGCCCAATTAATTAATCAACTTTCATTCTGTATGAAACTAGTTTGTTTAACCAACCCATGTTATTCTGCACCCTAATTTAACCACTTCAGGTCTCCCCTACACTGCAGAAAGCAAGCAGTGCATGACAGTGGGTACCTCTCAGTCAAAACCCACAGAGTTGCCATGGGACACATTTCCACAGAGATAAAAATGAAGAAATATGACTTTTTCTGTCACAGATACACACTGTTCAGTGCAAAAGAAATGCCATATAGGCTAGCATTGATTTTTCATACCAGCCAAGTGTGATAGATAACAATTAATTTTAATGGGCCTAAACTAATTTACACAGGACTTAAATTTGGCCCATAAGAACTGTATTAAACATGACCTTAAACTAATTTAGTCAGAATATATAAATTAATATGTTTGTACTTCAAACTGGCATTTTAGTGTTCATCCCATTAAAAAGCTCATGGAACTATTAAAACCTGTTTATTAATATCAAACAATAGAACATAAGCTTTTAAACTGAGGAAAAAACAGCAAACATTGAAATTACTTTCAGCTACTGATGACCTGTCAGGTCATTTTCTATAGCAAAGAATGAGTGATGACCCTGTCACCCTGGAATGAACTACTTTTAATCTGCCTCTAATAATTTCAGGACCACTTTGTGTGTATTGTACTTACAGAACCCTAACTCTCTCCATCTCCAAACACCTCTCCCTACACACCCACTCTTCAGACCATCCTCCTGATCTGCCTGTAATACTGTAATATGTTCAGGCTTGCTAACAACATGCACTTTACTTATGTAATTTGAAGGGAAAGAGGGAAGAGGGAAAAGAGATGGCTGCTCCTGATGCAAAACAGCATTTTTCCCCCCTTTCTAGTGGATGGGTAGCAAAAACCTTCTGAATGCAGTCCAGCGGCCTCAGTGAAAAATGCGTCCAAGCAATACACTGTGATAAAAAATGGGGGTGAATTTGTGAGGGGAAGTTAGAAAGGGTTGGTTTTTTGGGGGTTTTGTGTTTTTTTTTTAGGAACATTAACAGCACATAAATTAAACATGTCTCTTATGTAAGAGTGCGTATCTACGATGCATGTATGCATTTTACATATATGAATATATGGTGACATGCAGACTGACTGGGAGGTTTTCCTGATCCATTACTATTCAGCATTCACAATCACATGCAAATATATACACACATACCCAAATATCAAAATTAGTGCCTACACACACACACTTACACATGCACATGCAAACACTGCAACATCATGTGTATATGGATATAGCCCTGCAAATATGCTGCAGGATTCACAGTGCTAGCGTTATGAAAAGCAGCAGAAGCTGGTCCAGCTCTTCTTCCAGAGAAGTCTGCGGTAACAACCTCACTGAACTCCATGGGAGCACAGCATACCAGGGTATCTAACAAGGCATCCTGATCACATACAGACAGCTTACCCATAAAGTGTATATATGCATAAACTATGTACTTATTGCACGCCAGAGGAATGCTCATCTGCATATAGCTACATAAATCTTAAGCACAGAAAATATATGCTAAGGCTATAAAAATTGGCATGCTAGACCTTGATGGGATGCTTACATTATAGCAGATGAGGTGGGTATTGTCTGGGCTTTTGTGTGCTTTTGGCTCTACCACAGGCAAACGAGTGACTGAGCTTCCCTCTCTAGTTTTGTTTTTTATCTAAACAGGGTGCTGGGATGAGTACTGAACCTCCACCAAAGTGTGGAAAAAAACCCCTCTTCAATCAACAAGTTCAGTGTTTTCACAATTTTCATGTCATTGTGGGTGATAAAATATACACAGTATTTGCTTTGGATCTGTAAAAGGCTTTTCCCCCTGCTGCAGCTCTAAAGCTTATTTTACATTTTAATACTTCAGACAGTAGCTTGTCCAGCTTCTTTTCATCTCTACCTTCCCCCCCCCCCCTTCTTTCTTTCTCCCTTTTTACAGCATTGTATTACATGAAATTCAGCCCTTATTTGGCAGGATTTTATGCAGTCTGTGGTGAGAGCTGAATTCTGAAAATGTTCAGGAAACACTGGCTAAGTGGGGAAATTTATTTGCCTGAGCCAGAGATAACATCTTTCTTAGACTTCTTTGTAAAACACTGGCACTTGTCAAGCAGAATTCTCCTGTTCCCCCTTTCCCCTCTCTCTCGTAAACACACACGTGCATGCTTATTAAGGATGCAGCAAAACTTAGCTGACACTATAAGCTGGAGTTTTTATTCATTCTGTTTCTACACCCAGTAGAAAGAAGAAAGGAAGAAATCAGAAGTGTTTGAAAAAAAACACATTTCTTTTCCTTCTCTTTCCAGAACATTCAGCCCTTCTCATCCTCATTTTTTAAACAAAATGATCTATGCCTCCTGTGCCAGCTAGGCTTTCACATTTTTCATCATTAGAAAATGCATCTGTAAAGCAAAGTCAAAATTTTGGCATTTATTTTTATGGTCACAGGGTAATGTTCTTCATGTAACATAATGTGAAACATAAACAGTGAGGGTGAAGCAATCATTTCTCATCCAGGGGACAAGACAAAATTGAAGAGTAACAGCTTACGCTCTGATTCAGAGCTCTGCTCTCCCTGCACAGCTGCGTGTTACGCATTTTGGGGAGGACAGCTGGGGGCAGAGCAGGTGATTTGGCAAAATCATTTGGAGGTGGCAAACAGCGAGGCTAAGGACAAAATTAAAGGCTCGAGTCTATAAGGAGAGAAGTTTAATGCCTGAGTGCTCGTTTTGAACTGTGACCTAAGGTTTGGCTGGGCACTAACCACAGCATGCCTCATCAGCTCCTGTCACGGGTACCCCGGGGTATACCTCCAGCAGGGAGCCAGCTCCAGAGCCACATCCTCAACCAGCAGCTTGCTCACACACTACTGAGACCCTGCAGAGAAATCAGCATGCAACCCCAGAAAGCATCCTTTCCCCTGGAATAAAAATTAATATTACTTGTCATATTTCATGTCTGAGCTCTTTTCATGCTTTATCCTCTGTAATGAGGGCTAAATTACCAATATTAGTAGATTTTCATGGCTAGCACAGAAAGAGCTGTTACCAGAATAAATGTTTGCATTGCTTCTGTTGGACACAGGCTTTGCTAATGCAGCTTTGCTAATTATTTCTAAATAGGCAATAATCTGCATCCCCTAGTGCTGGGTAGTGGATTGGCCACGTACCTGCTATTTCCCTTATTTACATGTTTTACAACTTTATCAACTACACTAATTACACTCTGAACACTGTTTAAAATTTTCTGTTAATAGAGATACAATGATGCACCAGAGGATGTGTATTTATGCCATAATTACGCCTCTGTTCCTGCGATGCAGTCTCCAATTAGCTGTCGACGGTGGCACAAGCAGCTGCCTGATATTCTAAAGCAGTGAAACATCTGCACGGCGGATGATACGCTCACATGGATTTTTTTTTTTAAGCCTAGAAATTTACACCCAAGGGAGTGCAGACAAATAGGAGCCTGTCATGTGTAGGGATGATTAGAAATCCTCACCATGGCAACATTGGAGCAGCCATGTCACAGAGTGAGGGGACACATGTCTAGATGAAGGCGCTAAAAACATTTGCCTTTTTTTTTTCTTTTTTTTTGCTCCAGCATTCCCAACTTCCCTCCCTCCCCCTCTCCTTTTCATATTCTTCTCTTTGCATCTAAAGCCAACCAAAACAGCAGGTGAAAAGGCCAAAATCTGCAGCCCATGCAAGGAATATGACACAGTAGATTTAGTGTCAGGAAAACAGCGAGCAATCAGAGGATGCTGCCAGGCATCCACTGGATATTTTCTTTCAGGTGGGGGAGGGAGAAGGTGGAAAAATAAAGGCGAGAAAAAATATGGGGATCATTCAAAATAAAGCTCTGATGTCTTGATCCTAGAATGACATTTAATAGATAACTTCTATTTAACCCTCATTAACAATTTTTCTCTGACTAGTTGACCAGCCAGCATGTACTGATGAGAAGGGGAGGGGCGGGAAAGAAAGGTGAAAGCATAGCATTTCAGTATTGAACCATTGTATGTATAGAAAGTGTAACAGCTGACAGACTCACTGTATTCTCACCTTTACACCAAAAATCTTAATTGTACAGATGAGGACCTTAATTTTATCAGGCTCCTTCTGGACCATTGCCTTTTGTAATGTAATATCAATTTCATAGAATAAAATCATTATAATTAGTCAAGGGTATCATTCCAGAATACAGGCTTGCCTGAATTGCAGGGAAGTGACATTGGTTTGCATCCAAACCTTGGGTTCTTACCCCGTGTACCTGCCCTTTCTGTGACTGGTCAAATAGATATTTCCATCAACATGGTGGAAAAGGCCCCAGAGCAGTCCAGAACTCTTTCAAAGCCAGCTCATTTTATAAGATTTCCTTTGTTTCTTTGGATGAAGAATTTAAGAGATCAGCTACACTTGCCTGAAAAGAGCTCACATGAATAAACATTTTATTTCTAAACCACTGGCTAACCTCTATGCTATCTAAAATATTTAGCAAGACCTTTATGTTAAACACAAATTCATGACTCTTTACCGAGTATGCTTATTAGTGCAAAGGGGTCTAATTGATGTCCTAAAAAAAAAAAAAAGAATCAGTGTAGGGCAGATAGCTTGTGCAAATTGAGTTACAGTGATGTGGGGGAGTACTTCTGAAACACTGCATCTCAAAAGTGGAAGTCCCAACTATACCCTCAGAGAATGCCACACCTAAGAAACACACCACAGACCTCAGTATCAGGTTTTGCTCTGAGTCTCTCTGTGCCGTAGAAGTCAGGCCCCTCGTGCTACTTCTAATTAAATTCCAAGCAAAATAAGTAAATTAATTAGCATTTACTGACTTCAGAGCATGTGCTCTAAATACCTTGCAAATGAGTAACCAAAACATTTTCTGAACGTAATGAGGAAGTTTCCCTGTGTAATTACTGAGCTGATGGCAGAGAAGCTCTGCTGGTGTTACAGGGTACCTATGTCACCATATCATGTGCATAAATTTCACTTGTTATGCATTGCGCATACCCTGTTTTGCTCAGTTCTCATACAGGAGAGTATGATATTGAAGAGCCACTATGTGTCAGTGCAAGGACAGAGTTTGTCTGATAAACAAGTCATTTTTGGAAACTGCAGATGCTCCTACTGTGAAGCATTAAACGTGGCCCCTCTTAGATACACAGAATGGGGTTCTGGTCAACTGAGCACAGGCTGATAAGCTCTGCACAGCTCTGAATGCTGTTTGCCCACATACTAATGTTAAACAAAAGAACTGCAGACTGCAGAGAAAGCATGCAGGTCAGACAACTAAATTGCTTAAACCCTTAGGCAGCCTTCTGAAAAGAAAAGGCATGAAAGAAGCTGATATGAGCTTTTATGCAGAATTGTTCTGTTTATTATCCCTGTTAAGAAAATGATGGCAAGTATCTTGTTAAACCATGTATTCCCAAATAAGACAAGAGAAGAGCCACATACTAAACAAGATACAATATGCCATTGGTCATTACATGATCAGCCATATATCTATTTTACATTATTTTCAGATTATGAATATAATAAAAAGGCAATAATAAAGCTGTACAGATAATAACAAATGCTGTTAAATTGCATTTTTTGCATTAAGTCATCTGATTTGTCATTGGAAGTTTGCAGGTAATAACAGTCTGTCATTGTAGAAATCTATTTCATGTTAAAATTTCACAATCTTGTATTAAAACTTTGTTAGAGTACAATTGCTATAACTCTATTCAACTACATTATGGAACAACTTAATAATAAATCTATGACAAAGCATATCACTATGATAAGATCTAAACTTGCCTTGGATGAAACAGTGATATGATTTTATTACAAGATTTCTCCTATTGCTGGCACAATAAAATATTGAAAAATAACACTTGTCTGGAAAAACAGAGGGGGTGGAAAGTATACATGTCATGAAGGAATATGTGCTTTCTCTAAAGCCTGCTTGGTTTGCTCACCCCACACATCACAGTAGTCTTCGACTTTAATTGCAGTGGGTTTCTCTCTTCATCTCTCTTACAGAAGGACATACACATGCACACATGCACATACACAGCACAGATGAAGAGGAGTACCTAAGGCCTGGGATGATAAACTCTACCTATTGGTAGATAAGCCACTGGCAAAGCCAAATTGTAGACAGGTTGCATTTAAAATCCTTGTGGCCCATGTATAGCAGAGACTGTGAGTAGCCTGTTTATCAGGAAAAACAGAAGAATATTTCACACTCTGAGACTTGCAAAAGCAGGAAACTTAAGCCTTCTAATATTTTATTAAAAACATATATAAGTTGCCACAGGCTTCCATTGTGATCTTCCTGGCATATGCCTCATCTGATTACACATGAAAACCATTCCTACAGAAGCATTGCAAGAACACACTGCGATTATTGATTTGAATATATATGCACAATGCCACTCAACATTAATGCTTCGTGGACTGAAAATTGAACTCGCTTTGGTCTCTCAATGAAATCCATGATGAATTCCAGAATTTTCGTCCTTTCTCATAGCACACCAGTGCTGGGGTAGGGTGCACAGCAGACAAGTACAAACAAGCAGAGACCTTCAATGGGACACAGGAGATGTCACAGCGTAGTAGTGTAGAAGAAGCAAGATCATCCCAACAGTCAGAAAAGGGTCACTGAATGGAGACAGAGGGTGAGCCACTTCCATACTTCTCAGGTGGAGGGAGGTAAACTACTGCATAAATATATATAAAAAAAAAAAAAAGGAAAAAAGAAAAAAAAGAAAAAAGAAAAAAGAAAAAGGAAAAAAGAAAAAGAGTAGTACAAACAGTATGCTCTGAAGTGGTTTAACTTCTACATCCAGAAAGCAAAGCCAACCCATCAACTCAGATGTTGCATCTGTCTCAGAGAAAGAGACAAAAGGTGGTATGTTGTTTTTTAAGATATCTTACCTGGTACTCACCATCTCAGTGAGAGATTCCCCCTGCTATGTGTGATGCATATATTCTCAGTAATATTGATTCTTTCAATTTGGTGAATAGGGAAATTATTTAGCTTGTGCCAAAGGAGTCTGCTTCCCCCTGCCCAAATAGATAACAAAAATACATATTGAACAGAATACTTAGATCAACAATAGCTTTTTGTTTTGCATGCTTAAACTTGTAAATTTAACAGCATTGAAAACATCACTGCAAAATATAAAATTGAGAGTTTTAATTTTGAAAAGTATCTAATTAAGTATCATAACATCAGTATTTCTCATTGCCTCACAGGGCTTTCCGATCTGAACATTTATTTATTTCAAATAATCTTGGTCAACTTAAGTAGCCTGACAAGTGGTAAGAAACAGCTTGCTTTTGTCCAATACCCCTGCCCAATGAAGTAAGGAAGCGTAGCTGTCAGTATGTTCAAAATGAGAAGCAGGATCAGAGAGATCGAGGCTCCCTCTGCATCGTAGTTTTGGTTGCTGGGCCAGAGAGGAGGTTATACGCTTGGACTCTTGATCCCCAGCCTGTCACCCGCATTATGGATTAATCTTGCACCTAAAGTTTCTAGGTGCTAAGAGAGCTTGGATTCAAGCCTGAGCTATTGTGGATGTGCCCTCAGTCATCTGAACTCACATAGGCAGGAGGAATTGAGCCCTGTGCCTATATTTACCTGAGCACACACGCTTAGAAAATTCGCACTTGTGTACTTAGTCTTATGCTACTATTTTTTGCTAATGCTTAGCACTTCTAGCTCAAGTTGGTTTTATGGAGTTTTGTATATAGGTTCTATTCCTTCTGCAAGTAGAGCTTTTCAAATTGATTATGTAATCCCTATAGGTGGAAAGTAGGTGTTCTTAGAAGCGCTTTATTTCACAGTTTTGACTATTTTGAGATTTTATCTGCTGGTAAGCCTGTCTCCTCCCTATCCTTTGTAGTTCAGTAACTAGCAAGGAATGAATTCAGCTATGAAAAGTGGACGATACCAATATGATCTGAGCACTGTATATACCTCCCATTGTTGCAGATTGATTGTAGAATAAATAGGCTGGTACAATCTGAAAGGTGTTCATAGCCACAGCATCTGGTACTGAACTGTCAGAATTAGTCCTACCTATAAATGACAGGGTACATGTACACTGCCCTTAGATTCAATTTATTCTTAACAGTAGGTGGTTTCATAATTCATTTGAAGAAAAATTATAGACAGCTAACAGCCTTTAGACTAAGACCTTGATGTTATTTGTTGGGTAAGAAAGAATAAAGAAAGTATGAGCTTTATGAATGTCTATTTTACTTTATTCTTCTCTTTTGTCTTTCTTTCTCTTGGGGCATAATCCACTAAAATGCTGAGCATCCTTGATATGTAATGTTTCCTGTGGGATTTACACCTTTTTGTTTCATGAACGTTACTTACTTCGACAGAGACAGACTTTATCATTCTGCAGAATAATATGTAATTTATTGGATTCCGCAAATTTAGAGGTTCGCCTAGATGCAATGTACTCCAGTGTGTTTCTGAATATATGAAACATTCTGTGCATTTCAATGATAGTGCTGTAGATTAACGAATCTACAGAATATATCTTTTTTTTTTTTTTTTTTAAGGCAGATACAGCCTATCCATTACTGGATCATATGAACTTTATCCCTCTAGCAAGCCTACTCAGAAGAAAGCCTTGTGTAGTAATTCCCAGATGGTGAAGAATTGTTTTTATATTTCAGTTAAGGTCTGAAACTGGGAAATTTCTCTTTCACACCTCAATTTCTGTGTAGCTTGCACTATTATGCTCAGCTGTATTATGGATCAAGAAGCCTTTAAAATATGTAAATTTCCAGATGAATTTCTGAACAGAGAATGGTCGTACAGACTCAACACATTCCAAAACCAGAGAATGTCAAAAGAAAGGAAACAGATCAAAACACTGGTTTTGACATTACTTTCAATTAAAGCTGCATCTGTGAGGTCCACATACGCTTGGTGAATTCTTAAGGAAAGAAAACATATGAAGGAATTATTTTATAGTGGATGGTGGAGGAATACCAAGTAAAAGGAAGCACTATTTCAGTACATTAAAATCCACTCTGGTACTGATTTCAGAAGATCAAATTCACTGTCTTAATCTCAAAATTATTCTATTCTGAAAGGAAAATCTGATGTCCCAAATTTTAGAAAAAAAATCAGAAATCTTATGAATTAGGTGAAACGGAATGTTGCTTATATTCTTGTTACACCTCAGAGCCTCATTAATACTGAGTCAATAAATTTATTAATTGATGGAGATTCTATTATTTCTTGTGGGATATTCCATGTCAATTCCAGATTTTAAGTACCTCCTCTTCCTAAAGGAAAACTGTCTACATAACTGTACATTTATGTGAAAAACTCTCTCAATACTCCATGCAAATAATGCATTTTAACATTCAAATAAGCATTTTGGATTTTAAGCAGAAGTTTACACATAAGTGTCTGACATATGTATTCCTTTATATATAGCTAGTATGAAAGAAGCTTATAATCTTGAGTTAAAGACTATGAAAACAATACTAAAAGTAAGAAGAAAACAAGTCTTGTAGGCAGAAAAAAGGAGAGCAAACAAGAATATGTAAAAGTTTGTCTCTCTCAAAAAATAAGAAACTTTCAACAGAAAAAAAGTAACCCAACAAACAAAAAAAAAACCAACCCCAAAACCCCCACAGAAAACCAACTTTTAAAATCCAGAACAAAAGCTTCTTTATTTCTCTAGGATTTCACATTTTTGACACCTCCTGATGCTTGAAGCAGCAGACTTTTCCACGTTGACATCTTTGGTGAGACATTTTTCTGGGGGTCTGCCCCTCTTGACACAAAATTCTCATGCCCACTGGTGCTATATACACTGTGCTTGCTAGATGAGACTAAGAGCATTGGTTCACGTGAGTGACAGGAGTAATCCTGGTTGGCTGTAAGATCACCTTGCCAACAAATTTGACCTGACACCTCCAACCAGAGTTGATATATGTGCAGTAGTTACTCAGGCTAAACTCCTGATCAATATGTCAGATTTTAAAGCAAAGTAGAACTGGGATTATGAGGCACCTGCATTCACAGAGACTGTGGAAAGACAAGTCTCAGACACTTGTATTTTACATGTCACGCCTGATGACATGATGAAAGATCTGAACATAAGGCCCATGCTTCCACATCCAGTTTAGCTGTGACCTATTAAGGAGACCAAAAATGTACAATATGCATAAAAAGCGGGCTAATAATGCATACACACACACACAGACACAGACTTCAGCTACCCAGAACACCAACACTTTTTGAAAGCCACATGAACTTCCCAAACTACACCATAAACATCCATTAACATGATAATACCCATTAATCCAGCCAAACACAACTCATTTGTCATCTTTCTGTTGCAAACCATCTGTGAGTGTGTAGGAAGGGGAGGGGGAAAATTCACAGTGCTATCTGTCGGGGGATTAGCTTCACAAGAAGGACTGATTTTAAATAAATCTGTGGTAGGAAAAGGCTCATTTGTTTCCATTTATTGAAGGACCTTTTTATTATTGTACTTTCACTATCTTACTTAACTCTTAAGCAAAGTAGTTAGAATGGGTTAAAGAATAAAAATGTCACCTAGCATTCAAATTTTATTGTTGCTGTTAAAATCATAAATTTGTTATATTATTTTGTTTTCCCTATGAACCAAGAGGTGGATTTTAGAGGATATATTGCTGTCTGATCCGGTAGGAGCTATTTCTATTTTGAAAACTCTGGTTTTGCATATTCTGTTGCTTGCATAGGTCTCTTCTGTTGCTTATGAAGAGGTAAATCTATGGGGCTGTAACCTAATAAAAGGCATCCTGGCTCTAGACGGGTCATGGGTGGCAAAGTATAAATCAACATGATACAATCTCTGAACAATGTAAACTACATGTAACTTAGCCTCTGTCACTTACAGGTGTTGGTTCCATTCTACATTATCATACATCTTCCTCTGTAGGTCCCAGAGAAAGATCTTCTTTTTCAGCCTAGAAGAATAGAAGAGGCAGAATACAAACATTTGCTGCAGTCTGAAGGAGAGATAATACTGGTTAAAGATATTTGAGAAAATGAAACCACCATAGAGGGCAAAAAAAAAGTCTTTCATTTTTGTGCTTGGAATTTTATTTTAAGCATGAAAAATCAGTGTAGGTACAAGTCTTGTTTAACTCCCACTGAAGAATATTGAGGCTACATAGATGGTCATTTCCCTCTGCTGCAGTACAAGAGTTCCTATGTAACTCTGTGCTCGTCAAGAATTTTTAAGGCATCCTAGTAGCTTTAGAGGGGTATAAAAGTATTTTACAGAAGTGGTGAATTTGGTGCTACCTAATATGCAATGTAACCTTACACACAGAAATTTAGCAAAAGCAAAATTTTATTCACCAGCTCAATTCTGAAGGATTTTGAAGAGCTTTGGTTTTCCCTCAATTCAAGAATAACATTTTTTTGGCAACTATTTTGAAATAACACAATATAAAACTGAAACAGAAAAGCGAAGCTTTAGTACGAAGTTATGAATTCAGAAAAAGACTGCAGTGTAAGAGCCCAAATCTCATCTTATTAATGGAAATCTCTTACAAGAAGAGTCAGAACTTTGTGAACATTTTCCCAAAACATGCTATGAAGATAAGACAGGTCTTCATGTGGGAAATTAATGAATCTAGTAATTTATTACTGAAGTGGTAAGTCTAGATTTGTCTTTTACTCATAGCAATGAACTTAGTAGTTTCTGAGACTTGCATATTTTTCTCTGTTAAGAACACTCAGATAAACATTGCTAGGTCTCTGCATGGCTACTCAGCTATTTTTCTGAAGATCGAACTGCAGGTATTACTGAAACAGGTCTGGGGAAAATTATGTCTGATACGGCCTTCAGAAGTTATTTATTACAGAAAGATCCTCCTGTATAACTTTAAACCTATATGAAGTTAGTACCTCCTGTTGTTTGGGGAAAATAAAAACTGTTTCTCTATGACTGTTTATATGTCCATGTGCAAAGAGTGTAACTAAATTGATGTAAAAACATCTGGTCAGTCTCTAACATTTTGCCATTAAAAATTATACAAAGAATTTTTTTGTTTGCTTTCTTTTTTTGATTTTGATTGACAGTAGTACAGAAGCAATAGGAATAAACTAAAATAAAACCCAAATTTCTAATTAACATGTTTTTAGGAACACCATTTAACATTTCTGTTCAGCCTCCCCTTCATGATAAATTAAAATCTGACACTGAATTAGTCTAGTAGATAAATGCACCAAATTATCCGCCCCAAATCCTATGTACTCGAAATCGAAAAGTAAAATAACCAAGGTATTATTTTTGTATTGATGATTTTTTATGTAGTAGGAAAATCAACTGAGAACAGTAACATTTAAGAATGACCCCTTCAGTGATTAGGCGTTCTAAATTGAAGATTATAAATAAGAGAATGACGTGAGGGAGAAAAGGTTTGTTTGTTTCTGTATCAAATCTCCAATATCTGCCTTTCTCCCGCACACTTATAAACCCCTATCTCCACCTATGTCACTATATTTTGTAACCAACAGCCCAGAAAATTCTTTAAAACCAGTAAAATTTCTCTAATTATGGGCCTGAATTCACTGTATAAGTAATTTTTAGCAAATATGAATGCAAATAAAATCTCTCTTTTATACAAAATTGTTACATTTACATTGTATTCATACATGAATGCAATCCCTGCTTAGTTTCAGTGTATTACATGTATTTGCAATGGAATTGTTCCCATTTCAGTACTTGTGAACAATACCCTTTGTATCTTTCATATGAGAATAGACATTATGAGTCCATTAATAGGCAAGATTTGTCCATACAATACTCTGGGGAATACTCATGCAAATTTACATACTTTTCCTAAATATGTATGCGAACTTGAAAGGTCGGACACTTAGACATAGAGAATGTATAGTTTGAGACAGACAGACAAACTGATCTTTCATCCCTCTCAGACCTGCTACTATATATGTGGTAAACTGCATTTACTGTTTCTTTTTAACTTGACAATCCTAAACTACCAGACTTCTGAAGCTTATTCAAAGTTGGTAGTGATCATAAAGATTTTGTCTTTCCTTAACCAAATAAATACAAATAAGCATTTAGACACCTACACAAAATTGTCTTTTTTTCAGGAGAGCTGAGCAGAAAAACAGATGGAATAATGAATGCTAATTATGAGACATGGTCAATGTCTTTAAAAAGAACCACTTCTCCTTGGGGAAAAAAAAAAATAAAATCCAAACCACAAGCAAAAATAAAAAGCAATTTGGAATTTTAAAGTTAGATAAAATTAATCCAGACTAATGAACTAAAGTTTAGCTACAACAGCCTATATTCCTTTAACATTTTTACTCAAATGTTCACTGTAAGGGATCCTTAGAAAGTATCCTGGAAAACACACTTAAGCATCATGTGCAAGTGCTAAAACTTTAATTTTTTTCCTTTGAGCTCCTGTCTGGTTCCCTCCTGTCTCTTTACCTCCCTTTTGGCTGCTCTCAATTTTAGGCAGTCAATGTTTCCATTCAGTGCATGACATCTGTTGTAACCGTATCTTTGTCCCTGAACAGTGCTCTTAAAAAACTATTGTAGAAGAAATAATGAGTGGTGTGGTCATGCTACAGGTAAACAATGTTAAAATAATGTGCTATCAGTGTTCACATGTAAGAATGAATAGAAAAGTACACGGTAAGGAAATATATGATGCTTTCAGTTACCAGGGTGGGTACAAAAGCTCTCAGCCTGCACTCTAACTCTGCTAAATAAATGAGGCAAGGGATGGCCAAGTGGTAGAGACAGGCTCACATTCCCACTGCTCAGCACTGGATCGCTTTGTAGCAAACTGTGTGGGCACACTTCCATTGCTATGCACTTCGTGGTGGGACTTTTCTGTGCCTCAGGTGGCTCTTCCAGTGCTAACAAATATAATAATTCTGCATGTCTGTTTTTTTCTGGGTTCACAGTAACTGGTAATAATGTGAGGGTTATTTTGCAGCCCAACAAAGTGTTCTCATTTCATCCAAGTGAATAAATATGTTGCAATGTAGCTACATCAGAATGATGGTTTCACTAGGATTATGCTAGATTAAACAATTGAATAACTATCTGAGAAGACCTGATGCCTGTGGAGAACTGATAACTCAGTTGCTGGTTGAGAAGATCCTGCCTTTCTATATTACTGACGTGACATAGTTATTTTTGTTACAAGCAACTTTTTACTACAACCTGCCAGGCTGAGGAAGTTGGGGCTGTTCAGCCTGGAGAAGAGAAGGCTGCGTGGAGACCTCATAGCAGCCTTCCAGTATCTGAAGGGGGGCTATAGGGATGCTGGAGAGGGACTCTTCATTAGAGACTGTAGTGACAGGACAAGGGGTAACGAGTTAAATCTTAAACAGGGGAAGTTTAGATTGGATATAAGAAGGAAATTCTTTCCTGTTAGGGTGGTGAGGCACTGGAATGGGTTGCCCAGGGAGGTTGTGAATGCTCCATCCCTGGTGGTGTTCAAGACCAGGTTGGACGAAGCCTTGTGTGAGATGGTTGAGTGTGAGGTGTCCCTGCCCATGGCAGGGGGGTTGGAACTAGATGATCTTAAGGTCCTTTCCAACCCTAACGATTCTATGATTCTATGATTCTATATTTCAGAAAGAAAACACATGCTTTCATTAAGAGTCCCATAATAGAGAAGATGTAAGTATGTGCAAAATGTTATGTACGCCAAGAAGAAAAATAAAATTACAAATATCTGTATATGGTTTGTAGTAAAGTTTGAAAGTGATAGTAGAAAGAAGCAGGCACAAATCTTGTTATTTATTACTTGGATTTGTGCCTACACCTGTTGCACATGTATTTGAAAATACCTGCCTTTGCAAAAGGCAGATCATTTCTTCTTGATACTTTTACACTAAGAAACTGATGTATAATCTCCGTAAGATTTGTATTTCTTTGCATTCGATAAATTGTTTTGAATGCCTGTGAGTCACATATATATATCTTGCTGTGTGGTTTTTCTAAATTCCCAGTTATGTTATTTATCATAGTGTATTGCCTGCGCAGGGCAACCCTGAGTTTTCTTTCTGCAAAGAATTCTTATAAAAAGCACATATCCGTTGGGCTGATACAGTAGACAACATGGAGGGATGTGCACAAATTGAAATAGGCCAAGTAATGGAAGGGAAGTGAAATCTGCTTAATTGCTTTATTGCTTAATTGGTTTAAAAGAAACCTGTCATATGTGGATACTAAAATCTGGACTATGATTAAGCTCACCTTTGTACCTGAAAGAAATGGAGTCAGTGCCTTGGATGCCTAAAACTTTTATCATGGATTAGTAGTCTGCTATCTCAGGTCAACTGAAAGCAGATACAATAGTACCCTCCATGTTTAAAAGAATGAGAAAGAAACAAACAGTGTTCAATATGGAGAAAAGGAGAGTAACAGAAGAAGTAATTTCAAAGGCTATTTATTGGAATGAAGAAAAAAACTCTGCTACATGAGATAAAATGGTTTATTTTGTGCAGATTTAGTACTCTCTTCATTTTTAAAATGAACCAACCACAGACGTTTACCTTAGGAACAGAAAAGTTGCTTATTTCTGTTCTCTAGAGTTTTACAGAACTATGGACTGATGTTTTCACAAGGCATCAGTCACACTTCCACAGCATTTGCTGATATAAATATAAAAACTTCATTTTAAAGGTTAAATAAAGCAACACTATTATCTAAACAGGGTAAAATTTAACATCCTTGTGGTTTGTGGAAATTTTTGTTGTGCCTGCTGGCTTTACAATAAAAATCAATTATGCCTTAAATGCGAGCGGTAGTCAACATACTACAGACTATAAATTCAATTTCATACTCAGAAATATGGATTAGCTGAACTTGATGCCCTTCCATTGATTTCAGAAAGCAAAAGCTGATAAGGTAAATAATAGTAAGAAGCTCTCTGACACTTCACATCAAGTTCCGGATTTCCATATTATTTTTGTAAGAACTTCCCAGCCACCACAATATCCTCCTTGTGAAATATGTATGATGAATAGATATTATATGGATCGCTGATTCATCTCTATTTACAGAATGGATATTTGGCTTTAAATTGCAAGGTGGGAACTGGGTAGGAAATGAATACACTTATTTCTTTTAGCCGCATGCAAGGTGTATATCAACCAGTGTGAATAAAGCCGGTTAGTAATTACAAAGCAATCTGATTAAGCTCATGTTCTCTAGACTGCAAACTTTTCTAAATGATATTTCTAGACATAAGGTAAGCCAGATAAAACCAGTCCCTCTAACATACAAGAAAATTAAAAGTTGCTGTAAATTTAAAACAAAACTATACCTCTGCTCTCTGAGCAGAGCATCCAAGACTAACATGAATTACAGAAAATGTGCTGTAGCTTGAGAGGGAGAGAGGAAATAATGTTAGAACTGGGAAATATGGGAGGGAAGATGGCTCATGACCTAAAACTTTAGATTATTTATTAGAAAGACCCTGTCATACCTGCAAAAAAATGTTTTCCTTCCTGAAATTCCAGAACAATTGGTCTGTAAAGCTTGTGTTCTTTGGCTTTCAAACAGGGCTCAGTCATTCTCCTTTTCAAAAAAAACCTGATTCATTCAGGTTAAATCCAAAAGGCAGCTTAAGTAGTCTTAGCCCACAAGGACTTGTTCTTACCTTCATTCAAAGGCTTGTCATTACTTTGACTCTAACTTAGAAACACTGTTTTCTTTTGTCACACATCTAGCATGTTGAAAGAGACACTGTCAGCTTATATAGGTCTTTCTCAAGCAAAGCTGAATCCCAAGAAACATCTGTGATAGACATATGGATACTAAAACCTTTTTGAAAAATCCAAACCACTGCATAGGACCTACTGACATGAGTAATGCTTACAGCACTAAAGAGCCATCAACATTTAAAATATCAGCACTGTGCAATTGAAAAGGAGTTTAAAATGCCTAGAGTTCTGTAATTTCAGGAGCTGTTTTAGAAAACCAAGAGCTTAATTTTTCCACAACACATAATTTGCACATTTGAGCTCACTTCCACTGTCAGCTCCTGCCCTAAGCTGTCCCCAGAACTGTGTTGAATCAAATAGTCTTCTGTTCTGATGGTTCATGACAGCAATCAGTGCCATCTCCTGCTTTTATACATCATGAGTAAAGCACCTAATTGAGATTAACGAGATCTAAATGTTATTTCCACCTCTCCTGTTGGCTCTGGCATCAGCTTCCAGAATAGCACCACACCTCACCAAGCTGAGATGTCTCAGTTTATGAAAGCACCAGCCATTTCAGCTGTGTTACCCTCTTCTGTCATCCTTCTGTCATGTACTGGGCTTGTACTGCCTCTGAGCTGGACAGGGAAACTAAATTGATGAAATGGTACTGGGCCAAATGAGAAGATCTCATGTCAAGGGTGTGCTCAGAGCTATCGCACCTCTTCTTTCCCCTGCAAAAGATTTCAGATGTACCATGAAGTGGTGTGTGAGGAGCCACATCTGGAAGCCAAGCAACAGATGTGCCAACTGCAGGCACTGGGAAGCTGGAAAACAAAGCCCACCAAGTGAATCCCATACTTAATAGGCAAGAGACACAGTCTACAGGGGCATCTGCTGAAGTTGTTCATAGTGCTTGGTGAACTGGCTCCCTAATATTCTCTTACTTAATTCTAATACTAGTTCTAATACTAATTTAATTCCTTCAAATTCCTCTGCAGAACTTATTTCCAGCACAGGCCTCTGTGGATTCTGCCTTTTTATATTAACTGAATGAGTTAATTTATACACCAAACTACTTTAGAAATGATTGAAAGAAACTTACATTATGCTTATCTAACAGAAGCATATCAACTTGTATTGTTATAGATCATTTGCTTTCCAATAATTTCCCATCTTTCCCTCTGGTCAATCTTAATGCAAGTCCCAATTTTAAAAGTCACAGCATGCAGCAGTTCCCCAACAGAACCAATTGAAACTTGATTTTCAGGTGTTCTGTAAAGGAATACATTCAACATTTATACCCTGCTACAACACAAGCTTTTAATTTTCATTTAAGTGGAGGTGTAATTACATACAGTTCTTGCAGTTGTAACTGCAGCAAATCACATCCTAAATACACAATTGTGTTAAATCCTGATTAATGAAATTTCTTCGTAAGTTAGACATTCAATTTTAGATTTATATAACAATGACAAATAAATCTAATAAAACCAAAAAAGCTCCTGATATTTCCCTATGCTGTTCTGGTGTAACCAAAGTATATACAGGAAAAATATACAGTATTGTTTATGCAAATATAATTTTTGTAGATACGCTCAGAAAACCTCAAACATTCATAAACATCTCTCTCTTTGGGGAAAGAGAAAAGTGCCATTTAACAGGTGTTAGAATGTAAATGACATCTCATTAGTGACTTCCTTTTGCAGCTCAGAGACAAATAAAACCTTCATTTAAAAGCATTAGTGTTGTTCCTAAGGGTTTCTGGTATCATAATGTTTTGGTTTATGACGATATTTAGCCTTTTCTAACATTACCACTTATTTCTACAGAATAAACCAGCCTCTGTCTTTAAAGTTACGATTAAGAATAAAACCAGGGGTGGAAGAACATGACTATACAACTATTCATACCTTTGTCCCTTGCAAGTGAGTTGCAGGAAATTATCATGTGCTTTAACATGAGAGAAAAAGAGCAGCTCATCTTCATTCTGGCCACCAACTGGATTCTAATTTGCCTCTGCAAGGTGTGAAAGACTCTATATGTTTCTTATGTGTAGTTTTTTATAAAAGAGTTTATTTATATCATGCTTCTCCCCCCAGAAAAAAAAAACCACCCCTCCCAAAACAGTTTTGGAGAAATGTTACAATTACTTCAAGTGTTACTAGAATATCAATTCAGTCCTTCTGGATTAGGTGATTTCTACATGCCAGTTTTCATTTTGTTATTAAAAAAAAAGAAAAAAGAAAGAAAAGAAATCAAGCACAAGCACTTCTGTGTTTGCAACTTTCACTTGGCTTACCAAAAATAAAGAGTAGAATCAAATAAATAAATAATGCAGTCAAATACACATTAACAATGTGAGTGAATCTTTGGCAATGAGACTGTCAAATTCAAGTACCATGCTGGCCAACGAGGTTTTTGTGCACCAAAGGTGTGAGGAGATGGTAGAAAGTGAATGGTGTCATTCAGCATGCATGGGAAGGAGCACGAGAATCCTCTGAGCTGGTCCTCAAGGTCCATTTCTAACCAGCCAGAACCACAAGAAGGTGTACGGTTTTCCAGTCCAACACAGGACACAGATGGGAGTCAGACCCTTTCCCTGTCCTCAAGGCTGCTGAATAAGTTACTCAACTGACACAGTTTTTCCATTTTTTACATCACTGAGTAGTTAGGCTTATTTACTTACCAGGGGTTGTTGGCTTAACCGCTGGCTCCTGTTACCTATCACTCCAATGATGTACTCATTCAGGATATTTTTCTGAAGATCTCAAGGATCATGGATGAAAATGTGTACTTTCCCACCTTCTAAATTAGCCATAAGCACTTAAAGCCTGAGGCATTATCTAAAAAGCTCGAGGCAAATGTATGTATAAGTACAAAGATAGGAGATAACAGTGAAAATGGTAAAATCATAGTAATAATAATTTTGTGGATGTTTTATACCATTTCGTTGCTGGTTTTCATTCCTACACCATTTCAAAAATCAGTTTACATACTCAAGGGGAGTACTGTTTTTAGTTCCAACCATTCCTGGGCAAAGAACACTGCTGTGAAGAGACTGGGGGTAGAGGAGAAGGTATTCAGTGCTTTACCGTGGAAAAGGAATGTAAAGACTGTGTGAAAAGACATACAAGAAACTGACTCTTAGTGGATGGGAACAGATTAAACTGGCAGAAAATTCCAAATGCTACAGGGAAAGTAAATAAGGAACTTTATTTACACTTGTTCAGAATAAACAATGAATGGGACATTCAATTTCTCTGAAAAGCAAAAAATTAACATGATAATTCTTCAAGTGCATCTACTTTTTGGAGTAGTGCAATTTGCACCTGTAGAGCTCATTATCAGACAATATCATTATATTTTAAAGTAATGCCTTTTTGAGAATAATGTTGAGCACTTATATCTGTAATGAAAATAGCATTACAGAGAGCCTAACAGTCTACAAGTCAGTTCACACAGCTTATGCATAAAGGTAGTCACATTTCGTCAATTTTTAAAAACATATTTTTATTTTAAAATTCTAGCTTAAAACAGTCTCATTTACTCAATTCGTAAATTATCCAGTGAGTTTCCCAAATATCAAAAAATTGGAAGAAAAAGTTGCAGTTTAAAAAAAATTTAAAAATCTTAAGAGAATTAATTCCTCTTTTAAAAAGTTTTGGTTCAAGTCTTTCCTTCATAGCACTCAATATATTTTACTGTCCCAAAAAAGAAAAATCCTTACATTTACCATTTACATTAATGTAATTTAATTACATTAAATAATTTTCCCATTTTTTTTATATATATATATAAACAGAGCAGCTCATAAAATATGAAGTGTTTCAGTTAGAGCTTACCAAAATATCAACTTTTAATAAACACATAGTTATCTTCTGAAAGCCATAAAAACTGCCATGCAGAATTTAGCTAAATCCCCTAGTCAGATCTAATGGGAATATTTTCTTCAGGAATCTTTTGACATCCGTCCCATTTTTTAATCAATGTGATTGTATGGAACATGCTACAGCTTGATAGAGCACAATAAAATATTAGCTAGTGAGAGAGAATTCACTGGATATCAATCAATAATAAATCAGAACGCACATTTTCTGAATAAGTGCACAATAATTGTTTGACCAATTCATTCCATATCAGTTTATTACTCAGCCAGTGTATCATCTACAATTAATCTGGAGATAGTAGGGGGTAAAAAGACAATAGATGAGGATTTTTTTGTATATGACAAGTAGAAAAATATTAACTGGGTATAGGAATTTAGAGTCTCATTTCTGAGAAAATTCTCTATTTAAGTAAAGAATATTTAACTATAAAGATAAATAATAAAAAAATTAAAAAAAAAAAAAACACAGACCAAGACAACAACAAAACCCCCCTTATCTTCTAGGTCCAAAAATATGGTACTGTGATGTTTTGTGATTTGCTTACAGGGTCCATTTTTCCAGCAGCAGCTTGGTTCGCCCCAGAAGGAAGAAGCAGCAATTCCATACAGTGAGAGAGGGAGGTGCAGCCCACAAAGCTTTAGCGTGATGTAAGGGTTTCTGCATTTTAATCTCTGTTCTCTTGTAATCTCCCTCTGTGGTTCAAGTCAAACCACTTACTCCTTTTCTGCCACTGTTTCAATTTCAATACAATTTACTTATTTCCCAGGAGAAATGGAATGCTCATTTGTTATATGTAAAGCTGACTATAAAGCAAATACAACTCTCCAACACCCACTCCCTATTACTTTGGGAAATGTGTTTTAAAGTATTGGCAACTGTGGGGAAAAAAAAAAAGACAAAAGCCTTTGGGTTCTGCAAGTTATCCTGCTACATTGGGGATTATAGAAGTTTGCTGAGAAAAGCACTCTCTCATCTCAATGAACTCTTAGTAACTTTCCTCATCATCCCATGCCATATCTTTGTGATTACCAAGGGAAGAGATCTGTGACTGATGGCCACATCTCTTGTCAACCCTTGTAGTCACCCAGCCATCCTCTTGCATGTCATTGACTTCAGTCAGCCTTTGGGTGACACCTTCAGCACCTGTGACAAAGTGCCCCAGGTCAGGTACCATCAGGCCTCTCTTCTGCCTTTTGCCTTAGGTAAGAAGTTTGTTTCTCTTGTCCTGAGGACCAGACTGTAGTAAATATTCCTCCAAACAGCCTTAAAATCCAAAAGGGCCTTCAATAAATCAATATTTATTTGAAAAACAGGAAAATACCACAGCAAAATCAAAGCTCAACTGTTCAAAAACATCTATCCCAGACTCCCTAGTGGCAGAGATAGGTCCAAACAATTGAAGTCAATGAAAGAAAATTGGAAAATATGATGTTTGGATTTCCAGAGTCCTGCCTCTCTCTCAGACTGTCAAAGTCCTTGTATGACCCTCAGTACTCGAATGTCTCCGAGTCCCCCAGTGTCACTGCGCCAGATCCCTTGAAGCTGGATAGATAACTGTCAATTATACTCTTCAGGCTACTTTGATGTGGCCAAGTATGACCTTACTCATTACCATACCAGGCATGAAAACATCTTTGTATTGACAATAAGATCTGTTCCTGCCATATGCAGCCTTCTTTCTTCAGCCTGGCTTATACCGTGTCATGCAGCTCAGTTTAACATTATATTTGCAGTTTCTGTAATTGGTATGGTACTTTGTTGTAATTGCTGCTTTATTCCCTCATCAGAACTAAGTGGTATGTCTTTCTCAGGTCTTAGAATGAATTAATATGCTTGTACCAGATTCTCAAACATGAAGAATATCCCTCTTCAAATGCAGTTATTTAATGCTAGGTAGATTTTTATTGACATGGCACAGCATGTTACCTGAAGCTATGTCAATCAGAAATATGGAGGGATCATATTTCATAACAATTCTCAATGAAATACTTCTATAACAAATGTAATACTGCCACTATCCAAAATTAAAATTACTTAAATTACAACAAAGGCAGTCTTTCCCTCATGCGATACCTTTGCAGGCAAAGTTATATATACAGTCTCTGCACACATGCACCCCTCCTCCCCTCACAGTCCCTGAGTAGTGTATTCTTTAAAAGAGACATGGTATTCATGGGAAGCTGGTTATTTTAGTGTCATCTTATTTCTGAGACACTAAGCAGAGCCTATATGGAGACTGGTTCTCCAACACAGCAGCTTGTTAAGGGGAGTTGAGTGACATCCCAGCATACATCTAGCTTCCTACTGAGTCTCCAACATCTGTTACTGCCTAACTGCCTGAAATACATGGTGCTTTCTAAGAAAAAAAGTAAGGTTTGTTTTTGTTTTTACACATATGCTCAGCTGAAAAGTGTGTGAGCTGATCCCTATCACATCCTTGGACATCTATGTCATTTGCTCACATACTGCAAGATATAGACTGATTTAGCATAAGCTTTACTCTGCCATCATTTCCTTAAAGACACAGGAAAAGGTAAATAAAGCCAGAAAGAAGTCCATATAGACTGTGAGCATTATTATATAGGCAGAAACTATGTTGAGTTGATCAAAAATTTGGGTTTTTTTTCAAATAAACTTAGTGATGGAAGCTTAACATATCTGTAGTGGGTGATAGATCTTGAGGGCAGATCCTAATTCTGGAAATGGGCACAAAGTTTAGGCTGAAATCCAAGCATACTGCATTAAACCTAAATATTTTAAGTCTGGTATATATCAGACAGCTAATTTGTTGGATCAAGTCATCATCGCTATAAAAACCCTATACTGCCAACTTCAAGTTCAGAATTTAGCAGGGAAATGTCTGGCTCCTGTTCAAAAATACGGTGCAGAAGTGCCTGTGCTCCCAGAATCAGTCCTTAGTGCACAGCCACCTTCAGGTAGAAGCAGCCAGACGGGAATGAACAGTGCTCTGCATGGCAAGTACTGGAAACATTCCAGATGAATGACGGGTAGGAAACAGCAGTAAAATTTAAGCATTAAATGCCACTAAAACATATATAATGTCAGAACTTATTGAATCAAAACCAAACCCTTTACATAAAATTCAAGGTCAGTTTAATAAGTAAAATCTGCTAAGCTGCAAAAATGGGGTTTAGATGATTTCAGAGAGAAAAAAACCCAGTAAATTTCACAGTGCATTCCAATAGACAAATAATTTTGGAAGTTTGCTTAGGAATAGTTCCAGCACTAAGAATAAAATCCATCAAAAGCCAGAATAAAGCAGCAAAGGATAGTGAAAGCAGCTGGCTAATCACAGTATGGCTGATCTAAACAACAGAAGATCTAGCAGGTGAATTTTAATGGTATTACATGAACAAAGCTCAGAAAACATCAGGTTCTGTACTATTTTATCAAATGATATAGGTATATTTAAGTAACTACAACATATTTTTATGTGTATTTTATTTAGTTACTTGAAAAAAATCATCAAACATCACTACCAAAGCAAAGTCTTTGTTCAGTCTGTTCCTTTATTTCCTAGGGGCAGGTAATAAACCTAACCAATAATGTTCAAAATGTAACAGGTTTTATTGAGGTAAAGGGTTGTCCTGGGTTCAGCAGTAGCAGCCACCTTTCTCCTTCTTAGTAGCTGTGCTGTGTTTTTGACTTTCAGCCTGGGAACAGCACTGATAACACCAATGGTTTTTGGTTGTTACTCAGTAATGTTTACTCTGGCCAAGGACTTTGTGAGTCTCATGCTCTGCCAGGGAGGAGGGGAAGGCGGGAGGAAGCAGTGACAGGACACCTGACCCAAACTAGCCAAAGAGGTATTTCATGCCACAGCACATCATGCCCACTATATGAACTGGGGGCAGTTACCTGGAAGGGCCAGATTGCTGCTTGGGTCAGGCTGCGTATTGGTCGGCGGATGGTGGAGCGGTTGTATTCTCTCCCCTTGTTATTTCCCTTATCATTATTATTACTGGTGGTAGCAGTAGTGATTTGTGTTATACCTTAGTTACTGGGCTGTTCTTATCTCAACCCGTGGGAGTTACATTCTTTCAGTTCTCTTCCCATCCCTTCACGAGCACAGGGGGAAGAAGCAGGGCAGTGAGAGAGTGGCTTTGTGGTGCTGAGTTACCGGCTGGGCTTAAACCACGACAAGTTTGCTCAAAGAGGAGTTTGATTCTGATAGCAGTATGATGCCAGTATAATCTTGAACAAAAATATTGCTCAGAAGGAAGGCATTTCTTAGTAGCAAACTGAAGTCACCAACAGCAAGTCACTTCTGGATTCAGTAGTTTTTTAGGATTTTAATTGGTATCTCATGCCAACCCATGTATTTGGTGCTTATCTTAAAAGGAGGCATCAATTATGGCTCTGCATAGATCAGTGACAGTCTGTCCCAGCTGTGAGCTATTCCCGGGCAAGGCAGGTAGGAAAGTCAAGGGCAAAGGTTGTGAGAGAAGTAAAGCATAGCCAAGGGAAGAAGTAGAACTACAAAGGAAATAGAACATTAATACTGTAAGAAAAAGATGTCAAAATTGGAGGAGAGGCAAGAAATAATGCAAACAAAAAGCTAATGCAGTAAGTCAGTTAATAGTATGCAAAGAGATTTGTCTTACTTACAACTTCAGGTATATATGTTTGTTGATATGACTAGTTACCAAAATAGACCAAATTACACTAAAATTGACTGATGAGAAAGCAGACACACTGAAAAACTATTTGTTTACTTCATCTGTCCCACAGGTGATAATCCAAATATTCCCACAAATCTATGTGCAGATGAAAACAAACAGCAAAAAGATCTTAACAAATATAAAATTCAGAAAACTCCAAACTTCCATGATACAGCTGGAATATACCTTTTCACTGTTTATAATACCAAATAAAACAAATACAAGACCTGAGTAGCTTTAAAATCTACTCTCAAACTATACCCAGCTTTTCTTTGTTTCCAGAAGAGCTACGTTATCTAAAGTGGTCTGGTAAACAAGCCTCTAAGAATTAATGAGAAGGATTAATACATATTGTTATGACTCAAAGCATTTTATGATTAAAAAAGAGCCCATTTAACCATAATGATTCAAATTCAGCTGCAGCAGTAGCAGGCAAAATTCCCATTGATTTAAGGGAGTCTGAATTCTGTCTTCATCTCTTATGCCTTAATAACACTGTGGGCCTGAATATGACAATGCCTCTTTGTGTTTAACCAAAACAAATGTCTTAAAGGCCATCATTCATCCTTAACCCTCAATAGAGTGCTGTTTCATCATTTTCTCCTACAAGGTGTATCTCTTAATTCAAATGTATGCAATAAAAAGCATTCCCAAAGTATATCATCTCTAGTTAACCACATTAAGTATTCCCTAAATGGAAAGGTCATTGATATTGGATGGATTCCTCAATTGAAACAGAAAACCGTATCTCAGAGGAATTTTTATAGATGACATTCATATGTCTTAATTCTGAATTGTATAACACAGAGTATTTTTTGATAGATACATTAAACAGCATAATAAGGAAAAACACAAATAGAGAATTAAAAATGAGAGTCTCCCTCTTCATTTGTTTCATCCCTTATTTTAGGTTTTCCTCAGTCAGACAGGAAAAAAAAAAAGTATTAGGTGATCTGCGATAGCATTTCAAGTATGTTCACACAAATGTCTTGATATGTGCTGTACACAATCTATTTAAAAAAAAAGTAACTAAAACGTGCCAAACCAAATAATTAAACCCTGGTGGTTGGCTGAAGTTAAAAAGACGTTCCTAAGACTTTATGCAGGCACTAATTTTGGACTTGTTGCACTATTGTATACAACACAGTATTCACAAATTTCATGAGGCATCAAGGTGGCTTCCAAACTACCCATTTTTCCTTCCAGGAGATAAAGATTTATTTCAGGGAACAAGAAACTGAAAATATTTTCTCCTGAGAAGTGTCAGATCCCACTTAAGGTAGCTATTATAAAAATACTTTTTCCTGTCATGTCATGATTCTGTATCTTAAATGCCTTAAAAATGTTAGACCTGCCTCATGTGCTCCACCTCCATAGCTCTTATATTTGCTCACCTTTATAGGGGGAGCCCTGAGGACAGGCCTTGGTGGCCTTTAGTTGTCCCAAGAAGGAAGGAAGAAACAAAGGCACAGAGGAGTGCTTGCTTTAAAAGCATTCCAGCCTGCTCCTGGAAACAAAGGATGAGGCACAGTGAGGAAAAGGCTATAGAAATGCAGCAATTTGAAATTACATCTGATTTCCGAAATCTCGAGAAATGCTAATTTCTCGAGATTTCTGAAATGGTGATTAGCAACCTCATTGTTACTTTTGGGAGTATAAAAATAGCATGCAATCGGTTTTCTCCTTTATTCTCATGAATACAGGAGAAATTATATAAATAGAAAATAAAAAATATGGTCTAGGGTGCAGTAGGAGGAGTGATCTGTTGCACTTTCCTTTACATCCAAGCCTGAACTCATGTGGGACAGCATCCCTTGCCTTGGGTGGCTCCTGCCTGTGGTACCTTCCTTCTGAACAAATTTTAAACAAACTATTCAGACAGTCATGACTAGGGAGGTATTGTTTCACAGCTCTCAGACTACCTATAGTGATAAGAGGTGGCAAGGAAACTGCTAGTGGTAGGAAGGGTAGAAGGAGACAGTAAAAGAGTTTTTAATTCAAAGGACTGTCAACCTTGTAATGGAGATGCTGGACAACTTCAGCAAGGGCTTGAATAGCCTTTCCTCCATGCTTCTTGAAAAGACTGATCTAGCTAAAGTGAATTGTGTGTTTGTGCAAAACCAGATTGCCAAGCATAATTTTAAAAAGAAAAGGGCTTTCAGAAATTTGGGTCACATTTAATCCTAAAACACTCTTTTAGGTATTATTGTAACATCAGTTTGAGAAAACTAACAGAAAGTATGCACGAGGTAAATGGTGGTCTTATGTTTCAGGTGAAAAGGGAGAGTTTAGTCACAGTTTAGCATTCATCTTAGACCCTAATAACAAACTTTGTTCAACAATATCTTTTCCTTCTGTTCAAACAAAGAAGGCAACGGAATATCACAGTGCTCCTTAAAATGTACAAATCACTTCTTCTCCTGAGTTTGTTTTGCATTTCCATTGATTCTGCTGATGAGAATTCTGCTGGTGCTGCAGAATCACACAAGGGTACCTTCCTCTGCGCAAGGGTAGTCGGCAACAGCTTCCTCTGAGCAAGACCTTTCCCGCTTCACCTTTCAGGTCATGCTGCCTCACTGATATTTAAATTTTTTTAAATGGCTTAGCATGCACTTCTGAGTCCTAATCTTTAGACAAACTCCTGGTTCACCTTCTAGCCCTAGGCTCCTCCAAGATCAGCCTTACATAAATATTGTTACTCACAGCTACTCAGATCAGCAGAGACCCATTCCATTCAGCCTTTTTTTCCGCTTCCCTTTTTTTTAAAAAAGGGCAAACTGTTTTATATTGACAGCCATCTGTGAGCCTGTCTTTTAGGCCATCAAACTCTTCCATCCATTACCGAGAGCCTTCCTCACCTCCGCTGCATGACAGCGCAATAAAGATGACATACTAATTCAATGACTTGTAATTTCAGCTAAACAAAGACAAGTGCTGCAGCTTCTCCTTTTGTGTTTTGGTGCCATATCGGTGAAGCCAGCTATGCAAACATAGCACTGGGAGGGTTTTATGACAGCAGTTGAATGGGGAGAGTAGCTTGGTGTTGCTTTTTTATGGGTTTTGGCTCCATGATATTTGGCTCGGTGCTGCTGGCCGTTGCCATTGTGTCTGGATTCTATGTCAGCAGCAGCTAATTGTTCCAATAATGTTTATCATAGGGATCCACCAGGGAGCTGTATATGTGGAGATAAGCTACAGGGCAATGATACTCACTATCTTACTGATCTCTATACACAGTGCTTTTGCTTCACACCAAAAAGCTCTTTAGGTTTCCGGTCTAAGAAAGAAAGAGAGGAAAAAAAAAAAAGAGGAAAAAATAACAGCTTAATCATTGTGCCAACAATAGTGTCTAAGGGGATGTAATCAGGTTCCTCTGATAATCTTAGCAACACATTAAAGTCATGCGCAAAAGCAGTAATTGAAGCAGTTGGTTCTTTCTACCACCTGCTGTTGAAGTCACAGGTTAATCTAAATGAGGTCCCTTTCCTATGAAGTAGGATGCAGGGCACTTTCTAAACCATGAAAATGTCTTATGCAGGCTTTGCAAAATAATAAAGAAACAGTTCATTAAATGAAAAGTATTAAGTATCCAGTGCTTGCTCAACATTTCATGCTGCTACTGGGTGTCATATCCAAGTGGAAAAGCCATTCTAATGTTTAAACCCCAATGCACACTTCAGTTTGCATGTGGAAGCAGACAAAAGGAGTCTGTCAGGCCAATGCCCCCACATAACTAGACATTAGGGAGTGAGAGTAACAGGTTGTAGTAGGGAGTCTGAGTAACAGGTTGTAGGAAAATTACTTTTTTTTTAAGGCTTGTCTTTGAACCTGAGGAATAATACAAAACCAAATGTCTAAGTACACAATTACACTCTTTTATGTGGATACTGGGAGATAATTTGAATTCTTAATTCTCTTACAAGTTCTTCGTATTACTTCAAGGACAACAAAATAAACAGTTGAAGATTTCAGCTCTGAACTGGACAAATTACAGTGCTTTAGTACTGGATTTTGTTCCAAAACCCAAATATGGGACAAAAGCAATAAAATGACATTGTCATTGTGGGTAGGAACCACTATCATTACAAGCATTTTTAGTACCTTTTATGATAATAAATCATTTATAATTAAAGGCTCAATGCTGTGGCTGTACTACCAGATAACTATTATTCTTACTGGCCCGGCAAAGTTGCCCCCAGATCCCTGCCACACACATTATTAACCTGCTTAAGTATTAGGTGCATAAACTCAGCAGAGTTAATAAAATGCTATACCTTCATCTCCAAAGTACAGAAATCCCTCCCTTATGGAAAAGTCCTGAAGGATTTAATAAGGATACCACCAGTTATTTCCTATAGAAATTACTCTGAAATAATTTACATAATTTGAGAAAATGATACACTTCCTACAGGCTTTTGAACCATCCTAAGGGATTCTGTAGCAAAGATAGCGCACTTTCTGAAATTCTATTGGATATTATAATATTATACTATATTCTAGAGAAATCTTCTATAAAGGGCTGTTGAACTCCTTCTCTGAAATTAAACTGATCATGTTTCTAAAACAACAGGGTTTTGAGTATTTTCTCCCTTTTGTTTCTTCTCATTCACAATGACTATATTTGCTTTATCAGGTAAAGCTGCATAGAAGCAGCGGATGTGCAGAGCCAAAACACTGGCTGAAGGTCTAGCATTCACATTGTACATATTTTTGGGTGGTGGTTAAAATGGACTTCATTGGAAAGAATTGTTTCTATAAGAAATCAGTGAACGTCAAGCCAGAATATGACACGTTAGAAAAATTAAAAAAAAAAAAAGTAAGAAACGAATCTTCAAATGCAATCACCATCTGCCACAATGACTGAATATATACAATAAAGAAATACAGCAATAAAGTTTAGAGAAATGTGGTTAAAATTGGAAATCCTCATGCATAAAACCCAGACAAAATGTCATAAGAAGTGAACAAAGTGAACCTACATTTGCTGGGTCTTCCAGGACTATTCTGACAAGAACAGTACAGCTAGAAAAAGTATGGCTGTGTAACAGTGACAGAATATTTTAAAAAAGAAAACCAAAACCAACAACCATAAATAAATAAAATACGTAAACCCCAACAAAACAAAAAACAAACCTAGTCAAAATAACTTAAGCGTAAAGTTCTAAGTGTTTATCAAGAAGCTAACTTTCACCAGCTTTCTTAGAAATTTTGGGGCACCCCAACTTTCCCTGTGTTACTAGAAAATCTAAACACATACTCAGACATTCTGTAACCGTCAAAAATAACCAGAAAGCAGAATATACCATAGACTGATGGTTAATATGGAATATGATGATCACTTGAGTTGTGCAGCCCACATGGACTTCTGAGGTCCCCTTGCTGTACAGCCCAAGTGATATATTTTCATCTTTCACATTTATCTTGCTTTCTGTTTTAGAAAGCAAGACCTGATTCTGCCATCATTAGTCACACTGAGCTGTACCTGACTCTGCACGTAATCCCTATTGACTTCAGTATTAATTCTTGTTAAATGCTGTTCATACAGGAAAAAAAAGATGCCACTAAGGAGAACTTAGAAGGATTCATGTACTGTTTCATCTTATTTGTAGCCCTCTTTCTGTCCTCTTCACTTTAGTGTGTGCGCCTTCTCCCATCTCTCTCATTATTTTAACCCTGCTGTTTCTTTCTCTAGTCCTTTTCGGATCTTCCTCGGTACTCTCTCCCTTCCTGTCCCTCTCTTTCAGTCCTCTGTGCATCTCAAACTCCATCAGTTACATTTCCAATTGTCAGCAAAGTGAGAAGACAAAATGGGTCTGAGGTTTTCTGTTATCAGTTGTCAAACTGAAAAAAGACATTGTTGGAGGTCTGTCTGTACTTGCCAAGTTCCCAGTATCCCCCATCCCTGCTTGAATTAGGCTGTGAAGGGCAAAACTAAGTAGGAGTTTCATAAATTACCAAAAATAACACTCCCAAATCTGCCTCTGGATGGAGGAGCAAGACTTAACCCATTACTCACCCTGCCTCCTTGTTTCCATACTCAACACAGGGTTAAATCTTGTGACCTTGCTTTCTTACCATATATATAGTAATATGAAAATTGGAAATAAACACAAATGCAACCTTCCAAACCAAAATCCTCATTCATGTTTCCTCAGGGAATGGTGAGAGAACACATTCTATTTGATAGCTAAGTCAAGTTCTAGCAATACAGGAATGGATATACGATAACCTTATTCTCCTGCTTTTACTGTTCCATTATGAGTGAGCATAGATTACATCCACTGCATTATGTTTAAATAGAAAACCAGACGATATTGTAAAAGGGCAGGAGATTACCAAAGATTCATCATATTCAGACTGCACCGAAGAGGATCTATGTGATGTATTTCAGAAATCTGTCTTCTAGGACCTCACCGTTCTGTGAGTTTTATGCACTGTGCAGCGGTTTCTAAGAGAAACAGCAACCTGCTTTTGGAGTACAACTCAGATTCCAGCTAGTCCATATTCTTGACTGCTGAGTTAACTCTTTTAAGATCTACTACCATTAGGAATAATTCAAAATATTTTGGCCTTTCCTATTTTTTAATCCTTGCCCTGAGTTCACTCTTCTCCTTTGGGATACGAATCTTTGAAGCTTCACTTTTCCATTTCACTGCTCGGGTAGCTCTCTACAACATTCACAGGGCTAGGATGGTGTATTTGCAGCTTTTGAATGAACTATAATTTCTTATACCATCTTCAGAATATCAGTCTTCAGGACTTCTCCTTTTACCAGTCTGTTCCTAAAACAAACGTTGCTTTTAAGCAGCAGATGGCTTTTCCACAGCAAGATAGCTGAGGGTACAACCCATGCTTATTCCATGCTCTCTGTTTGAATTCTGCATAAAATAGGTGATGGATTCTACTGAAAATATGGTTTTACATTCCTCCTGTTTAACACTTTACTGTAATTTGGCATTTAAAAACTACCAAACTTTGAAATGCCAGATACAGATAGTATTTATTAAATAAACTAAAAGTGTGCCCTTACCTATGGGCAAAATGAATGAAATACATGCACAATTTAGAATAAATGAGAAAAAGTCATGTGTAACCACTGTGCAAATTATTTTTATAAGAGGAAAAGAAAACATAACAAATGCTAGTAAGCCTTTATATTACATTCTAGAAGTGCATCTTTCTGAAGAAACAAACGGTAGATTTCTAAAACAAGTCTTTGTGAGTAGACAGACAAATACATTTTTAAGGAGTTTTTTAAAGTGAACAACAAACATTATAGGAAAGAGCAGCTGTTGGCCCCTACTACTCTGAAACCAAAGAACCCTGCAATCCACTTAAGCACGATTATGACAGTAATTGTAGAGGAAAGAAAGGAAAGGGAGCCTTAAAAGCAGTCCCAAAAGTGCCTGAGAAATTTGAGTAAAATATTTTTAAAGCCCTTAAAGAATCCTTACTTGTACCTGTTTCAGAATTGGCTGATTCCCATTCTATTTTCTGCACAATTAACACATTTGCCAGCTAAGCTCTGATGCCAATTTTGTTATTGATAAAATGGCAATGTGTGAAGCAAGGAGTATACAACCTGGATTTCAGAGCTCAGAGCTAGTAGCAGTTCTGGAAGTTAGAGAAAGAGCAAAAGTGTTTTGTTTGGGTTTTATATTGGCTAAGTTCTATTTAGAACCTACAGTGAAAAAAAAAGATAGCAAAAGTATAGCTCTTAATTGTTTAAATTTTAAATGGCCACACCATTTATCTTACAACAGGTACAGCTGTTAGCTAGAATGGATTATCACTCTCTAAACAATTAATTTTGTTTTTTTTTTTTAAAACCACAGTATATGCTTCTTATCATGGCAACAAAGGTCTCACCATAGCCTTTTCATGAAATCCTTTTAATTGTGGATGTCTGATTAAATTCCCTAAGGTATTAGTACCTCTGAAAAGTGATTACTGACATTTTTTTTGAATTTTTGAATCTACATTTTAGATGTTTGTCTGCAACATCATTGTTTGTAAAGGGCTATATAACTAAAATATATATGCCAGAAGTTTCACATGACCAATATGTTAAAAAAAAATTTGAACATTCTATTTAAACATACTGTAGGTCCAGCCTGCATCAAAACAAACTTGTGAACTTCAGAGCAAGCATGTAGCAAAATAGTTTTACTTCCTGACAAATTAATTTAAATTCATTTTGAATGGTCAGCTTGTTACCTCAGGCAAATATGGACAACTATTACACCAAAAAATGATCAAGAACGTGGAAAGCTTCATAGCCTCTAGCTCTATACTCAAAGTAACTAACTTGTTAGTCAAAAAAGATTATCTCATTTCCTTACTTTACATTACTAAGAGGTGTAATGTTATTCGTCTTCATCAGAAAGGTCAAGGAAGCAACCACTGATGAAATAACAGCTCCTTACACATTGTTAAGAAATGGTAAATGTTTGAACCAGTTGCCTTTAAGCTAAACAAACTGTTCAAATTTTGTTACTTGACCAGATTTTGTCACTAACTGCATCAGAATTTAGTTATTAGAGCATTTCTGCAGTCAAGTAGTCATTTCTTATGTGTTCATCACTGGTAAATAAGTTGCCTGCAAGTTTGCGGTTTACCAAGTTAAGAGACGGTTTGGGATTTTCCAACTATTTTCATTACATGTCTTTTTACATGTTTTCAACTGTGTAATGTTTTCACAACAAACTTATGGTTTGTTTAGGAGCATTAAGAGCAGCTCTTTAACTAGTCATGAATACTATTATTGACATAATGTGAAGTTGAAACAAACATTAATCCTGAAAACTCCACTTGCAGAAGTAATTAATAAATGCATGCATTTTGAGACTGGAAAACTCAGTAATCTTTCAGAGAATTCTTTGTCAAGAAACCATTGAGAATTCAATTTTACTATCGTATTCAATTCACAAATTACTATTATTTTTCTCTTCTAATCACAATTCATACCTAGAAAAACTGTAGGAACTATTGCAAATAAATATTTATCTGTCAAGAAGTATTCTGGGGTGAAGCATGTTTCATTTTAAAAAATGCATATAAGAAAATTCTTACTCATCCAAACAGCACTAAAATGATAAACTACAGTAATATTCTCTGATTTCTCACAGTATGGATCTACCTCCAGAATTACACCTAGGAATTACACCTAGTTACAGAAAATATTAGATTTCCATCCATCACAGAATTTTCTAGGAGCATTTTTTTCTTCTCTGATAACCTTTTACTAAAAGAAACAACAAAGTGAGAAAATAATAAATACTGGAAAAGGTACAGTATAAAAAGTAATGACTTGATAGAGGTCAGCATCATGTGTGTAAAGTAGCTTTAAAGTTGCCACAGAGCTTCAGGTGTGGGTCTCAGCAGAACTAACCCTCCTACCTGCTCGAATTTATTCCACCTGCAAATGGTCCCCCAGGTTATTAGCTCTAGATAGTTGTCTTCTTAGTGTTCAGACAGACTGAGGTGTAAATGACAGCTCAATCAGCTTTATATTAGAGTTGTCTTAATGAGAGAAGCCAGACTACAATCTGGACATCGTGACCAGATTGTAGTGAAAGAGGGATTTACATATCACCTAGTGTTATGCATCCACCCTGTTCAGTTTAAGTTAAATGACTTTAATCCATCGGTTCTTCCTATGAGGGAGTGAGAAAAGAGAGCTGCTACTCAGACCTTTAAAAGCTTGTAGAAAATGCAAATGTTTGCATTAACTCCTGTTTATAGTCATCTGGAAGAATGGGAGCCATAGAATAATTTTATAGATGTTATAAATAAAATCTTCAATGCAAAATCTAAATCTAATTAGAAAAAAAAATGAAGAGTTACAGCATTTTACAAATTTCTGCTGCTTCATTTTGGTAAAATCATGCTAGCACAGAAGAAAAGAGGTATGAATTAATTTCTTCAGTATAAGCAGTTCCTACTAATTTCTGTGGGAGCTGCATGAATCAAAGGTAACAGACCACCATTAAGATGAATGAAACTGAAAAGCTGTTGACTTTCAGAAATCAGTAAAACCAGGCTGGCTGAAAGACAAGTTAATATATTTTTAATTAGATCTCCATTTGCTCAAGATAAAGATTGCAATCTCAGTGTGAAATTTATCTCAAAATATTGAGTCAAATGTGTGGTCTGAGAAAAGCTATTTCTTAATGTGCTAAGCATCTACACCTGGACTAAGGGATCTGACTATACAAGAAATCTTTTCAAGACTGATTACCTAGATGGTATGATATGTGGGCACTGTGTGCCTATTTAGATCTATGTGATGTCTAGCATGAAAATAACATAAACTGTAATAACTATAAATAGTCTAAAATTACCTTGCAAAGCAGAACTGCTTGCTATTGGTTGAGAGAGAAATCCTTTGACTGGTAAATAATTTTAAACATTAGATAAATTAACAACACCATTAAATTTTAGTTGTTGCTAATAAGCGTTCCAAAGCATGTTATTCACACAAATGCAACTTGATATGTTGTGGTTTTAAGCAAGTAGAAAATAAGGAACTATTGGCCCTAGTTCAGCAAAACTGTCAAAAGCCAGTGATGAGTCAAAGGCAACTCTTTCTCACTCTGAAGACTGAAACACCTCCTCTTTGAGACGTGTTAGGAACAGCAGGCTATCTGCAAAAGTCACATTGTCACGGTGAGAACAGAAACCTGGTGATATGTGATATCCATATATTTTCATCCCCTAAAGAGGCTAGAAAATCCATCTGATCTACCTAGAATGCATCTGGAAATGGGAAGACAGATCTCTAGCTCCTGTGGGACCACATCCCTGTCTCATGGAGCAAGCCAAGAGAAGGCTGACCAGTTTCAGCGTCTGCAGACAAGAGAGTGCACTCTTTACAGTGACTAAGAAGTGGCCTAAAAAAAAAATAAAGAATATATTTTTATACCTTACCTCTTGGAAGAATTCTCTGCACACAGACAGGGTGGACCAGAACCAAACTCTTCACTAGCTAGTTGGGTTCCCAGAAGCTGAATGGCGGTGTGATATTACACAACTGGCAAAATAAAGCTGATGCAGATTCTTGGATAGCTGGCTGTGAGGCAAGGAAGTAATGATTTATAGTGTTCATGCTTCTCATTTTAGCTTGGATTTTTCATGAATTTTAAAACTGTCATTGGCTTCATTTGGCATTTGCTCTTTTCTCACTACATACACTCTACCACATACATAATTTAGAATTCCGCAACCACAATTTAAGGAAAAAAAAAAAAAAGATATTCATTTTCTTAGAGCCTTAAAACAAAGCTATATTCTGGGTTTTTAAAAATCTAAACAAAGAAAAAAGGAAGTGTTTAAAGAAAAAGAACAGCATGAATCAAACTATACAAAGGAAAACACATTGTCTCATCTTTTTCAGTACACACCTTGTTTAAAAAGGTACAACCAAAATATCTGTAATCAAAATTTCGGGAGAATTAAAGGCAAACCCAGGCAGGCTGCGTTTATTTTGTGACAGCTGAACATTGAACCTCTCATCTTATGCTTGAATCTTTGTATACTGAAGACAGATAAGTCCACTGAAAAAATGTAGTAACTGATCTGCCTCCAAACATGATATAAAAAAAAAAGAAATATGCTGGTACTCATACTACAGTGATAAGCTCCACAGACTTAAATTTATTTAGCTTTTGTAGCAGTATGTTTTCAGCTTCTGTTGTTCATTAAGCATGTTAGGGGTATTGAGTCATGGGCAATATTGCAAGATGGGGTTCAGAGGCAGAAAGTAGGTAATGATCTACTGGCTACTGAAACAGCTATCAGGATTCCCACTTGCCTACATAGGAGAAGGTTCTCAGAAATCCCTCTTGCACATGCTAAAAAAGACACTCACATGCCAAGCTGACTGGATTTAAAGGAGAAAAGGTTTTACTCCCTGAAGACTGGGGGCAAAAGACCAAAGTGGTGGAATTCTGTCTGTAGGTTACAGAAGAAGTGTATTTTATCAGAAGAATATATTTGAAAGTCTGACCTTTATGAGGAGAAATACAGGCCTGGCGCTGAAAAATTCTTGTGCGTAGTAGCAGTCCAGATATCATTATTAGATGGCATTGTGAAGCACACGTTGAAAGACTCAGTCCTTCACACTGTCATCCTATTCTCCAATAGCATAGTTCAGCCTGGGATGCATGTAAATATGATTGATCACATTTCTGAGTCCCAGAACCCTCATTATTATCATTGACTTATAGCACCAGATATGCAGAATTTGCATCGCCGATGAATATTTGGGATACCATGTGGTGAGCCTTGGGCAGAATGATCAAAAGCTGGAGGTATTTTTCACACAATTTCTACATCCCTGTGATGGATTTTTCTGGCATTTTCATGTGAGATTTGGAGGCATTTTTCTGACTAGACGACAGGACCATGTATTTAAGGATTCTGCCCAAAAGTGACAGTTGGCAATCTACTTGTAACAAACATCCCACTGGTTTGGGCAAGAAATTAAAAATACTTTTCCAGTAGTAGTGCTAGTTTGAGAGAAATTGAGATAACCCAATGAGAAGAAATCAAGATGGAAATAGTAAAGATTGCTCTTCAGATGACCTTTTCTAAATAGTATATAAGATTTCTCCCATTAAATTAACATATTTACATAAATATCAAGCTTTCATACTGAGCAATAATCAGTTATCTTCCTCTGAAGCAAACAAAAGGAGTTATTAAAAATACAAAAAAAAAACCCCAGTTATTAAAAATACAAAAAAACAACAGTTTTCGGGAAATAGGAAAGATCAGCTTCCTCTTTTGATATACTGGAGCTTCTTACTTGCTGCATACTACCCAAAACAGACGTGTAGAACAGCGTTTGAGCATGGAATCCAGCGACCCCAGAAGGTGAAGTCTGTATTAAGAAATTTTCAGTGCAGTTCCCCTCCCTCACTGAATTTACTTATTTATTCTGCGTAAATAGGAAACAATTTTAAAAAATGGTACTTTCTGCACTAAAATGCACTTCCAAACATGTCTCAAGGTTTTATGCTTGGTTCTGACTAGTATGATTAAACATCTAGTGGAATAATTAGATTAGACTCACTTAACAGCTCCACTTAAATTCAAAGTCCTTCCTCTGTCCAGAGAGTATAAAAAATGATGTACCGAGTTGTCTGCAAAATTTCCTGATTATTAATCCTCTTAACATCTATATGAGAGAATAGTTACTGTAAGATCAAGATAAAAGTCCAAAAAGCTGTTCCCTTTTGCTTGCCACTATAAAAGTATCTTTCCGTCTACAAAGCCTCAGACAGCCACTGGGGCCAAGCCAGGATTCCTGTAGTGAAACAATTGACTTGGCATCATGTTGACACATATAAACAACAGTCTGTCAACAGGCCTCACATTAGTGACAGAACATTTTTGGCAAAACAGTAGCATCCTTCTGGGCACTATGGCAATAACAGCCAGTGGCATCCATTCATGCCTTCACTCTACAGCACAATATTAATTAAAAGATTATAGCAGTGACACTTATCCAAGAAGCTAAACACCCACAGAAATCTCCATGCAGAAGAGTAGAATGTTTATTGAATGAGAACATGCCTCTAGCTGCTTTTTCATACAGTAATTTTAGACTTACGCACTGTATGTAACCTCTGTCAGTTCACAATTAGTGGATAAATGTAACTGCTTGCTTGCAAATGGCTATATGAAGTGTATATACACACACATATGCCATCAACTTATGTAAATCAACTTCTCTAGCGTGAATAATAAAAAGCACAAAACAAATAACATTGTTTATGAAAATAAGCAGTGCTATGGGCTTTTTCTTTCCTTTTTTTTCTTTCTTTTCTTTTTTTTTTAATGAGGGCCCAAATGAAAATTGACGGTTTAATTTTTTTTATATTTTACTTTTTTATGTTCTCTCTAACACCTAAAAATACATGTAAGGGAGTTTACATATATATATAATATCTCTCAATTATTTAAAAGAAGGTGGAAAAATATTTAAACTAGTCAATGTTTTTACCATAGCAGCTTTGATTTTTCACATTTTTCTAAGTCTGTAAAATATGACTTATATTTATTAATAATCCTTTAGAGTCAATGGACCAAAATTAGGGGTAATGTATGGAAGGGAACTTGGAAGGGTGGGGAAACACTGATTACCTCCTGGCAACTGGGTGGAAGTTTAAACGGTAAGAAAATGTAGAGTGCAGAGGAAAGTGGGTGGCACCCAGGAATCCCAGAAGCAGCATAACATCAATCCTGGAAGCTGTGTAGGCAAATTAGTATGGTAGTTTGTCTGGGCTAATTAGGCTTACTGAGATACCCCACACTGTGTTCCAAAGAAATGCTCTGACTTCACGTGACAAGAAGCATGTAGTACACAGGATTCACAGGTCCAGCATAAGAACCTAAAGAAACATGGCGGGGGGGGGGGGGGAGGTCAGGGGAGACCTTTAGAGGTCATACGATTTTTCTGGCAATATTTTATGCCTCAACCACCCTAAACAGATTCTTGTCCTTCCCTAAGCATTTGGTGGTGCAGATTCTCTAACTTACCCATTTTAATTCAGTCCCTAAAAACTTCCTGATTAATATCTCATTTCTCACCCTAGTCCCATGAAGAGTGGACTTGACTTTTTCATTGCACTGATTTATTAAGCATTTGAAAGATACTCTGGCCTTCCTCAGGCTAAATCAAACTGGTTCTTCTCATCTCATGGGATTCACAGCAACAAATATGTGAATGTAAGGACACCTATTGCCAACAGCAACCAGAGTTGAGCTCTCTCTGAGATGTGATCCCTCTCCTTTTGCAATGCTGGATGATACTTTGAGCTTTTCCAGTGAGTTAAACACATAAATTCTCCCCTCTGGAAGAAAGAAACAGTTAATTTTCTGTTTTAAAACAGCTGGTGATAAACTTACAGTCAGATCATACACTTCAAAGTGTGTCGCAATTGTCAGACTACAGGTTAGACAGGGTTTCTAAGGCAAAAAAAAAAAAGAGAAACAAGCAAGAGTATGTGATACCTCACACAGGAACATTCATATATAAAAGCCATCATCTGATTCGGTTTCTACGCGGAGGCTTCTTTATGAATTGCATCCTCTTCTTTTTTTTTGTTTTGTTTTGTTTTGTTTTACGTAGAATGCAGAATCTAAAAAGCGCATTCTCTTGCAGGTCACATCCTCATCACAAAGCTTCGTGTGCTCTGTGCTCTCCTTGTTCCTCCTGTGTAGCCTTTGCTTTTGGAGCTGCCTAGCAGCCCTGTTTCTAGAGAGATGTTAGGGGGTGAGGTAGCCAAATGTGGTCTCAGCCTGGTACGTGAGTGTACTTCTGAAAGGAGCTTGTTGTGACAGAGTTTCAGTCTCTCTGGTCAGAAGGTGGCTTATCCCATTTTCAGGTGCACGTCTTCTAACTACTGGAAATATTATGTTGGTTATTTTTCTGAATCTGTGTTGTCCAGACTGAGGACTTTACTTGCAGCAATAATGGGAGGAGCACAGCCAAACACATCTTTGAATCTCTCAATTAAGAGTCATAAAATCAACTATTTTGGGCCAGATTCTTCATCTCCATGTGCAGAATCTTACTGGATTCATTACATACATGTCAAGAATGCCCGATGAAATCTAAAGTAACACTTAATTTAGAGAGAATTCTCTTTTGTGTATGGGAGACACAACCTACCTACAGCAGAAACAACCTTACCACAGCACCTGAGACAGTACAAATAACAGGTTAGATTTAATTTTCAGCCAGCATGCTGCATCATAACACACTTCCATGTGTTCAAATTGAAGCAAAGGAAATATTTATTAACTTAATGAGGGATTGTAAGACTTGCCTCTGTAGCCCCTTTTATAGAGTTTAAAACAAAGAATGAATATTAAGGCAAAAAAATAACAAAACTAGTAGTAGGAATAATTACATCCTTCTCAAATTTAAACAGTTAAGAAGATATTAATTGAAACGTAGATATTTTTGCCCTGCAGGAAACTTCAGGATTTTGGGGGCTCTGATTTCAAGCTGAGATTTTGAAATTCCAATATTTTGACTTTAAAATGTCAAAATCAAATATGTACCTTTTTTTTTTTTGATCAACAGAAAAACTTTTTGCATTACTGCATTAAAATATTTCATTTTGATGTACTGCCCAGGGAGGTTGTGAATGCTCCATCCCTGGCAGTGTTCAAGACCAGGTTGGATGAGACCTTGGGTGATATGATTTAGCACAAGGTGTCCCTGCCCGTGGCAGGGGGGGTTGCAACTAGATGATCTTAAGGTCCTTTCCAACCCTAATTATTCTATGATTCTATGATTTAGCCACTCTAAAAAGCTTTGCTTCAAGTAAATTCACAGTTGGATAACTTTTTTGTTATTGATACTAGTTGCCTATAGTTATTACTGAGTATCTTCTTTTCCATACTGGGTATGCAGATTGCACATTGCTTTGACAGTTTAGGTTACATGGTGTCCCTAAATTTACTTAGCTCAAAAAAAAAAAAGTATTTTTCTATCATTAATGTAGTCAGCCCGAGATTTCATTAAAAGTAACAGAGGTCTGGCCCACAGCTGCCTTATCGCAATGGATTATCATGAGAAAGTACCAGTTAAGTGCTAGCCAATAAATTGGAACTGTACATTTTTGGGTCTGACCTTTGACCTAAAATGAGTTATCTTGATTTTTCAATTAGAAAATTCAGTTGGGAAAAAGTGCCACAAAACTAAAAAGAAAATCACATTACTTTGTAGAAAATTTATTTCCATGGAAAAGAAGAGCTCAGGCAGCTGTGTTTCAGAATTAGTTGAATACTGGAGTCTTGCAATAGCTCATTCTTCTATCCAAGGGGGAAGGGAAGGGATGGGAATGGAAACACTAATTAGCAAAATATACAAGATTTTTCATAGATACATATCTAAAGGACAGGTACCTAGAAGTCTCTAAAATTCAGCTGCTGGGCTTTCACAGCTCAGTGTAGTGTTCTCAAGGTCTCTAAAGTTATTCTTACAATAAAAGAAAGAAAAAAATTGAGTAGCTTGAGTTTAGGCAGGTATTTTCTGGGCTTGCAATTCTTACAAATGGAATGTTGTTTTTTGTTTTTGGGTTGTTTTTCATGATGTTTTTATTTTGTTTAGGGTTTTTTTTGTTAGTTTTTTTGTTTTGTTTTGTTTGGGGTTTTGGGGGGGGGGGTAGGATTTTTATCTACTTCCCTCTAAAAAAGAAGAGAATACAAGCATGCTTTTTTGCTATAGAGTTTCAAGTTTACTCTCCTGCTTCTGGGTCTCAAAGGAAAACGTCACAAGAAAGGAATTAAAATGACTCTTCAGGGGCTCAGAAAACATGAAACAAAAGACTTCAAATGGTGAAATGTGTAGAGTGATTTGTGGTGGTTTGTGAAAGTTGTATTGAACGTTAACTAGCAGAGTGATACTGTAGCATTCAGTCTTGAATCCCTCCCTCCCAATCTCTTCTCCCCCAGATTGTTCAAGTGTCATAAGCTTTTTACATTTCAGCTGAGTTTCTCCTGACATTGAACAGAAGTGAGAAGGCTGAGAGAACAACTTATAAGCCTATCATTTTTCTCTCGTCTCACTGTCCCTACATTATACATGGATGGTTCTTAGCCATGATATCTTAGAAATACAGCTCTGAATTCTGAATCTTAAAATTACTCAATGCATAGCACTGTTGGGAATGTTCAGTTGTTCTTTGTATTTTTCTTCAGGTATTTAGATACTCAACACTTGTTGATTTAACTGGGGTCTGTACATGCCTACACCCAAAACAAAATTAACCAGTGAGAATAGTCTGAATGTGGTTACTTTTCTTTTCGTTATAATAAATGAAAAAAAAAAGACAATTTTATGAACAATTAATCCCAAATTCCTTTGCTCAGCATCCTCATAAAAGCATTGTAGATATGGTCCAGCTGACTAACAAACACTTGTTTACAGCCTAACCAGTTGCTATTCTAATTTGAACATTTTATTTTTCAGGATTCAGGTTTTCAAACACAAATGTTCAGAGATTCAGAGTTAATTTTCATAGCAGCAGGCATAACAGTGTAACACATATGTAACTTTGGGATATATTATGCACATGATTCAGCGTATTTCTTGTTTGTTCTGTGATATCCAAAAGACACCACCTACAGTTCTCGAAAATTATTTCCAAATGCCTTAAGAAGCTGTCAGCTAGTACCTTTCAGCAAGCAAACTTCCAAATTTTGTGCACAACTTACTTAGAAAGTTCTGGCAAGCTCTGTCATGTAACCTTGTGTTTTAGACTGTAGTGGGTGTTTGGAAAATCTAAAATACTAAGAGGAAAGCTTGTCATATTGCATGTTCTGACCAAAAAATAAAGCCATATTAGCATACTTTAAATACCCATGAATAATAGTCTAGAAAAGCATTTGTAAAGATTTCAGTGGAAGTTACTGAATTAAAAAAACTAAAATAAACCCCCAAATTAATGTGGTTTACTCATAAAGTACAATTAGAGACAATTTTCCTGGAAATGAACTATGTCACTGTCTTGGTGTTTGTCACATTCTCACTGCCCTCAAAGTGGCCATGAAGTAAGCCCAACTCTTTAAAATCGTTTAATTCTTTAAAATCAGTTTTCATTATCAACAGCTTAGCCAGTCTTGACCTCTGCAAAATTTTGCCTGTCTTTCAAGAGTGCACCACTTTAAGTTTTTAAAACTTAGTTTAGAAAATGTCCTAATAAGTAGTTATTACATTATCTAAAATGAGTGACTTTTTCAGACTCCTGCATGCCTTTGACAGTGACTTGAGTCAGGGAAGAAATCTAGCAGAGACACATAGATCTTGACTTCCAAAATCTTCTCTCATTAAACTCATTTCAGGTATCTATAAATGGAATACCTTTTGCCCTGTGGTCTTGACTCTGAAAATACGTGGCTCTGCTCAGGCTAAGTTCAGTGTATGTAATCATTTATTTATTGGGAAAACTTTGTCTACATAAAAATAAATAATAACTAAAACAAAATGTGGTCTGCCAAGTTTTTGCAGTCCATTGCGTGGCAAAATCTAAATGGTGCCATAGAGTGAAATTTGTCTGAAATCAAGGGTGAAGCCCTTGATGGGACACACATGACAAAAGTAGAGTTCAATGCAGATTGAGTTTTGATGAAGTAGTTCCATTAATTTTAAGGGAAACAGAAATAAGCTGCTCCCATCCTACTCCACACAGTCTTTTTGACAAAACAACTTCGCAGTTTAGAAGTTTTTGGATACAAAGACTTCATCAAGATGTATTTTTCTTTTTTACATAATTAGAACTGCTGCTGCATCTTTGGGAAGTTGCATTTCAGAAATGTGTGCCTTTTTCAGAGTGTGATAGGGCTGCTGAATGCGCAGAAGAGCATTTCTGGTGGGTTCAGTCAGTCATAGCCTGGGCAATGTGACTTCTCTGCTGCTTTGGAGGTCCCCTGCTCCCGCTGCCAAGCACCACAGTGCAAACAAAAAAAATCGTGTTTTCAATCATAAAACTAGCAGCCATGAATTTTTCAGTTTTGTGGTACATTTCATTGTTGATTTTTAAGCTGGAAAGCAAAATTTTTGGTAGAGATTAGCGTAGCATTCATAGTACATACTATACTATTGAAAAAAACCCTCAGTAAACCCTGTCTAAAAAATATTTTTGAAATAAAAATCAATTAGGCAGCTGTAAATGGGCATCATGCTCAAATATTTGTACAAGAAATATTAACAATGGCTTCATTCTTCTGGAGAAATTCCAGAAATCACAAATACATATTCATCTAGGAGTTTTTAGTTCAGAATGCATGATATTTTTCCAATAATGGCGTCAGTTGTGTTAATGCAAGAAAGTCCTGGTAAGATTAAGTTAATCTGTATTTAGTACATACCAGAGGAAGTATTCTTTTAGGGTTCTCTTATTCTTGAATACTTTATAGTTCCTCACACTATTGTCCATGACTTTGCTCAACATACCTTTGAATTTTCTCGTAAACTTCATTTAGAAAGATATATTTGAAAAACTAGAGAGTATCCTGAAATCTGTTTATTTTGAAGGAACTCTAGGGAAAAGTGAAACTCACTTGCTTTTAATGTTAGATGCATATGCACAATATGTATCGATAAATAACAATTGTAACTTCATCGACAGTGTCTTCTAAAAGAGGATGAGAAAGGACTACACAAACAGTGGCTTAGGCTGAGGGTTTTAGAAACACCCAAGGCATTAAGGCAGTAAATTCCCATTTAAATTCAGCAGAAGTTGGGACTCTGACTCCCCTGAGCTCTATTAAAAACCTCCCCTCCCCCTTGATTCATAAATGCAGTTGCTCCATTAGTTTGATTTTGATTAATTAACAGTGCTTTTAGGGTTTCCTTGAATGAATTTCTCAAATGTTTCTAAACTGAAATACATCAGTTATTTCCTCTTTAAGCATAAAGGAATTCAGCAGTATTTCAAAGTGTTTGTAAATGGTGGCTTAATAGCTCCTAATGCATCATGGCCAGTTTTTACAAGTTGATTATGAATGCTTATGCAGTTTAGAAAATCAAATGGCAGCCCTTACAACCATGGCTCATATTAATTGAATAGGTAAATTACACTCTTTATAGCAGAGTAATACATATGACAATAAAATGCTAACAATTTACCTCTCAGAGGTTGGGCCAATGCGACAACCTGTTCTGTGAATGGGAACAAGGGCAATAACATGGTGTTGAGGAATGCTCTCTAGTACAACCTGATAGCAGTACGTCAGCACAGATTGTATCTGATGGACAGCTGTGGCTTGTCAAGACACATCATAGGGTTACTGATCAGGAAGAAAAAAGGGTATATGCATACTATCCTTCAGTAACAGTGAAAATCTGATTCATAAGCATATTGAAACCAAAGCACAAAAGAATGGAAGGCTACAACTTTACTAGCAAAACCTCAGTAGACATTAACCAAAATTCACCCTGCTCCTTAAGTGGCCCCAACACAGCCAAAATGGAGGGTCTGGAGGGTGAGGGGCAGAGATCATGCTGATTAGGATGGATTCCCATTGCACTTTATAATTTAATGTACTTTTTAGGTTTACACTGGTTATACTACATACTAGTAATAGGAAAACTGGGTGTTTCTAATAACAGCCCCGCAGTTCTGGATGGAATACAAACATACCCAGAATGCTCTAGTGAAAGGTGTCCCTGCCCATGGCAAGGGGGTAGGATGATCTTTTAAGTTCCTTCCAAGCCAAACCATCCTATGAGCCTATGATATGCAGCCAAACACAAGAGTTAAAAAAACAGTAAATATTGATCCTCTGATCAGTATTCCAAATTCTACATTTTATTTTCTAATAACAGTGCAGGTGGAAGAAATTCTGATTCTAATTCACTAATAAAAATTTCTTCCAGGAAAGGTTTCCTGTTTGAATAAAATTTCTGGCTTCTACCTGACATGCAGTCTGATGTTAAAGTCATGTTGCAAGAGAATATCTGTGTGGCAAAGAATCAGTCATAGGTCTGAGACCCTTAGGTATTCTCAACAGTTAAATGATGACATAGAATCATAGAATCATAGAATAGTTAGGGTTGGAAAGGACTTTAAGATCATCTAGTTCCAACCACCCCCTGCCATGGGCAGGGACACCTCACACTAAACCATCTCACCCAAGTCTCTGTCCAACCTGGACTTGAACACCGTCAGGGAAAGAACATTCACAACTTCCTTGGGCATTCCAGTGCCTCACCACCCTCACAGTAAAGAACTTCCTCCTTATATCCAATCTAAACTTCCCCTGTTTAAGTTTTAACCCATTACCCCTTGTCCTATCAGTACAGTCCCTAAGAAAGAGTCCCTCCCCAGCATCCTTATAAGCAGCCTTCAGATACTGATCATCCTCGTGTCCCTCCTCTGGACTTGTTCCAACAGTTCCATGTCCTTTTTATGTTGAGGACACCAGAACTGCACACAATACTCCAGGTGAGGTTTCACAAGAGCAGAGTAGAGGGGCAGGATCACCTCCTTCGACCTGCTGGTCACGCTCCTTTTGATGCAGCCAAGGAGAACCTACCACCACAGAGTCAAGTGACTTCAGGTGGAGTTTCTGATCTTTTCCCAATTGCACTCTTATTGCTTGTCAAGGACATGCAGCCCATTGGGGCACTTCCTATTTTCCATCTGAACTTGCATTGAGTCATATTAACAAGCTTTTTGCCTATCAGTGAGGTAGTAATACTATTCTGTTGCTTAACACTAACATCAAGTAAATAGAAAAGTACATTTCCTTTATCTTAGTTCTTTTCCTGGGCTGCAGATAAATTAATATGTGTAACTGTTCAAACCAAATAACTTTCAGTCAGACTGGTACATTTTTCAATATCTGTGTTTCAATATTTCATGATGTTGTATGAACGCCTGACACACCCATTAAACAAAATGTTATTAACAGAAGCAAAAAATTGGGAACACATCACTTCCTTCTATTAATTATTTCTACAGCACTATTGGGGTAAGCAGTGTGGTCAGAAACAGAGAAAAATCAATCAATTGGTGCCCATATGTACCTAGCCAACAAAGAGATTAAAACATTCCACAGGATTTCTGCTTTGTGTTTTTTCACTAAAGAAAAGTAAAAATCACTTTTTCCCATTCTGTCATTGGAATAGAGTCACAACAGGAATATAAAGATTTAACATGTATATACAAAAAAATACTACTGAGAATATGGTAAAAAAAAGAGTAAGCAGAAAGGAATTACTCAGCTGGAATGTGACAGTTCATTGTGGCCAGTGTTTAACTCTCTGCAAAAATGCCATGAGGCCTTTGATATGCAGATATGTTTGCAGTTTACATAGCTTTTCAGCAAGGTGTCTCTAATGACCCAAATTTTTAAACATGATGCTCAAAAATTAGCTTAGATGTGACTGAAAAGACAGAGTGACTCAAAAACACTGACTTAAATAAATGACTGAAATACTGCTTGACTAGGTTTCAGCAGCAGACTTTAAGATGTGTTTGCGCATGCATCTGTGTGTGTGCATATGTATATAAACACCTAATGAAGCATGAAACTTACATTAACATCTGTGGAAATATGCTTCCCGAGTCCAATACTTTTCTGTAGCTTCAACCCTGTGTGGAATGGAAGAGGATGGAGACCACTCAATATATGAAAAAACAAGAGTCTGTTTCTTTCCCCTGAAAGCCCTAAAGATTTGTGGCCTGTGTCTAACCCATCCAGGGTGAAGGGGGTGCATGGGAAGCAGCCTCTTTTCTCCCCTTCCCTCCCAGCCAAGCATGTCCAGTCCTTGTCCTGCAAACCTGACAGCAAAGTTCTTCTCTCCTGTTGCAAATCATTCACATCATTTATGATACCATTTTGATACTCTTCATTATGCTCTGCGGCCTACACTAGTAAAGCTGCTTGAGAAACAATGTTTTTAATTTCTCAAGACACTAAGATTTTTTAAATGCCATTGGAAGGAAATTCTGGCTTGGGAATCAAGAAATATCTGATTTTTATTAGAAGGTACAGTCATTTTTCTTATTGCTTCTCAGCAGACACTGAGAAAATTGTTTAATGCTTTATTAATGGAAAATTCAAATGATGTTTTAAAAGGTGTTTTACAGGTATCTGTTTTTCAGGCATGAGATATCGCTACAATCTGTAAGTGGAAGTGCTAAAACAGTCAAATCTCTGAAATGGTCTTCCAGCACACAATCTTCTACATTTTCAATGCATTAGATCAATGTAAACTCCCAGAAACTGATATGTTATATACTTTAAACACTATAAAATCACTTCTTTCATAGTCAGATCAGATGCCTTCATGGCATTTCAATCTAGAGAAAAATATAGTGAATCTAAAACAAATACTGTTGTCTGGACAAGGACTTATTTATTCTATCTATCCAATTACTGAAAGTGGAAACACTGGAGTTGTTTTTGTGGGATATGATTGGGACTTTCTTAAAGATAAAAAGCTCAAGGGAGATGGACTAGGATGCACTTTGATTTTGAAGGAAGAAAAATGGATTTACTCTAACTAATTTAAAAAAATATTCTAACGACTTGTAGAATAAATTGGCATGGTTCATCTAAAACGTAATATCAGTTTACAGAGTAAAGCATCCTACCTTAGTATTTTTTTAATGACCTCAACTGTTCCTAAAAATTGAATACTTCAACTAACTTGATTGAAAAAGTATTCCATTTTGCATTCCTGGTTGATTTCTATTCTTTTTCAATTATTCTATTTGTTTTCTCTTTATAGCTTAGCTGACATAAAATATTAGACACCTACCTTCGGAAAAGTTTTACAAGAATAATTAAAGAATATGGACCCTAAACTGAAAAGAGAGGTGAAAAGTGAGAACATTTTGAGATCATTTATGACAACAAAATATATCGATTTTCAAGACTCATTTTATTTATACCTTTTTTAGATATACACATATTCACAGCAACAGAACTCTATATATTTTTAAAGTAAGGAATCTAATTTGTTATATATATATATTTTACTTTAAGGAAGTCACTAAGTCAGAAATTGACATCTCTTTGTACATTCTATACAAAAAAGATCTAAAGCATCAAGGCTTCTAGTTGATTTAAATAAGAGCAGTAACTCATATTAACAAATCCACATATTAAAATTAATAATGAAGTAGAAGTTTTGGTGTACCAAAGAATTTTCTAATTGAACCTCCCATACTTGCAATCATATATTAAGTATCAGGGAAGATCTAGGTAAGGGAAAATAATATCTTGTCAGTATTCATCTTACATAAACATACAAATACCAAATATCTTTGGTGAAAACTATGGTTGACTATTTCGTTCTTCTGCCCCAATGAGCCCAACTGCTTTACTGCTTGTTTTGAGAAGACAGGCAGAAGACCATAAAATAAACCCCTCAGGAACTAAAGGCTGTTATCAGTTTTTTTTCAGTGGAAAACACGTATCCTACCCAGTGACAAAGAATCCAAGAGATCTCTACCTTAGTTATTCCAATGTAAATTGACTTTTCGCTTGTAATATTTGTCTGAATGTGTATAGCTTTCAGTTTTCAAACACGGAATCTCATTACACTTCATTCTACTGGATTACAGAAATATCTTCCTTACACAGGTATTCATAGATCACAGTCAAATCATACCTGCCTTCACTCAGATGAAATAAATGATTTTAGCTTGTTAGTCTCATTTTAAAATGAGCTTTCAAGGCCTTGAAACAGGGTATTTTAGTCTCCAATTACTGACTGGAAAACAGAAATGACTCCTCTCAGCTTGCTACACAGAAAACTTTTTAAAGGCTCTATCAAGGGATTAATGTGAGGTTTCATTTATGTCTTCTCCAATGCTAACATTTGGTGTATTTATGTTAGATACATAATAATCAGACAGTGGGGTTAAACACCACTGTGAATGGAGATGAAGTCTGATCTACAAAGTGGTTGTAATGTACAAAATGGAAAAAAAAAACAAAAACAAAAACAAACAACCCTGCTACATTCCCAGAAGGCCATGGTTTGTACTTGTGGTATTATTTCACCATGATCCATCACTCATTAACTTGGCAGAAAACTATTTCTGAAAATTACTTAGGTTTTATTTTTCATTTATAAATAAGTAAACAATATAGTCCTGTTAAAGTGTGAGAAAAGTAGCGTTGACTACTATGGAAATGACTAAAAATATTTATTTTAGATATATACAAATTATACGTCATGAATATACGTTACATGCAGAGCATTTACATGTGAGCTTACATACAGGCTGAAATGCAGAAAAGCTATCTCATTTTTGAAGCAGGACAATATTTCAAATTTCTCAAAGTTCTATTAACGTTTGAGCCTTATACAAAAAAATAAAAATGAGGCCACTTTGCAAGACCAATGTCTGCTATAGAAGCAAAAAAATGACATGCAGAAAGGTGAAATGTGGTAGGAACCTTGGGAAAAAAATCTAGTACAATAATAAATGAAAATAGTTTTATCATCTGATATAGATATTAGAAGTATTTCTCTGCAGATGATAAGTGTGACTAGAATAACATCCATTTAAAAGAAATTACATTACTGGTTCATCTCTGATGGCTATTGTGGAACTGATATTAGCGTAGTGCTACCTGCAATTTACCTTTTTTAACTAATAGCTCTTTGTTTTCTGCACGGATCCTTTTAAAATCTCTCATATGCTCTTAAGATATCACTTACCATTTAATCACTTTCCACTTATTCTTCACTCTCCAGGCTCTTCAATCTTTAGCTGCATTATGATTTTTTGTGTATATATATTTGGATATGTACACAGACCCAATTTCTTACTATATACATCTGTCTTGACAGATATATAATATTTTACATTAATATTTGCTGTATTACCAGAAAGATCAAGCTATTTGTGGGGTCATTAATCTGTTAAGACCCATAACAAAAGTAGCCACAGAACCTCCTGAGACCTGGGGCACAGTCAAATGGAAAGCTGGGAGAAGGGATAATGAAGTCAGAGGGCAAAGGGATGGAAATCTCACAGGATTCCAGTTTCAGTGCTCTGCTTTGGTGCCTAATACTATCTTTTTTTGTGAGGTAAAACTGCACAGTGGTGAGCTGCAAACTTTGTGGTGTGATCTTTGAAAATAACACCCATACAAGCTGTGTAGGTCTATGTTCACTTTCCTTCAGGATTATAAGCTGTATCTGGCTATCCTTGTAATCATCAAACAACCATACCAAAATAAAGAGTTCTGTATTTCTAATTATTACAGGATGTCCACTTTAAATAGTGGACATTCTCCAAGGAGGTACATGGGTTACTGTTTAAAAGTCCCACTGCTACTTTTGCCCCAGCAATGCTGCTTCAGATCATTTGCTGTGTGTGCTTAAATGCTGTGTTATACTGGGATCTTAAAAGCTATGAGTGCTGTAAAACTCTCAATTGTATTGCCAAAAATGATTTCTTTTGCAACACTATTATTACTGCCTATATAAAAGCAGACTAAGCTATTAGCCACTTTGCAGAGAGATATTATTCACACAAAGATATAAAATCCTTCTGAATATCCAAGGAAAAAAGGTAGTTTACTGAGTCTTTAGCATATGGATTTTGGATTAAGGTATAGCAAATATCTTTGTTATGATGAAAGTGAAATGTTCAATTAAATTCCAGGGATAAACTCAGAAGAAAAATTTACAAATCCAGTGTTTCTCTGAGGCATGATGCAATGCCTGTAAAGAACCAACAGGCTGTGGAGGAACTGAGTTAAAGCAATACTGAAGAGCTCACTTTCCCCTATCACTGCAATCACAATTACATTGGTGCTGTTAGGAGACTCATTTGCAGCGGAGTTCAGGAAAGCAGGAGTATTCAAAGTGGCTCAGAGTGCTTTTTCCCCCTTCCCCCACTCAAGATACACTCTCTTAGGTATAAAATGAGTAGACCATATGAAGCTTTTCTCAAAGCTCAAACAAAAATACAGTCCAAAGAGCTGAGCATTTCCAGGATTCTCCCCCATTTCCCTATATTTTGCAGGTCAGGTGGGAAGAAGCTGTGGAAAAAAGTAATTATTTCTTCTTCCATCAATCAATATATTCTATTGTTTAATACAAAAGACCATTGAGAGGGAACAACACTGCCTTACACACCTTTGAAAACCAGAAGTCATGCACACCTTAAAACACAAATAAAAACCACCTATGACTGAGAACCTTTTTTTGGACCTTGTTATGCAAGTTGTTGTATACCAGCAATAGCTGGTATACATGAAGTCTCTGTATTCCACATGCTTTTACATGTATAAATTAGCAGCATGAAGATGCTTTTCTGTCCACACTGTACTGGACTTTTCTGTTCAGTACAATTCAAATGGAAGTATAAATATTAGAAAGAAAGTAATCATCTTCAGTGTCATTATTGCTAAGAAAGTAATAAAGCATTTTTTACTTTAGAAAGATAAAAACTATTGCATACATCAAAATGTACAAACACATGGACACAATACTGCATGCATTTTCTCTCAGATTGAGCACAGGTCCTCTCTATATTTTTAAGTTACTCTTACTTTTTAAATTTTTATGTACTAGCCATCATAAAACTGTTCTCCATGGTATAAATTGATGAGCGAATGTAGAGTGACCATCTGCTAGCTTCTGTGATGTTGAGCTTCATTAGCACACTGATCACAGAATACATTTATTGGCTGGGCTTATCAAAGTATTACGGAATATTTATCAACACACTTTTCCCTTCCTTCCATTCTCCCCTTGTTCCCTTCCTTCCTTATGGATTCCACTATGATCAGATGACTCCTGCAGCTGATTGATTGTACTTAACCAGGTCCTTCTGCTGTAGCCCAGCAATTCAATGCCAGCAAGCCTGAAGCAAACCCTTTAGTTCCAAGGGGCACAGATGGGGGAAGAAAGTGGGGAGAATAATTTGCCTTCTCTTTGTTTCCACAACCCAAAGGGGCCTTGCACAGCTCAAGCACCTTGCAAGTTCCATTGGAGACTTTGCTCACAGAAGCTGTGAGAAGAATAAATGCCATTGAGGAGGAAAAAAAAATCCTAAACAATTAGAAACACTTGCAGAAGTTACTACAATACATTCACAGAAATATAATGGATTCAGAACAAATTTTGGACCACATGATTTAAAAGTGGTTCCATGTATGAACAACTAAATTGAAATTTGTTAAAATGCTGGAGTAAATACTTGAGGATAGAAGATAGACACAGGTAGCAGTTAAAATTGTTGTGCCTTCTTAAGATTACCTGTGACACTAAAACCAATAGCCTAAACTCCAGTCTCTTTGAGTTGGTTCTTCTAACAGGAAAAGGGAATTTTCCAGCCATTTATCTCACTCACCATGTAAATGACCTATGTAAATTAAAATATTGATCCTTACTCTTGGTTGGTTCAACATTCTCCATTCCACTTAAAATTTCACATAGAGGTTGAAGTGGCCTTGGTATGTGAATGCACTAAGATATTTATTAAATTCACATTTTCTTTCTTCCTATATATATAAAAAGTTTTAACAGAATGGGATTTGGAATTGAAGGCTATTTGTTACCAGTTTTTTTAACATTACTCTCTGCTTTCAAAAGTTCAGAATGAAAAGGAATCAGGGAAGGGGTTTACCAGTCTGTTCTATACCTTTATTAACAAATTTGAGACAGGTAAGAATTTTATATTAACCACAGATAAAAGAACAATTAACATGGAAGCTGAGCTCTTTGGTGTAAGGATGGCACACAAGATGTCCCCTCTCACAACTGCTCAAAGAAAACCGAAAAAAAACTTAATATAAATAACAATAAACAATAAATATTTTAAACAATTGTGTTAAGAAACTACACTGTAGCTGCACTTTTAAGTAACCTAAGAACACACATATTAAAAGCATGTAAGATACTTGCTTCATGCGAGCTTTTTTTTATGGAAAAAAAAATAAACTCAGAAACCTCATCACTGAATTACTACTTATCAGGGAATCAATTTTATCATATTTTATCAAGACATAAATGAACAAAGCAGCCAAATTTCTTATTTTTACCTTTCTTCCAAAACATTAGTGAGTTAGTCTTCAGGTAAAAAAATCAAGACAAATATAAATTGATTTGCAGTATAAACAGCTGACAAAGTACATATTGTCAACCAACAGCATACACTGTCAACTAATACTCTGTCTATAAAGCCAGCCTGGCTGCTAATACTAATGAAAGCATTTGTTGTGCTCTTTTAAAAAATAATTTTATTTGCTATATACATTTCTGCCATACACTACAGCTTTTCTGATGATCCATTGGGATGGTGATAGTACTGTCCTGAATGTCATGATACAGCAAAAAGACCATTTCCTGACATGCTTTACAGCTGTCTAGTAGTTAAAAGAGCAGCAGGAAAATTTAGTGCAGAAACAGAGTAAGCCTACTTGAATAAGGCCAGAAAGAGTGCAAATGGGAAAGACTGCTAAGGTCATGCTGAATGCTGGTGATATGGTGCTTATGTGCAAGTGTAGTAGATACTCTGAGACACATCCATTTAGGGATGGTGGAATCTGTCAAAAGTAGATTGCAGCGTTCAACTGACACAGGGGTTCAGCTGAGAAGAAAACAAATACTACAGAGTGTAAGTACAGCATATAATTGAGCTAATTGCTTGTGATTCTAATTGGTGTGTGCTGGTAAAGAAGACAACTAAGAGATAAGAGGTAGAAGGGATTTGGTTTGTAAATTCTGCTCCTGGGTGCTAAGGGGAGTTCTGAAGAGGTGCCTCGTCACATCATCTATCTATTCAACCTAGCTGGGAAATCCATGGTGCAAGTGAGGTGAGTTGTAGAAGTGGACCAGGGTTACAGCTTTTATTTGGCTTCTCTTACAGCACACTATGCTTCAAATATACAAATGTGGAGAATAGGTCTATAGGTTACTCACCTGTGCTAATAAATTAAACAGTCTCTGGAACGCTATTGAGAAGTGGCTCACAGCTCTCCAGACCCCAAACTACAAAAATGGCTCATGTCAACCAGTGCATTCTCAAGGACTTCTAGGTCTCACACAGAAACTGGACTTTCCAATGACCACAGATAGCAGGCAGCTCAGGGGCAGTAAATCTGTTAAGGATAGAAGCATTTGTGCACTCAGTTTATTAGCACAGATGTAATAATAGTGCCTCTGTAACTAATAAATTCTGACTGCCTATTACCTTCACCTCTCTACCATGCTGAGTCTTACACAGCATTTTATCCTTATGCGTTGACAAGAGGCATGAAATATTGCTCTGAAATTCCATCTAGATTTAAGTCTTGTATATAGAAAACATGCTTATTTCAGTCTCCTCTTTTAGGTTTATTACAGGAAAACAGGTCTTGTGAATAATCTGTTTAACACCTCAGTTCTTCACAGCTGGAAGAGAAAGTTTTGTGGATATTACTTAGTATATAGAGGATAATAACTTTAGCAGCATTTCATGTTTTCAGTGCAGGATCCTGGGAATATGAGACACAGCTGAAGATTCACTGAAAATAAAAAGGATTCCAATAAAGAAAACAATCCAAACAACTTTTTCATTTCTTGGAAACAGTGTGGCATGCACATTGACTAAGTATGCTAAAAGCATGCCTAAATAACTCCTGTTAAGGAGTTGGTATTTTGCCACCTCAGGACTCCCATGTGTTTTACACAGTAATTTGCAGTTATTTTCAGGACTCCAAGACATCACAGGTAATTTAAAAAAAAAAAAAAAAGAAAAAGGCAAAAATCAAACCTTTACTAGGAAGGTATAAAGCCTACTTAGTGGTATCTATAAAAAAATTTTACTGTGGAGCTAATCCTCTCATACAATCTGAGGAGCTCTAACAACAGAGTGGCTGTGTTTTGGGTGGCAAAACACCTAGGCAGGTGTGCTGGCTGCTCAGATAGAAGACCAAGGTTTGGTCCCTGACCACGGCAGGGAGGTTGGAACTAGATGATCTTAAGGTCCTTTCCAACCCTAACGATTCCAAGAGGAAGGGCCAGAGTCCTACAGTTCAAAGATGATGGCGCTCCCAGGGCTGCTACCTCAAAAGAGAGTACCCGATGTGCACATATAGTAGCGAATGGTAATTGGATGCCTAACACCTCCTGTTACACAGTTGCTTTAAAATCACAGTCCCTGTTGCTTGCTGAGCTTGCCCTCATGTCTGGGCAGATTAAACTGTTCCTGGACAGAAGAAAGAATTGTCACTTTTTCTAAGAAAGAAAAAGAGGGATGAAATTAGAAGGCTTATGTGGTTAAACTTGCTTCATTACAGAGAAAATTCAATGTCAATTCATGTTACAAATCCATCAGAAATGAGCTGGCGAAAACTGTCTTTGCCTAACCATTCACTTTGTGTTGGCTTCTCTGTAGTGCTAGCAGGATGTGCTAGCCAGAAGCACAATTCATGTAAGGAAAATAGGAGAGCAATGTGTTTCAGAGCATCCAGCACATAATGTATTTTGTCACTGCTTAGCTGATGCTCTGCTATTTCATGTCTGCTTAGAAAGGTGACCAGCTCATTACCACTAGCATTTTCAAACACAGGTGTTCACGATTTTGAAGTCTAGCTGTGTTCTTTAAAATTACTTAAGTGTCTAAAGCAACAACATAAACCCGTAATTAATTCCTTTGAAACTGCTTGATTTTTATACTAACTAGTATTCAGGCAAGTCAACTGCATTTATTCAGAAAGATTTAAAAGAAGGTGGAGGAGATGATTCATAAAGGATTTTCTTTGCCTTTCTAATTGAAAATTTCAATGCAGTTAATACTTTTCACTTCTCCTTGTCCACTCTAATCTTATTTATTGTGCCTCTGACACCTCCCGTTATCCTTCCCCTGACTTGTTGTTTTAGATGAAACAGTTCTACCATTTTAACACTGAAAATGATATTATTTCAGTGCTACCCGTGGCAACTTCCTATGCCTTTACATATACAAATTAATGAGTGGATTATCATTAATTATGCACTACATTTTCCTGGCAACAGTCTGAAAGTGACAAAACATTTGCTTTTGTCATAGTTCTATTAAGTGAACCCAAATTGAGCTGCTGAAATTTATGACACTTTACTGTGTTTTTAGTTTGCAACACAGGGTCAGGATCATAACAGGGATTTTATTTAATTTTGCACTTTATTTTCAGTGATCCTTGTAAGGATGCTAATTAAATTGTTTGAACTAAACTGTTCTTATCATTCCAACAACCTATATTTATTGCATATTAGGGAGAAAATTCTTGTTAACATTGCTTAATTTTCTAACGGTTCAGTTTAATAATGGAAAAAAACTCCATGATAGGAAAGACAACTGCTTTAACCAGAATGATAATGAGTCAATTTTTCTTAGAAAGAAAATTAAATTTACATCACATTCTGGGTAGCTACGGGAAATGGCTAAGTATGTGGAATTTTTACACATGTATACCAGTTCTGGACATCAAAAATACTTTTTCATTTATCAGCAGGATAAAAAACTGAGGATTTTCCATCCCAAATGGCAGATGTCAAAACCACTAATCCTACCCTGGGAAAACCACAGGACATCATAATAAACAACCAACAAGTACAACCCTATGATAAAACTAGTTAAACTAAAGGTTTATCTCAAGAATATGACCAGAGCGACCAGCAGAATCTGAGTGACGAGGCCTGGTCGTGCACTTGACTGTACTCATGTGGAGCATTGCTTACTTAGATGGGAGCTCGTTTCAGTGCCACTCTCGAGGGACAGCACAACTCAGTCTAGAACTTAGCGGAAACTGGACTGTCATGAATCAGGACTTGCAAAATTATCCACAGTGCTGTGGATAAAGGCAGGTGAAATGCAGACAATGCTTCCCCTGCCAGGCAATCCTGAGTAGCCAGGATTCTTTACAGCATGCAGATTCACTTACCGCCCTACATAAATATTTTTAGAAGGAGAGAAGCAAAACCAAGGACATTTTTAGCCTGTTCCCCATGTTAATTCTTACACTAGCATGAGTTTTGCAAAGAAGACACAGGTGATCTGATGAGTGCTAGGTTGAGAAGATCTTGAATTATTTATATGGACATTATGCATTGTGTAACTGTATTAATACATATATATTTAATCAATGCAATTACTGATGTGATTATATACATATATAATTATTTAAAGTCTAAATGTATTTTTATGCATGTATGAATATAAGAGTGCAAAGATAATGTATATAATATTTTAGCCAATAGAAGCCTACAAAAATATCAGTCTCAGATTTTCAATTTTTATACATGACTGCATGAAAAAAAAGGTTAGTAAGTAGTATTAAAAAAAAATCCTGAATTCCTACAGAAACTTATTTAAATATTTTTTCTGAGGAAAATATCTTTAATGACTTCCTTGAAGGTTCGGCATGTGAGTTAGTTTTTTGCTCAAAATGACAAAAGGACTGCAAACCCCTCTTTCCGACCTGTGACTGTTCATAAGCTCCGGTGGCTGTAATATTTTATCCATAATTAGATGGAAAAGTTGAGTTAATTAAGGTAAATTAAGAAAAGTACATAATATTAAAAACCAAGAAGGTGAAACCAGATGTAAAACATTTGTGTTCATGTGTGTTCTACAGGAATCAGAGATCATTTAACTTGTATAATATAAAAAGAAGAAAAAAGCATTAAATCCTGTTCATCCTTTGCTTTATGTGGTGGTACTTATAGGTATTTTTACTTTTGTATTCAAAAATCAATAAGCACCTCTGGATCATCTGATCTCTCACTTGGACTCTTATTCCTAAGCACTGACAAAATAAATGAAAACATTTCTGGCTGGTAAATACTAACAGTCCTGAATAACCCTAACAGTTAAGGTTGCAGTTCCTATGCAGTCCAGTACCCACAAGTGTATTTAATGAATTCTTTACCCTCACCATACTCCCAAGTAACTTAATTTCATACTTTCTATTAGTACTTTCAAGTTACTATGTCATTTTAACTTTCAGCACTTGAGGCTAGAAATATAATAATACATTAACAAAGCGCATAAGGGTTTCATGAGATGGTCAGATGCTAGTCAATGGTCTTTGGCACTGAACACTCCTTTTTCCACTGAGCTACAAAATTCTACCTAGATTCTGCTTATAGAAATGTAATGTACTTTTATTTTCTTCTCCCACAGCAATAGTAATTTTACTTTGATCTCATAGCAGCCAAACTATTAAAGGTAACCATGCTCATAAGCAAGGTACAAGGCAGGCACAGCCTATGATTTCTAGTAGAAGGTCATAACCCAGATTATTTTTTTTTAAATAACTATTACAATGAGGAACAGAGTATAACCACAAAAGGAATAGTTATAATTTATGCCTGACTTACTTCAGCAGAATATAGTTTATTTATAAACTGCTTATGGCAAACTCTGTATGCCCCTGTTCTATGCATGTGCTGAACTGTCTTCTGGTAAATTATTTAAATTACACCTAGCAGTAATTCCTGAGGACTTTCATACTTCATTTTCTCTATTAATGTAACAGGGAAAAGCTGCTTTGCAAGGATTGCTCTAAATTCCCAGAGTGTGAGTTCCAAACTCTGTGTGTGTTGCATTATGCCTGTCAAAAAACTTGTCTTCTCCTGAAATTTATTACTGAAGTCTCTCCACTAGAACTACTCATTGAAGCCTTACGGAAAGCTCATACATGATTTAAGAAGCTAACAGCACTGAAAGAAATAGGTCAGGTAAAAAAGCCCTGAATTTAAGCTACCTTCACTTATTACTTATGCAAGATTATGCATAATTTAGCACACTGCTGAATATGCAAGGGCAGAATAATTGTTTACCAAAATATTTACTCTGTGTTCGTACCTGTGTTTTAGTGAGATAAGGTGATTTCTCAGCCCTTGCTAATCACTTTAGAATTAGAAAAGGATTAAATAAGTTTTTGATTATGCTGATAACTGCATGACATTATATGTAAACAAAACTTATGTTTAACAAGCTTTTTCAAAGAGGATACCTCATACATTAGACATATCAGGTTGTTGAGAGTGGGAAGTTTAACCTTTATAAGAGGACTTCTTCCCTTTTATATTGCCTATTTAACTCTTCTCAAACACAGGCATGAGGGACTTATAACAATGAATTTAACGTCCCAGTCCTACCAGCAGCACTGTAACCAAGAAAGCTCTCTTCTAAAAAAAAACCCCAGATGGGTATTCAAAGAAATTTGGGGGGGGGGGGGGTAGGGGAGAGATAGTTTGAACCATACAGTAAAGCAAAGATCTTGCACTACCTGATATAAGTTTTTAACAGCTTATGTCAAAAAATTGTTAAAAAGAAACCTGTTGCCTTTCTTTTGTTGTTTTCTTTTTTTTTTAAATGCTAATTTTAGCTTCATGCTAAAGAAAAGAAATTGTGATTTGTTTGTGGTTTTTTTTGAAAATAATGTGCAGTATGTGAACATGGACAATCATGACAAAAGTGACAGCTTATTAAGTCTCTATAGAAATTCTTGTGAAAGGAAGATTAGAAAGTGTAGGTGCTCATGTGAAAATAATTATTTAATCAATAAAGGACATTGCAATGTAATAACTTTGTAGTTTTAAAGTTGAGAAAACATTCAATGTGAGTTTGCAGTACAGAAAGCCAATCTGTCCTGTGCTCCATCAAAAGCAGTGTGACCAACAGGTCAAGGGAGGTTATTCTCCCCCTCTACGCCATTCTCATGAGAACCCACTTAGAGTACTGTGTTCAGCTCTTGGGCCCCCAGCAGAAGAGGGATGTGGACTTTCATGTGAGTCTATAGGAGGGCCACAAAAACGATCAAAGGATGGAGCATGGCTCCTATGAAGACAGGCTGAGAGAGCTGTATTTGTTCTGCTGGGAGAAGGCTCCAGGGAGACCTTATAATAGTCTTCCAATACCTAAAGGGAGCCTAAAAGAAATTTGGAGAGAGTTTTTACTAGGACACATAGTGATAGGATAAAGGGGAAGGTAATGGCTTTAAACTAAAAGAGGGTAGATTTAGATTAGATATTAGGAAGAAATTCCTCACTATTAGAGTGTTGAGGCACTGGCATAGGTTGCTCACAGAACTTGTGGCTGCCCCATCCCTGGCAGCGTTCAAGGACAGGTTGGATTGGGCTTTGACCAACCTGGTCTAGTGCACGTTGCCCCTATCCATGGCAGGAGGGCTGGAACTAGATGATCTTTTAGGTCCTTTCCAACCCAAACTGTTCTATGATTCTATCAATCCCATTCACACACATAATCCTCCATAATTACTTTTCTAACAACACACATTATTATACTTGCCATCTTTAAATCGAACCACAGGTAGGATTGTCACCTACCAACCTCATGACGTGTAGAGTACAGCTTTAATAACTAATGGTCACAAAAAAGCAAAATGGTAAAAGACTCAGCAAAGAGTTCAAAAGAATGCCAAGAAAGAGGATTTCCGTTCAAGAAAAATCTTCCTGATAGGATATATTTTGTACTACTACAGAAAAAGACATTGCTGTTCATAGGAGAATGAAGTAACTACATCTACTCTGTGTATTCCAAGCTACTTGTTTCTTTAGTGTAGGCATAGCTTTATGTTAAAATTTACTTTAAAAGCTTAAGGCAAACCCTATGATTTATCATTTCAAATAATCTTCTTAATATCGTTCCTAAAAAGAATATGAGACTTTTGCTTAAATCTTTGTGTCTTCTACTTAAAAGCTTCAGAATGACTAACTTGTCCCAAATAAAAAAGCTAAAATATATGGACCTTTCTGAATTTAAATACCAGAAAAAAATGTCTAAGCCAAATAAATACTATAGCAAAAGCCAATAAATATATTCATCTCATGCCTGTCTGCAGTCAGGAAGCCTATTCATGCTATGTCCCTTGAAATTCTTCAGAGATGAATTACACATGTAGGACAACTTTCATTGCTGCATTACCACTGTCAGTATTTAAAATTAAAATCTATGCAGTACTATCAATCCAATTAGGAAAGTTCATTTTTCTTCTTTGGCTAGAAAGAAGACTGTTTCCATAATAGTGTCTCAAAGTCAGGCCTGATTAAGGTAAAAAAAAAATTGCAAGTTAAAGATCAAGCCAAATATGTATTTGGAGTTTGAAAATCAGCAAAAGTAATTGAGCCTCAAAAGAACAAAAACATTGCTTTGAGCCATACTAGATATAAACAGCCTAAGTGAGAGGCAAAATCCACCTTATCTATTGAGAATTCAGCAAGAATTCTCCCTTTCCTTCATATGGTCTTATTTTTGTTATGTCTTAGATTAAACTGTGTTGGAAAGACTGTCTTCACCCTTAACTCTGAGGTGACTGGCAAAGAATAAAAATCAAAAATCCCCCATCATCTTACCTAAAAAAAATAATTCCACTGGAAATAGCTTTAAACCTTTAAAATGGTTTTTAGAAGACTCCTTCTCCTGTAGTCTTCATAGACAACTTTACCCTGGACTGTCATTCAGCTTTTCTTTTCTCAGATGTACACAAGGACCTTCCTGTAGCATTTGGCTGGATCACAAGACACCCATAAGCTTTGTAACTGCATTCAGCTTCAAAGTAATGTTTGGACACACATCTATCCAGCTCTTGTAAATCAGTACTTAACACTTTCAAAGGGGTCCTGAGGGGGAGCGACCACCTTTATCAACAGCAAAGAACTGTAACTGACGTAATCCCAGGGCTTCTTCTGAGGACTGGTATTCAATTGCTGCTCATCATCACACAGGCACGTCTTGAAGCAGTAGGGCTGAAGTTCTTTATATATTCTTAGTATGAGATCAAACAACATAAATTAGCATTTGGACTTTATCATACGTTTCTCTACATGAAGCCTCCCAATGACTAGCAGTGTTTGTATGTTAAGAAGCTATTTCTCCTCCTTCACCCAGTTGAGAGGCTGAGAAGTCTTCTTGGAGTTTTTCAAAGGGAGAGAAAATCAACTTACATTAAATAGTGTGTCCTTAAGGGGAATACAAATACAATTAGAAACCCTGAAACGCTGTTGCATAATAGGGATTCAGTTGGTGCAAAACTGCATGAGCACTTTCCCTCACAGTTTGTGTCAGTTCTGGTCCACTGGACGAAGAGTGGGAGAACAAAATTTACAACAGCCTGAGAGAAACAGAGTGGTGGCAATTAATTTTTTTTACAGTGCATGACTAGCAAATAGGGCTTACCCTTGTTCCTCTCCCACCCTAATTCAGAAAGTGAGTTAAAGGCCTTTTAGATATTGTTTACCTTGTCCCTAGATGCCTGTACCTTCATCTTCAAGACTGGAAGCACAAAAGCAGCCTTCCAGATCTGATTTGATTGCAGGAGCAATCTCACCTTCCTGCTCCAGTGACAGATTTTGCTAAAGCAGACTAAATACAAGCAATTTGTGTCCAAAGAAGAGCAACAAAGCTGGTGAAGGGTCTGAAGCACAACTTTTATAAAGAGCAGCCGAGGGGACTGGGGTTGTTTAGCCCAACAAAAAGGGGTTTCAGAGGAGACCTTATCACCCTCTACAACTATCTAGGAGACTGTAGCTAGGGGTTTGTTGGTCTCTTCTCCTAATTAACAAGTGATAGGACAAGAGCAAATGGCCTCAAGTTGCATCAGGAGAGGTTTAGACTAGAATTTCCAACCTAAATGATTCTAAAGGAGCTGTGGAAAAATTGGGAAGGGGCAAAGGGAAGTGAGAAATAATGTTTATAGGTGCACATTTTCTGGATGCAATTTTAAGAGTTCATGAGAAAGCTTAAATGCTCCTGCCACACAGTCAATTAGAGGGGACATTTCACCACTCTCTTGGGTCCTGCCAGCCAACCTTGTGCTTGCTTATTGCTTAGACATCAGAGGGGCCAGCACAGAGGGTGCAGATCATTGCAGGATCAAGCCTTCAGCTCTCTAGACAAAGAATGTGGCTGTTGGGACCAGTAACAGGCAGGTGTAGGCAGCAACATAAGTAATCTTAAGTCATTAAATGACTTAAGACATTAAATGAACATTAAATGGTGTCTTATCTAAAAATAGTAAGTCTTCTGGTATGTTATATGAAGTAGGTACTTACTCCAATCCTTATGTTTGGAATCAGGGCTCTTGAGTACTGCACCCACACATACGTATATACCCCTGCTGCAATCTTGTCTGAACATTTTGAGTTTGTTTGGCATTGTATTAATTGCAATATGTCTTGAGGACTGGCCTTTATTAAACTAATGTTTAGACTCCCACTCCAATCCTTGTTTTAACCTTCCCTGGAGTGGATCAAAGTATTTAACACTCCAGGTGCTGGGTAAATTATCCAGCATCCTATTCAAAAGAGTAGATAATATAGTGTATTGCAATGCCCCATCATTACACTTTTTGCATTTAAGAATTCCTAGTTTTTCTTCCATCTCTGGGAAATTATTGAAGTAGCTATATAATCTCTGTGCAATGTTACCACAGTCCCCCAGGAGTAGTGATTCCACCAGGCAACATTTTTCAGGAAAGACATATGCAGCCCTATTGCTATGGTTTTTATATATTTATAGATAGATAGATAGATAGATAGATAGATAGATAGATAGATAGATAGATAGATAGATAGATAGATAGATATAGATAGACAGAAAAATGCAAAGGTTACCAGAACATAAATACAACAAATAAAAGGCTGGAATATTTATCACTTGCAGGCAGTAAGCGGTAGACTCTGCTATTCCCCTCTTCCCTAAAACAGTCAGTATTTAATGAGGGTGTAGCTTTCACAGGGACATGTCTATTAAAAAAAAACAAGACCCTTTTCCAGCACATATTTTGGGGGGGGGGGGGGGGGGGCGGGGGGAAGTAATGCTTGAAGCCCACAGTTTATGTGTTGCTTATAAACTGTTCGGCTTTGCTTCATTATACTTTAAATTATAAAAATCACAATGGTTCCTCCTGACTGGGAGGACTGCCTGCTATATAAAATCAAGCAGGGTGATCTCTGGAATGTAACTGTATTTTTCTGGATATTTTTCCAGATCAAATCCACCAAGAAAGGAGGTAAACAAATAGTTTGCTTAAAATACGAGTAATTAAACATATTTGACCCTCAATTCTTAGTGAAGATGGAATATATACATTATAAAGAAGTACTTAAATTTATCTTTTAAACAGTGATCCATCCAAAACGGAACTGTCTTGTAATATAGACATCACATTAGATTACTGCTGACCTCATGGTGCTGAAGAGGGCCATATTGTCTTCCAAATCATACTGTTGTCTGAATTTTCAAGTTAGTTTATCAGTAGTAGCCCCCTCAGCTTTCCACACTCAAGTCACTAGTTCAATACAGATTGAGGCTATTCAGTGACCTGACTTAAATACATGGGAGGTCTAGTGCATAGTTAAAGTATCTTGGTCATAGTGAATAGAATATGTGTGCACAGTTCTTTTATATGACTTCATTTCTTCAATTCATCTAATTACAGTAGAGCTTTTTTTTTCTTACAAAGCAAATTCTAGCACTATATTAACCTATACATCTGTAATGATTATAATGGAAGGAGAAATGCAGGACAAGGAGAAAAGATGAGAAAAATGAGGCTTTATATACATTATGAAAGTGCTGTGATTTTTTCCTTAGTTTTGTAGATACAGTATTATTCTATAAATACCATAAATCTTATAGCTAAAAAAGTGATTTTTGTAAGACCATCTTTGGAGAAAGTACGGATGAATCACAGCAAATTTGGATATAGTCATGGATTTTATGAAAATTAGTTACTTCCATAATTTTTGTTCCTCATGAAAAATTCATATACAAGGAATATTAATTCTGCTTCATCCACCTTTTGCTTCCAAATATTTTGCATATTTTTATATTGATGGTAGTTCTATATATTGGATTTCTGAGTTCTAAAGCAAAACACTACTGAAATTAACAATCACAAAACTTCTTTATTAATTTCTTGAGATAGTAAAAAATTTTTTCGTTATTATCATCTTCTCATAAGCAATTATTCACAAAAGTTTATACACTTTAAAAGCAAGTCAGGTGACTTGAATATGTTATGACAAAAACAACAAGAAGATCTTGTTAAAATTTCCTGATATAAATAAATGGGTAAGAAGGGAGATAAAATACTAGAAATAAATTACAACATGTATCAACTTTTACATAGATAAAATACTCAGGATGGAATTTATACACATATATTGTATTTCATATATACCTTTATAACTGTTTAGACTTCTTTTTTCCAACTTGGACATTCTAATTTATAAAAGAGGATGTTCATAATTTCTAAAATCCTCACATTCCTGTAATATTTAATACAACAGTACTTCTGCCATTTCTATACTGGCAATTTAGTTGAACATATTTGCAAATTAGGCAGAAAAAAATTGTTATCTAAAAGACAACACTTAGGATTCTGATGCTTCTTAACTGCTCTTTCACCACTATACCCACCATGATGCATAAAAAAGATTTCAGAAAAAAAAGCACATAATCATAAAGAAGTATGAATGAAGGTTATTTGCTTTAACATATATTCTGAATTTATATATGTTGTTTTGTGGATTCTCAAAGGAAACAAAATTAGCTGACAAATGAATGCTCCTCCCCTACTTTTACATTTGTAATTGGTTTGTCAGAAAACAGAGTCATTGTTTGTTAAGAAGGAAGAACTAAGCATACTTCACTCCTTCTACATGTCAGATTCTGATTATGTTTTGCTCTTGGCTTGCTGTACACACTCTGTTATCCACTAACATATTTCTGCCAGGATCTATCTATCTATCTATCTATCTATCTATCTATCTATCTATCTATCTATCTATCTATCTATCTATCTATCTATCTATCTATCTATCTATCTACCTATCTATCTATCTCTTTCTGTCTATTATGTGCTTGCTTTTCAATATACTACAGTTTTCATAAGGAAGAGTGTTTAACAAAACATAACTGCCTTCCTAAAGCTTCTTGGATCTTCTGAAACTTATAAATCAAGACAATATGTAGTAAATATATCCGTTGTACCATAATTAACATGAACCCTGCTTTATATCTTGACTTACAACTTCATTTCTTTATTTTTTTTGAAAGATGTGGCACATAAATTGCAATAAATCTGTCTATAATCTCCAATTTTTAGAAGTGCCACTTTCAGAAATTACTTAAGTAACTTTTGCCCTAGACATTAGCTGCCCTAAACAGCTACCAAGATCACTCAGCCCATCCAGGACCTGAATGACACTGAGAACGTGTGCAGCTGGTACATAGGTTTCTGAGAATCCAAGCTTATTCTGCCCACATTCTTCCCACAACCAGACAGCAAGTGCACAGGGCAGACAAACCTCAACTGACATGATGTGAGCTGATTGGGCTTAGTAGGTAGTTTAATAATGCATTGTGCAAATAAATTCCTCCATCACCCTTAGACCAAGATGACTACATAGCTCTTGGATCTCCAAATGTAGATCATCAGAGGGATTACAGTTAATGGTGTGGATCTCCAGTACTTTGGTTCTCCCATTTACCATCTGCCTTTGTCCTCATTGGTGTTGCCCAAACACAGGCGGTTTTTTTAAAAAGATTTTGCAATGTGTAGCCAAGACAATCTTGTTTTACAAAAATAGTATGCTGAAAGTAAAACCTAGCTATCTGGATGCATTACTTTTACGCAGTGTCAACTAAAGCACATAGGGTGTTGTAGGTATTTGGAATTCAAGAAAAGAGAATTCAGATCAGTTGAAATACAATTTTGAAAAAAAAAATCCAAAATTCAGGAAAAAAAATAATGCTTATTCTTCTTGACTTGCTATGTTAGGATGCTAAAGAACAGCCCTTCACCCAGAATACATCTACTTGGAAAACGTGATTTCAGAACGCCATGGCACCAGGCCTGCTGAAAAAGTGTATGAGAGGGTTTACCTTCTTGCCAAGGATTAGTTAATGGTAGAATCACACGCAAAATGCACAGTTAGGAAGGAGTTGTGATGATTGCCCCCACATCCTTGAAGAAAAATCCCTGCTACTCTCAAGAAATGTTACATTACAAACTTTCAAAAGATACAAAGCGCAGAGCTGGGCAATTTGCAGTCCTTCATTTATCTTTGAAAGGGTACACATCTAGCATTAGCTAACTCCTAAGGGAGTAGGAGAACTTGTATTCAGACACATTGGTACCTACATTTCTTCGCCTCTTTTATTGTACCTCCTGCTTTCTTGTGTGCCTGATGCATGCATTTCTGTTTCCTTCTTGCAAGGATGAGGAGGGAGTGAGTTTCCCCCTGACCCCCCAGGCACCAGTGATCATCAAAAACACAGAGACCACCTTGTCCAATAATAATGGGAAAACTTAAAACACCCTAAAATTCTGCAGTTTTAAACCTGACCTTAGGTTCTGTTCTGGAATAAATATAAACCAAAACTCAGAACTACAGGAATGATTATACAACTCTGTCCTCAGCAAAGAGACTGGTATGGCCAAAAATTCTCAGGGCCTGAATAAAAAAAATGTCCGCCTGATTTCAAGATTCTGGAAGTGTATAAGATGTGAAACTGTGCAAATCTTTTTTCATGTGTATAGGCTGGAAGTAATGCACAGGCATCTCTTATTCCATGCATAAGAGCCTTTTACACACAATATAATAATGATTTTCATTCAAAGACCATGATTTGTCTGAGTTTTCTCAATAAAGGAAATAGATAGTAAAGGTAGAATTATAGGAATAAACAAAATAATTGTTCATATCTAAAAAGTAAACCAGATCCACACTTAGGTGGTTGCCTTTGGTCCTAAGGAAGAGTAAAAATGAGTCTTTCTCAGGTTAATTATGGTATGGCAGAAAACGTATTTTTGCATGATGTAATTGAAGCTTTATGTGACTGCACTTGGGGCTGGCCTATACTATACAGAAAACATGAACAGGCAGCCATTCAGCCTGGAAGCTGGAGACCAGGTGGATTACCATCAGGGGTCTCCAGTGACTTTACTTTAATGCCTGCATTCATTCAACTGGTCTGAGGCCTTAATGCCTACTGCTGTGATGGTGACTGCATATTGCCTAAATATTTCCTTGTATATTGTAGGCTGTCCAGAGAAGTTGCGAATGCCCCATCCTAGAATTGATCAAGGCCAGGTTGGATGGGGCTTAGAGCAATCTGATCTAGTGGAAGTTGTCCCTGCACATGACAGAGGGGTTAGAATTAGATGATCTTTATGATCCCTTCCAACCCAAAACATTCTATGATGCTATGATTCTATAACCCTCTGCCTTTTTTAAGATAATAAAAGAGCAAGCACTTACATGGAATTAACCTCATGGCTGAATTTTAGTCAGTTTACACTAAGTCAGACTGGTTAACTGTCTTATACCCCTTGTCAAGTTCCCTTGTTTAACACAGCATCAAACAAAATAAGAGTCTGGATTCTTTTCCAAGTAAAAAGAAAAGTACAGGTTTAGGGAACAGAAAAGCTCGAGTTTGTGGAGAAATAAATTTTCAGGAATAAAAATACATATCCCTGTATATAATGTATAATGAAATGTATAATGTATAAGAAGCAAAATCCATACTAACCCAAGTCTGGTCCACATTAGCCTACATTCTCACTATTAACTTAGTCTTTCATGTCACTATTCACATGATATTTCTGCAAGGTGATTATTAGCATGCAGTTATTTAGAAGAATTAGGATTACTTGCTGAAATACTCAGAGAAGCTGTCCAGCCACACTGAATGCTAGCTGAAGTAATACTTTGTGCCAGCCTTTGTGGACACATATAATATACATCCTCTATTAAAACAGATGCAAGTGATTGCAATATAATGCTACTCAAGTATAACTAATTAAATAGTTTAATTAGCTAATAAGACTTATATTAAAATGAGCAGTGCTTAATGAAATAGACAAAAATGCTGAATAATGTATTTACATTCCATTACATAGGACAAGGCTTGAAAACAAGTTCCAGTGAACTATTGAAGTAGTTACATAAACAAAAGGTTTTCTATTTTGTATTTTCTATAACCATATTTGCTTTGTTAATCACTCTGTACATAGACATACTGAAAAGATAAGATTAGATTACCTTGGCTGTAGTACAGATGGATGTGATGGTGTTCACACCCTGTTTGAAAGGAGGAAATGAAGAAAGACACAGAGTCACCATGCAGTCTAGCAGAGCAGTGGTATTTTTTGTGGGTCAATAAGAGAGAAATTTTGCTTTTAACACTTAAAGTAGGTTTATCTTTCCTGATATTTAAGTGAAAACTTCTACTACCTCAGATTTTAGACTTATTATAGTAATAAGTTATTATAAGTGTAAACAGAGTGCACTGTCTCCATGTGCGCAGCTGCCAGCCCATCATCTCTACCTGATGAGGAGATGTATCTTCACTTTGGTCCAGTGATCCTCCCCATGTAAGATTATGAGTGAACTCCCTTAGATGTGAGAATCCTAATAAAACAATACACCTTCTGTCTGCTGAAGTCAATAGTAAGACCCCTCTGTATTTTAATGAAATTAGCATTTTGGCCTAAACACTGTGATATTTTTTCCTTCCCTTTTTGAGAAGGAGACTGGAAATGCCTTCAGGACTTCAGGCTACAGAGCTTTCCATTTTATTTTCCGTAATATTTGAAAGTTGCTGTACGTACTTGACATGAAAAGTGGTTAAATATACTACAATACAAAATAAGGTTCTAAACAAGGGTCCTTACTGGGAGATACTTCTCCAGATACACAGGTCTCTGTACATGCTGAAGGCACAAGCCAGTCAGCACAAGGCTTTGGATCCCCTGGAAGAAAGTTTGTTCACAAGCAGAGCTAGTTAAATATTATGCATATCAAAACCACTGTGTCTGAATGATACTGTCTTTAGGACGCCATTCCCAGTCTTATGCTGTCTATAGTCCCTCTGCCTGGGTTTGCAGAGTATCAGCAATATCCTTAGATTAAAGACAAAATACTGTGCCACCAAGAGCAGTGGTGGACTTGATCTTCACCACACATGTAGACCAGAGAGCATGTGTCAGTTTCTACTACTCCAGGGATGCATTATTTAGAGCCACCTGTTGAAAAAGTAAATAAAAACACATTCTGAGACAGTATCAGTGGCTGGATTCATTTTCCAGGGATCCTGAAACAATTAATCTAAGAACTGTATTGATTCAAGCAATCTGGGGGATGTATTTAATTGTCATTATTTTGCTGTGCAAATGAGATCTAAAAAAATGTACATAATAGACAAGATAAATATTTTTTAAATATTCGCTAATCAGAATGATTTGTGTCAGGAATCCAATTCACAACTTGCAATTAATATCCTGTTTACCAATTCATGCTAAAATAAACACTAATTATGGCACATGTTTGCTTCATAAATGCTCTGGTTTAGGTTGTTAAGAAATGCTTTGTGTAACCTGACTGTTTTTTTATTTTGCAAATCAATTGCACAACTGCTTGGTCCCATAGAGAATGCAAAGCTATGCCACACATGGTGGCTAAACAGCATATGAATTAAACTCCATATAAGCAAATTTCTTTGTAAGTAATTTATATTGTATGGTAAACTTGTATCCAACTAGAACAGCAAATTAAAACATTAATCACATCTGTAAAATTTAAGGCCTTGTGCATACAGAAAAAATATTAGGGAAATACATTTTCCTGTATTGCTGAAATAAATATTCCACATATGGAAGCCAGTCTAATCCTTCTCATTATAGTGTGGATGAAGATGAACATTAAGCCCATATAACATTTCTTTCAGAATTAGTCAATAGCTCATTTTAGTAGGTAGCACATATTTCCAAACCTGAAATGCCCACATTCAATCAGATTTGCAGTCTCTTTCCCTTTGCTGCTGAAGCTTTTCATCACTGTTAGGTAACCACTGTGATTATTCCATATCACATACTGATGAGAAGACAGAACAAGCTCTCTCCCCAGCCCTGAGCAGGTTGTAAGCTGTGGCAAACTAACTTGCTCTGAAATTATCAAGTGTTCCAGCACTCCTCAGCATTACTAACATAGGCAGCCTGCCAGCCCCCTCTCCAACATCCAAATCATCTTCCTCTCTTAGCCACATTTTTATCCATCTGCTTCACAAAGCAGCCCACATGCTTTGACTTACTCTCGTATTTGAGTACAATATGAGTTTACTTTAAGTCTAAACCTTTCTGTGCTGCTTCATCAAACATGGCACTCTCTGTGGACGGTTACCTAACTATCACTAGAGCATGGAATTTAAGCCCAATAAATAATGCTGGCTTTATCACCTTATTACTTAAAAGCTTAATACCATGTTACTGTTCTCATCCATGACTGAGAACAGGCTGGAGACCCCTCTCCATCTCATAACTACATGGGGATCCAAAATATAAAAAGACCCACTCCCTTGCACATGAATAAGAGGCATAGCACATACTTGATACTCAGATGAGAGCAATTAAAGTGAGGTTCCTGTGGTTCCTCCTACTTGCCTGTTCCACCTCAAATTAAAGGAGGCAGAGTCCAGCCTGGTGTGTGAGAGAGACATAGTCAAGTTCAGGTCCTTGGTAGGCTTTTTCCTGAGGAGCCATTAGATACGTATCTGACAGCAGCTGTGATATCTTCACTGGTCCTTTGAATTGTCTTAATTTATTTGGCAATAAGAAACTGTTGCAGCTGTATTACAGGTTTCTTCGGAGGCTGACCTACTCTTTGTTTCCCCTATGAAAAATTTTAGTTATTTGACTTTGGCTTCTAATCAGCCTGTATGCTTCATCATTTGCTACGTTTGCTATTGCTTTCCTTCAGTGATTGCTTTCACTCCTAAGGTGCTCTGAGCTTTGATACTCTATGCAATAATCAGTCCATGTAGTTCAAGAAAATTATATGAGTAACATGCCCTTGCTTGCCTGAGAGCTGGGAAGATATGTCCAATAAGTAATATTTGGAGGTATTATTCGAGCAAATAAGCATTTCCCTTTTTTTTTTTTTTTTTGGTCCCACAAATGTGTTTAAGTGTTTTCTTTAAAACAAGTCTAAAGTAACTTATGCTGAAAAAAGGATTGGTTATTGATTTTAGAGAGTCACAAGAGAAAATTCTGATCTCAAAAATGCAAACTGATAACTCAGTCTAGATTTATTTAGAGTTCTATTCATGTAGATTGTTGTGTTATTTTAACACTTGGATGTGCATACAGTATTTCAAAAACATTAAAAATATTTTTGAATTTACCATGTTTTCTTCAAAGAATCATATTTTTAAAGTAGCATTTAAAGCTGAAATCAAAGATCACTAAATGTAAGATATTTAATGTATAAATGACAATTTTGAAACATCTCCATCACACCAGAAGGACCATAAAAGATCCATTTGACCAACTCAGAACCAGTCCGGCTGGGACTGGCCTGTTGTTGCTCTGCTGTCTGCAGTGCTGCTGTTAACAGTTTCGTGCCTTGGGTGAAGAGTTCTATGGTTAAATGCTGTCTTTTCCTGACAACGGCTTCAGGTACGATCTGCAGAGGCTAGTGTTCTTGTTTGAGGAGCCTCTCAATCCCTTTACTTCTAAACCACTGCCCCATTGAGATCCAGCTTCAGCCAATAATTCCTACGTGTATCCCTATACCACTAAGATTTCAAGAATATTGCTTGTCTGGAAGAGCTGTACATTTGGTAAGACCCTGAAGGATCAGGATTGTGTTTATTGTTTTGTTACATTGTACCATAAAAATACTATTAACTTTCTATTCAAAAGGTTTATTTAACATAGGAAATATGAAATTAATGAACTTTTATCTCAGGTATTCCTATACCCATTTACCCTGACACTTTGTTGGTAGTGTACACACAGTGATATACACATACTGGGATGGCTGTTGTTTCTTTAAACCCAGCAGTAGTCTGTGAATCAAATAGCAATGAGAAGGCAAAAACTAACCATGTTATGATGAGTCTGATTGACTAACCACTCATTTCAGTATTTTACCATAGTTGTATTTCACTGTCTGTATAGTATCTCATCTATTCATCAGAGTCATGGTAAAGTAGAAAGTGAAATCACTTTCTTGGAAGGATATGCCTTCCAAGGTGCCAATTCAGTAGGGTGCAGAGAGTTCTTTGGTAGATCTGAGGGACAGTGACATTGTCTCATGTAATCTGAAGTGAACATCTTTGTAACTTGTTATTTCTTCCATACCCTGAAGTCGTGATTCTCAAACATCTGCATTCATCTACAATTTTCATCCCCTGCTGTTTCAGCAAGAAATTACGAACATTTTAACTGGCATTTGCATCCTCAGTGGTAAATGTTTAAGATGCTTCCATTAGCACTTTTACACTTGCTCAGTTTTACTGTTGCAATAATTTCACCAGTAATCCACACACTTTTGTATAATTAAACTTCTGTAACGGTGCTGGTGAAACTGAATAGCCCTTTCTGAAAGTCATCTTGAGAGAAGCAATTTCCAGTGCAACTCTGTCCCACTGTATCTTCACCCCACAGGTCTGGGGCTGGCAGATTGTACAGCAGCTTGTTGGATCCTCATTATAACACGATAAATTTTCTTTAATGCTCTTTTTGAGTTTTAGTTACCAGATTTAGATGCAAGTTTTGTGGGGTTCTTTTTATTTTATTATAAGGGTTCTTTAAATTTAAGCTTAAGATGCTTTTGAGTCTGGTCTAACATTGGTCCTTTAAAAAGAATATTCCACATAATTGTGGAACTGTACTGTTGTACATTGACCACTGTCACCATTGTACAATGTAGGCTATGCAGTTATAGGACATAAATATCTTTGTACTAGTAATTAGAAGGAAACAGAACAATAAAATAAATTAATAGGAACAAAAATGAAAGAGTTCTGGGTTTCAAATGTAAGACAAGGCACACAGCTATTGCTAATAAATTCGAATTACCATTTTTTATGAAGGCCAGACTCCTTTTTGCTGAAGATGCCTACAAATAACTGTTCCCACACCAGAAAGTATTACATTCTATCCTTAAAGATAGGCATCTACCTTCTCAGTGGATTTCCATGCCAAAATTTATGCTAGGAATTTGATTTAGAATGCAATAATAAACCCCCCAAAGCATGCCTTCTTCCTCTCTCAAAAGAAGGTGTATTTTGTGCTGACGGTGCAGAGTTAAAAAAACACCCAACACTTTTCTGAATTCCCTGTTCATTTAGATAGCCCAGAATATGCGATGCCACCACCGAGGCTTCTCATAATATGTACACATTACTAGTTGCTTTCTATGATACGTTTACAAACCACAAAAGACAAACCTTTCTTATGTGTCCTTCTTCAATTCACATAACACCCTCCCCCAAAAATTGAATACTAAGGTTCAAAACAAGTTTTCACAATGCCAGAGCTGAGGTGATCATTTGTTTTGTATGGAACATTAATTACTTTTTAATGACATAATCTTATTAACCAGCGGGGTTAATAAAATCTGTAAGTTTAGTGAACTTAAAATCCTTTGGCAAAATGCTCATATTAATAAACTGGATACACAACTCAGGAAACAAGGCAGATGCAGTAGGCATGAATACTATCTTATTTAAATGTCTGTATTAAGCACAAGCACTCTCTGCTAAAAATGGGGAAAAAACAAACAAGTCATATTCATCAAAGTAATTGTGTAGGTACTTTCAGTACCAAAATGCCTAGAATGAAAGATTGAACTGCTAAAGGCAGCAGTGACAGCCATGAATCATGGTAGGCTACTTCGGGGCCTTTACCACCATAAAACAAAAGATGTAGATGAAAAATGCTGCAATTAAGTGATTTGATTTCTGCCCCCTTTTTCCTACTGCATTCGTGCATGGCTGCACAGCAAAGATTGATGGGAAAAATTACTCTACGTGATCTCTGACAGAGCCTTGGAACAATTCTATAAGGGGGAAACATACAAATCAAACCAGCTTTCTTGTATTCAAACAAAATAATACATATAAAGCAAATATTTTATCCTATATCTAAAGCACCAACATTTGCATGCAAACATAAATTTTTGAGAAATGCTCTGCTATCAAAACCAAACTCATGGATTTTCCAGCTAGTTGGGTAATACTGATATTTGTTTAAATAAATATTCAATCAGTACTACTGAGTGGCATCCTAAATATGTTTGTGCAGTGAGAAGAACAAATTGCATATACAAATTTATGGAGGTAAAATGTTTTTATCTTTTATATCAATATGTTATTAATAAAATGCTCTCAAAATAAGATAATAAGAAAATCTTCCTGCATATTAGACTTCACTATCATTACCATCATTTAAATGGACATTTTCAATGGGCATTTATAAGTGAGTTTAAAGCAAGCATATAAAGGATTTATATCTGTGGTACTTGTGTAGAGGGAAAATATTATAATATGGCTGACATATATTTTAAAATATGCTAAATGTAGAAAAGGCATTGGTAAAATAAACAAGCAATGTTAATGCAAATGGAAGGTGACTAGCTGTACCGTAGCCTGTTCTACTGATACTATGTTGAGATTTATTTCCTGATGAGAATAAAGACCACACAGATTCAGCCCACTGTAAAAAATGTGCAGTTGATTTTGCTCAAATATACACAATGGAATCAACTCACTGAAAAAAGATGTGTAGAGATTTGACTCCATTATGCACAGTAAGGCAGAGACTGAACAGACCGACTAGGGCACTGGTAATTAAAGGCAGGTCTTTTTGCCAAAGACCTAATGTTGCATTATGCTTAAAAGAAATCCCGCTGCAGTACCCTTTCAATGTCAGATAATAGTTTTCATTCTGATATATATTTTCTCCATGTATTGAACACTTCTTTCCTAGAGATTCTGTTTATCTGTAATGCATAGGATCATATATTTTGTTTCTGCATCTAGCTGACTTATTCAACTTCAGATTTTTTTTCCTTTTTCTGATAAGCAGGTACAAGCCTCATGAGGTTGAGTCTTCATATACATAAGCCTCTCCACCTTCAGCAGCTTTCTGCCTGATTTATGAGGGCCTACAAACCATTCTCCATGACTAGAGAAGCAACTTCTTCATTTTCAAACTTAATCCAGTTCTAGGATTAATTAACTGCTGCATAACATCCAGACAGCTAGATTGTGCTTTTATCCAGATAGCTAGCATTCCCTGAAACTTCTTGCCCTGTAAAATAAACATTAAGAGCTTTGGCCTCCTGATTGCTTACTATTGATCACTTTTATAACCCAGGACACCTTATCTTCTTTCAGCATTTTACAGTATCATTAACTGTAAAAGGAAAGTGAGTTTCTGCTACCAACCTATTTTTGTATAGAGAGTTAGCACACCCAGAAAAAACCTGATAGCAGTTTTGTGGTGACTTACACAGCTGGTATGGCTCATTAGGTCCCCCCTGGCAATAATGGAAGTGGATATAGACTTCTGGGTTAGCAGGCAGAACTGGGGCCTAGGAAGACCTTTGAGAAAAGGCTAGGTGCATTTGGACAAGAGGGTTTTATTCAACGATGTACGTGTTTGCTTCAAACAAAAGCTTATGAATCTCTTAGTCTGCAAACTCTTGGAGGTAGGAGCCAGAGTTTATTATGAAGATGCTAAAGGTCAGTGCTGTTTTTCAGACTTTACTGATTTATGAATTTTAAATAGCTTATACTTAATGCAGTATTTGTGATTAAGCATAGGATATTTTACATCAAGTTATTTTAATTTAGCAATATGAAAAAGGAGAAGAGTGGCTGGTTTAAGTCCATGATCCTGCAGTTTTCTCCACTCATGGACCAGTAAGCAGCAGGTAGCAACCAACGCTTGCTGCCCAGTTGTCCCATCCAGAAGGGTAAAGGGAGGAGGGATAAGAAAGGGGAAGAGAAAAGGTAAAATGTGTTTTCCCCTCAATATTTCAGAAAACAGAAACATTGTGCTTTATGCAGTAACCCAAGAAAATCTTCAAGAAACAGCCTAGAATCATCCACCTCTATGTATTCCTCTGGGAAAAGACACAGGAACCTGCCTGAGGGGGCTGGGTGACAATCCTCAGGAGTCATGCATTCTTTTAATTGAGTGGCTGTTACTTTACGACAACCATCATTTTAAAGAGTGATGGCCTTGTTTTAACAGGAAAAAGGTTCATCAACTGCATTTGCATTTGTTGCTGTCAAAAGGCAGAGTTGAGAGAAATCCACACTCTGCTGGAAAGTGTGAAAAAATAGATGTGACATGCCAGAAGCACAGGTCAGCAAAGCTGTATTGCTACTGGATAAAGGACAGGAAGAGGCTCTGAATACGAAAGGAAGAATGAGAGGGTGAAAGGAAGAGGAGGTAAATGTCCCCGAAGCTGTTCAGGGCAGGAGGGCTGCTGTTGGGAGAGGGGCTACGAGCCTGCAGGGAGGCTTGCTGCTGGGCCTGGGGCCTCCCCCAGGCTCAAAAAAAGGACCCATACTCTTGCTCTAAATGGTATTTAACTTTTTAGTTACTGCTTGTGACTTTGCCTTTGATCTCATGGCATGAAGTCCATATGTTTTTACATGTCCATGTTTGAATTTAACAAGAAATGATGAATTAATGAAGAAACAGGAACTGAAGCATGAAGATGGCATATCTGAAGTATATATAGCTCTTCAGAGGGAATCAAGCAGACCAGTGTGATAAGGACTCACTTCACCAAATAGTTAGGGTTGCAAAGTGTCTCCTTGCAAAACAGAGGGGCAAGTGTGGCAACTGTTGTGCTCACAAACTGGTTTGGGGGAACATGTTTCCTCCTGCACAGACAGGTTAGAGACCCTCTTGTAAAGAGCAGCAGGATGTGAGAGGACACTTCATACCCACCAGCAAACCACAAACAGCTACAATACATCATTTACTCAGTAGATTTCCCAAGAACAGTTATTTGTCCAGTGCCCTAAAACGCAAAACAACGTAACAGTAAAATAGAGAATTTTTAAACAGAGTAGGTTGTTTAGCTTCACATGATCTTGAAGTACTATGGTATTTCACTGCCTTGTCATTGTCCTCTTATGCAACTCATATTCTTCACCTCACCTCATATTGTATGCTATTTTGTATTTGAACCTTGCACAGCACAATTATGAGGGCTTGTGCTTGTGACTATACAAATAATAAGTAATAGTAATTAGCATTCAGATTGCTCTCAATCTACCTGGCAGTAAAGAAACTGGTAGTTCTGCAAGACAGGCGCAAGTGAGTAAATTTTACTTAGAATGAGTTCAATTAAGAAACTTAAATTTAGGTGTTTACTTGTAGGTTTCTGCAAGTATAGGTGTGTGAGTTCCCATTATACAGTCAATAATCTAGTAAATTAATTTATAGAACTACAAGTTCTTCCAGACACTGTCTGTCATCTGGAATATATTGTCATCTGGTTTCACTCCAATCTGTATCTTTGCGCTGACATACACTGCTTCAAAAATAAAAAATAAAAATAAATATATAAAAAAAAAGAAGAAAACCTGGTTTTCCAACTATGACCCCTTTATTGTAAAGGAATTCACATGTACACCATAGATGGATCTCACATCTCCATTATCAAAAGAGTAATATTTTAAAAGGTCTCATCACAGCTAACAGGATAAAAATACCCAAGCCTCACCTTCACACACAGACTACTGCCTTACACATTCTAGTGCTTTGGGGACAATATATAGTGATAGGCATCCACACAAATGAAACACATTTCTATCCCTACTGATATATTGTGGATTTAATGGAAAACTACTGAGATCAGAAGTGAGTTACATTCACCAATGCTGATATAAAAAAGGGATGCCTGGATCAGGAGCTGATCCTAATTTAACTTCTCACAGAAGAAATGACAATTCTAGTTACATTATCTCTTCTATAGTAGTGAGCAGGCTGGAGGAAAATGTTAAACAGCACAACAGGAAGGCAGATAAATTATAAAATAAATATCCTGTAACTATTTAATTAAACATTTAATTAAGCTTTTGTGGTTTACCTTTTGATTTATCCATATTTCCATGAGAATGAAACAGTAGTGATGTTGCTTTTATAAGAACCACCAGATACCAGAGCAACGGCAGCATAGAAATTCCAATATTGCTTTCTTTTTTAATGTAACGTGCTTTTAAAATGGCTTTTACATGTTATTCTTTTCTGATATCATTTCCTCAGAGATCAAAAATATTTTTACTTATTTTTAGATTTTTTTCAATCTTACATAGGCAGGTGTGTCTTTCAAGTTGGGAGTCTTTCTTGTGAAAAGTTATTGAACTAGTGCACCAAGAAAAGTGTTGGCATGCAGAGAAATCCAGCCTATCATCACATATTACATGGCTAAAGGCACTGACTCAGCACTAATCAAAATGCTTTCATGTGTGGGCATTCTGGGAAACTGAGGAGAAATTGCACCCTCTCTCATTAAATAAATGAAGACCTAAAGACACTCACTGTGGCTACAGAGCTACAACTGGAATAATAAAATCTATTACGCAAGCAGTTCAGCATACAACATGCTATTTTGAGCAGTCTCTCTGGTGAAAAATACCCCCTGCATTTTATAATTGAAAAGCTATTTAACAATATAAAAATATAAATATTCCCAGATCAAGTTACATCCAAATATCCTGTATATTTCCACTTCTATCAGCTTAATTCAAAACACGGATATCAGAGACAGCAATGGTCCTGTGTTTACATCACACAATACTACAGAGATATGATCACTTAGCTGTTGTTTTGGTTCCAATTCATTTTTTCAGGAAGCATAATTAAAAACTGCATTAATGCCACCAATTATGGCCTCCAAGGGACCAGAAACCCCATGTTACTATGTGATGGAACACAACTGAGCTGCAAACATCCATTTGCCATTATAATACTCATTAATCCTGCCAAATACAACTCATTATGAGACTTCAAGAAAATCATCTTATAGGCAAACACAGCACAGAATCTATCTGTCACTGCATTCCTCACAGCACAAGTTGCAGGGGTGGAAATTGTTCAATGTAACTAATTTACGAAGCTGCAAACTAGCCATTCATTTCTGACATAAACCAGGAGGTGTCTGAAAATGTACAAGGACTACTTTATTACTGGAACATCCCTTTAATTGTGATTTCTTCAAAAATGAATATGCTCAATCGAAGGTGAAAAAAGTGCTGTGAATAAAAGGAAGAATTGACTTGAATGTTTGATCAAATCCATGTTTTTTCTAAGATAAAAATGAATTAGATTTTTCTTCCTTATGTACAGTTTTTTCTGATTTTGAGCAAGTCTTGGGGGAAAAAGCAGTGCACGAAAATGCAAATATAACACCTCACTGTATTGCTGAGAAATCTACAAAATAAACCATCTTTCTGTATTTTTAGTTACCATTGTTTAGTATTATTATTTAGTGGTATTATTATTTACCTAGAATTGTATTTTGTAGTATCAATTTTGTAGCATCATTTTGCAAAATTCAGGATGGGTAAAAAATTCCAATTAAAATAAAAAAACAGCTTAAAAAATCATGTAAGAATGTATCTGAAGTCTAATCCAAAATCTCTGATTCTGAAGACTGACTGGATAATCATCAAAATTAATTCCGCAGACTTTCTGAGCTTCAAACATAGCTATTCTTAACAGGACTCATTATAACATGAATGCTCTATTTTCACTAGCAGGACTCTCATCATGACCATGTCTTGAAAAAGTCTCTGAAACCCTTGTGTTTTTCTAGAGGTGTCTGTATCTGAAGTAGTATTTGGTATCTTCAAGAAGTTTCTAAAGAACTGCCAGGAATTCATCAATATATTTCCTGGTGTAAATTATAAAATAGTCTGAAAATTTCAAGATGCTTTACTCATTAAACAAAACAGTTGCCATTCAGCAATGGTTCATATTTCTCTTGTGAGTCATCTATTCTGCAAAACTTTCATAACTAAAATTAATCATAACACCTAGAGAATATGTACTGTCTGCTTTTTTTTTTGGGTTCCAATTCATTTTTTCAAGAAACATAATTAAAAACTGCATTAAGGCCACCAATTATGGCCTCCAAGGGACCAGAAACCCATGTTACTATGTGATGGAACACAACTGAGCTGCAAACATCCGCTTGACATTGTAGCACTCATTACAATGAGTATTATAACAGTAATATAAGAACAGTACTGTCTACTGTTACTTAGATGACACCAGTTAGAGCTGAATTCTTTAATTTCCTAGTAGGGGAAGTAACAAAGAGCTGTCCCAAAAGCAAATCATTCCCAAACGGATCCATCTTTTTGGCCCATTGACAGAAATGTGGTAGGACAGGAAGCCTTTCACAGAAATGAGCAATTCCTTCCTTTAAAGATGTACAGTAATTTCTCTTTGAGCTACTAGACTCGGTACCAGAATAATTTGGTATTTCCATTTTTCTGTGTGCAAAGATACTGTCTAGATTGCAAGCATGTGCTCAGTTTTCAAGCTGGCCACCTAAAAAGATTTGAGAAAAAGTTAAGACATTCAAAGAAGACATTGCTTGAGGAAGAGGGATGCTTACTGAAAGAACTGTGGATGGGTGGACAGTTCCTTGTAGCATCTTGTAGCACATCAGCTGTCTTCAGCTGTGTTGTAGAAAACTTCATTCAGTTCAGAAAACATTTTTTTTTCTACATAAACTGAAGGATTTCTTTCTTTCCTAATACTGTAATTTTTAAGTGCGTAGAGTGTTATATTTTTATATTTTTATAAATTTTGTAACAGAAAATTTATGAGCTGAGAAGAAAAAGACAGAATAGCAATAAGAAAAGCTATACCTTATAGATACTTTTACACAACTATTTGAGTTCCTTGGGTGATCTAAAATATCCTTGCTCTTTGATGTCTGAAGTCAGACTTAGTGAAATTCATACTCCAGAAAATTCAAAGATAATACAGTCCTCTTTTTAAAATAGCTCTTTGAGGTCAAGTTTAAAACTCATGCAGAGACAAGAGAGTCTTAAAGGAAGTCTCTTGAAATTCAACATGCTTGGCATCTCTGAGGTTAACATTAATTTAAAACAATACCTTGTTCCATACAAAAGTGAGAGAGTGTTACAACAATGTGTTTTCAATTCTAAACAAAGTTATGATAGTAAGAAAAGTAATTGTGCAGAGTACATCTGGAGATGCAGCCACCTGTGTTATAATAAAAAGCTATAAACCTCTCTAGGTGCTTGCTCTGCATCAGACTGTTTGGCTGTTACAAATGTAATCTCTCTGGGGCAGAGACTCCATCTTGTCCAACAAATTCAGTTCAACACTGCACAGGTAGACGCTGCTATGCAAGTAAGTTAAGGCAACTGACGGGGGTATGGTTCTCAATATTTTGTATTTCTTTTCTTATCCAGATTATTTTTCCTATTGTTTATTCACTTTGAGTATCCAGAGCCTTCCAGACTAGCACAGAGGGACTGGATCTGAGCAAAGAACTTTCTTTTATATAAATATGTAGATGCAGATATAGATAGATGCTCACACATATATATTAGTTATGCAAAGTATTGTTTAATCATATAAAAAATGAGCTTACAGTCTCATGGCATGAGACTGTAAACTCACCTACTAGCATGTTTTTAGTAGGTAAGGCCAGCCATGCATTTATCAGCCATCTATGTATTTATGGATTGTCTCTCTCAGGTCCCTACCTCATTTTCCAGCTCTATGCTAGCATCAGGACTTGGCTCTGTAGCCCAGGCAGCTACTGATTTCCTCTGTGTGCCCTGTTGGTGCTCCATCTACATAAAAGAAAGTCTTTGACACAGCAAGATCCTCGCTTTCAACTTGTTTCAACCCTTGCTGCTCAATCTGTTACCTGAAAATAAACATCTGTACAGTAATCCTTCCATATATATTTGAAGAAGAGTTTAGTAG